>NW_026961535.1:0-600000 GCF_963924245.1 Chroicocephalus ridibundus
TACAGCACAAAGATATCTAGTTGATTTGAAGCAGTTCCGAGAAAGTCTAAACATAATCGCCACTTCTCCCTCCTGGCACTTTCCATGTGGGAGATATAGCAGGATGTATATTGGTTTTGAGGACAACTCAATGGACAGTGTAGGGAGAAAAGTTCCTGGCTCCTTGAATGCCGTTCCTGGAGACACTGCGATCAATGTGGGAGATATGTCAAGATGTGTGTTGGTTTTGAGGACGGCTCTCTGGAGAGTCTTAGCAAAGAGGTCACAGCGATAATCAGAGCAATTCTCAGAGACACTGAGAACAAGATGGACAGTTCCCTCCTGGCACTTTCCCTGTAGGAGATACCGCAAGACGTTTCTGTAGATTGGGCACAGCGCTCTGCAGGGTGTTAGCAGAGACTTTCCCGGGACAGTGAAACCCTATGTCAGAGACACTGAGAAGAAGCCCCAATGTTCCCTCCAGGCACTTTCAGTGTGGGTGCCTTCTCCACGTGGTTCCTGGTTTCCCTGCAGCGCTGAAGAGAATGTTAGCAAAGAGGTAACCGGCACAGCGAAAACAGTACTCAAAGACAGGGAGAGCAAGCTCTCTCTTGGCACTTTGGATGTGGGACATACAGCGAGATGTTTGCTGCTTTTGCGTTTGGCTGTTGGGAGATTTACAGCACAAAGATATCTAGTTGATTTGAAGCAGTTCCGAGAAAGTCTAAACATAATCGCCACTTCTCCCTCCTGGCACTTTCCATGTGGGAGATATAGCAGGATGTATATTGGTTTTGAGGACAACTCAATGGACAGTGTAGGGAGAAAAGTTCCTGGCTCCTTGAATGCCGTTCCTGGAGACACTGCGATCAATGTGGGAGATATGTCAAGATGTGTGTTGGTTTTGAGGACGGCTCTCTGGAGAGTCTTAGCAAAGAGGTCACAGGGATAATCAGAGCAATTCTCAGAGACACTGAGAACAAGCTCGACAATTCCCTCCTGGCACTTTCCCTGTAGGAGATACCGCAAGACGTTTCTGTAGATTGGGCACAGCGCTCTGCAGGGTGTTAGCAGAGACTTTCCCGGGACAGTGAAACCCTATGTCAGAGACACTGAGAAGAAGCCCCAATGTTCCCTCCAGGCACTTTCAGTGTGGGTGCCTTCTCCACGTGGTTCCTGGTTTCCCTGCAGCGCTGAAGAGAATGTTAGCAAAGAGGTAACCGGCACAGCGAAAACAGTACTCAAAGACAGGGAGAGCAAGCTCTCTCTTGGCACTTTGGATGTGGGACATACAGCGAGATGTTTGCTGCTTTTGCGTTTGGCTGTTGGGAGATTTACAGCACAAAGATATCTAGTTGATTTGAAGCAGTTCCGAGAAAGTCTAAACATAATCGCCACTTCTCCCTCCTGGCACTTTCCATGTGGGAGATATAGCAGGATGTATATTGGTTTTGAGGACAACTCAATGGACAGTGTAGGGAGAAAAGTTCCTGGCTCCTTGAATGCCGTTCCTGGAGACACTGCGATCAATGAGGGAGATATGTCAAGATGTGTGTTTGTTTTGAGGACGGCTCTCTGGAGAGTCTTAGCAAAGAGGTCACAGGGATAATCAGAGCAATTCTCAGAGACACTGAGAACAAGATGGACAGTTCCCTCCTGGCACTTTCCCTGTAGGAGATACCGCAAGACGTTTCTGTAGATTGGGCACAGCGCTCTGCAGGGTGTTAGCAGAGACTTTCCCGGGACAGTGAAACCCTATGTCAGAGACACTGAGAAGAAGCCCCAATGTTCCCTCCAGGCACTTTCAGTGTGGGTGCCTTCTCCACGTGGTTCCTGGTTTCCCTGCAGCGCTGAAGAGAATGTTAGCAAAGAGGTAACCGGCACAGCGAAAACAGTACTCAAAGAGAGGGAGAGCAAGCTCTCTCTTGGCACTTTGGATGTGGGACATACAGCGAGATGTTTGCTGCTTTTGCGTTTGGCTGTTGGGAGATTTACAGCACAAAGATATCTAGTTGATTTGAAGCAGTTCCGAGAAAGTCTAAACATAATCGCCACTTCTCCCTCCTGGCACTTTCCATGTGGGAGATATAGCAGGATGTATATTGGTTTTGAGGACAACTCAATGGACAGTGTAGGGAGAAAAGTTCCTGGCTCCTTGAATGCCGTTCCTGGAGACACTGCGATCAATGTGGGAGATATGTCAAGATGTGTGTTGGTTTTGAGGACGGCTCTCTGGAGAGTCTTAGCAAAGAGGTCACAGGGATAATCAGAGCAATTCTCAGAGACACTGAGAACAAGCTCGACAATTCCCTCCTGGCACTTTCCCTGTAGGAGATACCGCAAGACGTTTCTGTAGATTGGGCACAGCGCTCTGCAGGGTGTTAGCAGAGACTTTCCCGGGACAGTGAAACCCTATGTCAGAGACACTGAGAAGAAGCCCCAATGTTCCCTCCAGGCACTTTCAGTGTGGGTGCCTTCTCCACGTGGTTCCTGGTTTCCCTGCAGCGCTGAAGAGAATGTTAGCAAAGAGGTAACCGGCACAGCGAAAACAGTACTCAAAGACAGGGAGAGCAAGCTCTCTCTTGGCACTTTGGATGTGGGACATACAGCGAGATGTTTGCTGCTTTTGCGTTTGGCTGTTGGGAGATTTACAGCACAAAGATATCTAGTTGATTTGAAGCAGTTCCGAGAAAGTCTAAACATAATCGCCACTTCTCCCTCCTGGCACTTTCCATGTGGGAGATATAGCAGGATGTATATTGGTTTTGAGGACAACTCAATGGACAGTGTAGGGAGAAAAGTTCCTGGCTCCTTGAATGCCGTTCCTGGAGACACTGCGATCAATGTGGGAGATATGTCAAGATGTGTGTTTGTTTTGAGGACGGCTCTCTGGAGAGTCTTAGCAAAGAGGTCACAGGGATAATCAGAGCAATTCTCAGAGACACTGAGAACAAGATGGACAGTTCCCTCCTGGCACTTTCCCTGTAGGAGATACCGCAAGACGTTTCTGTAGATTGGGCACAGCGCTCTGCAGGGTGTTAGCAGAGACTTTCCCGGGACAGTGAAACCCTATGTCAGAGACACTGAGAAGAAGCCCCAATGTTCCCTCCAGGCACTTTCAGTGTGGGTGCCTTCTCCACGTGGTTCCTGGTTTCCCTGCAGCGCTGAAGAGAATGTTAGCAAAGAGGTAACCGGCACAGCGAAAACAGTACTCAAAGACAGGGAGAGCAAGCTCTCTCTTGGCACTTTGGATGTGGGACATACAGCGAGATGTTTGCTGCTTTTGCGTTTGGCTGTTGGGAGATTTACAGCACAAAGATATCTAGTTGATTTGAAGCAGTTCCGAGAAAGTCTAAACATAATCGCCACTTCTCCCTCCTGGCACTTTCCATGTGGGAGATATAGCAGGATGTATATTGGTTTTGAGGACAACTCAATGGACAGTGTAGGGAGAAAAGTTCCTGGCTCCTTGAATGCCGTTCCTGGAGACACTGCGATCAATGTGGGAGATATGTCAAGATGTGTGTTGGTTTTGAGGACGGCTCTCTGGAGAGTCTTAGCAAAGAGGTCACAGGGATAATCAGAGCAATTCTCAGAGACACTGAGAACAAGATGGACAGTTCCCTCCTGGCACTTTCCCTGTAGGAGATACCGCAAGACGTTTCTGTAGATTGGGCACAGCGCTCTGCAGGGTGTTAGCAGAGACTTTCCCGGGACAGTGAAACCCTATGTCAGAGACACTGAGAAGAAGCCCCAATGTTCCCTCCAGGCACTTTCAGTGTGGGTGCCTTCTCCACGTGGTTCCTGGTTTCCCTGCAGCGCTGAAGAGAATGTTAGCAAAGAGGTAACCGGCACAGCGAAAACAGTACTCAAAGACAGGGAGAGCAAGCTCTCTCTTGGCACTTTGGATGTGGGACATACAGCGAGATGTTTGCTGCTTTTGCGTTTGGCTGTTGGGAGATTTACAGCACAAAGATATCTAGTTGATTTGAAGCAGTTCCGAGAAAGTCTAAACATAATCGCCACTTCTCCCTCCTGGCACTTTCCATGTGGGAGATATAGCAGGATGTATATTGGTTTTGAGGACAACTCAATGGACAGTGTAGGGAGAAAAGTTCCTGGCTCCTTGAATGCCGTTCCTGGAGACACTGCGATCAATGTGGGAGATATGTCAAGATGTGTGTTGGTTTTGAGGACGGCTCTCTGGAGAGTCTTAGCAAAGAGGTCACAGGGATAATCAGAGCAATTCTCAGAGACACTGAGAACAAGATGGACAGTTCCCTCCTGGCACTTTCCCTGTAGGAGATACCGCAAGACGTTTCTGTAGATTGGGCACAGCGCTCTGCAGGGTGTTAGCAGAGACTTTCCCGGGACAGTGAAACCCTATGTCAGAGACACTGAGAAGAAGCCCCAATGTTCCCTCCAGGCACTTTCAGTGTGGGTGCCTTCTCCACGTGGTTCCTGGTTTCCCTGCAGCGCTGAAGAGAATGTTAGCAAAGAGGTAACCGGCACAGCGAAAACAGTACTCAAAGACAGGGAGAGCAAGCTCTCTCTTGGCACTTTGGATGTGGGACATACAGCGAGATGTTTGCTGCTTTTGCGTTTGGCTGTTGGGAGATTTACAGCACAAAGATATCTAGTTGATTTGAAGCAGTTCCGAGAAAGTCTAAACATAATCGCCACTTCTCCCTCCTGGCACTTTCCATGTGGGAGATATAGCAGGATGTATATTGGTTTTGAGGACAACTCAATGGACAGTGTAGGGAGAAAAGTTCCTGGCTCCTTGAATGCCGTTCCTGGAGACACTGCGATCAATGAGGGAGATATGTCAAGATGTGTGTTGGTTTTGAGGACGGCTCTCTGGAGAGTCTTAGCAAAGAGGTCACAGGGATAATCAGAGCAATTCTCAGAGACACTGAGAACAAGATGGACAGTTCCCTCCTGGCACTTTCCCTGTAGGAGATACCGCAAGACGTTTCTGTAGATTGGGCACAGCGCTCTGCAGGGTGTTAGCAGAGACTTTCCCGGGACAGTGAAACCCTATGTCAGAGACACTGAGAAGAAGCCCCAATGTTCCCTCCAGGCACTTTCAGTGTGGGTGCCTTCTCCACGTGGTTCCTGGTTTCCCTGCAGCGCTGAAGAGAATGTTAGCAAAGAGGTAACCGGCACAGCGAAAACAGTACTCAAAGACAGGGAGAGCAAGCTCTCTCTTGGCACTTTGGATGTGGGACATACAGCGAGATGTTTGCTGCTTTTGCGTTTGGCTGTTGGGAGATTTACAGCACAAAGATATCTAGTTGATTTGAAGCAGTTCCGAGAAAGTCTAAACATAATCGCCACTTCTCCCTCCTGGCACTTTCCATGTGGGAGATATAGCAGGATGTATATTGGTTTTGAGGACAACTCAATGGACAGTGTAGGGAGAAAAGTTCCTGGCTCCTTGAATGCCGTTCCTGGAGACACTGCGATCAATGTGGGAGATATGTCAAGATGTGTGTTGGTTTTGAGGACGGCTCTCTGGAGAGTCTTAGCAAAGAGGTCACAGGGATAATCAGAGCAATTCTCAGAGACACTGAGAACAAGATGGACAGTTCCCTCCTGGCACTTTCCCTGTAGGAGATACCGCAAGACGTTTCTGTAGATTGGGCACAGCGCTCTGCAGGGTGTTAGCAGAGACTTTCCCGGGACAGTGAAACCCTATGTCAGAGACACTGAGAAGAAGCCCCAATGTTCCCTCCAGGCACTTTCAGTGTGGGTGCCTTCTCCACGTGGTTCCTGGTTTCCCTGCAGCGCTGAAGAGAATGTTAGCAAAGAGGTAACCGGCACAGCGAAAACAGTACTCAAAGACAGGGAGAGCAAGCTCTCTCTTGGCACTTTGGATGTGGGACATACAGCGAGATGTTTGCTGCTTTTGCGTTTGGCTGTTGGGAGATTTACAGCACAAAGATATCTAGTTGATTTGAAGCAGTTCCGAGAAAGTCTAAACATAATCGCCACTTCTCCCTCCTGGCACTTTCCATGTGGGAGATATAGCAGGATGTATATTGGTTTTGAGGACAACTCAATGGACAGTGTAGGGAGAAAAGTTCCTGGCTCCTTGAATGCCGTTCCTGGAGACACTGCGATCAATGAGGGAGATATGTCAAGATGTGTGTTGGTTTTGAGGACGGCTCTCTGGAGAGTCTTAGCAAAGAGGTCACAGGGATAATCAGAGCAATTCTCAGAGACACTGAGAACAAGATGGACAGTTCCCTCCTGGCACTTTCCCTGTAGGAGATACCGCAAGACGTTTCTGTAGATTGGGCACAGCGCTCTGCAGGGTGTTAGCAGAGACTTTCCCGGGACAGTGAAACCCTATGTCAGAGACACTGAGAAGAAGCCCCAATGTTCCCTCCAGGCACTTTCAGTGTGGGTGCCTTCTCCACGTGGTTCCTGGTTTCCCTGCAGCGCTGAAGAGAATGTTAGCAAAGAGGTAACCGGCACAGCGAAAACAGTACTCAAAGACAGGGAGAGCAAGCTCTCTCTTGGCACTTTGGATGTGGGACATACAGCGAGATGTTTGCTGCTTTTGCGTTTGGCTGTTGGGAGATTTACAGCACAAAGATATCTAGTTGATTTGAAGCAGTTCCGAGAAAGTCTAAACATAATCGCCACTTCTCCCTCCTGGCACTTTCCATGTGGGAGATATAGCAGGATGTATATTGGTTTTGAGGACAACTCAATGGACAGTGTAGGGAGAAAAGTTCCTGGCTCCTTGAATGCCGTTCCTGGAGACACTGCGATCAATGTGGGAGATATGTCAAGATGTGTGTTTGTTTTGAGGACGGCTCTCTGGAGAGTCTTAGCAAAGAGGTCACAGGGATAATCAGAGCAATTCTCAGAGACACTGAGAACAAGATGGACAGTTCCCTCCTGGCACTTTCCCTGTAGGAGATACCGCAAGACGTTTCTGTAGATTGGGCACAGCGCTCTGCAGGGTGTTAGCAGAGACTTTCCCGGGACAGTGAAACCCTATGTCAGAGACACTGAGAAGAAGCCCCAATGTTCCCTCCAGGCACTTTCAGTGTGGGTGCCTTCTCCACGTGGTTCCTGGTTTCCCTGCAGCGCTGAAGAGAATGTTAGCAAAGAGGTAACCGGCACAGCGAAAACAGTACTCAAAGACAGGGAGAGCAAGCTCTCTCTTGGCACTTTGGATGTGGGACATACAGCGAGATGTTTGCTGCTTTTGCGTTTGGCTGTTGGGAGATTTACAGCACAAAGATATCTAGTTGATTTGAAGCAGTTCCGAGAAAGTCTAAACATAATCGCCACTTCTCCCTCCTGGCACTTTCCATGTGGGAGATATAGCAGGATGTATATTGGTTTTGAGGACAACTCAATGGACAGTGTAGGGAGAAAAGTTCCTGGCTCCTTGAATGCCGTTCCTGGAGACACTGCGATCAATGTGGGAGATATGTCAAGATGTGTGTTGGTTTTGAGGACGGCTCTCTGGAGAGTCTTAGCAAAGAGGTCACAGGGATAATCAGAGCAATTCTCAGAGACACTGAGAACAAGATGGACAGTTCCCTCCTGGCACTTTCCCTGTAGGAGATACCGCAAGACGTTTCTGTAGATTGGGCACAGCGCTCTGCAGGGTGTTAGCAGAGACTTTCCCGGGACAGTGAAACCCTATGTCAGAGACACTGAGAAGAAGCCCCAATGTTCCCTCCAGGCACTTTCAGTGTGGGTGCCTTCTCCACGTGGTTCCTGGTTTCCCTGCAGCGCTGAAGAGAATGTTAGCAAAGAGGTAACCGGCACAGCGAAAACAGTACTCAAAGACAGGGAGAGCAAGCTCTCTCTTGGCACTTTGGATGTGGGACATACAGCGAGATGTTTGCTGCTTTTGCGTTTGGCTGTTGGGAGATTTACAGCACAAAGATATCTAGTTGATTTGAAGCAGTTCCGAGAAAGTCTAAACATAATCGCCACTTCTCCCTCCTGGCACTTTCCATGTGGGAGATATAGCAGGATGTATATTGGTTTTGAGGACAACTCAATGGACAGTGTAGGGAGAAAAGTTCCTGGCTCCTTGAATGCCGTTCCTGGAGACACTGCGATCAATGTGGGAGATATGTCAAGATGTGTGTTGGTTTTGAGGACGGCTCTCTGGAGAGTCTTAGCAAAGAGGTCACAGGGATAATCAGAGCAATTCTCAGAGACACTGAGAACAAGATGGACAGTTCCCTCCTGGCACTTTCCCTGTAGGAGATACCGCAAGACGTTTCTGTAGATTGGGCACAGCGCTCTGCAGGGTGTTAGCAGAGACTTTCCCGGGACAGTGAAACCCTATGTCAGAGACACTGAGAAGAAGCCCCAATGTTCCCTCCAGGCACTTTCAGTGTGGGTGCCTTCTCCACGTGGTTCCTGGTTTCCCTGCAGCGCTGAAGAGAATGTTAGCAAAGAGGTAACCGGCACAGCGAAAACAGTACTCAAAGACAGGGAGAGCAAGCTCTCTCTTGGCACTTTGGATGTGGGACATACAGCGAGATGTTTGCTGCTTTTGCGTTTGGCTGTTGGGAGATTTACAGCACAAAGATATCTAGTTGATTTGAAGCAGTTCCGAGAAAGTCTAAACATAATCGCCACTTCTCCCTCCTGGCACTTTCCATGTGGGAGATATAGCAGGATGTATATTGGTTTTGAGGACAACTCAATGGACAGTGTAGGGAGAAAAGTTCCTGGCTCCTTGAATGCCGTTCCTGGAGACACTGCGATCAATGAGGGAGATATGTCAAGATGTGTGTTGGTTTTGAGGACGGCTCTCTGGAGAGTCTTAGCAAAGAGGTCACAGGGATAATCAGAGCAATTCTCAGAGACACTGAGAACAAGATGGACAGTTCCCTCCTGGCACTTTCCCTGTAGGAGATACCGCAAGACGTTTCTGTAGATTGGGCACAGCGCTCTGCAGGGTGTTAGCAGAGACTTTCCCGGGACAGTGAAACCCTATGTCAGAGACACTGAGAAGAAGCCCCAATGTTCCCTCCAGGCACTTTCAGTGTGGGTGCCTTCTCCACGTGGTTCCTGGTTTCCCTGCAGCGCTGAAGAGAATGTTAGCAAAGAGGTAACCGGCACAGCGAAAACAGTACTCAAAGACAGGGAGAGCAAGCTCTCTCTTGGCACTTTGGATGTGGGACATACAGCGAGATGTTTGCTGCTTTTGCGTTTGGCTGTTGGGAGATTTACAGCACAAAGATATCTAGTTGATTTGAAGCAGTTCCGAGAAAGTCTAAACATAATCGCCACTTCTCCCTCCTGGCACTTTCCATGTGGGAGATATAGCAGGATGTATATTGGTTTTGAGGACAACTCAATGGACAGTGTAGGGAGAAAAGTTCCTGGCTCCTTGAATGCCGTTCCTGGAGACACTGCGATCAATGTGGGAGATATGTCAAGATGTGTGTTGGTTTTGAGGACGGCTCTCTGGAGAGTCTTAGCAAAGAGGTCACAGGGATAATCAGAGCAATTCTCAGAGACACTGAGAACAAGATGGACAGTTCCCTCCTGGCACTTTCCCTGTAGGAGATACCGCAAGACGTTTCTGTAGATTGGGCACAGCGCTCTGCAGGGTGTTAGCAGAGACTTTCCCGGGACAGTGAAACCCTATGTCAGAGACACTGAGAAGAAGCCCCAATGTTCCCTCCAGGCACTTTCAGTGTGGGTGCCTTCTCCACGTGGTTCCTGGTTTCCCTGCAGCGCTGAAGAGAATGTTAGCAAAGAGGTAACCGGCACAGCGAAAACAGTACTCAAAGACAGGGAGAGCAAGCTCTCTCTTGGCACTTTGGATGTGGGACATACAGCGAGATGTTTGCTGCTTTTGCGTTTGGCTGTTGGGAGATTTACAGCACAAAGATATCTAGTTGATTTGAAGCAGTTCCGAGAAAGTCTAAACATAATCGCCACTTCTCCCTCCTGGCACTTTCCATGTGGGAGATATAGCAGGATGTATATTGGTTTTGAGGACAACTCAATGGACAGTGTAGGGAGAAAAGTTCCTGGCTCCTTGAATGCCGTTCCTGGAGACACTGCGATCAATGTGGGAGATATGTCAAGATGTGTGTTGGTTTTGAGGACGGCTCTCTGGAGAGTCTTAGCAAAGAGGTCACAGGGATAATCAGAGCAATTCTCAGAGACACTGAGAACAAGATGGACAGTTCCCTCCTGGCACTTTCCCTGTAGGAGATACCGCAAGACGTTTCTGTAGATTGGGCACAGCGCTCTGCAGGGTGTTAGCAGAGACTTTCCCGGGACAGTGAAACCCTATGTCAGAGACACTGAGAAGAAGCCCCAATGTTCCCTCCAGGCACTTTCAGTGTGGGTGCCTTCTCCACGTGGTTCCTGGTTTCCCTGCAGCGCTGAAGAGAATGTTAGCAAAGAGGTAACCGGCACAGCGAAAACAGTACTCAAAGACAGGGAGAGCAAGCTCTCTCTTGGCACTTTGGATGTGGGACATACAGCGAGATGTTTGCTGCTTTTGCGTTTGGCTGTTGGGAGATTTACAGCACAAAGATATCTAGTTGATTTGAAGCAGTTCCGAGAAAGTCTAAACATAATCGCCACTTCTCCCTCCTGGCACTTTCCATGTGGGAGATATAGCAGGATGTATATTGGTTTTGAGGACAACTCAATGGACAGTGTAGGGAGAAAAGTTCCTGGCTCCTTGAATGCCGTTCCTGGAGACACTGCGATCAATGAGGGAGATATGTCAAGATGTGTGTTGGTTTTGAGGACGGCTCTCTGGAGAGTCTTAGCAAAGAGGTCACAGGGATAATCAGAGCAATTCTCAGAGACACTGAGAACAAGCTCGACAATTCCCTCCTGGCACTTTCCCTGTAGGAGATACCGCAAGACGTTTCTGTAGATTGGGCACAGCGCTCTGCAGGGTGTTAGCAGAGACTTTCCCGGGACAGTGAAACCCTATGTCAGAGACACTGAGAAGAAGCCCCAATGTTCCCTCCAGGCACTTTCAGTGTGGGTGCCTTCTCCACGTGGTTCCTGGTTTCCCTGCAGCGCTGAAGAGAATGTTAGCAAAGAGGTAACCGGCACAGCGAAAACAGTACTCAAAGACAGGGAGAGCAAGCTCTCTCTTGGCACTTTGGATGTGGGACATACAGCGAGATGTTTGCTGCTTTTGCGTTTGGCTGTTGGGAGATTTACAGCACAAAGATATCTAGTTGATTTGAAGCAGTTCCGAGAAAGTCTAAACATAATCGCCACTTCTCCCTCCTGGCACTTTCCATGTGGGAGATATAGCAGGATGTATATTGGTTTTGAGGACAACTCAATGGACAGTGTAGGGAGAAAAGTTCCTGGCTCCTTGAATGCCGTTCCTGGAGACACTGCGATCAATGAGGGAGATATGTCAAGATGTGTGTTGGTTTTGAGGACGGCTCTCTGGAGAGTCTTAGCAAAGAGGTCACAGGGATAATCAGAGCAATTCTCAGAGACACTGAGAACAAGATGGACAGTTCCCTCCTGGCACTTTCCCTGTAGGAGATACCGCAAGACGTTTCTGTAGATCGGGCACAGCGCTCTGCAGGGTGTTAGCAGAGACTTTCCCGGGACAGTGAAACCCTATGTCAGAGACACTGAGAAGAAGCCCCAATGTTCCCTCCAGGCACTTTCAGTGTGGGTGCCTTCTCCACGTGGTTCCTGGTTTCCCTGCAGCGCTGAAGAGAATGTTAGCAAAGAGGTAACCGGCACAGCGAAAACAGTACTCAAAGAGAGGGAGAGCAAGCTCTCTCTTGGCACTTTGGATGTGGGACATACAGCGAGATGTTTGCTGCTTTTGCGTTTGGCTGTTGGGAGATTTACAGCACAAAGATATCTAGTTGATTTGAAGCAGTTCCGAGAAAGTCTAAACATAATCGCCACTTCTCCCTCCTGGCACTTTCCATGTGGGAGATATAGCAGGATGTATATTGGTTTTGAGGACAACTCAATGGACAGTGTAGGGAGAAAAGTTCCTGGCTCCTTGAATGCCGTTCCTGGAGACACTGCGATCAATGTGGGAGATATGTCAAGATGTGTGTTGGTTTTGAGGACGGCTCTCTGGAGAGTCTTAGCAAAGAGGTCACAGGGATAATCAGAGCAATTCTCAGAGACACTGAGAACAAGCTCGACAATTCCCTCCTGGCACTTTCCCTGTAGGAGATACCGCAAGACGTTTCTGTAGATTGGGCACAGCGCTCTGCAGGGTGTTAGCAGAGACTTTCCCGGGACAGTGAAACCCTATGTCAGAGACACTGAGAAGAAGCCCCAATGTTCCCTCCAGGCACTTTCAGTGTGGGTGCCTTCTCCACGTGGTTCCTGGTTTCCCTGCAGCGCTGAAGAGAATGTTAGCAAAGAGGTAACCGGCACAGCGAAAACAGTACTCAAAGACAGGGAGAGCAAGCTCTCTCTTGGCACTTTGGATGTGGGACATACAGCGAGATGTTTGCTGCTTTTGCGTTTGGCTGTTGGGAGATTTACAGCACAAAGATATCTAGTTGATTTGAAGCAGTTCCGAGAAAGTCTAAACATAATCGCCACTTCTCCCTCCTGGCACTTTCCATGTGGGAGATATAGCAGGATGTATATTGGTTTTGAGGACAACTCAATGGACAGTGTAGGGAGAAAAGTTCCTGGCTCCTTGAATGCCGTTCCTGGAGACACTGCGATCAATGTGGGAGATATGTCAAGATGTGTGTTGGTTTTGAGGACGGCTCTCTGGAGAGTCTTAGCAAAGAGGTCACAGGGATAATCAGAGCAATTCTCAGAGACACTGAGAACAAGATGGACAGTTCCCTCCTGGCACTTTCCCTGTAGGAGATACCGCAAGACGTTTCTGTAGATTGGGCACAGCGCTCTGCAGGGTGTTAGCAGAGACTTTCCCGGGACAGTGAAACCCTATGTCAGAGACACTGAGAAGAAGCCCCAATGTTCCCTCCAGGCACTTTCAGTGTGGGTGCCTTCTCCACGTGGTTCCTGGTTTCCCTGCAGCGCTGAAGAGAATGTTAGCAAAGAGGTAACCGGCACAGCGAAAACAGTACTCAAAGACAGGGAGAGCAAGCTCTCTCTTGGCACTTTGGATGTGGGACATACAGCGAGATGTTTGCTGCTTTTGCGTTTGGCTGTTGGGAGATTTACAGCACAAAGATATCTAGTTGATTTGAAGCAGTTCCGAGAAAGTCTAAACATAATCGCCACTTCTCCCTCCTGGCACTTTCCATGTGGGAGATATAGCAGGATGTATATTGGTTTTGAGGACAACTCAATGGACAGTGTAGGGAGAAAAGTTCCTGGCTCCTTGAATGCCGTTCCTGGAGACACTGCGATCAATGTGGGAGATATGTCAAGATGTGTGTTTGTTTTGAGGACGGCTCTCTGGAGAGTCTTAGCAAAGAGGTCACAGGGATAATCAGAGCAATTCTCAGAGACACTGAGAACAAGATGGACAGTTCCCTCCTGGCACTTTCCCTGTAGGAGATACCGCAAGACGTTTCTGTAGATTGGGCACAGCGCTCTGCAGGGTGTTAGCAGAGACTTTCCCGGGACAGTGAAACCCTATGTCAGAGACACTGAGAAGAAGCCCCAATGTTCCCTCCAGGCACTTTCAGTGTGGGTGCCTTCTCCACGTGGTTCCTGGTTTCCCTGCAGCGCTGAAGAGAATGTTAGCAAAGAGGTAACCGGGACAGTGAAAACAGTACTCAAAGACAGGGAGAGCAAGCTCTCTCTTGGCACTTTGGATGTGGGACATACAGCGAGATGTTTGCTGCTTTTGCGTTTGGCTGTTGGGAGATTTACAGCACAAAGATATCTAGTTGATTTGAAGCAGTTCCGAGAAAGTCTAAACATAATCGCCACTTCTCCCTCCTGGCACTTTCCATGTGGGAGATATAGCAGGATGTATATTGGTTTTGAGGACAACTCAATAGACAGTGTAGGGAGAAAAGTTCCTGGCTCCTTGAATGCCGTTCCTGGAGACACTGCGATCAATGAGGGAGATATGTCAAGATGTGTGTTGGTTTTGAGGACGGCTCTCTGGAGAGTCTTAGCAAAGAGGTCACAGGGATAATCAGAGCAATTCTCAGAGACACTGAGAACAAGCTCGACAATTCCCTCCTGGCACTTTCCCTGTAGGAGATACCGCAAGACGTTTCTGTAGATTGGGCACAGCGCTCTGCAGGGTCTTAGCAGAGACTTTCCCGGGACAGTGAAACCCTATGTCAGAGACACTGAGAAGAAGCCCCAATGTTCCCTCCAGGCACTTTCAGTGTGGGTGCCTTCTCCACGTGGTTCCTGGTTTCCCTGCAGCGCTGAAGAGAATGTTAGCAAAGAGGTAACCGGCACAGCGAAAACAGTACTCAAAGAGAGGGAGAGCAAGCTCTCTCTTGGCACTTTGGATGTGGGACATACAGCGAGATGTTTGCTGCTTTTGCGTTTGGCTGTTGGGAGATTTACAGCACAAAGATATCTAGTTGATTTGAAGCAGTTCCGAGAAAGTCTAAACATAATCGCCACTTCTCCCTCCTGGCACTTTCCATGTGGGAGATATAGCAGGATGTATATTGGTTTTGAGGACAACTCAATGGACAGTGTAGGGAGAAAAGTTCCTGGCTCCTTGAATGCCGTTCCTGGAGACACTGCGATCAATGTGGGAGATATGTCAAGATGTGTGTTGGTTTTGAGGACGGCTCTCTGGAGAGTCTTAGCAAAGAGGTCACAGGGATAATCAGAGCAATTCTCAGAGACACTGAGAACAAGCTCGACAATTCCCTCCTGGCACTTTCCCTGTAGGAGATACCGCAAGACGTTTCTGTAGATTGGGCACAGCGCTCTGCAGGGTGTTAGCAGAGACTTTCCCGGGACAGTGAAACCCTATGTCAGAGACACTGAGAAGAAGCCCCAATGTTCCCTCCAGGCACTTTCAGTGTGGGTGCCTTCTCCACGTGGTTCCTGGTTTCCCTGCAGCGCTGAAGAGAATGTTAGCAAAGAGGTAACCGGCACAGCGAAAACAGTACTCAAAGACAGGGAGAGCAAGCTCTCTCTTGGCACTTTGGATGTGGGACATACAGCGAGATGTTTGCTGCTTTTGCGTTTGGCTGTTGGGAGATTTACAGCACAAAGATATCTAGTTGATTTGAAGCAGTTCCGAGAAAGTCTAAACATAATCGCCACTTCTCCCTCCTGGCACTTTCCATGTGGGAGATATAGCAGGATGTATATTGGTTTTGAGGACAACTCAATGGACAGTGTAGGGAGAAAAGTTCCTGGCTCCTTGAATGCCGTTCCTGGAGACACTGCGATCAATGTGGGAGATATGTCAAGATGTGTGTTGGTTTTGAGGACGGCTCTCTGGAGAGTCTTAGCAAAGAGGTCACAGGGATAATCAGAGCAATTCTCAGAGACACTGAGAACAAGATGGACAGTTCCCTCCTGGCACTTTCCCTGTAGGAGATACCGCAAGACGTTTCTGTAGATTGGGCACAGCGCTCTGCAGGGTGTTAGCAGAGACTTTCCCGGGACAGTGAAACCCTATGTCAGAGACACTGAGAAGAAGCCCCAATGTTCCCTCCAGGCACTTTCAGTGTGGGTGCCTTCTCCACGTGGTTCCTGGTTTCCCTGCAGCGCTGAAGAGAATGTTAGCAAAGAGGTAACCGGCACAGCGAAAACAGTACTCAAAGACAGGGAGAGCAAGCTCTCTCTTGGCACTTTGGATGTGGGACATACAGCGAGATGTTTGCTGCTTTTGCGTTTGGCTGTTGGGAGATTTACAGCACAAAGATATCTAGTTGATTTGAAGCAGTTCCGAGAAAGTCTAAACATAATCGCCACTTCTCCCTCCTGGCACTTTCCATGTGGGAGATATAGCAGGATGTATATTGGTTTTGAGGACAACTCAATGGACAGTGTAGGGAGAAAAGTTCCTGGCTCCTTGAATGCCGTTCCTGGAGACACTGCGATCAATGTGGGAGATATGTCAAGATGTGTGTTGGTTTTGAGGACGGCTCTCTGGAGAGTCTTAGCAAAGAGGTCACAGGGATAATCAGAGCAATTCTCAGAGACACTGAGAACAAGATGGACAGTTCCCTCCTGGCACTTTCCCTGTAGGAGATACCGCAAGACGTTTCTGTAGATTGGGCACAGCGCTCTGCAGGGTGTTAGCAGAGACTTTCCCGGGACAGTGAAACCCTATGTCAGAGACACTGAGAAGAAGCCCCAATGTTCCCTCCAGGCACTTTCAGTGTGGGTGCCTTCTCCACGTGGTTCCTGGTTTCCCTGCAGCGCTGAAGAGAATGTTAGCAAAGAGGTAACCGGGACAGTGAAAACAGTACTCAAAGAGAGGGAGAGCAAGCTCTCTCTTGGCACTTTGGATGTGGGACATACAGCGAGATGTTTGCTGCTTTTGCGTTTGGCTGTTGGGAGATTTACAGCACAAAGATATCTAGTTGATTTGAAGCAGTTCCGAGAAAGTCTAAACATAATCGCCACTTCTCCCTCCTGGCACTTTCCATGTGGGAGATATAGCAGGATGTATATTGGTTTTGAGGACAACTCAATAGACAGTGTAGGGAGAAAAGTTCCTGGCTCCTTGAATGCCGTTCCTGGAGACACTGCGATCAATGAGGGAGATATGTCAAGATGTGTGTTGGTTTTGAGGACGGCTCTCTGGAGAGTCTTAGCAAAGAGGTCACAGGGATAATCAGAGCAATTCTCAGAGACACTGAGAACAAGCTCGACAATTCCCTCCTGGCACTTTCCCTGTAGGAGATACCGCAAGACGTTTCTGTAGATTGGGCACAGCGCTCTGCAGGGTGTTAGCAGAGACTTTCCCGGGACAGTGAAACCCTATGTCAGAGACACTGAGAAGAAGCCCCAATGTTCCCTCCAGGCACTTTCAGTGTGGGTGCCTTCTCCACGTGGTTCCTGGTTTCCCTGCAGCGCTGAAGAGAATGTTAGCAAAGAGGTAACCGGCACAGCGAAAACAGTACTCAAAGAGAGGGAGAGCAAGCTCTCTCTTGGCACTTTGGATGTGGGACATACAGCGAGATGTTTGCTGCTTTTGCGTTTGGCTGTTGGGAGATTTACAGCACAAAGATATCTAGTTGATTTGAAGCAGTTCCGAGAAAGTCTAAACATAATCGCCACTTCTCCCTCCTGGCACTTTCCATGTGGGAGATATAGCAGGATGTATATTGGTTTTGAGGACAACTCAATGGACAGTGTAGGGAGAAAAGTTCCTGGCTCCTTGAATGCCGTTCCTGGAGACACTGCGATCAATGTGGGAGATATGTCAAGATGTGTGTTGGTTTTGAGGACGGCTCTCTGGAGAGTCTTAGCAAAGAGGTCACAGGGATAATCAGAGCAATTCTCAGAGACACTGAGAACAAGCTCGACAATTCCCTCCTGGCACTTTCCCTGTAGGAGATACCGCAAGACGTTTCTGTAGATTGGGCACAGCGCTCTGCAGGGTGTTAGCAGAGACTTTCCCGGGACAGTGAAACCCTATGTCAGAGACACTGAGAAGAAGCCCCAATGTTCCCTCCAGGCACTTTCAGTGTGGGTGCCTTCTCCACGTGGTTCCTGGTTTCCCTGCAGCGCTGAAGAGAATGTTAGCAAAGAGGTAACCGGCACAGCGAAAACAGTACTCAAAGAGAGGGAGAGCAAGCTCTCTCTTGGCACTTTGGATGTGGGACATACAGCGAGATGTTTGCTGCTTTTGCGTTTGGCTGTTGGGAGATTTACAGCACAAAGATATCTAGTTGATTTGAAGCAGTTCCGAGAAAGTCTAAACATAATCGCCACTTCTCCCTCCTGGCACTTTCCATGTGGGAGATATAGCAGGATGTATATTGGTTTTGAGGACAACTCAATGGACAGTGTAGGGAGAAAAGTTCCTGGCTCCTTGAATGCCGTTCCTGGAGACACTGCGATCAATGTGGGAGATATGTCAAGATGTGTGTTGGTTTTGAGGACGGCTCTCTGGAGAGTCTTAGCAAAGAGGTCACAGGGATAATCAGAGCAATTCTCAGAGACACTGAGAACAAGATGGACAGTTCCCTCCTGGCACTTTCCCTGTAGGAGATACCGCAAGACGTTTCTGTAGATTGGGCACAGCGCTCTGCAGGGTGTTAGCAGAGACTTTCCCGGGACAGTGAAACCCTATGTCAGAGACACTGAGAAGAAGCCCCAATGTTCCCTCCAGGCACTTTCAGTGTGGGTGCCTTCTCCACGTGGTTCCTGGTTTCCCTGCAGCGCTGAAGAGAATGTTAGCAAAGAGGTAACCGGCACAGCGAAAACAGTACTCAAAGACAGGGAGAGCAAGCTCTCTCTTGGCACTTTGGATGTGGGACATACAGCGAGATGTTTGCTGCTTTTGCGTTTGGCTGTTGGGAGATTTACAGCACAAAGATATCTAGTTGATTTGAAGCAGTTCCGAGAAAGTCTAAACATAATCGCCACTTCTCCCTCCTGGCACTTTCCATGTGGGAGATATAGCAGGATGTATATTGGTTTTGAGGACAACTCAATGGACAGTGTAGGGAGAAAAGTTCCTGGCTCCTTGAATGCCGTTCCTGGAGACACTGCGATCAATGTGGGAGATATGTCAAGATGTGTGTTTGTTTTGAGGACGGCTCTCTGGAGAGTCTTAGCAAAGAGGTCACAGGGATAATCAGAGCAATTCTCAGAGACACTGAGAACAAGATGGACAGTTCCCTCCTGGCACTTTCCCTGTAGGAGATACCGCAAGACGTTTCTGTAGATTGGGCACAGCGCTCTGCAGGGTGTTAGCAGAGACTTTCCCGGGACAGTGAAACCCTATGTCAGAGACACTGAGAAGAAGCCCCAATGTTCCCTCCAGGCACTTTCAGTGTGGGTGCCTTCTCCACGTGGTTCCTGGTTTCCCTGCAGCGCTGAAGAGAATGTTAGCAAAGAGGTAACCGGGACAGTGAAAACAGTACTCAAAGAGAGGGAGAGCAAGCTCTCTCTTGGCACTTTGGATGTGGGACATACAGCGAGATGTTTGCTGCTTTTGCGTTTGGCTGTTGGGAGATTTACAGCACAAAGATATCTAGTTGATTTGAAGCAGTTCCGAGAAAGTCTAAACATAATCGCCACTTCTCCCTCCTGGCACTTTCCATGTGGGAGATATAGCAGGATGTATATTGGTTTTGAGGACAACTCAATAGACAGTGTAGGGAGAAAAGTTCCTGGCTCCTTGAATGCCGTTCCTGGAGACACTGCGATCAATGAGGGAGATATGTCAAGATGTGTGTTGGTTTTGAGGACGGCTCTCTGGAGAGTCTTAGCAAAGAGGTCACAGGGATAATCAGAGCAATTCTCAGAGACACTGAGAACAAGCTCGACAATTCCCTCCTGGCACTTTCCCTGTAGGAGATACCGCAAGACGTTTCTGTAGATTGGGCACAGCGCTCTGCAGGGTGTTAGCAGAGACTTTCCCGGGACAGTGAAACCCTATGTCAGAGACACTGAGAAGAAGCCCCAATGTTCCCTCCAGGCACTTTCAGTGTGGGTGCCTTCTCCACGTGGTTCCTGGTTTCCCTGCAGCGCTGAAGAGAATGTTAGCAAAGAGGTAACCGGCACAGCGAAAACAGTACTCAAAGAGAGGGAGAGCAAGCTCTCTCTTGGCACTTTGGATGTGGGACATACAGCGAGATGTTTGCTGCTTTTGCGTTTGGCTGTTGGGAGATTTACAGCACAAAGATATCTAGTTGATTTGAAGCAGTTCCGAGAAAGTCTAAACATAATCGCCACTTCTCCCTCCTGGCACTTTCCATGTGGGAGATATAGCAGGATGTATATTGGTTTTGAGGACAACTCAATGGACAGTGTAGGGAGAAAAGTTCCTGGCTCCTTGAATGCCGTTCCTGGAGACACTGCGATCAATGTGGGAGATATGTCAAGATGTGTGTTTGTTTTGAGGACGGCTCTCTGGAGAGTCTTAGCAAAGAGGTCACAGGGATAATCAGAGCAATTCTCAGAGACACTGAGAACAAGCTCGACAATTCCCTCCTGGCACTTTCCCTGTAGGAGATACCGCAAGAGTTTCTGTAGATTGGGCACAGCGCTCTGCAGGGTGTTAGCAGAGACTTTCCCGGGACAGTGAAACCCTATGTCAGAGACACTGAGAAGAAGCCCCAATGTTCCCTCCAGGCACTTTCAGTGTGGGTGCCTTCTCCACGTGGTTCCTGGTTTCCCTGCAGCGCTGAAGAGAATGTTAGCAAAGAGGTAACCGGGACAGCGAAAACAGTACTCAAAGAGAGGGAGAGCAAGCTCTCTCTTGGCACTTTGGATGTGGGACATACAGCGAGATGTTTGCTGCTTTTGCGTTTGGCTGTTGGGAGATTTACAGCACAAAGATATCTAGTTGATTTGAAGCAGTTCCGAGAAAGTCTAAACATAATCGCCACTTCTCCCTCCTGGCACTTTCCATGTGGGAGATATAGCAGGATGTATATTGGTTTTGAGGACAACTCAATGGACAGTGTAGGGAGAAAAGTTCCTGGCTCCTTGAATGCCGTTCCTGGAGACACTGCGATCAATGTGGGAGATATGTCAAGATGTGTGTTGGTTTTGAGGACGGCTCTCTGGAGAGTCTTAGCAAAGAGGTCACAGGGATAATCAGAGCAATTCTCAGAGACACTGAGAACAAGATGGACAGTTCCCTCCTGGCACTTTCCCTGTAGGAGATACCGCAAGACGTTTCTGTAGATTGGGCACAGCGCTCTGCAGGGTGTTAGCAGAGACTTTCCCGGGACAGTGAAACCCTATGTCAGAGACACTGAGAAGAAGCCCCAATGTTCCCTCCAGGCACTTTCAGTGTGGGTGCCTTCTCCACGTGGTTCCTGGTTTCCCTGCAGCGCTGAAGAGAATGTTAGCAAAGAGGTAACCGGCACAGCGAAAACAGTACTCAAAGAGAGGGAGAGCAAGCTCTCTCTTGGCACTTTGGATGTGGGACATACAGCGAGATGTTTGCTGCTTTTGCGTTTGGCTGTTGGGAGATTTACAGCACAAAGATATCTAGTTGATTTGAAGCAGTTCCGAGAAAGTCTAAACATAATCGCCACTTCTCCCTCCTGGCACTTTCCATGTGGGAGATATAGCAGGATGTATATTGGTTTTGAGGACAACTCAATGGACAGTGTAGGGAGAAAAGTTCCTGGCTCCTTGAATGCCGTTCCTGGAGACACTGTGATCAATGTGGGAGATATGTCAAGATGTGTGTTTGTTTTGAGGACGGCTCTCTGGAGAGTCTTAGCAAAGAGGTCACAGGGATAATCAGAGCAATTCTCAGAGACACTGAGAACAAGATGGACAGTTCCCTCCTGGCACTTTCCCTGTAGGAGATACCGCAAGACGTTTCTGTAGATTGGGCACAGCGCTCTGCAGGGTGTTAGCAGAGACTTTCCCGGGACAGTGAAACCCTATGTCAGAGACACTGAGAAGAAGCCCCAATGTTCCCTCCAGGCACTTTCAGTGTGGGTGCCTTCTCCACGTGGTTCCTGGTTTCCCTGCAGCGCTGAAGAGAATGTTAGCAAAGAGGTAACCGGGACAGTGAAAACAGTACTCAAAGAGAGGGAGAGCAAGCTCTCTCTTGGCACTTTGGATGTGGGACATACAGCGAGATGTTTGCTGCTTTTGCGTTTGGCTGTTGGGAGATTTACAGCACAAAGATATCTAGTTGATTTGAAGCAGTTCCGAGAAAGTCTAAACATAATCGCCACTTCTCCCTCCTGGCACTTTCCATGTGGGAGATATAGCAGGATGTATATTGGTTTTGAGGACAACTCAATAGACAGTGTAGGGAGAAAAGTTCCTGGCTCCTTGAATGCCGTTCCTGGAGACACTGCGATCAATGTGGGAGATATGTCAAGATGTGTGTTTGTTTTGAGGACGGCTCTCTGGAGAGTCTTAGCAAAGAGGTCACAGGGATAATCAGAGCAATTCTCAGAGACACTGAGAACAAGCTCGACAATTCCCTCCTGGCACTTTCCCTGTAGGAGATACCGCAAGAGTTTCTGTAGATTGGGCACAGCGCTCTGCAGGGTGTTAGCAGAGACTTTCCCGGGACAGTGAAACCCTATGTCAGAGACACTGAGAAGAAGCCCCAATGTTCCCTCCAGGCACTTTCAGTGTGGGTGCCTTCTCCACGTGGTTCCTGGTTTCCCTGCAGCGCTGAAGAGAATGTTAGCAAAGAGGTAACCGGCACAGCGAAAACAGTACTCAAAGACAGGGAGAGCAAGCTCTCTCTTGGCACTTTGGATGTGGGACATACAGCGAGATGTTTGCTGCTTTTGCGTTTGGCTGTTGGGAGATTTACAGCACAAAGATATCTAGTTGATTTGAAGCAGTTCCGAGAAAGTCTAAACATAATCGCCACTTCTCCCTCCTGGCACTTTCCATGTGGGAGATATAGCAGGATGTATATTGGTTTTGAGGACAACTCAATGGACAGTGTAGGGAGAAAAGTTCCTGGCTCCTTGAATGCCGTTCCTGGAGACACTGCGATCAATGAGGGAGATATGTCAAGATGTGTGTTGGTTTTGAGGACGGCTCTCTGGAGAGTCTTAGCAAAGAGGTCACAGGGATAATCAGAGCAATTCTCAGAGACACTGAGAACAAGCTCGACAGTTCCCTCCTGGCACTTTCCCTGTAGGAGATACCGCAAGACGTTTCTGTAGATTGGGCACAGCGCTCTGCAGGGTGTTAGCAGAGACTTTCCCGGGACAGTGAAACCCTATGTCAGAGACACTGAGAAGAAGCCCCAATGTTCCCTCCAGGCACTTTCAGTGTGGGTGCCTTCTCCACGTGGTTCCTGGTTTCCCTGCAGCGCTGAAGAGAATGTTAGCAAAGAGGTAACCGGCACAGCGAAAACAGTACTCAAAGAGAGGGAGAGCAAGCTCTCTCTTGGCACTTTGGATGTGGGACATACAGCGAGATGTTTGCTGCTTTTGCGTTTGGCTGTTGGGAGATTTACAGCACAAAGATATCTAGTTGATTTGAAGCAGTTCCGAGAAAGTCTAAACATAATCGCCACTTCTCCCTCCTGGCACTTTCCATGTGGGAGATATAGCAGGATGTATATTGGTTTTGAGGACAACTCAATGGACAGTGTAGGGAGAAAAGTTCCTGGCTCCTTGAATGCCGTTCCTGGAGACACTGCGATCAATGAGGGAGATATGTCAAGATGTGTGTTGGTTTTGAGGACGGCTCTCTGGAGAGTCTTAGCAAAGAGGTCACAGGGATAATCAGAGCAATTCTCAGAGACACTGAGAACAAGATGGACAGTTCCCTCCTGGCACTTTCCCTGTAGGAGATACCGCAAGACGTTTCTGTAGATTGGGCACAGCGCTCTGCAGGGTGTTAGCAGAGACTTTCCCGGGACAGTGAAACCCTATGTCAGAGACACTGAGAAGAAGCCCCAATGTTCCCTCCAGGCACTTTCAGTGTGGGTGCCTTCTCCACGTGGTTCCTGGTTTCCCTGCAGCGCTGAAGAGAATGTTAGCAAAGAGGTAACCGGCACAGCGAAAACAGTACTCAAAGACAGGGAGAGCAAGCTCTCTCTTGGCACTTTGGATGTGGGACATACAGCGAGATGTTTGCTGCTTTTGCGTTTGGCTGTTGGGAGATTTACAGCACAAAGATATCTAGTTGATTTGAAGCAGTTCCGAGAAAGTCTAAACATAATCGCCACTTCTCCCTCCTGGCACTTTCCATGTGGGAGATATAGCAGGATGTATATTGGTTTTGAGGACAACTCAATGGACAGTGTAGGGAGAAAAGTTCCTGGCTCCTTGAATGCCGTTCCTGGAGACACTGCGATCAATGTGGGAGATATGTCAAGATGTGTGTTTGTTTTGAGGACGGCTCTCTGGAGAGTCTTAGCAAAGAGGTCACAGGGATAATCAGAGCAATTCTCAGAGACACTGAGAACAAGATGGACAGTTCCCTCCTGGCACTTTCCCTGTAGGAGATACCGCAAGACGTTTCTGTAGATTGGGCACAGCGCTCTGCAGGGTGTTAGCAGAGACTTTCCCGGGACAGTGAAACCCTATGTCAGAGACACTGAGAAGAAGCCCCAATGTTCCCTCCAGGCACTTTCAGTGTGGGTGCCTTCTCCACGTGGTTCCTGGTTTCCCTGCAGCGCTGAAGAGAATGTTAGCAAAGAGGTAACCGGCACAGCGAAAACAGTACTCAAAGAGAGGGAGAGCAAGCTCTCTCTTGGCACTTTGGATGTGGGACATACAGCGAGATGTTTGCTGCTTTTGCGTTTGGCTGTTGGGAGATTTACAGCACAAAGATATCTAGTTGATTTGAAGCAGTTCGAGAAAGTCTAAACATAATCGCCACTTCTCCCTCCTGGCACTTTCCATGTGGGAGATATAGCAGGATGTATATTGGTTTTGAGGACAACTCAATGGACAGTGTAGGGAGAAAAGTTCCTGGCTCCTTGAATGCCGTTCCTGGAGACACTGCGATCAATGAGGGAGATATGTCAAGATGTGTGTTGGTTTTGAGGACGGCTCTCTGGAGAGTCTTAGCAAAGAGGTCACAGGGATAATCAGAGCAATTCTCAGAGACACTGAGAACAAGATGGACAGTTCCCTCCTGGCACTTTCCCTGTAGGAGATACCGCAAGACGTTTCTGTAGATTGGGCACAGCGCTCTGCAGGGTGTTAGCAGAGACTTTCCCGGGACAGTGAAACCCTATGTCAGAGACACTGAGAAGAAGCCCCAATGTTCCCTCCAGGCACTTTCAGTGTGGGTGCCTTCTCCACGTGGTTCCTGGTTTCCCTGCAGCGCTGAAGAGAATGTTAGCAAAGAGGTAACCGGCACAGCGAAAACAGTACTCAAAGACAGGGAGAGCAAGCTCTCTCTTGGCACTTTGGATGTGGGACATACAGCGAGATGTTTGCTGCTTTTGCGTTTGGCTGTTGGGAGATTTACAGCACAAAGATATCTAGTTGATTTGAAGCAGTTCCGAGAAAGTCTAAACATAATCGCCACTTCTCCCTCCTGGCACTTTCCATGTGGGAGATATAGCAGGATGTATATTGGTTTTGAGGACAACTCAATGGACAGTGTAGGGAGAAAAGTTCCTGGCTCCTTGAATGCCGTTCCTGGAGACACTGCGATCAATGTGGGAGATATGTCAAGATGTGTGTTGGTTTTGAGGACGGCTCTCTGGAGAGTCTTAGCAAAGAGGTCACAGGGATAATCAGAGCAATTCTCAGAGACACTGAGAACAAGCTCGACAATTCCCTCCTGGCACTTTCCCTGTAGGAGATACCGCAAGACGTTTCTGTAGATTGGGCACAGCGCTCTGCAGGGTGTTAGCAGAGACTTTCCCGGGACAGTGAAACCCTATGTCAGAGACACTGAGAAGAAGCCCCAATGTTCCCTCCAGGCACTTTCAGTGTGGGTGCCTTCTCCACGTGGTTCCTGGTTTCCCTGCAGCGCTGAAGAGAATGTTAGCAAAGAGGTAACCGGGACAGCGAAAACAGTACTCAAAGACAGGGAGAGCAAGCTCTCTCTTGGCACTTTGGATGTGGGACATACAGCGAGATGTTTGCTGCTTTTGCGTTTGGCTGTTGGGAGATTTACAGCACAAAGATATCTAGTTGATTTGAAGCAGTTCCGAGAAAGTCTAAACATAATCGCCACTTCTCCCTCCTGGCACTTTCCATGTGGGAGATATAGCAGGATGTATATTGGTTTTGAGGACAACTCAATGGACAGTGTAGGGAGAAAAGTTCCTGGCTCCTTGAATGCCGTTCCTGGAGACACTGCGATCAATGTGGGAGATATGTCAAGATGTGTGTTTGTTTTGAGGACGGCTCTCTGGAGAGTCTTAGCAAAGAGGTCACAGGGATAATCAGAGCAATTCTCAGAGACACTGAGAACAAGATGGACAGTTCCCTCCTGGCACTTTCCCTGTAGGAGATACCGCAAGACGTTTCTGTAGATTGGGCACAGCGCTCTGCAGGGTGTTAGCAGAGACTTTCCCGGGACAGTGAAACCCTATGTCAGAGACACTGAGAAGAAGCCCCAATGTTCCCTCCAGGCACTTTCAGTGTGGGTGCCTTCTCCACGTGGTTCCTGGTTTCCCTGCAGCGCTGAAGAGAATGTTAGCAAAGAGGTAACCGGGACAGCGAAAACAGTACTCAAAGACAGGGAGAGCAAGCTCTCTCTTGGCACTTTGGATGTGGGACATACAGCGAGATGTTTGCTGCTTTTGCGTTTGGCTGTTGGGAGATTTACAGCACAAAGATATCTAGTTGATTTGAAGCAGTTCCGAGAAAGTCTAAACATAATCGCCACTTCTCCCTCCTGGCACTTTCCATGTGGGAGATATAGCAGGATGTATATTGGTTTTGAGGACAACTCAATGGACAGTGTAGGGAGAAAAGTTCCTGGCTCCTTGAATGCCGTTCCTGGAGACACTGCGATCAATGTGGGAGATATGTCAAGATGTGTGTTTGTTTTGAGGACGGCTCTCTGGAGAGTCTTAGCAAAGAGGTCACAGGGATAATCAGAGCAATTCTCAGAGACACTGAGAACAAGATGGACAGTTCCCTCCTGGCACTTTCCCTGTAGGAGATACCGCAAGACGTTTCTGTAGATTGGGCACAGCGCTCTGCAGGGTGTTAGCAGAGACTTTCCCGGGACAGTGAAACCCTATGTCAGAGACACTGAGAAGAAGCCCCAATGTTCCCTCCAGGCACTTTCAGTGTGGGTGCCTTCTCCACGTGGTTCCTGGTTTCCCTGCAGCGCTGAAGAGAATGTTAGCAAAGAGGTAACCGGCACAGCGAAAACAGTACTCAAAGACAGGGAGAGCAAGCTCTCTCTTGGCACTTTGGATGTGGGACATACAGCGAGATGTTTGCTGCTTTTGCGTTTGGCTGTTGGGAGATTTACAGCACAAAGATATCTAGTTGATTTGAAGCAGTTCCGAGAAAGTCTAAACATAATCGCCACTTCTCCCTCCTGGCACTTTCCATGTGGGAGATATAGCAGGATGTATATTGGTTTTGAGGACAACTCAATGGACAGTGTAGGGAGAAAAGTTCCTGGCTCCTTGAATGCCGTTCCTGGAGACACTGCGATCAATGTGGGAGATATGTCAAGATGTGTGTTGGTTTTGAGGACGGCTCTCTGGAGAGTCTTAGCAAAGAGGTCACAGGGATAATCAGAGCAATTCTCAGAGACACTGAGAACAAGATGGACAGTTCCCTCCTGGCACTTTCCCTGTAGGAGATACCGCAAGACGTTTCTGTAGATTGGGCACAGCGCTCTGCAGGGTGTTAGCAGAGACTTTCCCGGGACAGTGAAACCCTATGTCAGAGACACTGAGAAGAAGCCCCAATGTTCCCTCCAGGCACTTTCAGTGTGGGTGCCTTCTCCACGTGGTTCCTGGTTTCCCTGCAGCGCTGAAGAGAATGTTAGCAAAGAGGTAACCGGCACAGCGAAAACAGTACTCAAAGACAGGGAGAGCAAGCTCTCTCTTGGCACTTTGGATGTGGGACATACAGCGAGATGTTTGCTGCTTTTGCGTTTGGCTGTTGGGAGATTTACAGCACAAAGATATCTAGTTGATTTGAAGCAGTTCCGAGAAAGTCTAAACATAATCGCCACTTCTCCCTCCTGGCACTTTCCATGTGGGAGATATAGCAGGATGTATATTGGTTTTGAGGACAACTCAATGGACAGTGTAGGGAGAAAAGTTCCTGGCTCCTTGAATGCCGTTCCTGGAGACACTGCGATCAATGTGGGAGATATGTCAAGATGTGTGTTGGTTTTGAGGACGGCTCTCTGGAGAGTCTTAGCAAAGAGGTCACAGGGATAATCAGAGCAATTCTCAGAGACACTGAGAACAAGATGGACAGTTCCCTCCTGGCACTTTCCCTGTAGGAGATACCGCAAGACGTTTCTGTAGATTGGGCACAGCGCTCTGCAGGGTGTTAGCAGAGACTTTCCCGGGACAGTGAAACCCTATGTCAGAGACACTGAGAAGAAGCCCCAATGTTCCCTCCAGGCACTTTCAGTGTGGGTGCCTTCTCCACGTGGTTCCTGGTTTCCCTGCAGCGCTGAAGAGAATGTTAGCAAAGAGGTAACCGGCACAGCGAAAACAGTACTCAAAGACAGGGAGAGCAAGCTCTCTCTTGGCACTTTGGATGTGGGACATACAGCGAGATGTTTGCTGCTTTTGCGTTTGGCTGTTGGGAGATTTACAGCACAAAGATATCTAGTTGATTTGAAGCAGTTCCGAGAAAGTCTAAACATAATCGCCACTTCTCCCTCCTGGCACTTTCCATGTGGGAGATATAGCAGGATGTATATTGGTTTTGAGGACAACTCAATGGACAGTGTAGGGAGAAAAGTTCCTGGCTCCTTGAATGCCGTTCCTGGAGACACTGCGATCAATGAGGGAGATATGTCAAGATGTGTGTTGGTTTTGAGGACGGCTCTCTGGAGAGTCTTAGCAAAGAGGTCACAGGGATAATCAGAGCAATTCTCAGAGACACTGAGAACAAGATGGACAGTTCCCTCCTGGCACTTTCCCTGTAGGAGATACCGCAAGACGTTTCTGTAGATTGGGCACAGCGCTCTGCAGGGTGTTAGCAGAGACTTTCCCGGGACAGTGAAACCCTATGTCAGAGACACTGAGAAGAAGCCCCAATGTTCCCTCCAGGCACTTTCAGTGTGGGTGCCTTCTCCACGTGGTTCCTGGTTTCCCTGCAGCGCTGAAGAGAATGTTAGCAAAGAGGTAACCGGCACAGCGAAAACAGTACTCAAAGACAGGGAGAGCAAGCTCTCTCTTGGCACTTTGGATGTGGGACATACAGCGAGATGTTTGCTGCTTTTGCGTTTGGCTGTTGGGAGATTTACAGCACAAAGATATCTAGTTGATTTGAAGCAGTTCCGAGAAAGTCTAAACATAATCGCCACTTCTCCCTCCTGGCACTTTCCATGTGGGAGATATAGCAGGATGTATATTGGTTTTGAGGACAACTCAATGGACAGTGTAGGGAGAAAAGTTCCTGGCTCCTTGAATGCCGTTCCTGGAGACACTGCGATCAATGTGGGAGATATGTCAAGATGTGTGTTGGTTTTGAGGACGGCTCTCTGGAGAGTCTTAGCAAAGAGGTCACAGGGATAATCAGAGCAATTCTCAGAGACACTGAGAACAAGATGGACAGTTCCCTCCTGGCACTTTCCCTGTAGGAGATACCGCAAGACGTTTCTGTAGATTGGGCACAGCGCTCTGCAGGGTGTTAGCAGAGACTTTCCCGGGACAGTGAAACCCTATGTCAGAGACACTGAGAAGAAGCCCCAATGTTCCCTCCAGGCACTTTCAGTGTGGGTGCCTTCTCCACGTGGTTCCTGGTTTCCCTGCAGCGCTGAAGAGAATGTTAGCAAAGAGGTAACCGGCACAGCGAAAACAGTACTCAAAGAGAGGGAGAGCAAGCTCTCTCTTGGCACTTTGGATGTGGGACATACAGCGAGATGTTTGCTGCTTTTGCGTTTGGCTGTTGGGAGATTTACAGCACAAAGATATCTAGTTGATTTGAAGCAGTTCCGAGAAAGTCTAAACATAATCGCCACTTCTCCCTCCTGGCACTTTCCATGTGGGAGATATAGCAGGATGTATATTGGTTTTGAGGACAACTCAATGGACAGTGTAGGGAGAAAAGTTCCTGGCTCCTTGAATGCCGTTCCTGGAGACACTGCGATCAATGTGGGAGATATGTCAAGATGTGTGTTGGTTTTGAGGACGGCTCTCTGGAGAGTCTTAGCAAAGAGGTCACAGGGATAATCAGAGCAATTCTCAGAGACACTGAGAACAAGATGGACAGTTCCCTCCTGGCACTTTCCCTGTAGGAGATACCGCAAGACGTTTCTGTAGATTGGGCACAGCGCTCTGCAGGGTGTTAGCAGAGACTTTCCCGGGACAGTGAAACCCTATGTCAGAGACACTGAGAAGAAGCCCCAATGTTCCCTCCAGGCACTTTCAGTGTGGGTGCCTTCTCCACGTGGTTCCTGGTTTCCCTGCAGCGCTGAAGAGAATGTTAGCAAAGAGGTAACCGGCACAGCGAAAACAGTACTCAAAGAGAGGGAGAGCAAGCTCTCTCTTGGCACTTTGGATGTGGGACATACAGCGAGATGTTTGCTGCTTTTGCGTTTGGCTGTTGGGAGATTTACAGCACAAAGATATCTAGTTGATTTGAAGCAGTTCCGAGAAAGTCTAAACATAATCGCCACTTCTCCCTCCTGGCACTTTCCATGTGGGAGATATAGCAGGATGTATATTGGTTTTGAGGACAACTCAATGGACAGTGTAGGGAGAAAAGTTCCTGGCTCCTTGAATGCCGTTCCTGGAGACACTGCGATCAATGTGGGAGATATGTCAAGATGTGTGTTTGTTTTGAGGACGGCTCTCTGGAGAGTCTTAGCAAAGAGGTCACAGGGATAATCAGAGCAATTCTCAGAGACACTGAGAACAAGCTCGACAATTCCCTCCTGGCACTTTCCCTGTAGGAGATACCGCAAGACGTTTCTGTAGATTGGGCACAGCGCTCTGCAGGGTGTTAGCAGAGACTTTCCCGGGACAGTGAAACCCTATGTCAGAGACACTGAGAAGAAGCCCCAATGTTCCCTCCAGGCACTTTCAGTGTGGGTGCCTTCTCCACGTGGTTCCTGGTTTCCCTGCAGCGCTGAAGAGAATGTTAGCAAAGAGGTAACCGGCACAGCGAAAACAGTACTCAAAGACAGGGAGAGCAAGCTCTCTCTTGGCACTTTGGATGTGGGACATACAGCGAGATGTTTGCTGCTTTTGCGTTTGGCTGTTGGGAGATTTACAGCACAAAGATATCTAGTTGATTTGAAGCAGTTCCGAGAAAGTCTAAACATAATCGCCACTTCTCCCTCCTGGCACTTTCCATGTGGGAGATATAGCAGGATGTATATTGGTTTTGAGGACAACTCAATGGACAGTGTAGGGAGAAAAGTTCCTGGCTCCTTGAATGCCGTTCCTGGAGACACTGCGATCAATGTGGGAGATATGTCAAGATGTGTGTTGGTTTTGAGGACGGCTCTCTGGAGAGTCTTAGCAAAGAGGTCACAGGGATAATCAGAGCAATTCTCAGAGACACTGAGAACAAGATGGACAGTTCCCTCCTGGCACTTTCCCTGTAGGAGATACCGCAAGACGTTTCTGTAGATTGGGCACAGCGCTCTGCAGGGTGTTAGCAGAGACTTTCCCGGGACAGTGAAACCCTATGTCAGAGACACTGAGAAGAAGCCCCAATGTTCCCTCCAGGCACTTTCAGTGTGGGTGCCTTCTCCACGTGGTTCCTGGTTTCCCTGCAGCGCTGAAGAGAATGTTAGCAAAGAGGTAACCGGCACAGCGAAAACAGTACTCAAAGACAGGGAGAGCAAGCTCTCTCTTGGCACTTTGGATGTGGGACATACAGCGAGATGTTTGCTGCTTTTGCGTTTGGCTGTTGGGAGATTTACAGCACAAAGATATCTAGTTGATTTGATGCAGTTCCGAGAAAGTCTAAACATAATCGCCACTTCTCCCTCCTGGCACTTTCCATGTGGGAGATATAGCAGGATGTATATTGGTTTTGAGGACAACTCAATGGACAGTGTAGGGAGAAAAGTTCCTGGCTCCTTGAATGCCGTTCCTGGAGACACTGCGATCAATGTGGGAGATATGTCAAGATGTGTGTTGGTTTTGAGGACGGCTCTCTGGAGAGTCTTAGCAAAGAGGTCACAGGGATAATCAGAGCAATTCTCAGAGACACTGAGAACAAGATGGACAGTTCCCTCCTGGCACTTTCCCTGTAGGAGATACCGCAAGACGTTTCTGTAGATTGGGCACAGCGCTCTGCAGGGTGTTAGCAGAGACTTTCCCGGGACAGTGAAACCCTATGTCAGAGACACTGAGAAGAAGCCCCAATGTTCCCTCCAGGCACTTTCAGTGTGGGTGCCTTCTCCACGTGGTTCCTGGTTTCCCTGCAGCGCTGAAGAGAATGTTAGCAAAGAGGTAACCGGGACAGCGAAAACAGTACTCAAAGACAGGGAGAGCAAGCTCTCTCTTGGCACTTTGGATGTGGGACATACAGCGAGATGTTTGCTGCTTTTGCGTTTGGCTGTTGGGAGATTTACAGCACAAAGATATCTAGTTGATTTGAAGCAGTTCCGAGAAAGTCTAAACATAATCGCCACTTCTCCCTCCTGGCACTTTCCATGTGGGAGATATAGCAGGATGTATATTGGTTTTGAGGACAACTCAATGGACAGTGTAGGGAGAAAAGTTCCTGGCTCCTTGAATGCCGTTCCTGGAGACACTGCGATCAATGAGGGAGATATGTCAAGATGTGTGTTGGTTTTGAGGACGGCTCTCTGGAGAGTCTTAGCAAAGAGGTCACAGGGATAATCAGAGCAATTCTCAGAGACACTGAGAACAAGATGGACAGTTCCCTCCTGGCACTTTCCCTGTAGGAGATACCGCAAGACGTTTCTGTAGATTGGGCACAGCGCTCTGCAGGGTGTTAGCAGAGACTTTCCCGGGACAGTGAAACCCTATGTCAGAGACACTGAGAAGAAGCCCCAATGTTCCCTCCAGGCACTTTCAGTGTGGGTGCCTTCTCCACGTGGTTCCTGGTTTCCCTGCAGCGCTGAAGAGAATGTTAGCAAAGAGGTAACCGGCACAGCGAAAACAGTACTCAAAGACAGGGAGAGCAAGCTCTCTCTTGGCACTTTGGATGTGGGACATACAGCGAGATGTTTGCTGCTTTTGCGTTTGGCTGTTGGGAGATTTACAGCACAAAGATATCTAGTTGATTTGAAGCAGTTCCGAGAAAGTCTAAACATAATCGCCACTTCTCCCTCCTGGCACTTTCCATGTGGGAGATATAGCAGGATGTATATTGGTTTTGAGGACAACTCAATGGACAGTGTAGGGAGAAAAGTTCCTGGCTCCTTGAATGCCGTTCCTGGAGACACTGCGATCAATGTGGGAGATATGTCAAGATGTGTGTTGGTTTTGAGGACGGCTCTCTGGAGAGTCTTAGCAAAGAGGTCACAGGGATAATCAGAGCAATTCTCAGAGACACTGAGAACAAGATGGACAGTTCCCTCCTGGCACTTTCCCTGTAGGAGATACCGCAAGACGTTTCTGTAGATTGGGCACAGCGCTCTGCAGGGTGTTAGCAGAGACTTTCCCGGGACAGTGAAACCCTATGTCAGAGACACTGAGAAGAAGCCCCAATGTTCCCTCCAGGCACTTTCAGTGTGGGTGCCTTCTCCACGTGGTTCCTGGTTTCCCTGCAGCGCTGAAGAGAATGTTAGCAAAGAGGTAACCGGGACAGCGAAAACAGTACTCAAAGAGAGGGAGAGCAAGCTCTCTCTTGGCACTTTGGATGTGGGACATACAGCGAGATGTTTGCTGCTTTTGCGTTTGGCTGTTGGGAGATTTACAGCACAAAGATATCTAGTTGATTTGAAGCAGTTCCGAGAAAGTCTAAACATAATCGCCACTTCTCCCTCCTGGCACTTTCCATGTGGGAGATATAGCAGGATGTATATTGGTTTTGAGGACAACTCAATGGACAGTGTAGGGAGAAAAGTTCCTGGCTCCTTGAATGCCGTTCCTGGAGACACTGCGATCAATGTGGGAGATATGTCAAGATGTGTGTTTGTTTTGAGGACGGCTCTCTGGAGAGTCTTAGCAAAGAGGTCACAGGGATAATCAGAGCAATTCTCAGAGACACTGAGAACAAGATGGACAGTTCCCTCCTGGCACTTTCCCTGTAGGAGATACCGCAAGACGTTTCTGTAGATTGGGCACAGCGCTCTGCAGGGTGTTAGCAGAGACTTTCCCGGGACAGTGAAACCCTATGTCAGAGACACTGAGAAGAAGCCCCAATGTTCCCTCCAGGCACTTTCAGTGTGGGTGCCTTCTCCACGTGGTTCCTGGTTTCCCTGCAGCGCTGAAGAGAATGTTAGCAAAGAGGTAACCGGCACAGCGAAAACAGTACTCAAAGACAGGGAGAGCAAGCTCTCTCTTGGCACTTTGGATGTGGGACATACAGCGAGATGTTTGCTGCTTTTGCGTTTGGCTGTTGGGAGATTTACAGCACAAAGATATCTAGTTGATTTGAAGCAGTTCCGAGAAAGTCTAAACATAATCGCCACTTCTCCCTCCTGGCACTTTCCATGTGGGAGATATAGCAGGATGTATATTGGTTTTGAGGACAACTCAATGGACAGTGTAGGGAGAAAAGTTCCTGGCTCCTTGAATGCCGTTCCTGGAGACACTGCGATCAATGAGGGAGATATGTCAAGATGTGTGTTGGTTTTGAGGACGGCTCTCTGGAGAGTCTTAGCAAAGAGGTCACAGGGATAATCAGAGCAATTCTCAGAGACACTGAGAACAAGATGGACAGTTCCCTCCTGGCACTTTCCCTGTAGGAGATACCGCAAGACGTTTCTGTAGATTGGGCACAGCGCTCTGCAGGGTGTTAGCAGAGACTTTCCCGGGACAGTGAAACCCTATGTCAGAGACACTGAGAAGAAGCCCCAATGTTCCCTCCAGGCACTTTCAGTGTGGGTGCCTTCTCCACGTGGTTCCTGGTTTCCCTGCAGCGCTGAAGAGAATGTTAGCAAAGAGGTAACCGGCACAGCGAAAACAGTACTCAAAGACAGGGAGAGCAAGCTCTCTCTTGGCACTTTGGATGTGGGACATACAGCGAGATGTTTGCTGCTTTTGCGTTTGGCTGTTGGGAGATTTACAGCACAAAGATATCTAGTTGATTTGAAGCAGTTCCGAGAAAGTCTAAACATAATCGCCACTTCTCCCTCCTGGCACTTTCCATGTGGGAGATATAGCAGGATGTATATTGGTTTTGAGGACAACTCAATGGACAGTGTAGGGAGAAAAGTTCCTGGCTCCTTGAATGCCGTTCCTGGAGACACTGCGATCAATGTGGGAGATATGTCAAGATGTGTGTTGGTTTTTAGGACGGCTCTCTGGAGAGTCTTAGCAAAGAGGTCACAGGGATAATCAGAGCAATTCTCAGAGACACTGAGAACAAGATGGACAGTTCCCTCCTGGCACTTTCCCTGTAGGAGATACCGCAAGACGTTTCTGTAGATTGGGCACAGCGCTCTGCAGGGTGTTAGCAGAGACTTTCCCGGGACAGTGAAACCCTATGTCAGAGACACTGAGAAGAAGCCCCAATGTTCCCTCCAGGCACTTTCAGTGTGGGTGCCTTCTCCACGTGGTTCCTGGTTTCCCTGCAGCGCTGAAGAGAATGTTAGCAAAGAGGTAACCGGCACAGCGAAAACAGTACTCAAAGACAGGGAGAGCAAGCTCTCTCTTGGCACTTTGGATGTGGGACATACAGCGAGATGTTTGCTGCTTTTGCGTTTGGCTGTTGGGAGATTTACAGCACAAAGATATCTAGTTGATTTGAAGCAGTTCCGAGAAAGTCTAAACATAATCGCCACTTCTCCCTCCTGGCACTTTCCATGTGGGAGATATAGCAGGATGTATATTGGTTTTGAGGACAACTCAATGGACAGTGTAGGGAGAAAAGTTCCTGGCTCCTTGAATGCCGTTCCTGGAGACACTGCGATCAATGTGGGAGATATGTCAAGATGTGTGTTTGTTTTGAGGACGGCTCTCTGGAGAGTCTTAGCAAAGAGGTCACAGGGATAATCAGAGCAATTCTCAGAGACACTGAGAACAAGATGGACAGTTCCCTCCTGGCACTTTCCCTGTAGGAGATACCGCAAGACGTTTCTGTAGATTGGGCACAGCGCTCTGCAGGGTGTTAGCAGAGACTTTCCCGGGACAGTGAAACCCTATGTCAGAGACACTGAGAAGAAGCCCCAATGTTCCCTCCAGGCACTTTCAGTGTGGGTGCCTTCTCCACGTGGTTCCTGGTTTCCCTGCAGCGCTGAAGAGAATGTTAGCAAAGAGGTAACCGGCACAGCGAAAACAGTACTCAAAGACAGGGAGAGCAAGCTCTCTCTTGGCACTTTGGATGTGGGACATACAGCGAGATGTTTGCTGCTTTTGCGTTTGGCTGTTGGGAGATTTACAGCACAAAGATATCTAGTTGATTTGAAGCAGTTCCGAGAAAGTCTAAACATAATCGCCACTTCTCCCTCCTGGCACTTTCCATGTGGGAGATATAGCAGGATGTATATTGGTTTTGAGGACAACTCAATGGACAGTGTAGGGAGAAAAGTTCCTGGCTCCTTGAATGCCGTTCCTGGAGACACTGCGATCAATGAGGGAGATATGTCAAGATGTGTGTTGGTTTTGAGGACGGCTCTCTGGAGAGTCTTAGCAAAGAGGTCACAGGGATAATCAGAGCAATTCTCAGAGACACTGAGAACAAGATGGACAGTTCCCTCCTGGCACTTTCCCTGTAGGAGATACCGCAAGACGTTTCTGTAGATTGGGCACAGCGCTCTGCAGGGTGTTAGCAGAGACTTTCCCGGGACAGTGAAACCCTATGTCAGAGACACTGAGAAGAAGCCCCAATGTTCCCTCCAGGCACTTTCAGTGTGGGTGCCTTCTCCACGTGGTTCCTGGTTTCCCTGCAGCGCTGAAGAGAATGTTAGCAAAGAGGTAACCGGCACAGCGAAAACAGTACTCAAAGAGAGGGAGAGCAAGCTCTCTCTTGGCACTTTGGATGTGGGACATACAGCGAGATGTTTGCTGCTTTTGCGTTTGGCTGTTGGGAGATTTACAGCACAAAGATATCTAGTTGATTTGAAGCAGTTCCGAGAAAGTCTAAACATAATCGCCACTTCTCCCTCCTGGCACTTTCCATGTGGGAGATATAGCAGGATGTATATTGGTTTTGAGGACAACTCAATGGACAGTGTAGGGAGAAAAGTTCCTGGCTCCTTGAATGCCGTTCCTGGAGACACTGCGATCAATGAGGGAGATATGTCAAGATGTGTGTTGGTTTTGAGGACGGCTCTCTGGAGAGTCTTAGCAAAGAGGTCACAGGGATAATCAGAGCAATTCTCAGAGACACTGAGAACAAGATGGACAGTTCCCTCCTGGCACTTTCCCTGTAGGAGATACCGCAAGACGTTTCTGTAGATTGGGCACAGCGCTCTGCAGGGTGTTAGCAGAGACTTTCCCGGGACAGTGAAACCCTATGTCAGAGACACTGAGAAAAAGCCCCAATGTTCCCTCCAGGCACTTTCAGTGTGGGTGCCTTCTCCACGTGGTTCCTGGTTTCCCTGCAGCGCTGAAGAGAATGTTAGCAAAGAGGTAACCGGCACAGCGAAAACAGTACTCAAAGACAGGGAGAGCAAGCTCTCTCTTGGCACTTTGGATGTGGGACATACAGCGAGATGTTTGCTGCTTTTGCGTTTGGCTGTTGGGAGATTTACAGCACAAAGATATCTAGTTGATTTGAAGCAGTTCCGAGAAAGTCTAAACATAATCGCCACTTCTCCCTCCTGGCACTTTCCATGTGGGAGATATAGCAGGATGTATATTGGTTTTGAGGACAACTCAATGGACAGTGTAGGGAGAAAAGTTCCTGGCTCCTTGAATGCCGTTCCTGGAGACACTGCGATCAATGAGGGAGATATGTCAAGATGTGTGTTGGTTTTGAGGACGGCTCTCTGGAGAGTCTTAGCAAAGAGGTCACAGGGATAATCAGAGCAATTCTCAGAGACACTGAGAACAAGACGGACAGTTCCCTCCTGGCACTTTCCCTGTAGGAGATACCGCAAGACGTTTCTGTAGATTGGGCACAGCGCTCTGCAGGGTGTTAGCAGAGACTTTCCCGGGACAGTGAAACCCTATGTCAGAGACACTGAGAAGAAGCCCCAATGTTCCCTCCAGGCACTTTCAGTGTGGGTGCCTTCTCCACGTGGTTCCTGGTTTCCCTGCAGCGCTGAAGAGAATGTTAGCAAAGAGGTAACCGGGACAGCGAAAACAGTACTCAAAGAGAGGGAGAGCAAGCTCTCTCTTGGCACTTTGGATGTGGGACATACAGCGAGATGTTTGCTGCTTTTGCGTTTGGCTGTTGGGAGATTTACAGCACAAAGATATCTAGTTGATTTGAAGCAGTTCCGAGAAAGTCTAAACATAATCGCCACTTCTCCCTCCTGGCACTTTCCATGTGGGAGATATAGCAGGATGTATATTGGTTTTGAGGACAACTCAATGGACAGTGTAGGGAGAAAAGTTCCTGGCTCCTTGAATGCCGTTCCTGGAGACACTGCGATCAATGTGGGAGATATGTCAAGATGTGTGTTGGTTTTGAGGACGGCTCTCTGGAGAGTCTTAGCAAAGAGGTCACAGGGATAATCAGAGCAATTCTCAGAGACACTGAGAACAAGATGGACAGTTCCCTCCTGGCACTTTCCCTGTAGGAGATACCGCAAGACGTTTCTGTAGATTGGGCACAGCGCTCTGCAGGGTGTTAGCAGAGACTTTCCCGGGACAGTGAAACCCTATGTCAGAGACACTGAGAAGAAGCCCCAATGTTCCCTCCAGGCACTTTCAGTGTGGGTGCCTTCTCCACGTGGTTCCTGGTTTCCCTGCAGCGCTGAAGAGAATGTTAGCAAAGAGGTAACCGGGACAGTGAAAACAGTACTCAAAGAGAGGGAGAGCAAGCTCTCTCTTGGCACTTTGGATGTGGGACATACAGCGAGATGTTTGCTGCTTTTGCGTTTGGCTGTTGGGAGATTTACAGCACAAAGATATCTAGTTGATTTGAAGCAGTTCCGAGAAAGTCTAAACATAATCGCCACTTCTCCCTCCTGGCACTTTCCATGTGGGAGATATAGCAGGATGTATATTGGTTTTGAGGACAACTCAATGGACAGTGTAGGGAGAAAAGTTCCTGGCTCCTTGAATGCCGTTCCTGGAGACACTGCGATCAATGTGGGAGATATGTCAAGATGTGTGTTGGTTTTGAGGACGGCTCTCTGGAGAGTCTTAGCAAAGAGGTCACAGGGATAATCAGAGCAATTCTCAGAGACACTGAGAACAAGATGGACAGTTCCCTCCTGGCACTTTCCCTGTAGGAGATACCGCAAGACGTTTCTGTAGATTGGGCACAGCGCTCTGCAGGGTGTTAGCAGAGACTTTCCCGGGACAGTGAAACCCTATGTCAGAGACACTGAGAAGAAGCCCCAATGTTCCCTCCAGGCACTTTCAGTGTGGGTGCCTTCTCCACGTGGTTCCTGGTTTCCCTGCAGCGCTGAAGAGAATGTTAGCAAAGAGGTAACCGGCACAGCGAAAACAGTACTCAAAGACAGGGAGAGCAAGCTCTCTCTTGGCACTTTGGATGTGGGACATACAGCGAGATGTTTGCTGCTTTTGCGTTTGGCTGTTGGGAGATTTACAGCACAAAGATATCTAGTTGATTTGAAGCAGTTCCGAGAAAGTCTAAACATAATCGCCACTTCTCCCTCCTGGCACTTTCCATGTGGGAGATATAGCAGGATGTATATTGGTTTTGAGGACAACTCAATGGACAGTGTAGGGAGAAAAGTTCCTGGCTCCTTGAATGCCGTTCCTGGAGACACTGCGATCAATGTGGGAGATATGTCAAGATGTGTGTTGGTTTTGAGGACGGCTCTCTGGAGAGTCTTAGCAAAGAGGTCACAGGGATAATCAGAGCAATTCTCAGAGACACTGAGAACAAGATGGACAGTTCCCTCCTGGCACTTTCCCTGTAGGAGATACCGCAAGACGTTTCTGTAGATTGGGCACAGCGCTCTGCAGGGTGTTAGCAGAGACTTTCCCGGGACAGTGAAACCCTATGTCAGAGACACTGAGAAGAAGCCCCAATGTTCCCTCCAGGCACTTTCAGTGTGGGTGCCTTCTCCACGTGGTTCCTGGTTTCCCTGCAGCGCTGAAGAGAATGTTAGCAAAGAGGTAACCGGCACAGCGAAAACAGTACTCAAAGACAGGGAGAGCAAGCTCTCTCTTGGCACTTTGGATGTGGGACATACAGCGAGATGTTTGCTGCTTTTGCGTTTGGCTGTTGGGAGATTTACAGCACAAAGATATCTAGTTGATTTGAAGCAGTTCCGAGAAAGTCTAAACATAATCGCCACTTCTCCCTCCTGGCACTTTCCATGTGGGAGATATAGCAGGATGTATATTGGTTTTGAGGACAACTCAATGGACAGTGTAGGGAGAAAAGTTCCTGGCTCCTTGAATGCCGTTCCTGGAGACACTGCGATCAATGAGGGAGATATGTCAAGATGTGTGTTGGTTTTGAGGACGGCTCTCTGGAGAGTCTTAGCAAAGAGGTCACAGGGATAATCAGAGCAATTCTCAGAGACACTGAGAACAAGATGGACAGTTCCCTCCTGGCACTTTCCCTGTAGGAGATACCGCAAGACGTTTCTGTAGATTGGGCACAGCGCTCTGCAGGGTGTTAGCAGAGACTTTCCCGGGACAGTGAAACCCTATGTCAGAGACACTGAGAAGAAGCCCCAATGTTCCCTCCAGGCACTTTCAGTGTGGGTGCCTTCTCCACGTGGTTCCTGGTTTCCCTGCAGCGCTGAAGAGAATGTTAGCAAAGAGGTAACCGGCACAGCGAAAACAGTACTCAAAGACAGGGAGAGCAAGCTCTCTCTTGGCACTTTGGATGTGGGACATACAGCGAGATGTTTGCTGCTTTTGCGTTTGGCTGTTGGGAGATTTACAGCACAAAGATATCTAGTTGATTTGAAGCAGTTCCGAGAAAGTCTAAACATAATCGCCACTTCTCCCTCCTGGCACTTTCCATGTGGGAGATATAGCAGGATGTATATTGGTTTTGAGGACAACTCAATGGACAGTGTAGGGAGAAAAGTTCCTGGCTCCTTGAATGCCGTTCCTGGAGACACTGCGATCAATGAGGGAGATATGTCAAGATGTGTGTTGGTTTTGAGGACGGCTCTCTGGAGAGTCTTAGCAAAGAGGTCACAGGGATAATCAGAGCAATTCTCAGAGACACTGAGAACAAGATGGACAGTTCCCTCCTGGCACTTTCCCTGTAGGAGATACCGCAAGACGTTTCTGTAGATTGGGCACAGCGCTCTGCAGGGTGTTAGCAGAGACTTTCCCGGGACAGTGAAACCCTATGTCAGAGACACTGAGAAGAAGCCCCAATGTTCCCTCCAGGCACTTTCAGTGTGGGTGCCTTCTCCACGTGGTTCCTGGTTTCCCTGCAGCGCTGAAGAGAATGTTAGCAAAGAGGTAACCGGCACAGCGAAAACAGTACTCAAAGACAGGGAGAGCAAGCTCTCTCTTGGCACTTTGGATGTGGGACATACAGCGAGATGTTTGCTGCTTTTGCGTTTGGCTGTTGGGAGATTTACAGCACAAAGATATCTAGTTGATTTGAAGCAGTTCCGAGAAAGTCTAAACATAATCGCCACTTCTCCCTCCTGGCACTTTCCATGTGGGAGATATAGCAGGATGTATATTGGTTTTGAGGACAACTCAATGGACAGTGTAGGGAGAAAAGTTCCTGGCTCCTTGAATGCCGTTCCTGGAGACACTGCGATCAATGTGGGAGATATGTCAAGATGTGTGTTGGTTTTGAGGACGGCTCTCTGGAGAGTCTTAGCAAAGAGGTCACAGGGATAATCAGAGCAATTCTCAGAGACACTGAGAACAAGATGGACAGTTCCCTCCTGGCACTTTCCCTGTAGGAGATACCGCAAGACGTTTCTGTAGATTGGGCACAGCGCTCTGCAGGGTGTTAGCAGAGACTTTCCCGGGACAGTGAAACCCTATGTCAGAGACACTGAGAAGAAGCCCCAATGTTCCCTCCAGGCACTTTCAGTGTGGGTGCCTTCTCCACGTGGTTCCTGGTTTCCCTGCAGCGCTGAAGAGAATGTTAGCAAAGAGGTAACCGGCACAGCGAAAACAGTACTCAAAGACAGGGAGAGCAAGCTCTCTCTTGGCACTTTGGATGTGGGACATACAGCGAGATGTTTGCTGCTTTTGCGTTTGGCTGTTGGGAGATTTACAGCACAAAGATATCTAGTTGATTTGAAGCAGTTCCGAGAAAGTCTAAACATAATCGCCACTTCTCCCTCCTGGCACTTTCCATGTGGGAGATATAGCAGGATGTATATTGGTTTTGAGGACAACTCAATGGACAGTGTAGGGAGAAAAGTTCCTGGCTCCTTGAATGCCGTTCCTGGAGACACTGCGATCAATGAGGGAGATATGTCAAGATGTGTGTTGGTTTTGAGGACGGCTCTCTGGAGAGTCTTAGCAAAGAGGTCACAGGGATAATCAGAGCAATTCTCAGAGACACTGAGAACAAGATGGACAGTTCCCTCCTGGCACTTTCCCTGTAGGAGATACCGCAAGACGTTTCTGTAGATTGGGCACAGCGCTCTGCAGGGTGTTAGCAGAGACTTTCCCGGGACAGTGAAACCCTATGTCAGAGACACTGAGAAGAAGCCCCAATGTTCCCTCCAGGCACTTTCAGTGTGGGTGCCTTCTCCACGTGGTTCCTGGTTTCCCTGCAGCGCTGAAGAGAATGTTAGCAAAGAGGTAACCGGCACAGCGAAAACAGTACTCAAAGACAGGGAGAGCAAGCTCTCTCTTGGCACTTTGGATGTGGGACATACAGCGAGATGTTTGCTGCTTTTGCGTTTGGCTGTTGGGAGATTTACAGCACAAAGATATCTAGTTGATTTGAAGCAGTTCCGAGAAAGTCTAAACATAATCGCCACTTCTCCCTCCTGGCACTTTCCATGTGGGAGATATAGCAGGATGTATATTGGTTTTGAGGACAACTCAATGGACAGTGTAGGGAGAAAAGTTCCTGGCTCCTTGAATGCCGTTCCTGGAGACACTGCGATCAATGTGGGAGATATGTCAAGATGTGTGTTGGTTTTGAGGACGGCTCTCTGGAGAGTCTTAGCAAAGAGGTCACAGGGATAATCAGAGCAATTCTCAGAGACACTGAGAACAAGCTCGACAGTTCCCTCCTGGCACTTTCCCTGTAGGAGATACCGCAAGACGTTTCTGTAGATTGGGCACAGCGCTCTGCAGGGTGTTAGCAGAGACTTTCCCGGGACAGTGAAACCCTATGTCAGAGACACTGAGAAGAAGCCCCAATGTTCCCTCCAGGCACTTTCAGTGTGGGTGCCTTCTCCACGTGGTTCCTGGTTTCCCTGCAGCGCTGAAGAGAATGTTAGCAAAGAGGTAACCGGGACAGCGAAAACAGTACTCAAAGACAGGGAGAGCAAGCTCTCTCTTGGCACTTTGGATGTGGGACATACAGCGAGATGTTTGCTGCTTTTGCGTTTGGCTGTTGGGAGATTTACAGCACAAAGATATCTAGTTGATTTGAAGCAGTTCCGAGAAAGTCTAAACATAATCGCCACTTCTCCCTCCTGGCACTTTCCATGTGGGAGATATAGCAGGATGTATATTGGTTTTGAGGACAACTCAATGGACAGTGTAGGGAGAAAAGTTCCTGGCTCCTTGAATGCCGTTCCTGGAGACACTGCGATCAATGTGGGAGATATGTCAAGATGTGTGTTGGTTTTGAGGACGGCTCTCTGGAGAGTCTTAGCAAAGAGGTCACAGGGATAATCAGAGCAATTCTCAGAGACACTGAGAACAAGCTCGACAATTCCCTCCTGGCACTTTCCCTGTAGGAGATACCGCAAGACGTTTCTGTAGATTGGGCACAGCGCTCTGCAGGGTGTTAGCAGAGACTTTCCCGGGACAGTGAAACCCTATGTCAGAGACACTGAGAAGAAGCCCCAATGTTCCCTCCAGGCACTTTCAGTGTGGGTGCCTTCTCCACGTGGTTCCTGGTTTCCCTGCAGCGCTGAAGAGAATGTTAGCAAAGAGGTAACCGGCACAGCGAAAACAGTACTCAAAGACAGGGAGAGCAAGCTCTCTCTTGGCACTTTGGATGTGGGACATACAGCGAGATGTTTGCTGCTTTGCGTTTGGCTGTTGGGAGATTTACAGCACAAAGATATCTAGTTGATTTGAAGCAGTTCCGAGAAAGTCTAAACATAATCGCCACTTCTCCCTCCTGGCACTTTCCATGTGGGAGATAATAGCAGGATGTATATTGGTTTTGAGGACAACTCAATGGACAGTGTAGGGAGAAAAGTTCCTGGCTCCTTGAATGCCGTTCCTGGAGACACTGCGATCAATGAGGGAGATATGTCAAGATGTGTGTTGGTTTTGAGGACGGCTCTCTGGAGAGTCTTAGCAAAGAGGTCACAGGGATAATCAGAGCAATTCTCAGAGACACTGAGAACAAGATGGACAGTTCCCTCCTGGCACTTTCCCTGTAGGAGATACCGCAAGACGTTTCTGTAGATTGGGCACAGCGCTCTGCAGGGTGTTAGCAGAGACTTTCCCGGGACAGTGAAACCCTATGTCAGAGACACTGAGAAGAAGCCCCAATGTTCCCTCCAGGCACTTTCAGTGTGGGTGCCTTCTCCACGTGGTTCCTGGTTTCCCTGCAGCGCTGAAGAGAATGTTAGCAAAGAGGTAACCGGCACAGCGAAAACAGTACTCAAAGACAGGGAGAGCAAGCTCTCTCTTGGCACTTTGGATGTGGGACATACAGCGAGATGTTTGCTGCTTTTGCGTTTGGCTGTTGGGAGATTTACAGCACAAAGATATCTAGTTGATTTGAAGCAGTTCCGAGAAAGTCTAAACATAATCGCCACTTCTCCCTCCTGGCACTTTCCATGTGGGAGATATAGCAGGATGTATATTGGTTTTGAGGACAACTCAATGGACAGTGTAGGGAGAAAAGTTCCTGGCTCCTTGAATGCCGTCCTGGAGACACTGCGATCAATGTGGGAGATATGTCAAGATGTGTGTTGGTTTTGAGGACGGCTCTCTGGAGAGTCTTAGCAAAGAGGTCACAGGGATAATCAGAGCAATTCTCAGAGACACTGAGAACAAGCTCGACAGTTCCCTCCTGGCACTTTCCCTGTAGGAGATACCGCAAGACGTTTCTGTAGATTGGGCACAGCGCTCTGCAGGGTGTTAGCAGAGACTTTCCCGGGACAGTGAAACCCTATGTCAGAGACACTGAGAAGAAGCCCCAATGTTCCCTCCAGGCACTTTCAGTGTGGGTGCCTTCTCCACGTGGTTCCTGGTTTCCCTGCAGCGCTGAAGAGAATGTTAGCAAAGAGGTAACCGGCACAGCGAAAACAGTACTCAAAGACAGGGAGAGCAAGCTCTCTCTTGGCACTTTGGATGTGGGACATACAGCGAGATGTTTGCTGCTTTTGCGTTTGGCTGTTGGGAGATTTACAGCACAAAGATATCTAGTTGATTTGAAGCAGTTCCGAGAAAGTCTAAACATAATCGCCACTTCTCCCTCCTGGCACTTTCCATGTGGGAGATATAGCAGGATGTATATTGGTTTTGAGGACAACTCAATGGACAGTGTAGGGAGAAAAGTTCCTGGCTCCTTGAATGCCGTTCCTGGAGACACTGCGATCAATGTGGGAGATATGTCAAGATGTGTGTTGGTTTTGAGGACGGCTCTCTGGAGAGTCTTAGCAAAGAGGTCACAGGGATAATCAGAGCAATTCTCAGAGACACTGAGAACAAGCTCGACAATTCCCTCCTGGCACTTTCCCTGTAGGAGATACCGCAAGACGTTTCTGTAGATTGGGCACAGCGCTCTGCAGGGTGTTAGCAGAGACTTTCCCGGGACAGTGAAACCCTATGTCAGAGACACTGAGAAGAAGCCCCAATGTTCCCTCCAGGCACTTTCAGTGTGGGTGCCTTCTCCACGTGGTTCCTGGTTTCCCTGCAGCGCTGAAGAGAATGTTAGCAAAGAGGTAACCGGCACAGCGAAAACAGTACTCAAAGACAGGGAGAGCAAGCTCTCTCTTGGCACTTTGGATGTGGGACATACAGCGAGATGTTTGCTGCTTTTGCGTTTGGCTGTTGGGAGATTTACAGCACAAAGATATCTAGTTGATTTGAAGCAGTTCCGAGAAAGTCTAAACATAATCGCCACTTCTCCCTCCTGGCACTTTCCATGTGGGAGATATAGCAGGATGTATATTGGTTTTGAGGACAACTCAATGGACAGTGTAGGGAGAAAAGTTCCTGGCTCCTTGAATGCCGTTCCTGGAGACACTGCGATCAATGAGGGAGATATGTCAAGATGTGTGTTGGTTTTGAGGACGGCTCTCTGGAGAGTCTTAGCAAAGAGGTCACAGGGATAATCAGAGCAATTCTCAGAGACACTGAGAACAAGATGGACAGTTCCCTCCTGGCACTTTCCCTGTAGGAGATACCGCAAGACGTTTCTGTAGATTGGGCACAGCGCTCTGCAGGGTGTTAGCAGAGACTTTCCCGGGACAGTGAAACCCTATGTCAGAGACACTGAGAAGAAGCCCCAATGTTCCTCCAGGCACTTTCAGTGTGGGTGCCTTCTCCACGTGGTTCCTGGTTTCCCTGCAGCGCTGAAGAGAATGTTAGCAAAGAGGTAACCGGCACAGCGAAAACAGTACTCAAAGACAGGGAGAGCAAGCTCTCTCTTGGCACTTTGGATGTGGGACATACAGCGAGATGTTTGCTGCTTTTGCGTTTGGCTGTTGGGAGATTTACAGCACAAAGATATCTAGTTGATTTGAAGCAGTTCCGAGAAAGTCTAAACATAATCGCCACTTCTCCCTCCTGGCACTTTCCATGTGGGAGATATAGCAGGATGTATATTGGTTTTGAGGACAACTCAATGGACAGTGTAGGGAGAAAAGTTCCTGGCTCCTTGAATGCCGTTCCTGGAGACACTGCGATCAATGAGGGAGATATGTCAAGATGTGTGTTGGTTTTGAGGACGGCTCTCTGGAGAGTCTTAGCAAAGAGGTCACAGGATAATCAGAGCAATTCTCAGAGACACTGAGAACAAGATGGACAGTTCCCTCCTGGCACTTTCCCTGTAGGAGATACCGCAAGACGTTTCTGTAGATTGGGCACAGCGCTCTGCAGGGTGTTAGCAGAGACTTTCCCGGGACAGTGAAACCCTATGTCAGAGACACTGAGAAGAAGCCCCAATGTTCCCTCCAGGCACTTTCAGTGTGGGTGCCTTCTCCACGTGGTTCCTGGTTTCCCTGCAGCGCTGAAGAGAATGTTAGCAAAGAGGTAACCGGCACAGCGAAAACAGTACTCAAAGACAGGGAGAGCAAGCTCTCTCTTGGCACTTTGGATGTGGGACATACAGCGAGATGTTTGCTGCTTTTGCGTTTGGCTGTTGGGAGATTTACAGCACAAAGATATCTAGTTGATTTGAAGCAGTTCCGAGAAAGTCTAAACATAATCGCCACTTCTCCCTCCTGGCACTTTCCATGTGGAGATATAGCAGGATGTATATTGGTTTTGAGGACAACTCAATGGACAGTGTAGGGAGAAAAGTTCTGGCTCCTTGAATGCCGTTCCTGGAGACACTGCGATCAATGTGGGAGATATGTCAAGATGTGTGTTGGTTTGAGGACGGCTCTCTGGAGAGTCTTAGCAAAGAGGTCACAGGGATAATCAGAGCAATTCTCAGAGACACTGAGAACAAGATGGACAGTTCCCTCCTGGCACTTTCCTGTAGGAGATACCGCAAGACGTTTCTGTAGATTGGGCACAGCGCTCTGCAGGGTGTTAGCAGAGACTTTCCCGGGACAGTGAAACCCTATGTCAGAGACACTGAGAAGAAGCCCCAATGTTCCCTCCAGGCACTTTCAGTGTGGGTGCCTTCTCCACGTGGTTCCTGGTTTCCCTGCAGCGCTGAAGAGAATGTTAGCAAAGAGGTAACCGGCACAGCGAAAACAGTACTCAAAGACAGGGAGAGCAAGCTCTCTCTTGGCACTTTGGATGTGGGACATACAGCGAGATGTTTGCTGCTTTTGCGTTTGGCTGTTGGGAGATTTACAGCACAAAGATATCTAGTTGATTTGAAATTTGAAGCAGTTCCGAGAAAGTCTAAACATAATCGCCACTTCTCCCTCCTGGCACTTTCCATGTGGGAGATATAGCAGGATGTATATTGGTTTTGAGGACAACTCAATGGACAGTGTAGGGAGAAAAGTTCCTGGCTCCTTGAATGCCGTTCCTGGAGACACTGCGATCAATGAGGGAGATATGTCAAGATGTGTGTTGGTTTTGAGGACGGCTCTCTGGAGAGTCTTAGCAAAGAGGTCACAGGGATAATCAGAGCAATTCTCAGAGACACTGAGAACAAGATGGACAGTTCCCTCCTGGCACTTTCCCTGTAGGAGATACCGCAAGACGTTTCTGTAGATTGGGCACAGCGCTCTGCAGGGTGTTAGCAGAGACTTTCCCGGGACAGTGAAACCCTATGTCAGAGACACTGAGAAAAAGCCCCAATGTTCCCTCCAGGCACTTTCAGTGTGGGTGCCTTCTCCACGTGGTTCCTGGTTTCCCTGCAGCGCTGAAGAGAATGTTAGCAAAGAGGTAACCGGCACAGCGAAAACAGTACTCAAAGACAGGGAGAGCAAGCTCTCTCTTGGCACTTTGGATGTGGGACATACAGCGAGATGTTTGCTGCTTTTGCGTTTGGCTGTTGGGAGATTTACAGCACAAAGATATCTAGTTGATTTGAAGCAGTTCCGAGAAAGTCTAAACATAATCGCCACTTCTCCCTCCTGGCACTTTCCATGTGGGAGATATAGCAGGATGTATATTGGTTTTGAGGACAACTCAATGGACAGTGTAGGGAGAAAAGTTCCTGGCTCCTTGAATGCCGTTCCTGGAGACACTGCGATCAATGAGGGAGATATGTCAAGATGTGTGTTGGTTTTGAGGACGGCTCTCTGGAGAGTCTTAGCAAAGAGGTCACAGGGATAATCAGAGCAATTCTCAGAGACACTGAGAACAAGATGGACAGTTCCCTCCTGGCACTTTCCCTGTAGGAGATACCGCAAGACGTTTCTGTAGATTGGGCACAGCGCTCTGCAGGGTGTTAGCAGAGACTTTCCCGGGACAGTGAAACCCTATGTCAGAGACACTGAGAAAAAGCCCCAATGATCCCTCCAGGCACTTTCAGTGTGGGTGCCTTCTCCACGTGGTTCCTGGTTTCCCTGCAGCGCTGAAGAGAATGTTAGCAAAGAGGTAACCGGCACAGCGAAAACAGTACTCAAAGACAGGGAGAGCAAGCTCTCTCTTGGCACTTTGGATGTGGGACATACAGCGAGATGTTTGCTGCTTTTGCGTTTGGCTGTTGGGAGATTTACAGCACAAAGATATCTAGTTGATTTGAAGCAGTTCCGAGAAAGTCTAAACATAATCGCCACTTCTCCCTCCTGGCACTTTCCATGTGGGAGATATAGCAGGATGTATATTGGTTTTGAGGACAACTCAATGGACAGTGTAGGGAGAAAAGTTCCTGGCTCCTTGAATGCCGTTCCTGGAGACACTGCGATCAATGAGGGAGATATGTCAAGATGTGTGTTGGTTTTGAGGACGGCTCTCTGGAGAGTCTTAGCAAAGAGGTCACAGGGATAATCAGAGCAATTCTCAGAGACACTGAGAACAAGATGGACAGTTCCCTCCTGGCACTTTCCCTGTAGGAGATACCGCAAGACGTTTCTGTAGATTGGGCACAGCGCTCTGCAGGGTGTTAGCAGAGACTTTCCCGGGACAGTGAAACCCTATGTCAGAGACACTGAGAAGAAGCCCCAATGTTCCCTCCAGGCACTTTCAGTGTGGGTGCCTTCTCCACGTGGTTCCTGGTTTCCCTGCAGCGCTGAAGAGAATGTTAGCAAAGAGGTAACCGGCACAGCGAAAACAGTACTCAAAGACAGGGAGAGCAAGCTCTCTCTTGGCACTTTGGATGTGGGACATACAGCGAGATGTTTGCTGCTTTTGCGTTTGGCTGTTGGGAGATTTACAGCACAAAGATATCTAGTTGATTTGAAGCAGTTCCGAGAAAGTCTAAACATAATCGCCACTTCTCCCTCCTGGCACTTTCCATGTGGGAGATATAGCAGGATGTATATTGGTTTTGAGGACAACTCAATGGACAGTGTAGGGAGAAAAGTTCCTGGCTCCTTGAATGCCGTTCCTGGAGACACTGCGATCAATGAGGGAGATATGTCAAGATGTGTGTTGGTTTTGAGGACGGCTCTCTGGAGAGTCTTAGCAAAGAGGTCACAGGGATAATCAGAGCAATTCTCAGAGACACTGAGAACAAGATGGACAGTTCCCTCCTGGCACTTTCCCTGTAGGAGATACCGCAAGACGTTTCTGTAGATTGGGCACAGCGCTCTGCAGGGTGTTAGCAGAGACTTTCCCGGGACAGTGAAACCCTATGTCAGAGACACTGAGAAGAAGCCCCAATGTTCCCTCCAGGCACTTTCAGTGTGGGTGCCTTCTCCACGTGGTTCCTGGTTTCCCTGCAGCGCTGAAGAGAATGTTAGCAAAGAGGTAACCGGCACAGCGAAAACAGTACTCAAAGACAGGGAGAGCAAGCTCTCTCTTGGCACTTTGGATGTGGGACATACAGCGAGATGTTTGCTGCTTTTGCGTTTGGCTGTTGGGAGATTTACAGCACAAAGATATCTAGTTGATTTGAAGCAGTTCCGAGAAAGTCTAAACATAATCGCCACTTCTCCCTCCTGGCACTTTCCATGTGGGAGATATAGCAGGATGTATATTGGTTTTGAGGACAACTCAATGGACAGTGTAGGGAGAAAAGTTCCTGGCTCCTTGAATGCCGTTCCTGGAGACACTGCGATCAATGAGGGAGATATGTCAAGATGTGTGTTGGTTTTGAGGACGGCTCTCTGGAGAGTCTTAGCAAAGAGGTCACAGGGATAATCAGAGCAATTCTCAGAGACACTGAGAACAAGATGGACAGTTCCCTCCTGGCACTTTCCCTGTAGGAGATACCGCAAGACGTTTCTGTAGATTGGGCACAGCGCTCTGCAGGGTGTTAGCAGAGACTTTCCCGGGACAGTGAAACCCTATGTCAGAGACACTGAGAAGAAGCCCCAATGTTCCCTCCAGGCACTTTCAGTGTGGGTGCCTTCTCCACGTGGTTCCTGGTTTCCCTGCAGCGCTGAAGAGAATGTTAGCAAAGAGGTAACCGGCACAGCGAAAACAGTACTCAAAGACAGGGAGAGCAAGCTCTCTCTTGGCACTTTGGATGTGGGACATACAGCGAGATGTTTGCTGCTTTTGCGTTTGGCTGTTGGGAGATTTACAGCACAAAGATATCTAGTTGATTTGAAGCAGTTCCGAGAAAGTCTAAACATAATCGCCACTTCTCCCTCCTGGCACTTTCCATGTGGGAGATATAGCAGGATGTATATTGGTTTTGAGGACAACTCAATGGACAGTGTAGGGAGAAAAGTTCCTGGCTCCTTGAATGCCGTTCCTGGAGACACTGCGATCAATGTGGGAGATATGTCAAGATGTGTGTTGGTTTTGAGGACGGCTCTCTGGAGAGTCTTAGCAAAGAGGTCACAGGGATAATCAGAGCAATTCTCAGAGACACTGAGAACAAGATGGACAGTTCCCTCCTGGCACTTTCCCTGTAGGAGATACCGCAAGACGTTTCTGTAGATTGGGCACAGCGCTCTGCAGGGTGTTAGCAGAGACTTTCCCGGGACAGTGAAACCCTATGTCAGAGACACTGAGAAGAAGCCCCAATGTTCCCTCCAGGCACTTTCAGTGTGGGTGCCTTCTCCACGTGGTTCCTGGTTTCCCTGCAGCGCTGAAGAGAATGTTAGCAAAGAGGTAACCGGCACAGCGAAAACAGTACTCAAAGACAGGGAGAGCAAGCTCTCTCTTGGCACTTTGGATGTGGGACATACAGCGAGATGTTTGCTGCTTTTGCGTTTGGCTGTTGGGAGATTTACAGCACAAAGATATCTAGTTGATTTGAAGCAGTTCCGAGAAAGTCTAAACATAATCGCCACTTCTCCCTCCTGGCACTTTCCATGTGGGAGATATAGCAGGATGTATATTGGTTTTGAGGACAACTCAATGGACAGTGTAGGGAGAAAAGTTCCTGGCTCCTTGAATGCCGTTCCTGGAGACACTGCGATCAATGAGGGAGATATGTCAAGATGTGTGTTGGTTTTGAGGACGGCTCTCTGGAGAGTCTTAGCAAAGAGGTCACAGGGATAATCAGAGCAATTCTCAGAGACACTGAGAACAAGATGGACAGTTCCCTCCTGGCACTTTCCCTGTAGGAGATACCGCAAGACGTTTCTGTAGATTGGGCACAGCGCTCTGCAGGGTGTTAGCAGAGACTTTCCCGGGACAGTGAAACCCTATGTCAGAGACACTGAGAAGAAGCCCCAATGTTCCCTCCAGGCACTTTCAGTGTGGGTGCCTTCTCCACGTGGTTCCTGGTTTCCCTGCAGCGCTGAAGAGAATGTTAGCAAAGAGGTAACCGGGACAGTGAAAACAGTACTCAAAGACAGGGAGAGCAAGCTCTCTCTTGGCACTTTGGATGTGGGACATACAGCGAGATGTTTGCTGCTTTTGCGTTTGGCTGTTGGGAGATTTACAGCACAAAGATATCTAGTTGATTTGAAGCAGTTCCGAGAAAGTCTAAACATAATCGCCACTTCTCCCTCCTGGCACTTTCCATGTGGGAGATATAGCAGGATGTATATTGGTTTTGAGGACAACTCAATGGACAGTGTAGGGAGAAAAGTTCCTGGCTCCTTGAATGCCGTTCCTGGAGACACTGCGATCAATGTGGGAGATATGTCAAGATGTGTGTTGGTTTTGAGGACGGCTCTCTGGAGAGTCTTAGCAAAGAGGTCACAGGGATAATCAGAGCAATTCTCAGAGACACTGAGAACAAGATGGACAGTTCCCTCCTGGCACTTTCCCTGTAGGAGATACCGCAAGACGTTTCTGTAGATTGGGCACAGCGCTCTGCAGGGTGTTAGCAGAGACTTTCCCGGGACAGTGAAACCCTATGTCAGAGACACTGAGAAGAAGCCCCAATGTTCCCTCCAGGCACTTTCAGTGTGGGTGCCTTCTCCACGTGGTTCCTGGTTTCCCTGCAGCGCTGAAGAGAATGTTAGCAAAGAGGTAACCGGCACAGCGAAAACAGTACTCAAAGACAGGGAGAGCAAGCTCTCTCTTGGCACTTTGGATGTGGGACATACAGCGAGATGTTTGCTGCTTTTGCGTTTGGCTGTTGGGAGATTTACAGCACAAAGATATCTAGTTGATTTGAAGCAGTTCCGAGAAAGTCTAAACATAATCGCCACTTCTCCCTCCTGGCACTTTCCATGTGGGAGATATAGCAGGATGTATATTGGTTTTGAGGACAACTCAATGGACAGTGTAGGGAGAAAAGTTCCTGGCTCCTTGAATGCCGTTCCTGGAGACACTGCGATCAATGTGGGAGATATGTCAAGATGTGTGTTGGTTTTGAGGACGGCTCTCTGGAGAGTCTTAGCAAAGAGGTCACAGGGATAATCAGAGCAATTCTCAGAGACACTGAGAACAAGATGGACAGTTCCCTCCTGGCACTTTCCCTGTAGGAGATACCGCAAGACGTTTCTGTAGATTGGGCACAGCGCTCTGCAGGGTGTTAGCAGAGACTTTCCCGGGACAGTGAAACCCTATGTCAGAGACACTGAGAAGAAGCCCCAATGTTCCCTCCAGGCACTTTCAGTGTGGGTGCCTTCTCCACGTGGTTCCTGGTTTCCCTGCAGCGCTGAAGAGAATGTTAGCAAAGAGGTAACCGGGACAGCGAAAACAGTACTCAAAGACAGGGAGAGCAAGCTCTCTCTTGGCACTTTGGATGTGGGACATACAGCGAGATGTTTGCTGCTTTTGCGTTTGGCTGTTGGGAGATTTACAGCACAAAGATATCTAGTTGATTTGAAGCAGTTCCGAGAAAGTCTAAACATAATCGCCACTTCTCCCTCCTGGCACTTTCCATGTGGGAGATATAGCAGGATGTATATTGGTTTTGAGGACAACTCAATGGACAGTGTAGGGAGAAAAGTTCCTGGCTCCTTGAATGCCGTTCCTGGAGACACTGCGATCAATGAGGGAGATATGTCAAGATGTGTGTTGGTTTTGAGGACGGCTCTCTGGAGAGTCTTAGCAAAGAGGTCACAGGGATAATCAGAGCAATTCTCAGAGACACTGAGAACAAGATGGACAGTTCCCTCCTGGCACTTTCCCTGTAGGAGATACCGCAAGACGTTTCTGTAGATTGGGCACAGCGCTCTGCAGGGTGTTAGCAGAGACTTTCCCGGGACAGTGAAACCCTATGTCAGAGACACTGAGAAGAAGCCCCAATGTTCCCTCCAGGCACTTTCAGTGTGGGTGCCTTCTCCACGTGGTTCCTGGTTTCCCTGCAGCGCTGAAGAGAATGTTAGCAAAGAGGTAACCGGCACAGCGAAAACAGTACTCAAAGAGAGGGAGAGCAAGCTCTCTCTTGGCACTTTGGATGTGGGACATACAGCGAGATGTTTGCTGCTTTTGCGTTTGGCTGTTGGGAGATTTACAGCACAAAGATATCTAGTTGATTTGAAGCAGTTCCGAGAAAGTCTAAACATAATCGCCACTTCTCCCTCCTGGCACTTTCCATGTGGGAGATATAGCAGGATGTATATTGGTTTTGAGGACAACTCAATGGACAGTGTAGGGAGAAAAGTTCCTGGCTCCTTGAATGCCGTTCCTGGAGACACTGCGATCAATGTGGGAGATATGTCAAGATGTGTGTTGGTTTTGAGGACGGCTCTCTGGAGAGTCTTAGCAAAGAGGTCACACAGATAATCAGAGCAATTCTCAGAGACACTGAGAACAAGCTCCACAATTCCCTCCTGGCACTTTCCCTGTAGGAGATACCGCAAGACGTTTCTGTAGATTGGGCACAGCGCTCTGCAGGGTGTTAGCAGAGACTTTCCCGGGACAGTGAAACCCTATGTCAGAGACACTGAGAAGAAGCCCCAATGTTCCCTCCAGGCACTTTCAGTGTGGGTGCCTTCTCCACGTGGTTCCTGGTTTCCCTGCAGCGCTGAAGAGAATGTTAGCAAAGAGGTAACCGGCACAGCGAAAACAGTACTCAAAGACAGGGAGAGCAAGCTCTCTCTTGGCACTTTGGATGTGGGACATACAGCGAGATGTTTGCTGCTTTTGCGTTTGGCTGTTGGGAGATTTACAGCACAAAGATATCTAGTTGATTTGAAGCAGTTCCGAGAAAGTCTAAACATAATCGCCACTTCTCCCTCCTGGCACTTTCCATGTGGGAGATATAGCAGGATGTATATTGGTTTTGAGGACAACTCAATGGACAGTGTAGGGAGAAAAGTTCCTGGCTCCTTGAATGCCGTTCCTGGAGACACTGCGATCAATGTGGGAGATATGTCAAGATGTGTGTTGGTTTTGAGGACGGCTCTCTGGAGAGTCTTAGCAAAGAGGTCACAGGGATAATCAGAGCAATTCTCAGAGACACTGAGAACAAGATGGACAGTTCCCTCCTGGCACTTTCCCTGTAGGAGATACCGCAAGACGTTTCTGTAGATTGGGCACAGCGCTCTGCAGGGTGTTAGCAGAGACTTTCCCGGGACAGTGAAACCCTATGTCAGAGACACTGAGAAGAAGCCCCAATGTTCCCTCCAGGCACTTTCAGTGTGGGTGCCTTCTCCACGTGGTTCCTGGTTTCCCTGCAGCGCTGAAGAGAATGTTAGCAAAGAGGTAACCGGGACAGTGAAAACAGTACTCAAAGACAGGGAGAGCAAGCTCTCTCTTGGCACTTTGGATGTGGGACATACAGCGAGATGTTTGCTGCTTTTGCGTTTGGCTGTTGGGAGATTTACAGCACAAAGATATCTAGTTGATTTGAAGCAGTTCCGAGAAAGTCTAAACATAATCGCCACTTCTCCCTCCTGGCACTTTCCATGTGGGAGATATAGCAGGATGTATATTGGTTTTGAGGACAACTCAATGGACAGTGTAGGGAGAAAAGTTCCTGGCTCCTTGAATGCCGTTCCTGGAGACACTGCGATCAATGAGGGAGATATGTCAAGATGTGTGTTGGTTTTGAGGACGGCTCTCTGGAGAGTCTTAGCAAAGAGGTCACAGGGATAATCAGAGCAATTCTCAGAGACACTGAGAACAAGATGGACAGTTCCCTCCTGGCACTTTCCCTGTAGGAGATACCGCAAGACGTTTCTGTAGATTGGGCACAGCGCTCTGCAGGGTGTTAGCAGAGACTTTCCCGGGACAGTGAAACCCTATGTCAGAGACACTGAGAAGAAGCCCCAATGTTCCCTCCAGGCACTTTCAGTGTGGGTGCCTTCTCCACGTGGTTCCTGGTTTCCCTGCAGCGCTGAAGAGAATGTTAGCAAAGAGGTAACCGGCACAGCGAAAACAGTACTCAAAGACAGGGAGAGCAAGCTCTCTCTTGGCACTTTGGATGTGGGACATACAGCGAGATGTTTGCTGCTTTTGCGTTTGGCTGTTGGGAGATTTACAGCACAAAGATATCTAGTTGATTTGAAGCAGTTCCGAGAAAGTCTAAACATAATCGCCACTTCTCCCTCCTGGCACTTTCCATGTGGGAGATATAGCAGGATGTATATTGGTTTTGAGGACAACTCAATGGACAGTGTAGGGAGAAAAGTTCCTGGCTCCTTGAATGCCGTTCCTGGAGACACTGCGATCAATGTGGGAGATATGTCAAGATGTGTGTTGGTTTTGAGGACGGCTCTCTGGAGAGTCTTAGCAAAGAGGTCACAGGGATAATCAGAGCAATTCTCAGAGACACTGAGAACAAGATGGACAGTTCCCTCCTGGCACTTTCCCTGTAGGAGATACCGCAAGACGTTTCTGTAGATTGGGCACAGCGCTCTGCAGGGTGTTAGCAGAGACTTTCCCGGGACAGTGAAACCCTATGTCAGAGACACTGAGAAGAAGCCCCAATGTTCCCTCCAGGCACTTTCAGTGTGGGTGCCTTCTCCACGTGGTTCCTGGTTTCCCTGCAGCGCTGAAGAGAATGTTAGCAAAGAGGTAACCGGGACAGTGAAAACAGTACTCAAAGACAGGGAGAGCAAGCTCTCTCTTGGCACTTTGGATGTGGGACATACAGCGAGATGTTTGCTGCTTTTGCGTTTGGCTGTTGGGAGATTTACAGCACAAAGATATCTAGTTGATTTGAAGCAGTTCCGAGAAAGTCTAAACATAATCGCCACTTCTCCCTCCTGGCACTTTCCATGTGGGAGATATAGCAGGATGTATATTGGTTTTGAGGACAACTCAATGGACAGTGTAGGGAGAAAAGTTCCTGGCTCCTTGAATGCCGTTCCTGGAGACACTGCGATCAATGAGGGAGATATGTCAAGATGTGTGTTGGTTTTGAGGACGGCTCTCTGGAGAGTCTTAGCAAAGAGGTCACAGGGATAATCAGAGCAATTCTCAGAGACACTGAGAACAAGATGGACAGTTCCCTCCTGGCACTTTCCCTGTAGGAGATACCGCAAGACGTTTCTGTAGATTGGGCACAGCGCTCTGCAGGGTGTTAGCAGAGACTTTCCCGGGACAGTGAAACCCTATGTCAGAGACACTGAGAAGAAGCCCCAATGTTCCCTCCAGGCACTTTCAGTGTGGGTGCCTTCTCCACGTGGTTCCTGGTTTCCCTGCAGCGCTGAAGAGAATGTTAGCAAAGAGGTAACCGGCACAGCGAAAACAGTACTCAAAGACAGGGAGAGCAAGCTCTCTCTTGGCACTTTGGATGTGGGACATACAGCGAGATGTTTGCTGCTTTTGCGTTTGGCTGTTGGGAGATTTACAGCACAAAGATATCTAGTTGATTTGAAGCAGTTCCGAGAAAGTCTAAACATAATCGCCACTTCTCCCTCCTGGCACTTTCCATGTGGGAGATATAGCAGGATGTATATTGGTTTTGAGGACAACTCAATGGACAGTGTAGGGAGAAAAGTTCCTGGCTCCTTGAATGCCGTTCCTGGAGACACTGCGATCAATGTGGGAGATATGTCAAGATGTGTGTTGGTTTTGAGGACGGCTCTCTGGAGAGTCTTAGCAAAGAGGTCACAGGGATAATCAGAGCAATTCTCAGAGACACTGAGAACAAGCTCGACAATTCCCTCCTGGCACTTTCCCTGTAGGAGATACCGCAAGACGTTTCTGTAGATTGGGCACAGCGCTCTGCACGGTGTTAGCAGAGACTTTCCCGGGACAGTGAAACCCTATGTCAGAGACACTGAGAAGAAGCCCCAATGTTCCCTCCAGGCACTTTCAGTGTGGGTGCCTTCTCCACGTGGTTCCTGGTTTCCCTGCAGCGCTGAAGAGAATGTTAGCAAAGAGGTAACCGGCACAGCGAAAACAGTACTCAAAGACAGGGAGAGCAAGCTCTCTCTTGGCACTTTGGATGTGGGACATACAGCGAGATGTTTGCTGCTTTTGCGTTTGGCTGTTGGGAGATTTACAGCACAAAGATATCTAGTTGATTTGAAGCAGTTCCGAGAAAGTCTAAACATAATCGCCACTTCTCCCTCCTGGCACTTTCCATGTGGGAGATATAGCAGGATGTATATTGGTTTTGAGGACAACTCAATGGACAGTGTAGGGAGAAAAGTTCCTGGCTCCTTGAATGCCGTTCCTGGAGACACTGCGATCAATGTGGGAGATATGTCAAGATGTGTGTTGGTTTTGAGGACGGCTCTCTGGAGAGTCTTAGCAAAGAGGTCACAGGGATAATCAGAGCAATTCTCAGAGACACTGAGAACAAGCTCGACAATTCCCTCCTGGCACTTTCCCTGTAGGAGATACCGCAAGACGTTTCTGTAGATTGGGCACAGCGCTCTGCAGGGTGTTAGCAGAGACTTTCCCGGGACAGTGAAACCCTATGTCAGAGACACTGAGAAGAAGCCCCAATGTTCCCTCCAGGCACTTTCAGTGTGGGTGCCTTCTCCACGTGGTTCCTGGTTTCCCTGCAGCGCTGAAGAGAATGTTAGCAAAGAGGTAACCGGCACAGCGAAAACAGTACTCAAAGACAGGGAGAGCAAGCTCTCTCTTGGCACTTTGGATGTGGGACATACAGCGAGATGTTTGCTGCTTTTGCGTTTGGCTGTTGGGAGATTTACAGCACAAAGATATCTAGTTGATTTGAAGCAGTTCCGAGAAAGTCTAAACATAATCGCCACTTCTCCCTCCTGGCACTTTCCATGTGGGAGATATAGCAGGATGTATATTGGTTTTGAGGACAACTCAATGGACAGTGTAGGGAGAAAAGTTCCTGGCTCCTTGAATGCCGTTCCTGGAGACACTGCGATCAATGTGGGAGATATGTCAAGATGTGTGTTGGTTTTGAGGACGGCTCTCTGGAGAGTCTTAGCAAAGAGGTCACAGGGATAATCAGAGCAATTCTCAGAGACACTGAGAACAAGATGGACAGTTCCCTCCTGGCACTTTCCCTGTAGGAGATACCGCAAGACGTTTCTGTAGATTGGGCACAGCGCTCTGCAGGGTGTTAGCAGAGACTTTCCCGGGACAGTGAAACCCTATGTCAGAGACACTGAGAAGAAGCCCCAATGTTCCCTCCAGGCACTTTCAGTGTGGGTGCCTTCTCCACGTGGTTCCTGGTTTCCCTGCAGCGCTGAAGAGAATGTTAGCAAAGAGGTAACCGGCACAGCGAAAACAGTACTCAAAGACAGGGAGAGCAAGCTCTCTCTTGGCACTTTGGATGTGGGACATACAGCGAGATGTTTGCTGCTTTTGCGTTTGGCTGTTGGGAGATTTACAGCACAAAGATATCTAGTTGATTTGAAGCAGTTCCGAGAAAGTCTAAACATAATCGCCACTTCTCCCTCCTGGCACTTTCCATGTGGGAGATATAGCAGGATGTATATTGGTTTTGAGGACAACTCAATGGACAGTGTAGGGAGAAAAGTTCCTGGCTCCTTGAATGCCGTTCCTGGAGACACTGCGATCAATGAGGGAGATATGTCAAGATGTGTGTTGGTTTTGAGGACGGCTCTCTGGAGAGTCTTAGCAAAGAGGTCACAGGGATAATCAGAGCAATTCTCAGAGACACTGAGAACAAGATGGACAGTTCCCTCCTGGCACTTTCCCTGTAGGAGATACCGCAAGACGTTTCTGTAGATTGGGCACAGCGCTCTGCAGGGTGTTAGCAGAGACTTTCCCGGGACAGTGAAACCCTATGTCAGAGACACTGAGAAGAAGCCCCAATGTTCCCTCCAGGCACTTTCAGTGTGGGTGCCTTCTCCACGTGGTTCCTGGTTTCCCTGCAGCGCTGAAGAGAATGTTAGCAAAGAGGTAACCGGCACAGCGAAAACAGTACTCAAAGACAGGGAGAGCAAGCTCTCTCTTGGCACTTTGGATGTGGGACATACAGCGAGATGTTTGCTGCTTTTGCGTTTGGCTGTTGGGAGATTTACAGCACAAAGATATCTAGTTGATTTGAAGCAGTTCCGAGAAAGTCTAAACATAATCGCCACTTCTCCCTCCTGGCACTTTCCATGTGGGAGATATAGCAGGATGTATATTGGTTTTGAGGACAACTCAATGGACAGTGTAGGGAGAAAAGTTCCTGGCTCCTTGAATGCCGTTCCTGGAGACACTGCGATCAATGTGGGAGATATGTCAAGATGTGTGTTGGTTTTGAGGACGGCTCTCTGGAGAGTCTTAGCAAAGAGGTCACAGGGATAATCAGAGCAATTCTCAGAGACACTGAGAACAAGATGGACAGTTCCCTCCTGGCACTTTCCCTGTAGGAGATACCGCAAGACGTTTCTGTAGATTGGGCACAGCGCTCTGCAGGGTGTTAGCAGAGACTTTCCCGGGACAGTGAAACCCTATGTCAGAGACACTGAGAAGAAGCCCCAATGTTCCCTCCAGGCACTTTCAGTGTGGGTGCCTTCTCCACGTGGTTCCTGGTTTCCCTGCAGCGCTGAAGAGAATGTTAGCAAAGAGGTAACCGGCACAGCGAAAACAGTACTCAAAGACAGGGAGAGCAAGCTCTCTCTTGGCACTTTGGATGTGGGACATACAGCGAGATGTTTGCTGCTTTTGCGTTTGGCTGTTGGGCGATTTACAGCACAAAGATATCTAGTTGATTTGAAGCAGTTCCGAGAAAGTCTAAACATAATCCCCACTTCTCCCTCCTGGCACTTTCCATGTGGGAGATATAGCAGGATGTATATTGGTTTTGAGGACAACTCAATGGACAGTGTAGGGAGAAAAGTTCCTGGCTCCTTGAATGCCGTTCCTGGAGACACTGCGATCAATGTGGGAGATATGTCAAGATGTGTGTTGGTTTTGAGGACGGCTCTCTGGAGAGTCTTAGCAAAGAGGTCACAGGGATAATCAGAGCAATTCTCAGAGACACTGAGAACAAGATGGACAGTTCCCTCCTGGCACTTTCCCTGTAGGAGATACCGCAAGACGTTTCTGTAGATTGGGCACAGCGCTCTGCAGGGTGTTAGCAGAGACTTTCCCGGGACAGTGAAACCCTATGTCAGAGACACTGAGAAGAAGCCCCAATGTTCCCTCCAGGCACTTTCAGTGTGGGTGCCTTCTCCACGTGGTTCCTGGTTTCCCTGCAGCGCTGAAGAGAATGTTAGCAAAGAGGTAACCGGCACAGCGAAAACAGTACTCAAAGACAGGGAGAGCAAGCTCTCTCTTGGCACTTTGGATGTGGGACATACAGCGAGATGTTTGCTGCTTTTGCGTTTGGCTGTTGGGAGATTTACAGCACAAAGATATCTAGTTGATTTGAAGCAGTTCCGAGAAAGTCTAAACATAATCGCCACTTCTCCCTCCTGGCACTTTCCATGTGGGAGATATAGCAGGATGTATATTGGTTTTGAGGACAACTCAATGGACAGTGTAGGGAGAAAAGTTCCTGGCTCCTTGAATGCCGTTCCTGGAGACACTGCGATCAATGTGGGAGATATGTCAAGATGTGTGTTGGTTTTGAGGACGGCTCTCTGGAGAGTCTTAGCAAAGAGGTCACAGGGATAATCAGAGCAATTCTCAGAGACACTGAGAACAAGATGGACAGTTCCCTCCTGGCACTTTCCCTGTAGGAGATACCGCAAGACGTTTCTGTAGATTGGGCACAGCGCTCTGCAGGGTGTTAGCAGAGACTTTCCCGGGACAGTGAAACCCTATGTCAGAGACACTGAGAAGAAGCCCCAATGTTCCCTCCAGGCACTTTCAGTGTGGGTGCCTTCTCCACGTGGTTCCTGGTTTCCCTGCAGCGCTGAAGAGAATGTTAGCAAAGAGGTAACCGGCACAGCGAAAACAGTACTCAAAGACAGGGAGAGCAAGCTCTCTCTTGGCACTTTGGATGTGGGACATACAGCGAGATGTTTGCTGCTTTTGCGTTTGGCTGTTGGGCGATTTACAGCACAAAGATATCTAGTTGATTTGAAGCAGTTCCGAGAAAGTCTAAACATAATCCCCACTTCTCCCTCCTGGCACTTTCCACGTGGGAGATACAGCAGGATGTATATTGGTTTTGAGGACAACTCAATGGACAGTGTAGGGAGAAAAGGTCCTGGCTCCTTGAATGCCGTTCCTGGAGACACTGCGATCAATGTGGGAGATATGTCAAGATGTGTGTTGGTTTTGAGGACGGCTCTCTGGAGAGTCTTAGCAAAGAGGTCACAGGGATAATCAGAGCAATTCTCAGAGACACTGAGAACAAGATGGACAGTTCCCTCCTGGCACTTTCCCTGTAGGAGATACCGCAAGACGTTTCTGTAGATTGGGCACAGCGCTCTGCAGGGTGTTAGCAGAGACTTTCCCGGGACAGTGAAACCCTATGTCAGAGACACTGAGAAGAAGCCCCAATGTTCCCTCCAGGCACTTTCAGTGTGGGTGCCTTCTCCACGTGGTTCCTGCTTTCACTGCAGCTCTGAAGAGAATGTTAGCCAAGAGGTAACCGGGACAGTGAAAACAGTACTCAAAGACAGGGAGAGCAAGCTCTCTCTTGGCACTTTGGATGTGGGACATACAGCGAGATGTTTGCTGCTTTTGCGTTTGGCTGTTGGGCGATTTACAGCACAAAGATATCTAGTTGATTTGAAGCAGTTCCGAGAAAGTCTAAACATAATCCCCACTTCTCCCTCCTGGCACTTTCCACGTGGGAGATATAGCAGGATGTATATTGGTTTTGAGGACAACTCAATGGACAGTGTAGGGAGAAAAGGTCCTGGCTCCTTGAATGCCGTTTCTGGAGACACTGCGATCAATGTGGGAGATATGTCAAGATGTGTGTTTGTTTTGAGGACGGCTCTCTGGAGAGTCTTAGCAAAGAGGTCACACAGATAATCAGAGCAATTCTCAGAGACACTGAGAACAAGCTCGACAATTCCCTCCTGGCACTTTCCCTGTAGGAGATACCGCAAGACGTTTCTGTAGATTGGGCACAGCGCTCTGCAGGGTGTTAGCAGAGACTTTCCCGGGACAGTGAAACCCTATGTCAGAGACACTGAGAAGAAGCCCCAATGTTCCCTCCAGGCACTTTCAGTGTGGGTGCCTTCTCCACGTGGTTCCTGCTTTCACTGCAGCTCTGAAGAGAATGTTAGCAAAGAGGTAACCGGGACAGTGAAAACAGTACTCAAAGACAGGGAGAGCAAGCTCTCTCTTGGCACTTTGGATGTGGGACATACAGCGAGATGTTTGCTGCTTTTGCGTTTGGCTGTTGGGAGATTTACAGCACAAAGATATCTAGTTGATTTGAAGCAGTTCCGAGAAAGTCTAAACATAATCCCCACTTCTCCCTCCTGGCACTTTCCACGTGGGAGATACAGCAGGATGTATATTGGTTTTGAGGACAACTCAATGGACAGTGTAGGGAGAAAAGGTCCTGGCTCCTTGAATGCCGTTTCTGGAGACACTGCGATCAATGTGGGAGATATGTCAAGATGTGTGTTGGTTTTGAGGACGGCTCTCTGGAGAGTCTTAGCAAAGAGGTCACACAGATAATCAGAGCAATTCTCAGAGACACTGAGAACAAGCTCCACAATTCCCTCCTGGCACTTTCCCTGTAGGAGATACCGCAAGACGTTTCTGTATATTGGGCACAGCGCTCTGCAGGGTGTTAGCAGAGACTTTCCCGGGACAGTGAAACCCTATGTCAGAGACACTGAGAAGAAGCCCCAATGTTCCCTCCAGGCACTTTCAGTGTGGGTGCCTTCTCCACGTGGTTCCTGCTTTCACTGCAGCTCTGAAGAGAATGTTAGCAAAGAGGTAACCGGGACAGTGAAAACAGTACTCAAAGACAGGGAGAGCAAGCTCTCTCTTGGCACTTTGGATGTGGGACATACAGCGAGATGTTTGCTGCTTTTGCGTTTGGCTGTTGGGAGATTTACAGCACAAAGATATCTAGTTGATTTGAAGCAGTTCCGAGAAAGTCTAAACATAATCCCCACTTCTCCCTCCTGGCACTTTCCACGTGGGAGATACAGCAGGATGTATATTGGTTTTGAGGACAACTCAATGGACAGTGTAGGGAGAAAAGGTCCTGGCTCCTTGAATGCCGTTTCTGGAGACACTGCGATCAATGTGGGAGATATGTCAAGATGTGTGTTGGTTTTGAGGACGGCTCTCTGGAGAGTCTTAGCAAAGAGGTCACACAGATAATCAGAGCAATTCTCAGAGACACTGAGAACAAGCTCGACAATTCCCTCCTGGCACTTTCCCTGTAGGAGATACCGCAAGACGTTTCTGTATATTGGGCACAGCGCTCTGCAGGGTGTTAGCAGAGACTTTCCCGGGACAGTGAAACCCTATGTCAGAGACACTGAGAAGAAGCCCCAATGTTCCCTCCAGGCACTTTCAGTGTGGGTGCCTTCTCCACGTGGTTCCTGCTTTCACTGCAGCTCTGAAGAGAATGTTAGCAAAGAGGTAACCGGGACAGTGAAAACAGTACTCAAAGACAGGGAGAGCAAGCTCTCTCTTGGCACTTTGGATGTGGGACATACAGCGAGATGTTTGCTGCTTTTGCGTTTGGCTGTTGGGCGATTTACAGCACAAAGATATCTAGTTGATTTGAAGCAGTTCCGAGAAAGTCTAAACATAATCCCCACTTCTCCCTCCTGGCACTTTCCACGTGGGAGATATAGCAGGATGTATATTGGTTTTGAGGACAACTCAATGGACAGTGTAGGGAGAAAAGGTCCTGGCTCCTTGAATGCCGTTTCTGGAGACACTGCGATCAATGTGGGAGATATGTCAAGATGTGTGTTTGTTTTGAGGACGGCTCTCTGGAGAGTCTTAGCAAAGAGGTCACACAGATAATCAGAGCAATTCTCAGAGACACTGAGAACAAGCTCGACAATTCCCTCCTGGCACTTTCCCTGTAGGAGATACCGCAAGACGTTTCTGTAGATTGGGCACAGCGCTCTGCAGGGTGTTAGCAGAGACTTTCCCGGGACAGTGAAACCCTATGTCAGAGACACTGAGAAGAAGCCCCAATGTTCCCTCCAGGCACTTTCAGTGTGGGTGCCTTCTCCACGTGGTTCCTGCTTTCACTGCAGCTCTGAAGAGAATGTTAGCCAAGAGGTAACCGGGACAGTGAAAACAGTACTCAAAGACAGGGAGAGCAAGCTCTCTCTTGGCACTTTGGATGTGGGACATACAGCGAGATGTTTGCTGCTTTTGCGTTTGGCTGTTGGGCGATTTACAGCACAAAGATATCTAGTTGATTTGAAGCAGTTCCGAGAAAGTCTAAACATAATCCCCACTTCTCCCTCCTGGCACTTTCCACGTGGGAGATATAGCAGGATGTATATTGGTTTTGAGGACAACTCAATGGACAGTGTAGGGAGAAAAGGTCCTGGCTCCTTGAATGCCGTTTCTGGAGACACTGCGATCAATGTGGGAGATATGTCAAGATGTGTGTTGGTTTTGAGGACGGCTCTCTGGAGAGTCTTAGCAAAGAGGTCACAGGGATAATCAGAGCAATTCTCAGAGACACTGAGAACAAGCTCCACAATTCCCTCCTGGCACTTTCCCTGTAGGAGATACCGCAAGACGTTTCTGTATATTGGGCACAGCGCTCTGCAGGGTGTTAGCAGAGACTTTCCCGGGACAGTGAAACCCTATGTCAGAGACACTGAGAAGAAGCCCCAATGTTCCCTCCAGGCACTTTCAGTGTGGGTGCCTTCTCCACGTGGTTCCTGCTTTCACTGCAGCTCTGAAGAGAATGTTAGCAAAGAGGTAACCGGGACAGTGAAAACAGTACTCAAAGACAGGGAGAGCAAGCTCTCTCTTGGCACTTTGGATGTGGGACATACAGCGAGATGTTTGCTGCTTTTGCGTTTGGCTGTTGGGAGATTTACAGCACAAAGATATCTAGTTGATTTGAAGCAGTTCCGAGAAAGTCTAAACATAATCCCCACTTCTCCCTCCTGGCACTTTCCACGTGGGAGATATAGCAGGATGTATATTGGTTTTGAGGACAACTCAATGGACAGTGTAGGGAGAAAAGGTCCTGGCTCCTTGAATGCCGTTTCTGGAGACACTGCGATCAATGTGGGAGATATGTCAAGATGTGTGTTGGTTTTGAGGACGGCTCTCTGGAGAGTCTTAGCAAAGAGGTCACACAGATAATCAGAGCAATTCTCAGAGACACTGAGAACAAGCTCGACAATTCCCTCCTGGCACTTTCCCTGTAGGAGATACCGCAAGACGTTTCTGTAGATTGGGCACAGCGCTCTGCAGGGTGTTAGCAGAGACTTTCCCGGGACAGTGAAACCCTATGTCAGAGACACTGAGAAGAAGCCCCAATGTTCCCTCCAGGCACTTTCAGTGTGGGTGCCTTCTCCACGTGGTTCCTGCTTTCACTGCAGCTCTGAAGAGAATGTTAGCAAAGAGGTAACCGGGACAGTGAAAACAGTACTCAAAGACAGGGAGAGCAAGCTCTCTCTTGGCACTTTGGATGTGGGACATACAGCGAGATGTTTGCTGCTTTTGCGTTTGGCTGTTGGGAGATTTACAGCACAAAGATATCTAGTTGATTTGAAGCAGTTCCGAGAAAGTCTAAACATAATCCCCACTTCTCCCTCCTGGCACTTTCCACGTGGGAGATATAGCAGGATGTATATTGGTTTTGAGGACAACTCAATGGACAGTGTAGGGAGAAAAGGTCCTGGCTCCTTGAATGCCGTTTCTGGAGACACTGCGATCAATGTGGGAGATATGTCAAGATGTGTGTTGGTTTTGAGGACGGCTCTCTGGAGAGTCTTAGCAAAGAGGTCACACAGATAATCAGAGCAATTCTCAGAGACACTGAGAACAAGCTCGACAATTCCCTCCTGGCACTTTCCCTGTAGGAGATACCGCAAGACGTTTCTGTATATTGGGCACAGCGCTCTGCAGGGTGTTAGCAGAGACTTTCCCGGGACAGTGAAACCCTATGTCAGAGACACTGAGAAGAAGCCCCAATGTTCCCTCCAGGCACTTTCAGTGTGGGTGCCTTCTCCACGTGGTTCCTGCTTTCACTGCAGCTCTGAAGAGAATGTTAGCAAAGAGGTAACCGGGACAGTGAAAACAGTACTCAAAGACAGGGAGAGCAAGCTCTCTCTTGGCACTTTGGATGTGGGACATACAGCGAGATGTTTGCTGCTTTTGCGTTTGGCTGTTGGGAGATTTACAGCACAAAGATATCTAGTTGATTTGAAGCAGTTCCGAGAAAGTCTAAACATAATCCCCACTTCTCCCTCCTGGCACTTTCCACGTGGGAGATACAGCAGGATGTATATTGGTTTTGAGGACAACTCAATGGACAGTGTAGGGAGAAAAGGTCCTGGCTCCTTGAATGCCGTTTCTGGAGACACTGCGATCAATGTGGGAGATATGTCAAGATGTGTGTTGGTTTTGAGGACGGCTCTCTGGAGAGTCTTAGCAAAGAGGTCACACAGATAATCAGAGCAATTCTCAGAGACACTGAGAACAAGCTCCACAATTCCCTCCTGGCACTTTCCCTGTAGGAGATACCGCAAGACGTTTCTGTATATTGGGCACAGCGCTCTGCAGGGTGTTAGCAGAGACTTTCCCGGGACAGTGAAACCCTATGTCAGAGACACTGAGAAGAAGCCCCAATGTTCCCTCCAGGCACTTTCAGTGTGGGTGCCTTCTCCACGTGGTTCCTGCTTTCACTGCAGCTCTGAAGAGAATGTTAGCAAAGAGGTAACCGGGACAGTGAAAACAGTACTCAAAGACAGGGAGAGCAAGCTCTCTCTTGGCACTTTGGATGTGGGACATACAGCGAGATGTTTGCTGCTTTTGCGTTTGGCTGTTGGGAGATTTACAGCACAAAGATATCTAGTTGATTTGAAGCAGTTCCGAGAAAGTCTAAACATAATCCCCACTTCTCCCTCCTGGCACTTTCCACGTGGGAGATATAGCAGGATGTATATTGGTTTTGAGGACAACTCAATGGACAGTGTAGGGAGAAAAGGTCCTGGCTCCTTGAATGCCGTTTCTGGAGACACTGCGATCAATGTGGGAGATATGTCAAGATGTGTGTTGGTTTTGAGGACGGCTCTCTGGAGAGTCTTAGCAAAGAGGTCACAGGGATAATCAGAGCAATTCTCAGAGACACTGAGAACAAGCTCGACAATTCCCTCCTGGCACTTTCCCTGTAGGAGATACCGCAAGACGTTTCTGTATATTGGGCACAGCGCTCTGCAGGGTGTTAGCAGAGACTTTCCCGGGACAGTGAAACCCTATGTCAGAGACACTGAGAAGAAGCCCCAATGTTCCCTCCAGGCACTTTCAGTGTGGGTGCCTTCTCCACGTGGTTCCTGCTTTCACTGCAGCTCTGAAGAGAATGTTAGCAAAGAGGTAACCGTGACAGTGAAAACAGTACTCAAAGACAGGGAGAGCAAGCTCTCTCTTGGCACTTTGGATGTGGGACATACAGCGAGATGTTTGCTGCTTTTGCGTTTGGCTGTTGGGCGATTTACAGCACAAAGATATCTAGTTGATTTGAAGCAGTTCCGAGAAAGTCTAAACATAATCCCCACTTCTCCCTCCTGGCACTTTCCACGTGGGAGATACAGCAGGATGTATATTGGTTTTGAGGACAACTCAATGGACAGTGTAGGGAGAAAAGGTCCTGGCTCCTTGAATGCCGTTTCTGGAGACACTGCGATCAATGTGGGAGATATGTCAAGATGTGTGTTGGTTTTGAGGACGGCTCTCTGGAGAGTCTTAGCAAAGAGGTCACACAGATAATCAGAGCAATTCTCAGAGACACTGAGAACAAGCTCCACAATTCCCTCCTGGCACTTTCCCTGTAGGAGATACCGCAAGACGTTTCTGTAGATTGGGCACAGCGCTCTGCAGGGTGTTAGCAGAGACTTTCCCGGGACAGTGAAACCCTATGTCAGAGACACTGAGAAGAAGCCCCAATGTTCCCTCCAGGCACTTTCAGTGTGGGTGCCTTCTCCACGTGGTTCCTGCTTTCACTGCAGCTCTGAAGAGAATGTTAGCAAAGAGGTAACCGGGACAGTGAAAACAGTACTCAAAGACAGGGAGAGCAAGCTCTCTCTTGGCACTTTGGATGTGGGACATACAGCGAGATGTTTGCTGCTTTTGCGTTTGGCTGTTGGGCGATTTACAGCACAAAGATATCTAGTTGATTTGAAGCAGTTCCGAGAAAGTCTAAACATAATCCCCACTTCTCCCTCCTGGCACTTTCCACGTGGGAGATATAGCAGGATGTATATTGGTTTTGAGGACAACTCAATGGACAGTGTAGGGAGAAAAGGTCCTGGCTCCTTGAATGCCGTTTCTGGAGACACTGCGATCAATGTGGGAGATATGTCAAGATGTGTGTTGGTTTTGAGGACGGCTCTCTGGAGAGTCTTAGCAAAGAGGTCACACAGATAATCAGAGCAATTCTCAGAGACACTGAGAACAAGCTCCACAATTCCCTCCTGGCACTTTCCCTGTAGGAGATACCGCAAGACGTTTCTGTATATTGGGCACAGCGCTCTGCAGGGTGTTAGCAGAGACTTTCCCGGGACAGTGAAACCCTATGTCAGAGACACTGAGAAGAAGCCCCAATGTTCCCTCCAGGCACTTTCAGTGTGGGTGCCTTCTCCACGTGGTTCCTGCTTTCACTGCAGCTCTGAAGAGAATGTTAGCAAAGAGGTAACCGGGACAGTGAAAACAGTACTCAAAGACAGGGAGAGCAAGCTCTCTCTTGGCACTTTGGATGTGGGACATACAGCGAGATGTTTGCTGCTTTTGCGTTTGGCTGTTGGGCGATTTACAGCACAAAGATATCTAGTTGATTTGAAGCAGTTCCGAGAAAGTCTAAACATAATCCCCACTTCTCCCTCCTGGCACTTTCCTCGTGGGAGATATAGCAGGATGTATATTGGTTTTGAGGACAACTCAATGGACAGTGTAGGGAGAAAAGGTCCTGGCTCCTTGAATGCCGTTTCTGGAGACACTGCGATCAATGTGGGAGATATGTCAAGATGTGTGTTGGTTTTGAGGACGGCTCTCTGGAGAGTCTTAGCAAAGAGGTCACAGGGATAATCAGAGCAATTCTCAGAGACACTGAGAACAAGCTCGACAATTCCCTCCTGGCACTTTCCCTGTAGGAGATACCGCAAGACGTTTCTGTATATTGGGCACAGCGCTCTGCAGGGTGTTAGCAGAGACTTTCCCGGGACAGTGAAACCCTATGTCAGAGACACTGAGAAGAAGCCCCAATGTTCCCTCCAGGCACTTTCAGTGTGGGTGCCTTCTCCACGTGGTTCCTGCTTTCACTGCAGCTCTGAAGAGAATGTTAGCAAAGAGGTAACCGGGACAGTGAAAACAGTACTCAAAGACAGGGAGAGCAAGCTCTCTCTTGGCACTTTGGATGTGGGACATACAGCGAGATGTTTGCTGCTTTTGCGTTTGGCTGTTGGGAGATTTACAGCACAAAGATATCTAGTTGATTTGAAGCAGTTCCGAGAAAGTCTAAACATAATCCCCACTTCTCCCTCCTGGCACTTTCCACGTGGGAGATACAGCAGGATGTATATTGGTTTTGAGGACGACTCAATGGACAGTGTAGGGAGAAAAGGTCCTGGCTCCTTGAATGCCGTTTCTGGAGACACTGCGATCAATGTGGGAGATATGTCAAGATGTGTGTTGGTTTTGAGGACGGCTCTCTGGAGAGTCTTAGCAAAGAGGTCACACAGATAATCAGAGCAATTCTCAGAGACACTGAGAACAAGCTCCACAATTCCCTCCTGGCACTTTCCCTGTAGGAGATACCGCAAGACGTTTCTGTAGATTGGGCACAGCGCTCTGCAGGGTGTTAGCAGAGACTTTCCCGGGACAGTGAAACCCTATGTCAGAGACACTGAGAAGAAGCCCCAATGTTCCCTCCAGGCACTTTCAGTGTGGGTGCCTTCTCCACGTGGTTCCTGCTTTCACTGCAGCTCTGAAGAGAATGTTAGCAAAGAGGTAACCGGGACAGTGAAAACAGTACTCAAAGACAGGGAGAGCAAGCTCTCTCTTGGCACTTTGGATGTGGGACATACAGCGAGATGTTTGCTGCTTTTGCGTTTGGCTGTTGGGCGATTTACAGCACAAAGATATCTAGTTGATTTGAAGCAGTTCCGAGAAAGTCTAAACATAATCCCCACTTCTCCCTCCTGGCACTTTCCACGTGGGAGATACAGCAGGATGTATATTGGTTTTGAGGACAACTCAATGGACAGTGTAGGGAGAAAAGGTCCTGGCTCCTTGAATGCCGTTTCTGGAGACACTGCGATCAATGTGGGAGATATGTCAAGATGTGTGTTGGTTTTGAGGACGGCTCTCTGGAGAGTCTTAGCAAAGAGGTCACACAGATAATCAGAGCAATTCTCAGAGACACTGAGAACAAGCTCCACAATTCCCTCCTGGCACTTTCCCTGTAGGAGATACCGCAAGACGTTTCTGTATATTGGGCACAGCGCTCTGCAGGGTGTTAGCAGAGACTTTCCCGGGACAGTGAAACCCTATGTCAGAGACACTGAGAAGAAGCCCCAATGTTCCCTCCAGGCACTTTCAGTGTGGGTGCCTTCTCCACGTGGTTCCTGCTTTCACTGCAGCTCTGAAGAGAACGTTAGCAAAGAGGTAACCGGGACAGTGAAAACAGTACTCAAAGACAGGGAGAGCAAGCTCTCTCTTGGCACTTTGGATGTGGGACATACAGCGAGATGTTTGCTGCTTTTGCGTTTGGCTGTTGGGCGATTTACAGTACAAAGATATCTAGTTGATTTGAAGCAGTTCCGAGAAAGTCTAAACATAATCCCCACTTCTCCCTCCTGGCACTTTCCACGTGGGAGATACAGCAGGATGTATATTGGTTTTGAGGACAACTCAATGGACAGTGTAGGGAGAAAAGGTCCTGGCTCCTTGAATGCCGTTTCTGGAGACACTGCGATCAATGTGGGAGATATGTCAAGATGTGTGTTGGTTTTGAGGACGGCTCTCTGGAGAGTCTTAGCAAAGAGGTCACACAGATAATCAGAGCAATTCTCAGAGACACTGAGAACAAGCTCCACAATTCCCTCCTGGCACTTTCCCTGTAGGAGACACCGCAAGACGTTTCTGTATATTGGGCACAGCGCTCTGCACGGTGTTAGCAGAGACTTTCCCGGGACAGTGAAACCCTATGTCAGAGACACTGAGAAGAAGCCCCAATGTTCCCTCCAGGCACTTTCAGTGTGGGTGCCTTCTCCACGTGGTTCCTGCTTTCACTGCAGCTCTGAAGGGAATGTTAGCAAAGAGGTAACCGGGACAGTGAAAACAGTACTCAAAGACAGGGAGAGCAAGCTCTCTCTTGGCACTTTGGATGTGGGACATACAGCGAGATGTTTGCTGCTTTTGCGTTTGGCTGTTGGGAGATTTACAGCACAAAGATATCTAGTTGATTTGAAGCAGTTCCGAGAAAGTCTAAACATAATCCCCACTTCTCCCTCCTGGCACTTTCCACGTGGGAGATACAGCAGAATGTATATTGGTTTTGAGGACAACTCAATGGACAGTGTAGGGAGAAAAGGTCCTGGCTCCTTGAATGCCGTTTCTGGAGACACTGCGATCAATGTGGGAGATATGTCAAGATGTGTGTTGGTTTTGAGGACGGCTCTCTGGAGAGTCTTAGCAAAGAGGTCACACAGATAATCAGAGCAATTCTCAGAGACACTGAGAACAAGCTCCACAATTCCCTCCTGGCACTTTCCCTGTAGGAGATACCGCAAGACGTTTCTGTATATTGGGCACAGCGCTCTGCACGGTGTTAGCAGAGACTTTCCCGGGACGGTGAAACCCTATGTCAGAGACACTGAGAAGAAGCCCCAATGTTCCCTCCAGGCACTTTCAGTGTGGGTGCCTTCTCCACGTGGTTCCTGCTTTCACTGCAGCTCTGAAGAGAATGTTAGCAAAGAGGTAACCGGGACAGTGAAAACAGTACTCAAAGACAGGGAGAGCAAGCTCTCTCTTGGCACTTTGGATGTGGGACATACAGCGAGATGTTTGCTGCCTTTGCGTTTGGCTGTTGGGAGATTTACAGCACAAAGATATCTAGTTGATTTGAAGCAGTTCCGAGAAAGTCTAAACATAATCCCCACTTCTCCCTCCTGGCACTTTCCACGTGGGAGATACAGCAGGATGTATATTGGTTTTGAGGACAACTCAATGGACAGTGTAGGGAGAAAAGGTCCTGGCTCCTTGAATGCCGTTTCTGGAGACACTGCGATCAATGTGGGAGATATGTCAAGATGTGTGTTGGTTTTGAGGACGGCTCTCTGGAGAGTCTTAGCAAAGAGGTCACACAGATAATCAGAGCAATTCTCAGAGACACTGAGAACAAGCTCCACAATTCCCTCCTGGCACTTTCCCTGTAGGAGATACCGCAAGACGTTTCTGTATATTGGGCACAGCGCTCTGCAGGGTGTTAGCAGAGACTTTCCCGGGACAGTGAAACCCTATGTCAGAGACACTGAGAAGAAGCCCCAATGTTCCCTCCAGGCACTTTCAGTGTGGGTGCCTTCTCCACGTGGTTCCTGCTTTCACTGCAGCTCTGAAGAGAATGTTAGCAAAGAGGTAACCGGGACAGTGAAAACAGTACTCAAAGACAGGGAGAGCAAGCTCTCTCTTGGCACTTTGGATGTGGGACATACAGCGAGATGTTTGCTGCTTTTGCGTTTGGCTGTTGGGCGATTTACAGCACAAAGATATCTAGTTGATTTGAAGCAGTTCCGAGAAAGTCTAAACATAATCCCCACTTCTCCCTCCTGGCACTTTCCATGTGGGAGATACAGCAGGATGTATATTGGTTTTGAGGACAACTCAATGGACAGTGTAGGGAGAAAAGGTCCTGGCTCCTTGAATGCCGTTTCTGGAGACACTGCGATCAATGTGGGAGATATGTCAAGATGTGTGTTGGTTTTGAGGACGGCTCTCTGGAGAGTCTTAGCAAAGAGGTCACACAGATAATCAGAGCAATTCTCAGAGACACTGAGAACAAGCTCCACAATTCCCTCCTGGCACTTTCCCTGTAGGAGATACCGCAAGACGTTTCTGTATATTGGGCACAGCGCTCTGCAGGGTGTTAGCAGAGACTTTCCCGGGACAGTGAAACCCTATGTCAGAGACACTGAGAAGAAGCCCCAATGTTCCCTCCAGGCACTTTCAGTGTGGGTGCCTTCTCCACGTGGTTCCTGCTTTCACTGCAGCTCTGAAGAGAATGTTAGCAAAGAGGTAACCGGGACAGTGAAAACAGTACTCAAAGACAGGGAGAGCAAGCTCTCTCTTGGCACTTTGGATGTGGGACATACAGCGAGATGTTTGCTGCTTTTGCGTTTGGCTGTTGGGAGATTTACAGCACAAAGATATCTAGTTGATTTGAAGCAGTTCCGAGAAAGTCTAAACATAATCCCCACTTCTCCCTCCTGGCACTTTCCACGTGGGAGATACAGCAGGATGTATATTGGTTTTGAGGACAACTCAATGGACAGTGTAGGGAGAAAAGGTCCTGGCTCCTTGAATGCCGTTTCTGGAGACACTGCGATCAATGTGGGAGATATGTCAAGATGTGTGTTGGTTTTGAGGACGGCTCTCTGGAGAGTCTTAGCAAAGAGGTCACACAGATAATCAGAGCAATTCTCAGAGACACTGAGAACAAGCTCCACAATTCCCTCCTGGCACTTTCCCTGTAGGAGATACCGCAAGACGTTTCTGTATATTGGGCACAGCGCTCTGCAGGGTGTTAGCAGAGACTTTCCCGGGACAGTGAAACCCTATGTCAGAGACACTGAGAAGAAGCCCCAATGTTCCCTCCAGGCACTTTCAGTGTGGGTGCCTTCTCCACGTGGTTCCTGCTTTCACTGCAGCTCTGAAGAGAATGTTAGCAAAGAGGTAACCGGGACAGTGAAAACAGTACTCAAAGACAGGGAGAGCAAGCTCTCTCTTGGCACTTTGGATGTGGGACATACAGCGAGATGTTTGCTGCCTTTGCGTTTGGCTGTTGGGCGATTTACAGCACAAAGATATCTAGTTGATTTGAAGCAGTTCCGAGAAAGTCTAAACATAATCCCCACTTCTCCCTCCTGGCACTTTCCACGTGGGAGATACAGCAGGATGTATATTGGTTTTGAGGACAACTCAATGGACAGTGTAGGGAGAAAAGGTCCTGGCTCCTTGAATGCCGTTTCTGGAGACACTGCGATCAATGTGGGAGATATGTCAAGATGTGTGTTGGTTTTGAGGACGGCTCTCTGGAGAGTCTTAGCAAAGAGGTCACACAGATAATCAGAGCAATTCTCAGAGACACTGAGAACAAGCTCGACAATTCCCTCCTGGCACTTTCCCTGTAGGAGATACCGCAAGACGTTTCTGTATATTGGGCACAGCGCTCTGCAGGGTGTTAGCAGAGACTTTCCCGGGACAGTGAAACCCTATGTCAGAGACACTGAGAAGAAGCCCCAATGTTCCCTCCAGGCACTTTCAGTGTGGGTGCCTTCTCCACGTGGTTCCTGCTTTCACTGCAGCTCTGAAGAGAATGTTAGCCAAGAGGTAACCGGGACAGTGAAAACAGTACTCAAAGACAGGGAGAGCAAGCTCTCTCTTGGCACTTTGGATGTGGGACATACAGCGAGATGTTTGCTGCTTTTGCGTTTGGCTGTTGGGCGATTTACAGCACAAAGATATCTAGTTGATTTGAAGCAGTTCCGAGAAAGTCTAAACATAATCCCCACTTCTCCCTCCTGGCACTTTCCACGTGGGAGATACAGCAGGATGTATATTGGTTTTGAGGACAACTCAATGGACAGTGTAGGGAGAAAAGGTCCTGGCTCCTTGAATGCCGTTTCTGGAGACACTGCGATCAATGTGGGAGATATGTCAAGATGTGTGTTGGTTTTGAGGACGGCTCTCTGGAGAGTCTTAGCAAAGAGGTCACACAGATAATCAGAGCAATTCTCAGAGACACTGAGAACAAGCTCCACAATTCCCTCCTGGCACTTTCCCTGTAGGAGATACCGCAAGACGTTTCTGTATATTGGGCACAGCGCTCTGCACGGTGTTAGCAGAGACTTTCCCGGGACAGTGAAACCCTATGTCAGAGACACTGAGAAGAAGCCCCAATGTTCCCTCCAGGCACTTTCAGTGTGGGTGCCTTCTCCACGTGGTTCCTGCTTTCACTGCAGCTCTGAAGAGAATGTTAGCAAAGAGGTAACCGGGACAGTGAAAACAGTACTCAAAGACAGGGAGAGCAAGCTCTCTCTTGGCACTTTGGATGTGGGACATACAGCGAGATGTTTGCTGCTTTTGCGTTTGGCTGTTGGGAGATTTACAGCACAAAGATATCTAGTTGATTTGAAGCAGTTCCGAGAAAGTCTAAACATAATCCCCACTTCTCCCTCCTGGCACTTTCCACGTGGGAGATATAGCAGGATGTATATTGGTTTTGAGGACAACTCAATGGACAGTGTAGGGAGAAAAGGTCCTGGCTCCTTGAATGCCGTTTCTGGAGACACTGCGATCAATGTGGGAGATATGTCAAGATGTGTGTTGGTTTTGAGGACGGCTCTCTGGAGAGTCTTAGCAAAGAGGTCACACAGATAATCAGAGCAATTCTCAGAGACACTGAGAACAAGCTCCACAATTCCCTCCTGGCACTTTCCCTGTAGGAGATACCGCAAGACGTTTCTGTAGATTGGGCACAGCGCTCTGCAGGGTGTTAGCAGAGACTTTCCCGGGACAGTGAAACCCTATGTCAGAGACACTGAGAAGAAGCCCCAATGTTCCCTCCAGGCACTTTCAGTGTGGGTGCCTTCTCCACGTGGTTCCTGCTTTCACTGCAGCTCTGAAGAGAATGTTAGCAAAGAGGTAACCGGGACAGTGAAAACAGTACTCAAAGACAGGGAGAGCAAGCTCTCTCTTGGCACTTTGGATGTGGGACATACAGCGAGATGTTTGCTGCTTTTGCGTTTGGCTGTTGGGAGATTTACAGCACAAAGATATCTAGTTGATTTGAAGCAGTTCCGAGAAAGTCTAAACATAATCCCCACTTCTCCCTCCTGGCACTTTCCACGTGGGAGATATAGCAGGATGTATATTGGTTTTGAGGACAACTCAATGGACAGTGTAGGGAGAAAAGGTCCTGGCTCCTTGAATGCCGTTTCTGGAGACACTGCGATCAATGTGGGAGATATGTCAAGATGTGTGTTGGTTTTGAGGACGGCTCTCTGGAGAGTCTTAGCAAAGAGGTCACAGGGATAATCAGAGCAATTCTCAGAGACACTGAGAACAAGCTCCACAATTCCCTCCTGGCACTTTCCCTGTAGGAGATACCGCAAGACGTTTCTGTATATTGGGCACAGCGCTCTGCAGGGTGTTAGCAGAGACTTTCCCGGGACAGTGAAACCCTATGTCAGAGACACTGAGAAGAAGCCCCAATGTTCCCTCCAGGCACTTTCAGTGTGGGTGCCTTCTCCACGTGGTTCCTGCTTTAACTGCAGCTCTGAAGAGAATGTTAGCAAAGAGGTAACCGGGACAGTGAAAACAGTACTCAAAGACAGGGAGAGCAAGCTCTCTCTTGGCACTTTGGATGTGGGACATACAGCGAGATGTTTGCTGCTTTTGCGTTTGGCTGTTGGGAGATTTACAGCACAAAGATATCTAGTTGATTTGAAGCAGTTCCGAGAAAGTCTAAACATAATCCCCACTTCTCCCTCCTGGCACTTTCCACGTGGGAGATACAGCAGGATGTATATTGGTTTTGAGGACAACTCAATGGACAGTGTAGGGAGAAAAGGTCCTGGCTCCTTGAATGCCGTTTCTGGAGACACTGCGATCAATGTGGGAGATATGTCAAGATGTGTGTTGGTTTTGAGGACGGCTCTCTGGAGAGTCTTAGCAAAGAGGTCACACAGATAATCAGAGCAATTCTCAGAGACACTGAGAACAAGCTCCACAATTCCCTCCTGGCACTTTCCCTGTAGGAGATACCGCAAGACGTTTCTGTATATTGGGCACAGCGCTCTGCAGGGTGTTAGCAGAGACTTTCCCGGGACAGTGAAACCCTATGTCAGAGACACTGAGAAGAAGCCCCAATGTTCCCTCCAGGCACTTTCAGTGTGGGTGCCTTCTCCACGTGGTTCCTGCTTTCACTGCAGCTCTGAAGAGAATGTTAGCAAAGAGGTAACCGGGACAGTGAAAACAGTACTCAAAGACAGGGAGAGCAAGCTCTCTCTTGGCACTTTGGATGTGGGACATACAGCGAGATGTTTGCTGCTTTTGCGTTTGGCTGTTGGGAGATTTACAGCACAAAGATATCTAGTTGATTTGAAGCAGTTCCGAGAAAGTCTAAACATAATCCCCACTTCTCCCTCCTGGCACTTTCCACGTGGGAGATATAGCAGGATGTATATTGGTTTTGAGGACAACTCAATGGACAGTGTAGGGAGAAAAGGTCCTGGCTCCTTGAATGCCGTTTCTGGAGACACTGCGATCAATGTGGGAGATATGTCAAGATGTGTGTTGGTTTTGAGGACGGCTCTCTGGAGAGTCTTAGCAAAGAGGTCACAGGGATAATCAGAGCAATTCTCAGAGACACTGAGAACAAGCTCGACAATTCCCTCCTGGCACTTTCCCTGTAGGAGATACCGCAAGACGTTTCTGTATATTGGGCACAGCGCTCTGCAGGGTGTTAGCAGAGACTTTCCCGGGACAGTGAAACCCTATGTCAGAGACACTGAGAAGAAGCCCCAATGTTCCCTCCAGGCACTTTCAGTGTGGGTGCCTTCTCCACGTGGTTCCTGCTTTCACTGCAGCTCTGAAGAGAATGTTAGCAAAGAGGTAACCGTGACAGTGAAAACAGTACTCAAAGACAGGGAGAGCAAGCTCTCTCTTGGCACTTTGGATGTGGGACATACAGCGAGATGTTTGCTGCTTTTGCGTTTGGCTGTTGGGCGATTTACAGCACAAAGATATCTAGTTGATTTGAAGCAGTTCCGAGAAAGTCTAAACATAATCCCCACTTCTCCCTCCTGGCACTTTCCACGTGGGAGATACAGCAGGATGTATATTGGTTTTGAGGACAACTCAATGGACAGTGTAGGGAGAAAAGGTCCTGGCTCCTTGAATGCCGTTTCTGGAGACACTGCGATCAATGTGGGAGATATGTCAAGATGTGTGTTGGTTTTGAGGACGGCTCTCTGGAGAGTCTTAGCAAAGAGGTCACACAGATAATCAGAGCAATTCTCAGAGACACTGAGAACAAGCTCCACAATTCCCTCCTGGCACTTTCCCTGTAGGAGATACCGCAAGACGTTTCTGTAGATTGGGCACAGCGCTCTGCAGGGTGTTAGCAGAGACTTTCCCGGGACAGTGAAACCCTATGTCAGAGACACTGAGAAGAAGCCCCAATGTTCCCTCCAGGCACTTTCAGTGTGGGTGCCTTCTCCACGTGGTTCCTGCTTTCACTGCAGCTCTGAAGAGAATGTTAGCAAAGAGGTAACCGGGACAGTGAAAACAGTACTCAAAGACAGGGAGAGCAAGCTCTCTCTTGGCACTTTGGATGTGGGACATACAGCGAGATGTTTGCTGCTTTTGCGTTTGGCTGTTGGGCGATTTACAGCACAAAGATATCTAGTTGATTTGAAGCAGTTCCGAGAAAGTCTAAACATAATCCCCACTTCTCCCTCCTGGCACTTTCCACGTGGGAGATATAGCAGGATGTATATTGGTTTTGAGGACAACTCAATGGACAGTGTAGGGAGAAAAGGTCCTGGCTCCTTGAATGCCGTTTCTGGAGACACTGCGATCAATGTGGGAGATATGTCAAGATGTGTGTTGGTTTTGAGGACGGCTCTCTGGAGAGTCTTAGCAAAGAGGTCACACAGATAATCAGAGCAATTCTCAGAGACACTGAGAACAAGCTCGACAATTCCCTCCTGGCACTTTCCCTGTAGGAGATACCGCAAGACGTTTCTGTATATTGGGCACAGCGCTCTGCAGGGTGTTAGCAGAGACTTTCCCGGGACAGTGAAACCCTATGTCAGAGACACTGAGAAGAAGCCCCAATGTTCCCTCCAGGCACTTTCAGTGTGGGTGCCTTCTCCACGTGGTTCCTGCTTTCACTGCAGCTCTGAAGAGAATGTTAGCAAAGAGGTAACCGGGACAGTGAAAACAGTACTCAAAGACAGGGAGAGCAAGCTCTCTCTTGGCACTTTGGATGTGGGACATACAGCGAGATGTTTGCTGCTTTTGCGTTTGGCTGTTGGGCGATTTACAGCACAAAGATATCTAGTTGATTTGAAGCAGTTCCGAGAAAGTCTAAACATAATCCCCACTTCTCCCTCCTGGCACTTTCCTCGTGGGAGATATAGCAGGATGTATATTGGTTTTGAGGACAACTCAATGGACAGTGTAGGGAGAAAAGGTCCTGGCTCCTTGAATGCCGTTTCTGGAGACACTGCGATCAATGTGGGAGATATGTCAAGATGTGTGTTGGTTTTGAGGACGGCTCTCTGGAGAGTCTTAGCAAAGAGGTCACAGGGATAATCAGAGCAATTCTCAGAGACACTGAGAACAAGCTCGACAATTCCCTCCTGGCACTTTCCCTGTAGGAGATACCGCAAGACGTTTCTGTATATTGGGCACAGCGCTCTGCAGGGTGTTAGCAGAGACTTTCCCGGGACAGTGAAACCCTATGTCAGAGACACTGAGAAGAAGCCCCAATGTTCCCTCCAGGCACTTTCAGTGTGGGTGCCTTCTCCACGTGGTTCCTGCTTTCACTGCAGCTCTGAAGAGAATGTTAGCAAAGAGGTAACCGGGACAGTGAAAACAGTACTCAAAGACAGGGAGAGCAAGCTCTCTCTTGGCACTTTGGATGTGGGACATACAGCGAGATGTTTGCTGCTTTTGCGTTTGGCTGTTGGGCGATTTACAGCACAAAGATATCTAGTTGATTTGAAGCAGTTCCGAGAAAGTCTAAACATAATCCCCACTTCTCCCTCCTGGCACTTTCCACGTGGGAGATACAGCAGGATGTATATTGGTTTTGAGGACAACTCAATGGACAGTGTAGGGAGAAAAGGTCCTGGCTCCTTGAATGCCGTTTCTGGAGACACTGCGATCAATGTGGGAGATATGTCAAGATGTGTGTTGGTTTTGAGGACGGCTCTCTGGAGAGTCTTAGCAAAGAGGTCACACAGATAATCAGAGCAATTCTCAGAGACACTGAGAACAAGCTCCACAATTCCCTCCTGGCACTTTCCCTGTAGGAGATACCGCAAGACGTTTCTGTATATTGGGCACAGCGCTCTGCAGGGTGTTAGCAGAGACTTTCCCGGGACAGTGAAACCCTATGTCAGAGACACTGAGAAGAAGCCCCAATGTTCCCTCCAGGCACTTTCAGTGTGGGTGCCTTCTCCACGTGGTTCCTGTTTCACTGCAGCTCTGAAGAGAATGTTAGCAAAGAGGTAACCGGGACAGTGAAAACAGTACTCAAAGACAGGGAGAGCAAGCTCTCTCTTGGCACTTTGGATGTGGGACATACAGCGAGATGTTTGCTGCTTTTGCGTTTGGCTGTTGGGAGATTTACAGCACAAAGATATCTAGTTGATTTGAAGCAGTTCCGAGAAAGTCTAAACATAATCCCCACTTCTCCCTCCTGGCACTTTCCACGTGGGAGATACAGCAGGATGTATATTGGTTTTGAGGACAACTCAATGGACAGTGTAGGGAGAAAAGGTCCTGGCTCCTTGAATGCCGTTTCTGGAGACACTGCGATCAATGTGGGAGATATGTCAAGATGTGTGTTGGTTTTGAGGACGGCTCTCTGGAGAGTCTTAGCAAAGAGGTCACACAGATAATCAGAGCAATTCTCAGAGACACTGAGAACAAGCTCCACAATTCCCTCCTGGCACTTTCCCTGTAGGAGATACCGCAAGACGTTTCTGTAGATTGGGCACAGCGCTCTGCAGGGTGTTAGCAGAGACTTTCCCGGGACAGTGAAACCCTATGTCAGAGACACTGAGAAGAAGCCCCAATGTTCCCTCCAGGCACTTTCAGTGTGGGTGCCTTCTCCACGTGGTTCCTGCTTTCACTGCAGCTCTGAAGAGAATGTTAGCAAAGAGGTAACCGGGACAGTGAAAACAGTACTCAAAGACAGGGAGAGCAAGCTCTCTCTTGGCACTTTGGATGTGGGACATACAGCGAGATGTTTGCTGCTTTTGCGTTTGGCTGTTGGGCGATTTACAGCACAAAGATATCTAGTTGATTTGAAGCAGTTCCGAGAAAGTCTAAACATAATCCCCACTTCTCCCTCCTGGCACTTTCCACGTGGGAGATACAGCAGGATGTATATTGGTTTTGAGGACAACTCAATGGACAGTGTAGGGAGAAAAGGTCCTGGCTCCTTGAATGCCGTTTCTGGAGACACTGCGATCAATGTGGGAGATATGTCAAGATGTGTGTTGGTTTTGAGGACGGCTCTCTGGAGAGTCTTAGCAAAGAGGTCACACAGATAATCAGAGCAATTCTCAGAGACACTGAGAACAAGCTCCACAATTCCCTCCTGGCACTTTCCCTGTAGGAGATACCGCAAGACGTTTCTGTATATTGGGCACAGCGCTCTGCAGGGTGTTAGCAGAGACTTTCCCGGGACAGTGAAACCCTATGTCAGAGACACTGAGAAGAAGCCCCAATGTTCCCTCCAGGCACTTTCAGTGTGGGTGCCTTCTCCACGTGGTTCCTGCTTTCACTGCAGCTCTGAAGAGAACGTTAGCAAAGAGGTAACCGGGACAGTGAAAACAGTACTCAAAGACAGGGAGAGCAAGCTCTCTCTTGGCACTTTGGATGTGGGACATACAGCGAGATGTTTGCTGCTTTTGCGTTTGGCTGTTGGGCGATTTACAGTACAAAGATATCTAGTTGATTTGAAGCAGTTCCGAGAAAGTCTAAACATAATCCCCACTTCTCCCTCCTGGCACTTTCCACGTGGGAGATACAGCAGGATGTATATTGGTTTTGAGGACAACTCAATGGACAGTGTAGGGAGAAAAGGTCCTGGCTCCTTGAATGCCGTTTCTGGAGACACTGCGATCAATGTGGGAGATATGTCAAGATGTGTGTTTGTTTTGAGGACGGCTCTCTGGAGAGTCTTAGCAAAGAGGTCACACAGATAATCAGAGCAATTCTCAGAGACACTGAGAACAAGCTCCACAATTCCCTCCTGGCACTTTCCCTGTAGGAGACACCGCAAGACGTTTCTGTAGATTGGGCACAGCGCTCTGCACGGTGTTAGCAGAGACTTTCCCGGGACAGTGAAACCCTATGTCAGAGACACTGAGAAGAAGCCCCAATGTTCCCTCCAGGCACTTTCAGTGTGGGTGCCTTCTCCACGTGGTTCCTGCTTTCACTGCAGCTCTGAAGGGAATGTTAGCAAAGAGGTAACCGGGACAGTGAAAACAGTACTCAAAGACAGGGAGAGCAAGCTCTCTCTTGGCACTTTGGATGTGGGACATACAGCGAGATGTTTGCTGCTTTTGCGTTTGGCTGTTGGGAGATTTACAGCACAAAGATATCTAGTTGATTTGAAGCAGTTCCGAGAAAGTCTAAACATAATCCCCACTTCTCCCTCCTGGCACTTTCCACGTGGGAGATACAGCAGAATGTATATTGGTTTTGAGGACAACTCAATGGACAGTGTAGGGAGAAAAGGTCCTGGCTCCTTGAATGCCGTTTCTGGAGACACTGCGATCAATGTGGGAGATATGTCAAGATGTGTGTTGGTTTTGAGGACGGCTCTCTGGAGAGTCTTAGCAAAGAGGTCACACAGATAATCAGAGCAATTCTCAGAGACACTGAGAACAAGCTCCACAATTCCCTCCTGGCACTTTCCCTGTAGGAGATACCGCAAGACGTTTCTGTATATTGGGCACAGCGCTCTGCACGGTGTTAGCAGAGACTTTCCCGGGACGGTGAAACCCTATGTCAGAGACACTGAGAAGAAGCCCCAATGTTCCCTCCAGGCACTTTCAGTGTGGGTGCCTTCTCCACGTGGTTCCTGCTTTCACTGCAGCTCTGAAGAGAATGTTAGCAAAGAGGTAACCGGGACAGTGAAAACAGTACTCAAAGACAGGGAGAGCAAGCTCTCTCTTGGCACTTTGGATGTGGGACATACAGCGAGATGTTTGCTGCCTTTGCGTTTGGCTGTTGGGAGATTTACAGCACAAAGATATCTAGTTGATTTGAAGCAGTTCCGAGAAAGTCTAAACATAATCCCCACTTCTCCCTCCTGGCACTTTCCACGTGGGAGATACAGCAGGATGTATATTGGTTTTGAGGACAACTCAATGGACAGTGTAGGGAGAAAAGGTCCTGGCTCCTTGAATGCCGTTTCTGGAGACACTGCGATCAATGTGGGAGATATGTCAAGATGTGTGTTGGTTTTGAGGACGGCTCTCTGGAGAGTCTTAGCAAAGAGGTCACACAGATAATCAGAGCAATTCTCAGAGACACTGAGAACAAGCTCCACAATTCCCTCCTGGCACTTTCCCTGTAGGAGATACCGCAAGACGTTTCTGTATATTGGGCACAGCGCTCTGCAGGGTGTTAGCAGAGACTTTCCCGGGACAGTGAAACCCTATGTCAGAGACACTGAGAAGAAGCCCCAATGTTCCCTCCAGGCACTTTCAGTGTGGGTGCCTTCTCCACGTGGTTCCTGCTTTCACTGCAGCTCTGAAGAGAATGTTAGCAAAGAGGTAACCGGGACAGTGAAAACAGTACTCAAAGACAGGGAGAGCAAGCTCTCTCTTGGCACTTTGGATGTGGGACATACAGCGAGATGTTTGCTGCTTTTGCGTTTGGCTGTTGGGCGATTTACAGCACAAAGATATCTAGTTGATTTGAAGCAGTTCCGAGAAAGTCTAAACATAATCCCCACTTCTCCCTCCTGGCACTTTCCATGTGGGAGATACAGCAGGATGTATATTGGTTTTGAGGACAACTCAATGGACAGTGTAGGGAGAAAAGGTCCTGGCTCCTTGAATGCCGTTTCTGGAGACACTGCGATCAATGTGGGAGATATGTTAAGATGTGTGTTGGTTTTGAGGACGGCTCTCTGGAGAGTCTTAGCAAAGAGGTCACAGGGAAAATCAGAGCAATTCTCAGAGACACTGAGAACAAGCTCGACAATTCCCTCCTGGCACTTTCCCTGTAGGAGATACCGCAAGACGTTTCTGTATATTGGGCACAGCGCTCTGCAGGGTGTTAGCAGAGACTTTCCCGGGACAGTGAAACCCTATGTCAGAGACACTGAGAAGAAGCCCCAATGTTCCCTCCAGGCACTTTCAGTGTGGGTGCCTTCTCCACGTGGTTCCTGTTTCACTGCAGCTCTGAAGAGAATGTTAGCAAAGAGGTAACCGGGACAGTGAAAACAGTACTCAAAGACAGGGAGAGCAAGCTCTCTCTTGGCACTTTGGATGTGGGACATACAGCGAGATGTTTGCTGCCTTTGCGTTTGGCTGTTGGGAGATTTACAGCACAAAGATATCTAGTTGATTTGAAGCAGTTCCGAGAAAGTCTAAACATAATCCCCACTTCTCCCTCCTGGCACTTTCCACGTGGGAGATACAGCAGGATGTATATTGGTTTTGAGGACAACTCAATGGACAGTGTAGGGAGAAAAGGTCCTGGCTCCTTGAATGCCGTTTCTGGAGACACTGCGATCAATGTGGGAGATATGTCAAGATGTGTGTTGGTTTTGAGGACGGCTCTCTGGAGAGTCTTAGCAAAGAGGTCACACAGATAATCAGAGCAATTCTCAGAGACACTGAGAACAAGCTCCACAATTCCCTCCTGGCACTTTCCCTGTAGGAGATACCGCAAGACGTTTCTGTAGATTGGGCACAGCGCTCTGCAGGGTGTTAGCAGAGACTTTCCCGGGACAGTGAAACCCTATGTCAGAGACACTGAGAAGAAGCCCCAATGTTCCCTCCAGGCACTTTCAGTGTGGGTGCCTTCTCCACGTGGTTCCTGCTTTCACTGCAGCTCTGAAGAGAATGTTAGCAAAGAGGTAACCGGGACAGTGAAAACAGTACTCAAAGACAGGGAGAGCAAGCTCTCTCTTGGCACTTTGGATGTGGGACATACAGCGAGATGTTTGCTGCTTTTGCGTTTGGCTGTTGGGCGATTTACAGCACAAAGATATCTAGTTGATTTGAAGCAGTTCCGAGAAAGTCTAAACATAATCCCCACTTCTCCCTCCTGGCACTTTCCACGTGGGAGATACAGCAGGATGTATATTGGTTTTGAGGACAACTCAATGGACAGTGTAGGGAGAAAAGGTCCTGGCTCCTTGAATGCCGTTTCTGGAGACACTGCGATCAATGTGGGAGATATGTCAAGATGTGTGTTGGTTTTGAGGACGGCTCTCTGGAGAGTCTTAGCAAAGAGGTCACACAGATAATCAGAGCAATTCTCAGAGACACTGAGAACAAGCTCCACAATTCCCTCCTGGCACTTTCCCTGTAGGAGATACCGCAAGACGTTTCTGTATATTGGGCACAGCGCTCTGCAGGGTGTTAGCAGAGACTTTCCCGGGACAGTGAAACCCTATGTCAGAGACACTGAGAAGAAGCCCCAATGTTCCCTCCAGGCACTTTCAGTGTGGGTGCCTTCTCCACGTGGTTCCTGCTTTCACTGCAGCTCTGAAGAGAATGTTAGCAAAGAGGTAACCGGGACAGTGAAAACAGTACTCAAAGACAGGGAGAGCAAGCTCTCTCTTGGCACTTTGGATGTGGGACATACAGCGAGATGTTTGCTGCTTTTGCGTTTGGCTGTTGGGCGATTTACAGTACAAAGATATCTAGTTGATTTGAAGCAGTTCCGAGAAAGTCTAAACATAATCCCCACTTCTCCCTCCTGGCACTTTCCACGTGGGAGATACAGCAGGATGTATATTGGTTTTGAGGACAACTCAATGGACAGTGTAGGGAGAAAAGGTCCTGGCTCCTTGAATGCCGTTTCTGGAGACACTGCGATCAATGTGGGAGATATGTCAAGATGTGTGTTTGTTTTGAGGACGGCTCTCTGGAGAGTCTTAGCAAAGAGGTCACACAGATAATCAGAGCAATTCTCAGAGACACTGAGAACAAGCTCCACAATTCCCTCCTGGCACTTTACCTGTAGGAGACACCGCAAGACGTTTCTGTAGATTGGGCACAGCGCTCTGCACGGTGTTAGCAGAGACTTTCCCGGGACAGTGAAACCCTATGTCAGAGACACTGAGAAGAAGCCCCAATGTTCCCTCCAGGCACTTTCAGTGTGGGTGCCTTCTCCACGTGGTTCCTGCTTTCACTGCAGCTCTGAAGGGAATGTTAGCAAAGAGGTAACCGGGACAGTGAAAACAGTACTCAAAGACAGGGAGAGCAAGCTCTCTCTTGGCACTTTGGATGTGGGACATACAGCGAGATGTTTGCTGCTTTTGCGTTTGGCTGTTGGGAGATTTACAGCACAAAGATATCTAGTTGATTTGAAGCAGTTCCGAGAAAGTCTAAACATAATCCCCACTTCTCCCTCCTGGCACTTTCCACGTGGGAGATACAGCAGAATGTATATTGGTTTTGAGGACAACTCAATGGACAGTGTAGGGAGAAAAGGTCCTGGCTCCTTGAATGCCGTTTCTGGAGACACTGCGATCAATGTGGGAGATATGTCAAGATGTGTGTTGGTTTTGAGGACGGCTCTCTGGAGAGTCTTAGCAAAGAGGTCACACAGATAATCAGAGCAATTCTCAGAGACACTGAGAACAAGCTCCACAATTCCCTCCTGGCACTTTCCCTGTAGGAGATACCGCAAGACGTTTCTGTATATTGGGCACAGCGCTCTGCACGGTGTTAGCAGAGACTTTCCCGGGACGGTGAAACCCTATGTCAGAGACACTGAGAAGAAGCCCCAATGTTCCCTCCAGGCACTTTCAGTGTGGGTGCCTTCTCCACGTGGTTCCTGCTTTCACTGCAGCTCTGAAGAGAATGTTAGCAAAGAGGTAACCGGGACAGTGAAAACAGTACTCAAAGACAGGGAGAGCAAGCTCTCTCTTGGCACTTTGGATGTGGGACATACAGCGAGATGTTTGCTGCCTTTGCGTTTGGCTGTTGGGAGATTTACAGCACAAAGATATCTAGTTGATTTGAAGCAGTTCCGAGAAAGTCTAAACATAATCCCCACTTCTCCCTCCTGGCACTTTCCACGTGGGAGATACAGCAGGATGTATATTGGTTTTGAGGACAACTCAATGGACAGTGTAGGGAGAAAAGGTCCTGGCTCCTTGAATGCCGTTTCTGGAGACACTGCGATCAATGTGGGAGATATGTCAAGATGTGTGTTGGTTTTGAGGACGGCTCTCTGGAGAGTCTTAGCAAAGAGGTCACACAGATAATCAGAGCAATTCTCAGAGACACTGAGAACAAGCTCCACAATTCCCTCCTGGCACTTTCCCTGTAGGAGATACCGCAAGACGTTTCTGTATATTGGGCACAGCGCTCTGCAGGGTGTTAGCAGAGACTTTCCCGGGACAGTGAAACCCTATGTCAGAGACACTGAGAAGAAGCCCCAATGTTCCCTCCAGGCACTTTCAGTGTGGGTGCCTTCTCCACGTGGTTCCTGCTTTCACTGCAGCTCTGAAGAGAATGTTAGCAAAGAGGTAACCGGGACAGTGAAAACAGTACTCAAAGACAGGGAGAGCAAGCTCTCTCTTGGCACTTTGGATGTGGGACATACAGCGAGATGTTTGCTGCTTTTGCGTTTGGCTGTTGGGCGATTTACAGCACAAAGATATCTAGTTGATTTGAAGCAGTTCCGAGAAAGTCTAAACATAATCCCCACTTCTCCCTCCTGGCACTTTCCATGTGGGAGATACAGCAGGATGTATATTGGTTTTGAGGACAACTCAATGGACAGTGTAGGGAGAAAAGGTCCTGGCTCCTTGAATGCCGTTTCTGGAGACACTGCGATCAATGTGGGAGATATGTCAAGATGTGTGTTGGTTTTGAGGACGGCTCTCTGGAGAGTCTTAGCAAAGAGGTCACACAGATAATCAGAGCAATTCTCAGAGACACTGAGAACAAGCTCCACAATTCCCTCCTGGCACTTTCCCTGTAGGAGATACCGCAAGACGTTTCTGTATATTGGGCACAGCGCTCTGCAGGGTGTTAGCAGAGACTTTCCCGGGACAGTGAAACCCTATGTCAGAGACACTGAGAAGAAGCCCCAATGTTCCCTCCAGGCACTTTCAGTGTGGGTGCCTTCTCCACGTGGTTCCTGCTTTCACTGCAGCTCTGAAGAGAATGTTAGCAAAGAGGTAACCGGGACAGTGAAAACAGTACTCAAAGACAGGGAGAGCAAGCTCTCTCTTGGCACTTTGGATGTGGGACATACAGCGAGATGTTTGCTGCTTTTGCGTTTGGCTGTTGGGAGATTTACAGCACAAAGATATCTAGTTGATTTGAAGCAGTTCCGAGAAAGTCTAAACATAATCCCCACTTCTCCCTCCTGGCACTTTCCACGTGGGAGATACAGCAGGATGTATATTGGTTTTGAGGACAACTCAATGGACAGTGTAGGGAGAAAAGGTCCTGGCTCCTTGAATGCCGTTTCTGGAGACACTGCGATCAATGTGGGAGATATGTCAAGATGTGTGTTGGTTTTGAGGACGGCTCTCTGGAGAGTCTTAGCAAAGAGGTCACACAGATAATCAGAGCAATTCTCAGAGACACTGAGAACAAGCTCGACAATTCCCTCCTGGCACTTTCCCTGTAGGAGATACCGCAAGACGTTTCTGTATATTGGGCACAGCGCTCTGCAGGGTGTTAGCAGAGACTTTCCCGGGACAGTGAAACCCTATGTCAGAGACACTGAGAAGAAGTCCCAATGTTCCCTCCAGGCACTTTCAGTGTGGGTGCCTTCTCCACGTGGTTCCTGCTTTCACTGCAGCTCTGAAGAGAATGTTAGCAAAGAGGTAACCGGGACAGTGAAAACAGTACTCAAAGACAGGGAGAGCAAGCTCTCTCTTGGCACTTTGGATGTGGGACATACAGCGAGATGTTTGCTGCCTTTGCGTTTGGCTGTTGGGAGATTTACAGCACAAAGATATCTAGTTGATTTGAAGCAGTTCCGAGAAAGTCTAAACATAATCCCCACTTCTCCCTCCTGGCACTTTCCACGTGGGAGATACAGCAGGATGTATATTGGTTTTGAGGACAACTCAATGGACAGTGTAGGGAGAAAAGGTCCTGGCTCCTTGAATGCCGTTTCTGGAGACACTGCGATCAATGTGGGAGATATGTCAAGATGTGTGTTGGTTTTGAGGACGGCTCTCTGGAGAGTCTTAGCAAAGAGGTCACAGGGATAATCAGAGCAATTCTCAGAGACACTGAGAACAAGCTCGACAATTCCCTCCTGGCACTTTCCCTGTAGGAGATACCGCAAGACGTTTCTGTATATTGGGCACAGCGCTCTGCAGGGTGTTAGCAGAGACTTTCCCGGGACAGTGAAACCCTATGTCAGAGACACTGAGAAGAAGCCCCAATGTTCCCTCCAGGCACTTTCAGTGTGGGTGCCTTCTCCACGTGGTTCCTGCTTTCACTGCAGCTCTGAAGAGAATGTTAGCAAAGAGGTAACCGGGACAGTGAAAACAGTACTCAAAGACAGGGAGAGCAAGCTCTCTCTTGGCACTTTGGATGTGGGACATACAGCGAGATGTTTGCTGCTTTTGCGTTTGGCTGTTGGGCGATTTACAGCACAAAGATATCTAGTTGATTTGAAGCAGTTCCGAGAAAGTCTAAACATAATCCCCACTTCTCCCTCCTGGCACTTTCCATGTGGGAGATACAGCAGGATGTATATTGGTTTTGAGGACAACTCAATGGACAGTGTAGGGAGAAAAGGTCCTGGCTCCTTGAATGCCGTTTCTGGAGACACTGCGATCAATGTGGGAGATATGTCAAGATGTGTGTTGGTTTTGAGGACGGCTCTCTGGAGAGTCTTAGCAAAGAGGTCACACAGATAATCAGAGCAATTCTCAGAGACACTGAGAACAAGCTCCACAATTCCCTCCTGGCACTTTCCCTGTAGGAGATACCGCAAGACGTTTCTGTATATTGGGCACAGCGCTCTGCAGGGTGTTAGCAGAGACTTTCCCGGGACAGTGAAACCCTATGTCAGAGACACTGAGAAGAAGCCCCAATGTTCCCTCCAGGCACTTTCAGTGTGGGTGCCTTCTCCACGTGGTTCCTGCTTTCACTGCAGCTCTGAAGAGAATGTTAGCAAAGAGGTAACCGGGACAGTGAAAACAGTACTCAAAGACAGGGAGAGCAAGCTCTCTCTTGGCACTTTGGATGTGGGACATACAGCGAGATGTTTGCTGCTTTTGCGTTTGGCTGTTGGGAGATTTACAGCACAAAGATATCTAGTTGATTTGAAGCAGTTCCGAGAAAGTCTAAACATAATCCCCACTTCTCCCTCCTGGCACTTTCCACGTGGGAGATACAGCAGGATGTATATTGGTTTTGAGGACAACTCAATGGACAGTGTAGGGAGAAAAGGTCCTGGCTCCTTGAATGCCGTTTCTGGAGACACTGCGATCAATGTGGGAGATATGTCAAGATGTGTGTTGGTTTTGAGGACGGCTCTCTGGAGAGTCTTAGCAAAGAGGTCACACAGATAATCAGAGCAATTCTCAGAGACACTGAGAACAAGCTCGACAATTCCCTCCTGGCACTTTCCCTGTAGGAGATACCGCAAGACGTTTCTGTAGATTGGGCACAGCGCTCTGCACGGTGTTAGCAGAGACTTTCCCGGGACAGTGAAACCCTATGTCAGAGACACTGAGAAGAAGCCCCAATGTTCCCTCCAGGCACTTTCAGTGTGGGTGCCTTCTCCACGTGGTTCCTGCTTTCACTGCAGCTCTGAAGAGAATGTTAGCAAAGAGGTAACCGGGACAGTGAAAACAGTACTCAAAGACAGGGAGAGCAAGCTCTCTCTTGGCACTTTGGATGTGGGACATACAGCGAGATGTTTGCTGCTTTTGCGTTTGGCTGTTGGGAGATTTACAGCACAAAGATATCTAGTTGATTTGAAGCAGTTCCGAGAAAGTCTAAACATAATCCCCACTTCTCCCTCCTGGCACTTTCCATGTGGGAGATATAGCAGGATGTATATTGGTTTTGAGGACAACTCAATGGACAGTGTAGGGAGAAAAGGTCCTGGCTCCTTGAATGCCGTTTCTGGAGACACTGCGATCAATGTGGGAGATATGTCAAGATGTGTGTTTGTTTTGAGGACGGCTCTCTGGAGAGTCTTAGCAAAGAGGTCACACAGATAATCAGAGCAATTCTCAGAGACACTGAGAACAAGCTCGACAATTCCCTACTGGCACTTTCCCTGTAGGAGATACCGCAAGACGTTTCTGTATATTGGGCACAGCGCTCTGCAGGGTGTTAGCAGAGACTTTCCCGGGACAGTGAAACCCTATGTCAGAGACACTGAGAAGAAGCCCCAATGTTCCCTCCAGGCACTTTCAGTGTGGGTGCCTTCTCCACGTGGTTCCTGCTTTCACTGCAGCTCTGAAGAGAATGTTAGCCAAGAGGTAACCGGGACAGTGAAAACAGTACTCAAAGACAGGGAGAGCAAGCTCTCTCTTGGCACTTTGGATGTGGGACATACAGCGAGATGTTTGCTGCTTTTGCGTTTGGCTGTTGGGAGATTTACAGCACAAACATATCTAGTTGATTTGAAGCAGTTCCGAGAAAGTCTAAACATAATCCCCACTTCTCCCTCCTGGCACTTTCCACGTGGGAGATACAGCAGGATGTATATTGGTTTTGAGGACAACTCAATGGACAGTGTAGGGAGAAAAGGTCCTGGCTCCTTGAATGCCGTTTCTGGAGACACTGCGATCAATGTGGGAGATATGTCAAGATGTGTGTTGGTTTTGAGGACGGCTCTCTGGAGAGTCTTAGCAAAGAGGTCACACAGATAATCAGAGCAATTCTCAGAGACACTGAGAACAAGCTCCACAATTCCCTCCTGGCACTTTCCCTGTAGGAGATACCGCAAGACGTTTCTGTATATTGGGCACAGCGCTCTGCACGGTGTTAGCAGAGACTTTCCCGGGACAGTGAAACCCTATGTCAGAGACACTGAGAAGAAGCCCCAATGTTCCCTCCAGGCACTTTCAGTGTGGGTGCCTTCTCCACGTGGTTCCTGCTTTCACTGCAGCTCTGAAGAGAATGTTAGCAAAGAGGTAACCGGGACAGTGAAAACAGTACTCAAATCAGGGAGAGCAAGCTCTCTCTTGGCACTTTGGATGTGGGACATACAGCGAGATGTTTGCTGCTTTTGCGTTTGGCTGTTGGGAGATTTACAGCACAAACATATCTAGTTGATTTGAAGCAGTTCCGAGAAAGTCTAAACATAATCCCCACTTCTCCCTCCTGGCACTTTCCACGTGGGAGATACAGCAGGATGTATATTGGTTTTGAGGACAACTCAATGGACAGTGTAGGGAGAAAAGGTCCTGGCTCCTTGAATGCCGTTTCTGGAGACACTGCGATCAATGTGGGAGATATGTCAAGATGTGTGTTGGTTTTGAGGACGGCTCTCTGGAGAGTCTTAGCAAAGAGGTCACACAGATAATCAGAGCAATTCTCAGAGACACTGAGAACAAGCTCGACAATTCCCTCCTGGCACTTTCCCTGTAGGAGATACCGCAAGACGTTTCTGTATATTGGGCACAGCGCTCTGCACGGTGTTAGCAGAGACTTTCCCGGGACAGTGAAACCCTATGTCAGAGACACTGAGAAGAAGCCCCAATGTTCCCTCCAGGCACTTTCAGTGTGGGTGCCTTCTCCACGTGGTTCCTGCTTTCACTGCAGCTCTGAAGAGAATGTTAGCAAAGAGGTAACCGGGACAGTGAAAACAGTACTCAAAGACAGGGAGAGCAAGCTCTCTCTTGGCACTTTGGATGTGGGACATACAGCGAGATGTTTGCTGCTTTTGCGTTTGGCTGTTGGGAGATTTACAGCACAAAGATATCTAGTTGATTTGAAGCAGTTCCGAGAAAGTCTAAACATAATCCCCACTTCTCCCTCCTGGCACTTTCCATGTGGGAGATACAGCAGGATGTATATTGGTTTTGAGGACAACTCAATGGACAGTGTAGGGAGAAAAGGTCCTGGCTCCTTGAATGCCGTTTCTGGAGACACTGCGATCAATGTGGGAGATATGTCAAGATGTGTGTTGGTTTTGAGGACGGCTCTCTGGAGAGTCTTAGCAAAGAGGTCACACAGATAATCAGAGCAATTCTCAGAGACACTGAGAACAAGCTCGACAATTCCCTCCTGGCACTTTCCCTGTAGGAGATACCGCAAGACTTTTCTGTAGATTGGGCACAGCGCTCTGCACGGTGTTAGCAGAGACTTTCCCGGGACAGTGAAACCCTATGTCAGAGACACTGAGAAGAAGCCCCAATGTTCCCTCCAGGCACTTTCAGTGTGGGTGCCTTCTCCACGTGGTTCCTGCTTTCACTGCAGCTCTGAAGAGAATGTTAGCAAAGAGGTAACCGGGACAGTGAAAACAGTACTCAAAGACAGGGAGAGCAAGCTCTCTCTTGGCACTTTGGATGTGGGACATACAGCGAGATGTTTGCTGCTTTTGCGTTTGGCTGTTGGGAGATTTACAGCACAAAGATATCTAGTTGATTTGAAGCAGTTCCGAGAAAGTCTAAACATAATCCCCACTTCTCCCTCCTGGCACTTTCCATGTGGGAGATATAGCAGGATGTATATTGGTTTTGAGGACAACTCAATGGACAGTGTAGGGAGAAAAGGTCCTGGCTCCTTGAATGCCGTTTCTGGAGACACTGCGATCAATGTGGGAGATATGTCAAGATGTGTGTTTGTTTTGAGGACGGCTCTCTGGAGAGTCTTAGCAAAGAGGTCACACAGATAATCAGAGCAATTCTCAGAGACACTGAGAACAAGCTCGACAATTCCCTACTGGCACTTTCCCTGTAGGAGATACCGCAAGACGTTTCTGTATATTGGGCACAGCGCTCTGCACGGTGTTAGCAGAGACTTTCCCGGGACAGTGAAACCCTATGTCAGAGACACTGAGAAGAAGCCCCAATGTTCCCTCCAGGCACTTTCAGTGTGGGTGCCTTCTCCACGTGGTTCCTGCTTTCACTGCAGCTCTGAAGAGAATGTTAGCCAAGAGGTAACCGGGACAGTGAAAACAGTACTCAAAGACAGGGAGAGCAAGCTCTCTCTTGGCACTTTGGATGTGGGACATACAGCGAGATGTTTGCTGCTTTTGCGTTTGGCTGTTGGGAGATTTACAGCACAAACATATCTAGTTGATTTGAAGCAGTTCCGAGAAAGTCTAAACATAATCCCCACTTCTCCCTCCTGGCACTTTCCACGTGGGAGATACAGCAGGATGTATATTGGTTTTGAGGACAACTCAATGGACAGTGTAGGGAGAAAAGGTCCTGGCTCCTTGAATGCCGTTTCTGGAGACACTGCGATCAATGTGGGAGATATGTCAAGATGTGTGTTGGTTTTGAGGACGGCTCTCTGGAGAGTCTTAGCAAAGAGGTCACACAGATAATCAGAGCAATTCTCAGAGACACTGAGAACAAGCTCCACAATTCCCTCCTGGCACTTTCCCTGTAGGAGATACCGCAAGACGTTTCTGTATATTGGGCACAGCGCTCTGCAGGGTGTTAGCAGAGACTTTCCCGGGACAGTGAAACCCTATGTCAGAGACACTGAGAAGAAGCCCCAATGTTCCCTCCAGGCACTTTCAGTGTGGGTGCCTTCTCCACGTGGTTCCTGCTTTCACTGCAGCTCTGAAGAGAATGTTAGCAAAGAGGTAACCGGGACAGTGAAAACAGTACTCAAAGACAGGGAGAGCAAGCTCTCTCTTGGCACTTTGGATGTGGGACATACAGCGAGATGTTTGCTGCTTTTGCATTTGGCTGTTGGGAGATTTACAGCACAAAGATATCTAGTTGATTTGAAGCAGTTCCGAGAAAGTCTAAACATAATCCCCACTTCTCCCTCCTGGCACTTTCCACGTGGGAGATACAGCAGGATGTATATTGGTTTTGAGGACAACTCAATGGACAGTGTAGGGAGAAAAGGTCCTGGCTCCTTGAATGCCGTTTCTGGAGACACTGCGATCAATGTGGGAGATATGTCAAGATGTGTGTTGGTTTTGAGGACGGCTCTCTGGAGAGTCTTAGCAAAGAGGTCACAGGGATAATCAGAGCAATTCTCAGAGACACTGAGAACAAGCTCGACAATTCCCTCCTGGCACTTTCCCTGTAGGAGATACCGCAAGACGTTTCTGTAGATTGGGCACAGCGCTCTGCACGGTGTTAGCAGAGACTTTCCCGGGACAGTGAAACCCTATGTCAGAGACACTGAGAAGAAGCCCCAATGTTCCCTCCAGGCACTTTCAGTGTGGGTGCCTTCTCCACGTGGTTCCTGCTTTCACTGCAGCTCTGAAGAGAATGTTAGCAAAGAGGTAACCGGGACAGTGAAAACAGTACTCAAAGACAGGGAGAGCAAGCTCTCTCTTGGCACTTTGGATGTGGGACATACAGCGAGATGTTTGCTGCTTTTGCGTTTGGCTGTTGGGAGATTTACAGCACAAAGATATCTAGTTGATTTGAAGCAGTTCCGAGAAAGTCTAAACATAATCCCCACTTCTCCCTCCTGGCACTTTCCATGTGGGAGATATAGCAGGATGTATATTGGTTTTGAGGACAACTCAATGGACAGTGTAGGGAGAAAAGGTCCTGGCTCCTTGAATGCCGTTTCTGGAGACACTGCGATCAATGTGGGAGATATGTCAAGATGTGTGTTTGTTTTGAGGACGGCTCTCTGGAGAGTCTTAGCAAAGAGGTCACACAGATAATCAGAGCAATTCTCAGAGACACTGAGAACAAGCTCGACAATTCCCTCCTGGCACTTTCCCTGTAGGAGATACCGCAAGACGTTTCTGTAGATTGGGCACAGCGCTCTGCACGGTGTTAGCAGAGACTTTCCCGGGACAGTGAAACCCTATGTCAGAGACACTGAGAAGAAGCCCCAATGTTCCCTCCAGGCACTTTCAGTGTGGGTGCCTTCTCCACGTGGTTCCTGCTTTCACTGCAGCTCTGAAGAGAATGTTAGCAAAGAGGTAACCGGGACAGTGAAAACAGTACTCAAAGACAGGGAGAGCAAGCTCTCTCTTGGCACTTTGGATGTGGGACATACAGCGAGATGTTTGCTGCTTTTGCGTTTGGCTGTTGGGAGATTTACAGCACAAAGATATCTAGTTGATTTGAAGCAGTTCCGAGAAAGTCTAAACATAATCCCCACTTCTCCCTCCTGGCACTTTCCATGTGGGAGATACAGCAGGATGTATATTGGTTTTGAGGACAACTCAATGGACAGTGTAGGGAGAAAAGGTCCTGGCTCCTTGAATGCCGTTTCTGGAGACACTGCGATCAATGTGGGAGATATGTCAAGATGTGTGTTGGTTTTGAGGACGGCTCTCTGGAGAGTCTTAGCAAAGAGGTCACACAGATAATCAGAGCAATTCTCAGAGACACTGAGAACAAGCTCGACAATTCCCTCCTGGCACTTTCCCTGTAGGAGATACCGCAAGACGTTTCTGTATATTGGGCACAGCGCTCTGCACGGTGTTAGCAGAGACTTTCCCGGGACAGTGAAACCCTATGTCAGAGACACTGAGAAGAAGCCCCAATGTTCCCTCCAGGCACTTTCAGTGTGGGTGCCTTCTCCACGTGGTTCCTGCTTTCACTGCAGCTCTGAAGAGAATGTTAGCCAAGAGGTAACCGGGACAGTGAAAACAGTACTCAAAGACAGGGAGAGCAAGCTCTCTCTTGGCACTTTGGATGTGGGACATACAGCGAGATGTTTGCTGCTTTTGCGTTTGGCTGTTGGGAGATTTACAGCACAAACATATCTAGTTGATTTGAAGCAGTTCCGAGAAAGTCTAAACATAATCCCCACTTCTCCCTCCTGGCACTTTCCACGTGGGAGATACAGCAGGATGTATATTGGTTTTGAGGACAACTCAATGGACAGTGTAGGGAGAAAAGGTCCTGGCTCCTTGAATGCCGTTTCTGGAGACACTGCGATCAATGTGGGAGATATGTCAAGATGTGTGTTGGTTTTGAGGACGGCTCTCTGGAGAGTCTTAGCAAAGAGGTCACACAGATAATCAGAGCAATTCTCAGAGACACTGAGAACAAGCTCGACAATTCCCTCCTGGCACTTTCCCTGTAGGAGATACCGCAAGACGTTTCTGTATATTGGGCACAGCGCTCTGCACGGTGTTAGCAGAGACTTTCCCGGGACAGTGAAACCCTATGTCAGAGACACTGAGAAGAAGCCCCAATGTTCCCTCCAGGCACTTTCAGTGTGGGTGCCTTCTCCACGTGGTTCCTGCTTTCACTGCAGCTCTGAAGAGAATGTTAGCCAAGAGGTAACCGGGACAGTGAAAACAGTACTCAAAGACAGGGAGAGCAAGCTCTCTCTTGGCACTTTGGATGTGGGACATACAGCGAGATGTTTGCTGCTTTTGCGTTTGGCTGTTGGGAGATTTACAGCACAAAGATATCTAGTTGATTTGAAGCAGTTCCGAGAAAGTCTAAACATAATCCCCACTTCTCCCTCCTGGCACTTTCCACGTGGGAGATACAGCAGGATGTATATTGGTTTTGAGGACAACTCAATGGACAGTGTAGGGAGAAAAGGTCCTGGCTCCTTGAATGCCGTTTCTGGAGACACTGCGATCAATGTGGGAGATATGTCAAGATGTGTGTTGGTTTTGAGGACGGCTCTCTGGAGAGTCTTAGCAAAGAGGTCACACAGATAATCAGAGCAATTCTCAGAGACACTGAGAACAAGCTCCACAATTCCCTCCTGGCACTTTCCCTGTAGGAGATACCGCAAGACGTTTCTGTATATTGGGCACAGCGCTCTGCACGGTGTTAGCAGAGACTTTCCCGGGACAGTGAAACCCTATGTCAGAGACACTGAGAAGAAGCCCCAATGTTCCCTCCAGGCACTTTCAGTGTGGGTGCCTTCTCCACGTGGTTCCTGCTTTCACTGCAGCTCTGAAGAGAATGTTAGCCAAGAGGTAACCGGGACAGTGAAAACAGTACTCAAAGACAGGGAGAGCAAGCTCTCTCTTGGCACTTTGGATGTGGGACATACAGCGAGATGTTTGCTGCTTTTGCGTTTGGCTGTTGGGAGATTTACAGCACAAAGATATCTAGTTGATTTGAAGCAGTTCCGAGAAAGTCTAAACATAATCCCCACTTCTCCCTCCTGGCACTTTCCACGTGGGAGATACAGCAGGATGTATATTGGTTTTGAGGACAACTCAATGGACAGTGTAGGGAGAAAAGGTCCTGGCTCCTTGAATGCCGTTTCTGGAGACACTGCGATCAATGTGGGAGATATGTCAAGATGTGTGTTGGTTTTGAGGACGGCTCTCTGGAGAGTCTTAGCAAAGAGGTCACACAGATAATCAGAGCAATTCTCAGAGACACTGAGAACAAGCTCCACAATTCCCTCCTGGCACTTTCCCTGTAGGAGATACCGCAAGACGTTTCTGTATATTGGGCACAGCGCTCTGCACGGTGTTAGCAGAGACTTTCCCGGGACAGTGAAACCCTATGTCAGAGACACTGAGAAGAAGCCCCAATGTTCCCTCCAGGCACTTTCAGTGTGGGTGCCTTCTCCACGTGGTTCCTGCTTTCACTGCAGCTCTGAAGAGAATGTTAGCAAAGAGGTAACCGGGACAGTGAAAACAGTACTCAAAGACAGGGAGAGCAAGCTCTCTCTTGGCACTTTGGATGTGGGACATACAGCGAGATGTTTGCTGCTTTTGCGTTTGGCTGTTGGGAGATTTACAGCACAAAGATATCTAGTTGATTTGAAGCAGTTCCGAGAAAGTCTAAACATAATCCCCACTTCTCCCTCCTGGCACTTTCCATGTGGGAGATACAGCAGGATGTATATTGGTTTTGAGGACAACTCAATGGACAGTGTAGGGAGAAAAGGTCCTGGCTCCTTGAATGCCGTTTCTGGAGACACTGCGATCAATGTGGGAGATATGTCAAGATGTGTGTTGGTTTTGAGGACGGCTCTCTGGAGAGTCTTAGCAAAGAGGTCACACAGATAATCAGAGCAATTCTCAGAGACACTGAGAACAAGCTCGACAATTCCCTCCTGGCACTTTCCCTGTAGGAGATACCGCAAGACGTTTCTGTAGATTGGGCACAGCGCTCTGCACGGTGTTAGCAGAGACTTTCCCGGGACAGTGAAACCCTATGTCAGAGACACTGAGAAGAAGCCCCAATGTTCCCTCCAGGCACTTTCAGTGTGGGTGCCTTCTCCACGTGGTTCCTGCTTTCACTGCAGCTCTGAAGAGAATGTTAGCAAAGAGGTAACCGGGACAGTGAAAACAGTACTCAAAGACAGGGAGAGAAAGCTCTCTCTTGGCACTTTGGATGTGGGACATACAGCGAGATGTTTGCTGCTTTTGCGTTTGGCTGTTGGGAGATTTACAGCACAAAGATATCTAGTTGATTTGAAGCAGTTCCGAGAAAGTCTAAACATAATCCCCACTTCTCCCTCCTGGCACTTTCCATGTGGGAGATATAGCAGGATGTATATTGGTTTTGAGGACAACTCAATGGCCAGTGTAGGGAGAAAAGGTCCTGGCTCCTTGAATGCCGTTTCTGGAGACACTGCGATCAATGTGGGAGATATGTCAAGATGTGTGTTTGTTTTGAGGACGGCTCTCTGGAGAGTCTTAGCAAAGAGGTCACACAGATAATCAGAGCAATTCTCAGAGACACTGAGAACAAGCTCGACAATTCCCTACTGGCACTTTCCCTGTAGGAGATACCGCAAGACGTTTCTGTAGATTGGGCACAGCGCTCTGCACGGTGTTAGCAGAGACTTTCCCGGGACAGTGAAACCCTATGTCAGAGACACTGAGAAGAAGCCCCAATGTTCCCTCCAGGCACTTTCAGTGTGGGTGCCTTCTCCACGTGGTTCCTGCTTTCACTGCAGCTCTGAAGAGAATGTTAGCCAAGAGGTAACCGGGACAGTGAAAACAGTACTCAAAGACAGGGAGAGCAAGCTCTCTCTTGGCACTTTGGATGTGGGACATACAGCGAGATGTTTGCTGCTTTTGCGTTTGGCTGTTGGGAGATTTACAGCACAAACATATCTAGTTGATTTGAAGCAGTTCCGAGAAAGTCTAAACATAATCCCCACTTCTCCCTCCTGGCACTTTCCACGTGGGAGATACAGCAGGATGTATATTGGTTTTGAGGACAACTCAATGGACAGTGTAGGGAGAAAAGGTCCTGGCTCCTTGAATGCCGTTTCTGGAGACACTGCGATCAATGTGGGAGATATGTCAAGATGTGTGTTGGTTTTGAGGACGGCTCTCTGGAGAGTCTTAGCAAAGAGGTCACACAGATAATCAGAGCAATTCTCAGAGACACTGAGAACAAGCTCCACAATTCCCTCCTGGCACTTTCCCTGTAGGAGATACCGCAAGACGTTTCTGTATATTGGGCACAGCGCTCTGCACGGTGTTAGCAGAGACTTTCCCGGGACAGTGAAACCCTATGTCAGAGACACTGAGAAGAAGCCCCAATGTTCCCTCCAGGCACTTTCAGTGTGGGTGCCTTCTCCACGTGGTTCCTGCTTTCACTGCAGCTCTGAAGAGAATGTTAGCAAAGAGGTAACCGGGACAGTGAAAACAGTACTCAAAGACAGGGAGAGCAAGCTCTCTCTTGGCACTTTGGATGTGGGACATACAGCGAGATGTTTGCTGCTTTTGCGTTTGGCTGTTGGGAGATTTACAGCACAAAGATATCTAGTTGATTTGAAGCAGTTCCGAGAAAGTCTAAACATAATCCCCACTTCTCCCTCCTGGCACTTTCCATGTGGGAGATACAGCAGGATGTATATTGGTTTTGAGGACAACTCAATGGACAGTGTAGGGAGAAAAGGTCCTGGCTCCTTGAATGCCGTTTCTGGAGACACTGCGATCAATGTGGGAGATATGTCAAGATGTGTGTTGGTTTTGAGGACGGCTCTCTGGAGAGTCTTAGCAAAGAGGTCACACAGATAATCAGAGCAATTCTCAGAGACACTGAGAACAAGCTCCACAATTCCCTCCTGGCACTTTCCCTGTAGGAGATACCGCAAGACGTTTCTGTATATTGGGCACAGCGCTCTGCACGGTGTTAGCAGAGACTTTCCCGGGACAGTGAAACCCTATGTCAGAGACACTGAGAAGAAGCCCCAATGTTCCCTCCAGGCACTTTCAGTGTGGGTGCCTTCTCCACGTGGTTCCTGCTTTCACTGCAGCTCTGAAGAGAATGTTAGCAAAGAGGTAACCGGGACAGTGAAAACAGTACTCAAAGACAGGGAGAGCAAGCTCTCTCTTGGCACTTTGGATGTGGGACATACAGCGAGATGTTTGCTGCTTTTGCGTTTGGCTGTTGGGAGATTTACAGCACAAAGATATCTAGTTGATTTGAAGCAGTTCCGAGAAAGTCTAAACATAATCCCCACTTCTCCCTCCTGGCACTTTCCATGTGGGAGATATAGCAGGATGTATATTGGTTTTGAGGACAACTCAATGGACAGTGTAGGGAGAAAAGGTCCTGGCTCCTTGAATGCCGTTTCTGGAGACACTGCGATCAATGTGGGAGATATGTCAAGATGTGTGTTTGTTTTGAGGACGGCTCTCTGGAGAGTCTTAGCAAAGAGGTCACACAGATAATCAGAGCAATTCTCAGAGACACTGAGAACAAGCTCGACAATTCCCTCCTGGCACTTTCCCTGTAGGAGATACCGCAAGACGTTTCTGTATATTGGGCACAGCGCTCTGCACGGTGTTAGCAGAGACTTTCCCGGGACAGTGAAACCCTATGTCAGAGACACTGAGAAGAAGCCCCAATGTTCCCTCCAGGCACTTTCAGTGTGGGTGCCTTCTCCACGTGGTTCCTGCTTTCACTGCAGCTCTGAAGAGAATGTTAGCCAAGAGGTAACCGGGACAGTGAAAACAGTACTCAAAGACAGGGAGAGCAAGCTCTCTCTTGGCACTTTGGATGTGGGACATACAGCGAGATGTTTGCTGCTTTTGCGTTTGGCTGTTGGGAGATTTACAGCACAAAGATATCTAGTTGATTTGAAGCAGTTCCGAGAAAGTCTAAACATAATCCCCACTTCTCCCTCCTGGCACTTTCCACGTGGGAGATACAGCAGGATGTATATTGGTTTTGAGGACAACTCAATGGACAGTGTAGGGAGAAAAGGTCCTGGCTCCTTGAATGCCGTTTCTGGAGACACTGCGATCAATGTGGGAGATATGTCAAGATGTGTGTTTGTTTTGAGGACGGCTCTCTGGAGAGTCTTAGCAAAGAGGTCACAGGGATAATCAGAGCAATTCTCAGAGACACTGAGAACAAGCTCGACAATTCCCTCCTGGCACTTTCCCTGTAGGAGATACCGCAAGACGTTTCTGTATATTGGGCACAGCGCTCTGCAGGGTGTTAGCAGAGACTTTCCCGGGACAGTGAAACCCTATGTCAGAGACACTGAGAAGAAGCCCCAGTGTTCCCTCCAGGCACTTTCAGTGTGGGTGCCTTCTCCACGTGGTTCCTGCTTTCACTGCAGCTCTGAAGAGAATGTTAGCAAAGAGGTAACCGGGACAGTGAAAACAGTACTCAAAGACAGGGAGAGCAAGCTCTCTCTTGGCACTTTGGATGTGGGACATACAGCGAGATGTTTGCTGCTTTTGCGTTTGGCTGTTGGGAGATTTACAGCACAAAGATATCTAGTTGATTTGAAGCAGTTCCGAGAAAGTCTAAACATAATCCCCACTTCTCCCTCCTGGCACTTTCCATGTGGGAGATACAGCAGGATGTATATTGGTTTTGAGGACAACTCAATGGACAGTGTAGGGAGAAAAGGTCCTGGCTCCTTGAATGCCGTTTCTGGAGACACTGCGATCAATGTGGGAGATATGTCAAGATGTGTGTTGGTTTTGAGGACGGCTCTCTGGAGAGTCTTAGCAAAGAGGTCACACAGATAATCAGAGCAATTCTCAGAGACACTGAGAACAAGCTCCACAATTCCCTCCTGGCACTTTCCCTGTAGGAGATACCGCAAGACGTTTCTGTATATTGGGCACAGCGCTCTGCAGGGTGTTAGCAGAGACTTTCCCGGGACAGTGAAACCCTATGTCAGAGACACTGAGAAGAAGCCCCAATGTTCCCTCCAGGCACTTTCAGTGTGGGTGCCTTCTCCACGTGGTTCCTGCTTTCACTGCAGCTCTGAAGAGAATGTTAGCCAAGAGGTAACCGGGACAGTGAAAACAGTACTCAAATCAGGGAGAGCAAGCTCTCTCTTGGCACTTTGGATGTGGGACATACAGCGAGATGTTTGCTGCCTTTGCGTTTGGCTGTTGGGAGATTTACAGCACAAAGATATCTAGTTGATTTGAAGCAGTTACGAGAAAGTCTAAACATAATCCCCACTTCTCCCTCCTGGCACTTTCCACGTGGGAGATATAGCAGGATGTATATTGGTTTTGAGGACAACTCAATGGACAGTGTAGGGAGAAAAGTTCCTGGCTCCTTGAATGCCGTTTCTGGAGACACTGCGATCAATGAGGGAGATATGTCAAGATGTGTGTTTGTTTTGAGGACGGCTCTCTGGAGAGTCTTAGCAAAGAGGTCACACAGATAATCAGAGCAATTCTCAGAGACACTGAGAACAAGCTCGACAATTCCCTCCTGGCACTTTCCCTGTAGGAGATACCGCAAGACGTTTCTGTATATTGGGCACAGCGCTCTGCAGGGTGTTAGCAGAGACTTTCCCGGGACAGTGAAACCCTATGTCAGAGACACTGAGAAGAAGCCCCAGTGTTCCCTCCAGGCACTTTCAGTGTGGGTGCCTTCTCCACGTGGTTCCTGCTTTCACTGCAGCTCTGAAGAGAATGTTAGCAAAGAGGTAACCGGGACAGTGAAAACAGTACTCAAATCAGGGAGAGCAAGCTCTCTCTTGGCACTTTGGATGTGGGACATACAGCGAGATGTTTGCTGCTTTTGCGTTTGGCTGTTGGGAGATTTACAGCACAAAAATATCTAGTTGATTTGAAGCAGTTCCGAGAAAGTCTAAACATAATCCCCACTTCTCCCTCCTGGCACTTTCCATGTGGGAGATACAGCAGGATGTATATTGGTTTTGAGGACAACTCAATGGACAGTGTAGGGAGAAAAGGTCCTGGCTCCTTGAATGCCGTTTCTGGAGACACTGCGATCAATGTGGGAGATATGTCAAGATGTGTGTTGGTTTTGAGGACGGCTCTCTGGAGAGTCTTAGCAAAGAGGTCACACAGATAATCAGAGCAATTCTCAGAGACACTGAGAACAAGCTCCACAATTCCCTCCTGGCACTTTCCCTGTAGGAGATACCGCAAGACGTTTCTGTATATTGGGCACAGCGCTCTGCACGGTGTTAGCAGAGACTTTCCCGGGACAGTGAAACCCTATGTCAGAGACACTGAGAAGAAGCCCCAATGTTCCCTCCAGGCACTTTCAGTGTGGGTGCCTTCTCCACGTGGTTCCTGCTTTCACTGCAGCTCTGAAGAGAATGTTAGCAAAGAGGTAACCGGGACAGTGAAAACAGTACTCAAATCAGGGAGAGCAAGCTCTCTCTTGGCACTTTGGATGTGGGACATACAGCGAGATGTTTGCTGCTTTTGCGTTTGGCTGTTGGGCGATTTACAGCACAAAGATATCTAGTTGATTTGAAGCAGTTCCGAGAAAGTCTAAACATAATCCCCACTTCTCCCTCCTGGCACTTTCCATGTGGGAGATACAGCAGGATGTATATTGGTTTTGAGGACAACTCAATGGACAGTGTAGGGAGAAAAGGTCCTGGCTCCTTGAATGCCGTTTCTGGAGACACTGCGATCAATGTGGGAGATATGTCAAGATGTGTGTTGGTTTTGAGGACGGCTCTCTGGAGAGTCTTAGCAAAGAGGTCACACAGATAATCAGAGCAATTCTCAGAGACACTGAGAACAAGCTCCACAATTCCCTCCTGGCACTTTCCCTGTAGGAGATACCGCAAGACGTTTCTGTATATTGGGCACAGCGCTCTGCACGGTGTTAGCAGAGACTTTCCCGGGACAGTGAAACCCTATGTCAGAGACACTGAGAAGAAGCCCCAATGTTCCCTCCAGGCACTTTCAGTGTGGGTGCCTTCTCCACGTGGTTCCTGCTTTCACTGCAGCTCTGAAGAGAATGTTAGCAAAGAGGTAACCGGGACAGTGAAAACAGTACTCAAATCAGGGAGAGCAAGCTCTCTCTTGGCACTTTGGATGTGGGACATACAGCGAGATGTTTGCTGCTTTTGCGTTTGGCTGTTGGGCGATTTACAGCACAAAGATATCTAGTTGATTTGAAGCAGTTCCGAGAAAGTCTAAACATAATCCCCACTTCTCCCTCCTGGCACTTTCCACGTGGGAGATACAGCAGGATGTATATTGGTTTTGAGGACAACTCAATGGACAGTGTAGGGAGAAAAGGTCCTGGCTCCTTGAATGCCGTTTCTGGAGACACTGCGATCAATGTGGGAGATATGTCAAGATGTGTGTTGGTTTTGAGGACGGCTCTCTGGAGAGTCTTAGCAAAGAGGTCACACAGATAATCAGAGCAATTCTCAGAGACACTGAGAACAAGCTCCACAATTCCCTCCTGGCACTTTCCCTGTAGGAGATACCGCAAGACGTTTCTGTATATTGGGCACAGCGCTCTGCAGGGTGTTAGCAGAGACTTTCCCGGGACAGTGAAACCCTATGTCAGAGACACTGAGAAGAAGCCCCAATGTTCCCTCCAGGCACTTTCAGTGTGGGTGCCTTCTCCACGTGGTTCCTGCTTTCACTGCAGCTCTGAAGAGAATGTTAGCCAAGAGGTAACCGGGACAGTGAAAACAGTACTCAAAGACAGGGAGAGCAAGCTCTCTCTTGGCACTTTGGATGTGGGACATACAGCGAGATGTTTGCTGCCTTTGCGTTTGGCTGTTGGGAGATTTACAGCACAAAGATATCTAGTTGATTTGAAGCAGTTCCGAGAAAGTCTAAACATAATCCCCACTTCTCCCTCCTGGCACTTTCCACGTGGGAGATATAGCAGGATGTATATTGGTTTTGAGGACAACTCAATGGACAGTGTAGGGAGAAAAGTTCCTGGCTCCTTGAATGCCGTTTCTGGAGACACTGCGATCAATGAGGGAGATATGTCAAGATGTGTGTTTGTTTTGAGGACGGCTCTCTGGAGAGTCTTAGCAAAGAGGTCACACAGATAATCAGAGCAATTCTCAGAGACACTGAGAACAAGCTCGACAATTCCCTCCTGGCACTTTCCCTGTAGGAGATACCGCAAGACGTTTCTGTATATTGGGCACAGCGCTCTGCAGGGTGTTAGCAGAGACTTTCCCGGGACAGTGAAACCCTATGTCAGAGACACTGAGAAGAAGCCCCAGTGTTCCCTCCAGGCACTTTCAGTGTGGGTGCCTTCTCCACGTGGTTCCTGCTTTCACTGCAGCTCTGAAGAGAATGTTAGCAAAGAGGTAACCGGGACAGTGAAAACAGTACTCAAATCAGGGAGAGCAAGCTCTCTCTTGGCACTTTGGATGTGGGACATACAGCGAGATGTTTGCTGCTTTTGCGTTTGGCTGTTGGGAGATTTACAGCACAAAAATATCTAGTTGATTTGAAGCAGTTCCGAGAAAGTCTAAACATAATCCCCACTTCTCCCTCCTGGCACTTTCCATGTGGGAGATACAGCAGGATGTATATTGGTTTTGAGGACAACTCAATGGACAGTGTAGGGAGAAAAGTTCCTGGCTCCTTGAATGCCGTTTCTGGAGACACTGCGATCAATGTGGGAGATATGTCAAGATGTGTGTTGGTTTTGAGGACGGCTCTCTGGAGAGTCTTAGCAAAGAGGTCACACAGATAATCAGAGCAATTCTCAGAGACACTGAGAACAAGCTCCACAATTCCCTCCTGGCACTTTCCCTGTAGGAGATACCGCAAGACGTTTCTGTATATTGGGCACAGCGCTCTGCACGGTGTTAGCAGAGACTTTCCCGGGACAGTGAAACCCTATGTCAGAGACACTGAGAAGAAGCCCCAATGTTCCCTCCAGGCACTTTCAGTGTGGGTGCCTTCTCCACGTGGTTCCTGCTTTCACTGCAGCTCTGAAGAGAATGTTAGCAAAGAGGTAACCGGGACAGTGAAAACAGTACTCAAATCAGGGAGAGCAAGCTCTCTCTTGGCACTTTGGATGTGGGACATACAGCGAGATGTTTGCTGCTTTTGCGTTTGGCTGTTGGGCGATTTACAGCACAAAGATATCTAGTTGATTTGAAGCAGTTCCGAGAAAGTCTAAACATAATCCCCACTTCTCCCTCCTGGCACTTTCCATGTGGGAGATACAGCAGGATGTATATTGGTTTTGAGGACAACTCAATGGACAGTGTAGGGAGAAAAGGTCCTGGCTCCTTGAATGCCGTTTCTGGAGACACTGCGATCAATGTGGGAGATATGTCAAGATGTGTGTTGGTTTTGAGGACGGCTCTCTGGAGAGTCTTAGCAAAGAGGTCACACAGATAATCAGAGCAATTCTCAGAGACACTGAGAACAAGCTCGACAATTCCCTCCTGGCACTTTCCCTGTAGGAGATACCGCAAGACGTTTCTGTATATTGGGCACAGCGCTCTGCAGGGTGTTAGCAGAGACTTTCCCGGGACAGTGAAACCCTATGTCAGAGACACTGAGAAGAAGACCCAATGTTCCCTCCAGGCACTTTCAGTGTGGGTGCCTTCTCCACGTGGTTCCTGCTTTCACTGCAGCTCTGAAGAGAATGTTAGCAAAGAGGTAACCGGGACAGTGAAAACAGTACTCAAAGACAGGGAGAGCAAGCTCTCTCTTGGCACTTTGGATGTGGGACATACAGCGAGATGTTTGCTGCTTTTGCGTTTGGCTGTTGGGCGATTTACAGCACAAAGATATCTAGTTGATTTGAAGCAGTTCCGAGAAAGTCTAAACATAATCCCCACTTCTCCCTCCTGGCACTTTCCATGTGGGAGATACAGCAGGATGTATATTGGTTTTGAGGACAACTCAATGGACAGTGTAGGGAGAAAAGGTCCTGGCTCCTTGAATGCCGTTTCTGGAGACACTGCGATCAATGTGGGAGATATGTCAAGATGTGTGTTGGTTTTGAGGACGGCTCTCTGGAGAGTCTTAGCAAAGAGGTCACACAGATAATCAGAGCAATTCTCAGAGACACTGAGAACAAGCTCGACAATTCCCTCCTGGCACTTTCCCTGTAGGAGATACCGCAAGACGTTTCTGTATATTGGGCACAGCGCTCTGCAGGGTGTTAGCAGAGACTTTCCCGGGACAGTGAAACCCTATGTCAGAGACACTGAGAAGAAGCCCCAATGTTCCCTCCAGGCACTTTCAGTGTGGGTGCCTTCTCCACGTGGTTCCTGCTTTCACTGCAGCTCTGAAGAGAATGTTAGCCAAGAGGTAACCGGGACAGTGAAAACAGTACTCAAAGACAGGGAGAGCAAGCTCTCTCTTGGCACTTTGGATGTGGGACATACAGCGAGATGTTTGCTGCTTTTGCGTTTGGCTGTTGGGCGATTTACAGCACAAAGATATCTAGTTGATTTGAAGCAGTTCCGAGAAAGTCTAAACATAATCCCCACTTCTCCCTCCTGGCACTTTCCATGTGGGAGATACAGCAGGATGTATATTGGTTTTGAGGACAACTCAATGGCCAGTGTAGGGAGAAAAGGTCCTGGCTCCTTGAATGCCATTTCTGGAGACACTGCGATCAATGTGGGAGATATGTTAAGATGTGTGTTGGTTTTGAGGACGGCTCTCTGGAGAGTCTTAGCAAAGAGGTCACAGGGAAAATCAGAGCAATTCTCAGAGACACTGAGAACAAGCTCGACAATTCCCTCCTGGCACTTTCCCTGTAGGAGATACCGCAAGACGTTTCTGTATATTGGGCACAGCGCTCTGCACGGTGTTAGCAGAGACTTTCCCGGGACAGTGAAACCCTATGTCAGAGACACTGAGAAGAAGCCCCAATGTTCCCTCCAGGCACTTTCAGTGTGGGTGCCTTCTCCACGTGGTTCCTGCTTTCACTGCAGCTCTGAAGAGAATGTTAGCAAAGAGGTAACCGGGACAGTGAAAACAGTACTCAAAGACAGGGAGAGCAAGCTCTCTCTTGGCACTTTCGATGTGGGACATACAGCGAGATGTTTGCTGCTTTTGCGTTTGGCTGTTGGGAGATTTACAGCACAAAGATATCTAGTTGATTTGAAGCAGTTCCGAGAAAGTCTAAACATAATCCCCACTTCTCCCTCCTGGCACTTTCCACGTGGGAGATACAGCAGGATGTATATTGGTTTTGAGGACAACTCAATGGACAGTGTAGGGAGAAAAGGTCCTGGCTCCTTGAATGCCGTTTCTGGAGACACTGCGATCAATGTGGGAGATATGTCAAGATGTGTGTTGGTTTTGAGGACGGCTCTCTGGAGAGTCTTAGCAAAGAGGTCACACAGATAATCAGAGCAATTCTCAGAGACACTGAGAACAAGCTCGACAATTCCCTCCTGGCACTTTCCCTGTAGGAGATACCGCAAGACGTTTCTGTATATTGGGCACAGCGCTCTGCGCGGTGTTAGCAGAGACTTTCCCGGGACAGTGAAACCCTATGTCAGAGACACTGAGAAGAAGCCCCAATGTTCCCTCCAGGCACTTTCAGTGTGGGTGCCTTCTCCACGTGGTTCCTGCTTTCACTGCAGCTCTGAAGAGAACGTTAGCCAAGAGGTAACCGGGACAGTGAAAACAGTACTCAAAGACAGGGAGAGCAAGCTCTCTCTTGGCACTTTCGATGTGGGACATACAGCGAGATGTTTGCTGCTTTTGCGTTTGGCTGTTGGGAGATTTACAGCACAAAGATATCTAGTTGATTTGAAGCAGTTCCGAGAAAGTCTAAACATAATCCCCACTTCTCCCTCCTGGCACTTTCCATGTGGGAGATATAGCAGGATGTATATTGGTTTTGAGGACAACTCAATGGACAGTGTAGGGAGAAAAGGTCCTGGCTCCTTGAATGCCATTTCTGGAGACACTGCGATCAATGTGGGAGATATGTCAAGATGTGTGTTGGTTTTGAGGACGGCTCTCTGGAGAGTCTTAGCAAAGAGGTCACACAGATAATCAGAGCAATTCTCAGAGACACTGAGAACAAGCTCGACAATTCCCTCCTGGCACTTTCCCTGTAGGAGATACCGCAAGACGTTTCTGTATATTGGGCACAGCGCTCTGCAGGGTGTTAGCAGAGACTTTCCCGGGACAGTGAAACCCTATGTCAGAGACACTGAGAAGAAGCCCCAATGTTCCCTCCAGGCACTTTCAGTGTGGGTGCCTTCTCCACGTGGTTCCTGCTTTCACTGCAGCTCTGAAGAGAATGTTAGCCAAGAGGTAACCGGGACAGTGAAAACAGTACTCAAAGACAGGGAGAGCAAGCTCTCTCTTGGCACTTTGGATGTGGGACATACAGCGAGATGTTTGCTGCTTTTGCGTTTGGCTGTTGGGCGATTTACAGCACAAAGATATCTAGTTGATTTGAAGCAGTTCCGAGAAAGTCTAAACATAATCCCCACTTCTCCCTCCTGGCACTTTCCATGTGGGAGATACAGCAGGATGTATATTGGTTTTGAGGACAACTCAATGGACAGTGTAGGGAGAAAAGGTCCTGGCTCCTTGAATGCCGTTTCTGGAGACACTGCGATCAATGTGGGAGATATGTCAAGATGTGTGTTGGTTTTGAGGACGGCTCTCTGGAGAGTCTTAGCAAAGAGGTCACACAGATAATCAGAGCAATTCTCAGAGACACTGAGAACAAGCTCGACAATTCCCTCCTGGCACTTTCCCTGTAGGAGATACCGCAAGACGTTTCTGTATATTGGGCACAGCGCTCTGCAGGGTGTTAGCAGAGACTTTCCCGGGACAGTGAAACCCTATGTCAGAGACACTGAGAAGAAGCCCCAATGTTCCCTCCAGGCACTTTCAGTGTGGGTGCCTTCTCCACGTGGTTCCTGCTTTCACTGCAGCTCTGAAGAGAATGTTAGCCAAGAGGTAACCGGGACAGTGAAAACAGTACTCAAAGACAGGGAGAGCAAGCTCTCTCTTGGCACTTTGGATGTGGGACATACAGCGAGATGTTTGCTGCTTTTGCGTTTGGCTGTTGGGCGATTTACAGCACAAAGATATCTAGTTGATTTGAAGCAGTTCCGAGAAAGTCTAAACATAATCCCCACTTCTCCCTCCTGGCACTTTCCATGTGGGAGATACAGCAGGATGTATATTGGTTTTGAGGACAACTCAATGGACAGTGTAGGGAGAAAAGGTCCTGGCTCCTTGAATGCCGTTTCTGGAGACACTGCGATCAATGTGGGAGATATGTTAAGATGTGTGTTGGTTTTGAGGACGGCTCTCTGGAGAGTCTTAGCAAAGAGGTCACAGGGAAAATCAGAGCAATTCTCAGAGACACTGAGAACAAGCTCGACAATTCCCTCCTGGCACTTTCCCTGTAGGAGATACCGCAAGACGTTTCTGTATATTGGGCACAGCGCTCTGCACGGTGTTAGCAGAGACTTTCCCGGGACAGTGAAACCCTATGTCAGAGACACTGAGAAGAAGCCCCAATGTTCCCTCCAGGCACTTTCAGTGTGGGTGCCTTCTCCACGTGGTTCCTGCTTTCACTGCAGCTCTGAAGAGAATGTTAGCAAAGAGGTAACCGGGACAGTGAAAACAGTACTCAAAGACAGGGAGAGCAAGCTCTCTCTTGGCACTTTGGATGTGGGACATACAGCGAGATGTTTGCTGCTTTTGCGTTTGGCTGTTGGGAGATTTACAGCACAAAGATATCTAGTTGATTTGAAGCAGTTCCGAGAAAGTCTAAACATAATCCCCACTTCTCCCTCCTGGCACTTTCCACGTGGGAGATACAGCAGGATGTATATTGGTTTTGAGGACAACTCAATGGACAGTGTAGGGAGAAAAGGTCCTGGCTCCTTGAATGCCGTTTCTGGAGACACTGCGATCAATGTGGGAGATATGTCAAGATGTGTGTTGGTTTTGAGGACGGCTCTCTGGAGAGTCTTAGCAAAGAGGTCACACAGATAATCAGAGCAATTCTCAGAGACACTGAGAACAAGCTCGACAATTCCCTCCTGGCACTTTCCCTGTAGGAGATACCGCAAGACGTTTCTGTATATTGGGCACAGCGCTCTGCGCGGTGTTAGCAGAGACTTTCCCGGGACAGTGAAACCCTATGTCAGAGACACTGAGAAGAAGCCCCAATGTTCCCTCCAGGCACTTTCAGTGTGGGTGCCTTCTCCACGTGGTTCCTGCTTTCACTGCAGCTCTGAAGAGAACGTTAGCCAAGAGGTAACCGGGACAGTGAAAACAGTACTCAAAGACAGGGAGAGCAAGCTCTCTCTTGGCACTTTGGATGTGGGACATACAGCGAGATGTTTGCTGCTTTTGCGTTTGGCTGTTGGGCGATTTACAGCACAAAGATATCTAGTTGATTTGAAGCAGTTCCGAGAAAGTCTAAACATAATCCCCACTTCTCCCTCCTGGCACTTTCCATGTGGGAGATACAGCAGGATGTATATTGGTTTTGAGGACAACTCAATGGACAGTGTAGGGAGAAAAGGTCCTGGCTCCTTGAATGCCGTTTCTGGAGACACTGCGATCAATGTGGGAGATATGTCAAGATGTGTGTTGGTTTTGAGGACGGCTCTCTGGAGAGTCTTAGCAAAGAGGTCACACAGATAATCAGAGCAATTCTCAGAGACACTGAGAACAAGCTCGACAATTCCCTCCTGGCACTTTCCCTGTAGGAGATACCGCAAGACGTTTCTGTATATTGGGCACAGCGCTCTGCACGGTGTTAGCAGAGACTTTCCCGGGACAGTGAAACCCTATGTCAGAGACACTGAGAAGAAGCCCCAATGTTCCCTCCAGGCACTTTCAGTGTGGGTGCCTTCTCCACGTGGTTCCTGCTTTCACTGCAGCTCTGAAGAGAATGTTAGCCAAGAGGTAACCGGGACAGTGAAAACAGTACTCAAAGACAGGGAGAGCAAGCTCTCTCTTGGCACTTTGGATGTGGGACATACAGCGAGATGTTTGCTGCTTTTGCGTTTGGCTGTTGGGCGATTTACAGCACAAAGATATCTAGTTGATTTGAAGCAGTTCCGAGAAAGTCTAAACATAATCCCCACTTCTCCCTCCTGGCACTTTCCATGTGGGAGATACAGCAGGATGTATATTGGTTTTGAGGACAACTCAATGGACAGTGTAGGGAGAAAAGGTCCTGGCTCCTTGAATGCCGTTTCTGGAGACACTGCGATCAATGTGGGAGATATGTCAAGATGTGTGTTGGTTTTGAGGACGGCTCTCTGGAGAGTCTTAGCAAAGAGGTCACAGGGAAAATCAGAGCAATTCTCAGAGACACTGAGAACAAGCTCGACAATTCCCTCCTGGCACTTTCCCTGTAGGAGATACCGCAAGACGTTTCTGTATATTGGGCACAGCGCTCTGCACGGTGTTAGCAGAGACTTTCCCGGGACAGTGAAACCCTATGTCAGAGACACTGAGAAGAAGCCCCAATGTTCCCTCCAGGCACTTTCAGTGTGGGTGCCTTCTCCACGTGGTTCCTGCTTTCACTGCAGCTCTGAAGAGAATGTTAGCAAAGAGGTAACCGGGACAGTGAAAACAGTACTCAAAGACAGGGAGAGCAAGCTCTCTCTTGGCACTTTGGATGTGGGACATACAGCGAGATGTTTGCTGCTTTTGCGTTTGGCTGTTGGGAGATTTACAGCACAAAGATATCTAGTTGATTTGAAGCAGTTCCGAGAAAGTCTAAACATAATCCCCACTTCTCCCTCCTGGCACTTTCCACGTGGGAGATACAGCAGGATGTATATTGGTTTTGAGGACAACTCAATGGACAGTGTAGGGAGAAAAGGTCCTGGCTCCTTGAATGCCGTTTCTGGAGACACTGCGATCAATGTGGGAGATATGTCAAGATGTGTGTTGGTTTTGAGGACGGCTCTCTGGAGAGTCTTAGCAAAGAGGTCACACAGATAATCAGAGCAATTCTCAGAGACACTGAGAACAAGCTCGACAATTCCCTCCTGGCACTTTCCCTGTAGGAGATACCGCAAGACGTTTCTGTATATTGGGCACAGCGCTCTGCGCGGTGTTAGCAGAGACTTTCCCGGGACAGTGAAACCCTATGTCAGAGACACTGAGAAGAAGCCCCAATGTTCCCTCCAGGCACTTTCAGTGTGGGTGCCTTCTCCACGTGGTTCCTGCTTTCACTGCAGCTCTGAAGAGAACGTTAGCCAAGAGGTAACCGGGACAGTGAAAACAGTACTCAAAGACAGGGAGAGCAAGCTCTCTCTTGGCACTTTGGATGTGGGACATACAGCGAGATGTTTGCTGCCTTTGCGTTTGGCTGTTGGGAGATTTACAGCACAAAGATATCTAGTTGATTTGAAGCAGTTCCGAGAAAGTCTAAACATAATCCCCACTTCTCCCTCCTGGCACTTTCCACGTGGGAGATATAGCAGGATGTATATTGGTTTTGAGGACAACTCAATGGACAGTGTAGGGAGAAAAGTTCCTGGCTCCTTGAATGCCGTTTCTGGAGACACTGCGATCAATGAGGGAGATATGTCAAGATGTGTGTTTGTTTTGAGGACGGCTCTCTGGAGAGTCTTAGCAAAGAGGTCACACAGATAATCAGAGCAATTCTCAGAGACACTGAGAACAAGCTCGACAATTCCCTCCTGGCACTTTCCCTGTAGGAGATACCGCAAGACGTTTCTGTATATTGGGCACAGCGCTCTGCACGGTGTTAGCAGAGACTTTCCCGGGACAGTGAAACCCTATGTCAGAGACACTGAGAAGAAGCCCCAGTGTTCCCTCCAGGCACTTTCAGTGTGGGTGCCTTCTCCACGTGGTTCCTGCTTTCACTGCAGCTCTGAAGAGAATGTTAGCAAAGAGGTAACCGGGACAGTGAAAACAGTACTCAAAGACAGGGAGAGCAAGCTCTCTCTTGGCACTTTGGATGTGGGACATACAGCGAGATGTTTGCTGCTTTTGCGTTTGGCTGTTGGGCGATTTACAGCACAAAGATATCTAGTTGATTTGAAGCAGTTCCGAGAAAGTCTAAACATAATCCCCACTTCTCCCTCCTGGCACTTTCCATGTGGGAGATACAGCAGGATGTATATTGGTTTTGAGGACAACTCAATGGACAGTGTAGGGAGAAAAGGTCCTGGCTCCTTGAATGCCGTTTCTGGAGACACTGCGATCAATGTGGGAGATATGTCAAGATGTGTGTTGGTTTTGAGGACGGCTCTCTGGAGAGTCTTAGCAAAGAGGTCACACAGATAATCAGAGCAATTCTCAGAGACACTGAGAACAAGCTCGACAATTCCCTCCTGGCACTTTCCCTGTAGGAGATACCGCAAGACGTTTCTGTATATTGGGCACAGCGCTCTGCAGGGTGTTAGCAGAGACTTTCCCGGGACAGTGAAACCCTATGTCAGAGACACTGAGAAGAAGCCCCAATGTTCCCTCCAGGCACTTTCAGTGTGGGTGCCTTCTCCACGTGGTTCCTGCTTTCACTGCAGCTCTGAAGAGAATGTTAGCCAAGAGGTAACCGGGACAGTGAAAACAGTACTCAAAGACAGGGAGAGCAAGCTCTCTCTTGGCACTTTGGATGTGGGACATACAGCGAGATGTTTGCTGCTTTTGCGTTTGGCTGTTGGGCGATTTACAGCACAAAGATATCTAGTTGATTTGAAGCAGTTCCGAGAAAGTCTAAACATAATCCCCACTTCTCCCTCCTGGCACTTTCCATGTGGGAGATACAGCAGGATGTATATTGGTTTTGAGGACAACTCAATGGCCAGTGTAGGGAGAAAAGGTCCTGGCTCCTTGAATGCCATTTCTGGAGACACTGCGATCAATGTGGGAGATATGTTAAGATGTGTGTTGGTTTTGAGGACGGCTCTCTGGAGAGTCTTAGCAAAGAGGTCACAGGGAAAATCAGAGCAATTCTCAGAGACACTGAGAACAAGCTCGACAATTCCCTCCTGGCACTTTCCCTGTAGGAGATACCGCAAGACGTTTCTGTATATTGGGCACAGCGCTCTGCACGGTGTTAGCAGAGACTTTCCCGGGACAGTGAAACCCTATGTCAGAGACACTGAGAAGAAGCCCCAATGTTCCCTCCAGGCACTTTCAGTGTGGGTGCCTTCTCCACGTGGTTCCTGCTTTCACTGCAGCTCTGAAGAGAATGTTAGCAAAGAGGTAACCGGGACAGTGAAAACAGTACTCAAAGACAGGGAGAGCAAGCTCTCTCTTGGCACTTTGGATGTGGGACATACAGCGAGATGTTTGCTGCTTTTGCGTTTGGCTGTTGGGAGATTTACAGCACAAAGATATCTAGTTGATTTGAAGCAGTTCCGAGAAAGTCTAAACATAATCCCCACTTCTCCCTCCTGGCACTTTCCACGTGGGAGATACAGCAGGATGTATATTGGTTTTGAGGACAACTCAATGGACAGTGTAGGGAGAAAAGGTCCTGGCTCCTTGAATGCCGTTTCTGGAGACACTGCGATCAATGTGGGAGATATGTCAAGATGTGTGTTGGTTTTGAGGACGGCTCTCTGGAGAGTCTTAGCAAAGAGGTCACACAGATAATCAGAGCAATTCTCAGAGACACTGAGAACAAGCTCGACAATTCCCTCCTGGCACTTTCCCTGTAGGAGATACCGCAAGACGTTTCTGTATATTGGGCACAGCGCTCTGCGCGGTGTTAGCAGAGACTTTCCCGGGACAGTGAAACCCTATGTCAGAGACACTGAGAAGAAGCCCCAATGTTCCCTCCAGGCACTTTCAGTGTGGGTGCCTTCTCCACGTGGTTCCTGCTTTCACTGCAGCTCTGAAGAGAACGTTAGCCAAGAGGTAACCGGGACAGTGAAAACAGTACTCAAAGACAGGGAGAGCAAGCTCTCTCTTGGCACTTTCGATGTGGGACATACAGCGAGATGTTTGCTGCTTTTGCGTTTGGCTGTTGGGAGATTTACAGCACAAAGATATCTAGTTGATTTGAAGCAGTTCCGAGAAAGTCTAAACATAATCCCCACTTCTCCCTCCTGGCACTTTCCATGTGGGAGATATAGCAGGATGTATATTGGTTTTGAGGACAACTCAATGGACAGTGTAGGGAGAAAAGGTCCTGGCTCCTTGAATGCCATTTCTGGAGACACTGCGATCAATGTGGGAGATATGTCAAGATGTGTGTTGGTTTTGAGGACGGCTCTCTGGAGAGTCTTAGCAAAGAGGTCACACAGATAATCAGAGCAATTCTCAGAGACACTGAGAACAAGCTCGACAATTCCCTCCTGGCACTTTCCCTGTAGGAGATACCGCAAGACGTTTCTGTATATTGGGCACAGCGCTCTGCAGGGTGTTAGCAGAGACTTTCCCGGGACAGTGAAACCCTATGTCAGAGACACTGAGAAGAAGCCCCAATGTTCCCTCCAGGCACTTTCAGTGTGGGTGCCTTCTCCACGTGGTTCCTGCTTTCACTGCAGCTCTGAAGAGAATGTTAGCCAAGAGGTAACCGGGACAGTGAAAACAGTACTCAAAGACAGGGAGAGCAAGCTCTCTCTTGGCACTTTGGATGTGGGACATACAGCGAGATGTTTGCTGCTTTTGCGTTTGGCTGTTGGGCGATTTACAGCACAAAGATATCTAGTTGATTTGAAGCAGTTCCGAGAAAGTCTAAACATAATCCCCACTTCTCCCTCCTGGCACTTTCCATGTGGGAGATACAGCAGGATGTATATTGGTTTTGAGGACAACTCAATGGACAGTGTAGGGAGAAAAGGTCCTGGCTCCTTGAATGCCGTTTCTGGAGACACTGCGATCAATGTGGGAGATATGTCAAGATGTGTGTTGGTTTTGAGGACGGCTCTCTGGAGAGTCTTAGCAAAGAGGTCACACAGATAATCAGAGCAATTCTCAGAGACACTGAGAACAAGCTCGACAATTCCCTCCTGGCACTTTCCCTGTAGGAGATACCGCAAGACGTTTCTGTATATTGGGCACAGCGCTCTGCACGGTGTTAGCAGAGACTTTCCCGGGACAGTGAAACCCTATGTCAGAGACACTGAGAAGAAGCCCCAATGTTCCCTCCAGGCACTTTCAGTGTGGGTGCCTTCTCCACGTGGTTCCTGCTTTCACTGCAGCTCTGAAGAGAATGTTAGCCAAGAGGTAACCGGGACAGTGAAAACAGTACTCAAAGACAGGGAGAGCAAGCTCTCTCTTGGCACTTTGGATGTGGGACATACAGCGAGATGTTTGCTGCTTTTGCGTTTGGCTGTTGGGCGATTTACAGCACAAAGATATCTAGTTGATTTGAAGCAGTTCCGAGAAAGTCTAAACATAATCCCCACTTCTCCCTCCTGGCACTTTCCATGTGGGAGATACAGCAGGATGTATATTGGTTTTGAGGACAACTCAATGGACAGTGTAGGGAGAAAAGGTCCTGGCTCCTTGAATGCCGTTTCTGGAGACACTGCGATCAATGTGGGAGATATGTTAAGATGTGTGTTGGTTTTGAGGACGGCTCTCTGGAGAGTCTTAGCAAAGAGGTCACAGGGAAAATCAGAGCAATTCTCAGAGACACTGAGAACAAGCTCGACAATTCCCTCCTGGCACTTTCCCTGTAGGAGATACCGCAAGACGTTTCTGTATATTGGGCACAGCGCTCTGCACGGTGTTAGCAGAGACTTTCCCGGGACAGTGAAACCCTATGTCAGAGACACTGAGAAGAAGCCCCAATGTTCCCTCCAGGCACTTTCAGTGTGGGTGCCTTCTCCACGTGGTTCCTGCTTTCACTGCAGCTCTGAAGAGAATGTTAGCAAAGAGGTAACCGGGACAGTGAAAACAGTACTCAAAGACAGGGAGAGCAAGCTCTCTCTTGGCACTTTGGATGTGGGACATACAGCGAGATGTTTGCTGCTTTTGCGTTTGGCTGTTGGGAGATTTACAGCACAAAGATATCTAGTTGATTTGAAGCAGTTCCGAGAAAGTCTAAACATAATCCCCACTTCTCCCTCCTGGCACTTTCCACGTGGGAGATACAGCAGGATGTATATTGGTTTTGAGGACAACTCAATGGACAGTGTAGGGAGAAAAGGTCCTGGCTCCTTGAATGCCGTTTCTGGAGACACTGCGATCAATGTGGGAGATATGTCAAGATGTGTGTTGGTTTTGAGGACGGCTCTCTGGAGAGTCTTAGCAAAGAGGTCACACAGATAATCAGAGCAATTCTCAGAGACACTGAGAACAAGCTCGACAATTCCCTCCTGGCACTTTCCCTGTAGGAGATACCGCAAGACGTTTCTGTATATTGGGCACAGCGCTCTGCGCGGTGTTAGCAGAGACTTTCCCGGGACAGTGAAACCCTATGTCAGAGACACTGAGAAGAAGCCCCAATGTTCCCTCCAGGCACTTTCAGTGTGGGTGCCTTCTCCACGTGGTTCCTGCTTTCACTGCAGCTCTGAAGAGAACGTTAGCCAAGAGGTAACCGGGACAGTGAAAACAGTACTCAAAGACAGGGAGAGCAAGCTCTCTCTTGGCACTTTGGATGTGGGACATACAGCGAGATGTTTGCTGCCTTTGCGTTTGGCTGTTGGGAGATTTACAGCACAAAGATATCTAGTTGATTTGAAGCAGTTCCGAGAAAGTCTAAACATAATCCCCACTTCTCCCTCCTGGCACTTTCCACGTGGGAGATATAGCAGGATGTATATTGGTTTTGAGGACAACTCAATGGACAGTGTAGGGAGAAAAGTTCCTGGCTCCTTGAATGCCGTTTCTGGAGACACTGCGATCAATGAGGGAGATATGTCAAGATGTGTGTTTGTTTTGAGGACGGCTCTCTGGAGAGTCTTAGCAAAGAGGTCACACAGATAATCAGAGCAATTCTCAGAGACACTGAGAACAAGCTCGACAATTCCCTCCTGGCACTTTCCCTGTAGGAGATACCGCAAGACGTTTCTGTATATTGGGCACAGCGCTCTGCAGGGTGTTAGCAGAGACTTTCCCGGGACAGTGAAACCCTATGTCAGAGACACTGAGAAGAAGCCCCAGTGTTCCCTCCAGGCACTTTCAGTGTGGGTGCCTTCTCCACGTGGTTCCTGCTTTCACTGCAGCTCTGAAGAGAATGTTAGCAAAGAGGTAACCGGGACAGTGAAAACAGTACTCAAATCAGGGAGAGCAAGCTCTCTCTTGGCACTTTGGATGTGGGACATACAGCGAGATGTTTGCTGCTTTTGCGTTTGGCTGTTGGGAGATTTACAGCACAAAAATATCTAGTTGATTTGAAGCAGTTCCGAGAAAGTCTAAACATAATCCCCACTTCTCCCTCCTGGCACTTTCCATGTGGGAGATACAGCAGGATGTATATTGGTTTTGAGGACAACTCAATGGACAGTGTAGGGAGAAAAGTTCCTGGCTCCTTGAATGCCGTTTCTGGAGACACTGCGATCAATGTGGGAGATATGTCAAGATGTGTGTTGGTTTTGAGGACGGCTCTCTGGAGAGTCTTAGCAAAGAGGTCACACAGATAATCAGAGCAATTCTCAGAGACACTGAGAACAAGCTCCACAATTCCCTCCTGGCACTTTCCCTGTAGGAGATACCGCAAGACGTTTCTGTATATTGGGCACAGCGCTCTGCACGGTGTTAGCAGAGACTTTCCCGGGACAGTGAAACCCTATGTCAGAGACACTGAGAAGAAGCCCCAATGTTCCCTCCAGGCACTTTCAGTGTGGGTGCCTTCTCCACGTGGTTCCTGCTTTCACTGCAGCTCTGAAGAGAATGTTAGCAAAGAGGTAACCGGGACAGTGAAAACAGTACTCAAATCAGGGAGAGCAAGCTCTCTCTTGGCACTTTGGATGTGGGACATACAGCGAGATGTTTGCTGCTTTTGCGTTTGGCTGTTGGGCGATTTACAGCACAAAGATATCTAGTTGATTTGAAGCAGTTCCGAGAAAGTCTAAACATAATCCCCACTTCTCCCTCCTGGCACTTTCCATGTGGGAGATACAGCAGGATGTATATTGGTTTTGAGGACAACTCAATGGACAGTGTAGGGAGAAAAGGTCCTGGCTCCTTGAATGCCGTTTCTGGAGACACTGCGATCAATGTGGGAGATATGTCAAGATGTGTGTTGGTTTTGAGGACGGCTCTCTGGAGAGTCTTAGCAAAGAGGTCACACAGATAATCAGAGCAATTCTCAGAGACACTGAGAACAAGCTCGACAATTCCCTCCTGGCACTTTCCCTGTAGGAGATACCGCAAGACGTTTCTGTAGATTGGGCACAGCGCTCTGCAGGGTGTTAGCAGAGACTTTCCCGGGACAGTGAAACCCTATGTCAGAGACACTGAGAAGAAGCCCCAATGTTCCCTCCAGGCACTTTCAGTGTGGGTGCCTTCTCCACGTGGTTCCTGCTTTCACTGCAGCTCTGAAGAGAATGTTAGCAAAGAGGTAACCGGGACAGTGAAAACAGTACTCAAAGACAGGGAGAGCAAGCTCTCTCTTGGCACTTTGGATGTGGGACATACAGCGAGATGTTTGCTGCTTTTGCGTTTGGCTGTTGGGCGATTTACAGCACAAAGATATCTAGTTGATTTGAAGCAGTTCCGAGAAAGTCTAAACATAATCCCCACTTCTCCCTCCTGGCACTTTCCATGTGGGAGATACAGCAGGATGTATATTGGTTTTGAGGACAACTCAATGGACAGTGTAGGGAGAAAAGGTCCTGGCTCCTTGAATGCCGTTTCTGGAGACACTGCGATCAATGTGGGAGATATGTCAAGATGTGTGTTGGTTTTGAGGACGGCTCTCTGGAGAGTCTTAGCAAAGAGGTCACACAGATAATCAGAGCAATTCTCAGAGACACTGAGAACAAGCTCGACAATTCCCTCCTGGCACTTTCCCTGTAGGAGATACCGCAAGACGTTTCTGTATATTGGGCACAGCGCTCTGCAGGGTGTTAGCAGAGACTTTCCCGGGACAGTGAAACCCTATGTCAGAGACACTGAGAAGAAGCCCCAATGTTCCCTCCAGGCACTTTCAGTGTGGGTGCCTTCTCCACGTGGTTCCTGCTTTCACTGCAGCTCTGAAGAGAATGTTAGCCAAGAGGTAACCGGGACAGTGAAAACAGTACTCAAAGACAGGGAGAGCAAGCTCTCTCTTGGCACTTTGGATGTGGGACATACAGCGAGATGTTTGCTGCTTTTGCGTTTGGCTGTTGGGCGATTTACAGCACAAAGATATCTAGTTGATTTGAAGCAGTTCCGAGAAAGTCTAAACATAATCCCCACTTCTCCCTCCTGGCACTTTCCATGTGGGAGATACAGCAGGATGTATATTGGTTTTGAGGACAACTCAATGGCCAGTGTAGGGAGAAAAGGTCCTGGCTCCTTGAATGCCATTTCTGGAGACACTGCGATCAATGTGGGAGATATGTTAAGATGTGTGTTGGTTTTGAGGACGGCTCTCTGGAGAGTCTTAGCAAAGAGGTCACAGGGAAAATCAGAGCAATTCTCAGAGACACTGAGAACAAGCTCGACAATTCCCTCCTGGCACTTTCCCTGTAGGAGATACCGCAAGACGTTTCTGTATATTGGGCACAGCGCTCTGCACGGTGTTAGCAGAGACTTTCCCGGGACAGTGAAACCCTATGTCAGAGACACTGAGAAGAAGCCCCAATGTTCCCTCCAGGCACTTTCAGTGTGGGTGCCTTCTCCACGTGGTTCCTGCTTTCACTGCAGCTCTGAAGAGAATGTTAGCAAAGAGGTAACCGGGACAGTGAAAACAGTACTCAAAGACAGGGAGAGCAAGCTCTCTCTTGGCACTTTGGATGTGGGACATACAGCGAGATGTTTGCTGCTTTTGCGTTTGGCTGTTGGGAGATTTACAGCACAAAGATATCTAGTTGATTTGAAGCAGTTCCGAGAAAGTCTAAACATAATCCCCACTTCTCCCTCCTGGCACTTTCCACGTGGGAGATACAGCAGGATGTATATTGGTTTTGAGGACAACTCAATGGACAGTGTAGGGAGAAAAGGTCCTGGCTCCTTGAATGCCGTTTCTGGAGACACTGCGATCAATGTGGGAGATATGTCAAGATGTGTGTTGGTTTTGAGGACGGCTCTCTGGAGAGTCTTAGCAAAGAGGTCACACAGATAATCAGAGCAATTCTCAGAGACACTGAGAACAAGCTCGACAATTCCCTCCTGGCACTTTCCCTGTAGGAGATACCGCAAGACGTTTCTGTATATTGGGCACAGCGCTCTGCGCGGTGTTAGCAGAGACTTTCCCGGGACAGTGAAACCCTATGTCAGAGACACTGAGAAGAAGCCCCAATGTTCCCTCCAGGCACTTTCAGTGTGGGTGCCTTCTCCACGTGGTTCCTGCTTTCACTGCAGCTCTGAAGAGAACGTTAGCCAAGAGGTAACCGGGACAGTGAAAACAGTACTCAAAGACAGGGAGAGCAAGCTCTCTCTTGGCACTTTCGATGTGGGACATACAGCGAGATGTTTGCTGCTTTTGCGTTTGGCTGTTGGGAGATTTACAGCACAAAGATATCTAGTTGATTTGAAGCAGTTCCGAGAAAGTCTAAACATAATCCCCACTTCTCCCTCCTGGCACTTTCCATGTGGGAGATATAGCAGGATGTATATTGGTTTTGAGGACAACTCAATGGACAGTGTAGGGAGAAAAGGTCCTGGCTCCTTGAATGCCATTTCTGGAGACACTGCGATCAATGTGGGAGATATGTCAAGATGTGTGTTGGTTTTGAGGACGGCTCTCTGGAGAGTCTTAGCAAAGAGGTCACACAGATAATCAGAGCAATTCTCAGAGACACTGAGAACAAGCTCGACAATTCCCTCCTGGCACTTTCCCTGTAGGAGATACCGCAAGACGTTTCTGTATATTGGGCACAGCGCTCTGCAGGGTGTTAGCAGAGACTTTCCCGGGACAGTGAAACCCTATGTCAGAGACACTGAGAAGAAGCCCCAATGTTCCCTCCAGGCACTTTCAGTGTGGGTGCCTTCTCCACGTGGTTCCTGCTTTCACTGCAGCTCTGAAGAGAATGTTAGCCAAGAGGTAACCGGGACAGTGAAAACAGTACTCAAAGACAGGGAGAGCAAGCTCTCTCTTGGCACTTTGGATGTGGGACATACAGCGAGATGTTTGCTGCTTTTGCGTTTGGCTGTTGGGCGATTTACAGCACAAAGATATCTAGTTGATTTGAAGCAGTTCCGAGAAAGTCTAAACATAATCCCCACTTCTCCCTCCTGGCACTTTCCATGTGGGAGATACAGCAGGATGTATATTGGTTTTGAGGACAACTCAATGGACAGTGTAGGGAGAAAAGGTCCTGGCTCCTTGAATGCCGTTTCTGGAGACACTGCGATCAATGTGGGAGATATGTCAAGATGTGTGTTGGTTTTGAGGACGGCTCTCTGGAGAGTCTTAGCAAAGAGGTCACACAGATAATCAGAGCAATTCTCAGAGACACTGAGAACAAGCTCGACAATTCCCTCCTGGCACTTTCCCTGTAGGAGATACCGCAAGACGTTTCTGTATATTGGGCACAGCGCTCTGCACGGTGTTAGCAGAGACTTTCCCGGGACAGTGAAACCCTATGTCAGAGACACTGAGAAGAAGCCCCAATGTTCCCTCCAGGCACTTTCAGTGTGGGTGCCTTCTCCACGTGGTTCCTGCTTTCACTGCAGCTCTGAAGAGAATGTTAGCCAAGAGGTAACCGGGACAGTGAAAACAGTACTCAAAGACAGGGAGAGCAAGCTCTCTCTTGGCACTTTGGATGTGGGACATACAGCGAGATGTTTGCTGCTTTTGCGTTTGGCTGTTGGGCGATTTACAGCACAAAGATATCTAGTTGATTTGAAGCAGTTCCGAGAAAGTCTAAACATAATCCCCACTTCTCCCTCCTGGCACTTTCCATGTGGGAGATACAGCAGGATGTATATTGGTTTTGAGGACAACTCAATGGACAGTGTAGGGAGAAAAGGTCCTGGCTCCTTGAATGCCGTTTCTGGAGACACTGCGATCAATGTGGGAGATATGTTAAGATGTGTGTTGGTTTTGAGGACGGCTCTCTGGAGAGTCTTAGCAAAGAGGTCACAGGGAAAATCAGAGCAATTCTCAGAGACACTGAGAACAAGCTCGACAATTCCCTCCTGGCACTTTCCCTGTAGGAGATACCGCAAGACGTTTCTGTATATTGGGCACAGCGCTCTGCACGGTGTTAGCAGAGACTTTCCCGGGACAGTGAAACCCTATGTCAGAGACACTGAGAAGAAGCCCCAATGTTCCCTCCAGGCACTTTCAGTGTGGGTGCCTTCTCCACGTGGTTCCTGCTTTCACTGCAGCTCTGAAGAGAATGTTAGCAAAGAGGTAACCGGGACAGTGAAAACAGTACTCAAAGACAGGGAGAGCAAGCTCTCTCTTGGCACTTTGGATGTGGGACATACAGCGAGATGTTTGCTGCTTTTGCGTTTGGCTGTTGGGAGATTTACAGCACAAAGATATCTAGTTGATTTGAAGCAGTTCCGAGAAAGTCTAAACATAATCCCCACTTCTCCCTCCTGGCACTTTCCATGTGGGAGATATAGCAGGATGTATATTGGTTTTGAGGACAACTCAATGGACAGTGTAGGGAGAAAAGGTCCTGGCTCCTTGAATGCCATTTCTGGAGACACTGCGATCAATGTGGGAGATATGTCAAGATGTGTGTTGGTTTTGAGGACGGCTCTCTGGAGAGTCTTAGCAAAGAGGTCACACAGATAATCAGAGCAATTCTCAGAGACACTGAGAACAAGCTCCACAGTTCCCTCCTGGCACTTTCCCTGTAGGAGATACCGCAAGACGTTTCTGTATATTGGGCACAGCGCTCTGCAGGGTGTTAGCAGAGACTTTCCCGGGACAGGGACACCCTATGTCAGAGACACTGAGAAGAAGCCCCAATGTTCCCTCCAGGCACTTTCAGTGTGGGTGCCTTCTCCACGTGGTTCCTGCTTTCACTGCAGCTCTGAAGAGAATGTTAGCCAAGAGGTAACCGGGACAGTGAAAACAGTACTCAAAGACAGGGAGAGCAAGCTCTCTCTTGGCACTTTCGATGTGGGACATACAGCGAGATGTTTGCTGCTTTTGCGTTTGGCTGTTGGGCGATTTACAGCACAAAGATATCTAGTTGATTTGAAGCAGTTCCGAGAAAGTCTAAACATAATCCCCACTTCTCCCTCCTGGCACTTTCCACGTGGGAGATACAGCAGGATGTATATTGGTTTTGAGGACAACTCAATGGACAGTGTAGGGAGAAAAGGTCCTGGCTCCTTGAATGCCGTTTCTGGAGACACTGCGATCAATGTGGGAGATATGTTAAGATGTGTGTTGGTTTTGAGGACGGCTCTCTGGAGAGTCTTAGCAAAGAGGTCACAGGGAAAATCAGAGCAATTCTCAGAGACACTGAGAACAAGCTCGACAATTCCCTCCTGGCACTTTCCCTGTAGGAGATACCGCAAGACGTTTCTGTATATTGGGCACAGCGCTCTGCACGGTGTTAGCAGAGACTTTCCCGGGACAGTGAAACCCTATGTCAGAGACACTGAGAAGAAGCCCCAATGTTCCCTCCAGGCACTTTCAGTGTGGGTGCCTTCTCCACGTGGTTCCTGCTTTCACTGCAGCTCTGAAGAGAACGTTAGCCAAGAGGTAACCGGGACAGTGAAAACAGTACTCAAAGACAGGGAGAGCAAGCTCTCTCTTGGCACTTTGGATGTGGGACATACAGCGAGATGTTTGCTGCTTTTGCGTTTGGCTGTTGGGAGATTTACAGCACAAAGATATCTAGTTGATTTGAAGCAGTTCCGAGAAAGTCTAAACATAATCCCCACTTCTCCCTCCTGGCACTTTCCATGTGGGAGATGTAGCAGGATGTATATTGGTTTTGAGGACAACTCAATGGACAGTGTAGGGAGAAAAGGTCCTGGCTCCTTGAATGCCATTTCTGGAGACACTGCGATCAATGAGGGAGATATGTCAAGATGTGTGTTGGTTTTGAGGACGGCTCTCTGGAGAGTCTTAGCAAAGAGGTCACACAGATAATCAGAGCAATTCTCAGAGACACTGAGAACAAGCTCGACAATTCCCTCCTGGCACTTTCCCTGTAGGAGATACCGCAAGACGTTTCTGTATATTGGGCACAGCGCTCTGCACGGTGTTAGCAGAGACTTTCCCGGGACAGTGAAACCCTATGTCAGAGACACTGAGAAGAAGCCCCAATGTTCCCTCCAGGCACTTTCAGTGTGGGTGCCTTCTCCACGTGGTTCCTGCTTTCACTGCAGCTCTGAAGAGAATGTTAGCCAAGAGGTAACCGGGACAGTGAAAACAGTACTCAAAGACAGGGAGAGCAAGCTCTCTCTTGGCACTTTGGATGTGGGACATACAGCGAGATGTTTGCTGCTTTTGCGTTTGGCTGTTGGGCGATTTACAGCACAAAGATATCTAGTTGATTTGAAGCAGTTCCGAGAAAGTCTAAACATAATCCCCACTTCTCCCTCCTGGCACTTTCCATGTGGGAGATACAGCAGGATGTATATTGGTTTTGAGGACAACTCAATGGACAGTGTAGGGAGAAAAGGTCCTGGCTCCTTGAATGCCGTTTCTGGAGACACTGCGATCAATGTGGGAGATATGTCAAGATGTGTGTTGGTTTTGAGGACGGCTCTCTGGAGAGTCTTAGCAAAGAGGTCACACAGATAATCAGAGCAATTCTCAGAGACACTGAGAACAAGCTCGACAATTCCCTCCTGGCACTTTCCCTGTAGGAGATACCGCAAGACGTTTCTGTATATTGGGCACAGCGCTCTGCACGGTGTTAGCAGAGACTTTCCCGGGACAGTGAAACCCTATGTCAGAGACACTGAGAAGAAGCCCCAATGTTCCCTCCAGGCACTTTCAGTGTGGGTGCCTTCTCCACGTGGTTCCTGCTTTCACTGCAGCTCTGAAGAGAATGTTAGCAAAGAGGTAACCAGGACAGTGAAAACAGTACTCAAAGACAGGGAGAGCAAGCTCTCTCTTGGCACTTTGGATGTGGGACATACAGCGAGATGTTTGCTGCTTTTGCGTTTGGCTGTTGGGCGATTTAGAGCACAAAGATATCTAGTTGATTTGAAGCAGTTCCGAGAAAGTCTAAACATAATCCCCACTTCTCCCTCCTGGCACTTTCCACGTGGGAGATACAGCAGGATGTATATTGGTTTTGAGGACAACTCAATGGACAGTGTAGGGAGAAAAGGTCCTGGCTCCTTGAATGCCGTTTCTGGAGACACTGCGATCAATGTGGGAGATATGTCAAGATGTGTGTTGGTTTTGAGGACGGCTCTCTGGAGAGTCTTAGCAAAGAGGTCACACAGATAATCAGAGCAATTCTCAGAGACACTGAGAACAAGCTCGACAATTCCCTCCTGGCACTTTCCCTGTAGGAGATACCGCAAGACGTTTCTGTATATTGGGCACAGCGCTCTGCACGGTGTTAGCAGAGACTTTCCCGGGACAGTGAAACCCTATGTCAGAGACACTGAGAAGAAGCCCCAATGTTCCCTCCAGGCACTTTCAGTGTGGGTGCCTTCTCCACGTGGTTCCTGCTTTCACTGCAGCTCTGAAGAGAATGTTAGCCAAGAGGTAACCGGGACAGTGAAAACAGTACTCAAAGACAGGGAGAGCAAGCTCTCTCTTGGCACTTTGGATGTGGGACATACAGCGAGATGTTTGCTGCTTTTGCGTTTGGCTGTTGGGCGATTTAGAGCACAAAGATATCTAGTTGATTTGAAGCAGTTCCGAGAAAGTCTAAACATAATCCCCACTTCTCCCTCCTGGCACTTTCCATGTGGGAGATACAGCAGGATGTATATTGGTTTTGAGGACAACTCAATGGACAGTGTAGGGAGAAAAGGTCCTGGCTCCTTGAATGCCGTTTCTGGAGACACTGCGATCAATGTGGGAGATATGTCAAGATGTGTGTTGGTTTTGAGGACGGCTCTCTGGAGAGTCTTAGCAAAGAGGTCACAGGGATAATCAGAGCAATTCTCAGAGACACTGAGAACAAGCTCGACAATTCCCTCCTGGCACTTTCCCTGTAGGAGATACCGCAAGACGTTTCTGTATATTGGGCACAGCGCTCTGCACGGTGTTAGCAGAGACTTTCCCGGGACAGTGAAACCCTATGTCAGAGACACTGAGAAGAAGCCCCAATGTTCCCTCCAGGCACTTTCAGTGTGGGTGCCTTCTCCACGTGGTTCCTGCTTTCACTGCAGCTCTGAAGAGAATGTTAGCAAAGAGGTAACCAGGACAGTGAAAACAGTACTCAAAGACAGGGAGAGCAAGCTCTCTCTTGGCACTTTGGATGTGGGACATACAGCGAGATGTTTGCTGCTTTTGCGTTTGGCTGTTGGGCGATTTAGAGCACAAAGATATCTAGTTGATTTGAAGCAGTTCCGAGAAAGTCTAAACATAATCCCCACTTCTCCCTCCTGGCACTTTCCACGTGGGAGATACAGCAGGATGTATATTGGTTTTGAGGACAACTCAATGGACAGTGTAGGGAGAAAAGGTCCTGGCTCCTTGAATGCCGTTTCTGGAGACACTGCGATCAATGTGGGAGATATGTCAAGATGTGTGTTGGTTTTGAGGACGGCTCTCTGGAGAGTCTTAGCAAAGAGGTCACAGGGATAATCAGAGCAATTCTCAGAGACACTGAGAACAAGCTCGACAATTCCCTCCTGGCACTTTCCCTGTAGGAGATACCGCAAGACGTTTCTGTATATTGGGCACAGCGCTCTGCACGGTGTTAGCAGAGACTTTCCCGGGACAGTGAAACCCTATGTCAGAGACACTGAGAAGAAGCCCCAGTGTTCCCTCCAGGCACTTTCAGTGTGGGTGCCTTCTCCACGTGGTTCCTGCTTTCACTGCAGCTCTGAAGAGAATGTTAGCAAAGAGGTAACCGGGACAGTGAAAACAGTACTCAAATCAGGGAGAGCAAGCTCTCTCTTGGCACTTTGGATGTGGGACATACAGCGAGATGTTTGCTGCTTTTGCGTTTGGCTGTTGGGAGATTTACAGCACAAAAATATCTAGTTGATTTGAAGCAGTTCCGAGAAAGTCTAAACATAATCCCCACTTCTCCCTCCTGGCACTTTCCATGTGGGAGATACAGCAGGATGTATATTGGTTTTGAGGACAACTCAATGGACAGTGTAGGGAGAAAAGTTCCTGGCTCCTTGAATGCCGTTTCTGGAGACACTGCGATCAATGTGGGAGATATGTCAAGATGTGTGTTGGTTTTGAGGACGGCTCTCTGGAGAGTCTTAGCAAAGAGGTCACACAGATAATCAGAGCAATTCTCAGAGACACTGAGAACAAGCTCCACAATTCCCTCCTGGCACTTTCCCTGTAGGAGATACCGCAAGACGTTTCTGTATATTGGGCACAGCGCTCTGCACGGTGTTAGCAGAGACTTTCCCGGGACAGTGAAACCCTATGTCAGAGACACTGAGAAGAAGCCCCAATGTTCCCTCCAGGCACTTTCAGTGTGGGTGCCTTCTCCACGTGGTTCCTGCTTTCACTGCAGCTCTGAAGAGAATGTTAGCAAAGAGGTAACCGGGACAGTGAAAACAGTACTCAAATCAGGGAGAGCAAGCTCTCTCTTGGCACTTTGGATGTGGGACATACAGCGAGATGTTTGCTGCTTTTGCGTTTGGCTGTTGGGCGATTTACAGCACAAAGATATCTAGTTGATTTGAAGCAGTTCCGAGAAAGTCTAAACATAATCCCCACTTCTCCCTCCTGGCACTTTCCATGTGGGAGATACAGCAGGATGTATATTGGTTTTGAGGACAACTCAATGGACAGTGTAGGGAGAAAAGGTCCTGGCTCCTTGAATGCCGTTTCTGGAGACACTGCGATCAATGTGGGAGATATGTCAAGATGTGTGTTGGTTTTGAGGACGGCTCTCTGGAGAGTCTTAGCAAAGAGGTCACACAGATAATCAGAGCAATTCTCAGAGACACTGAGAACAAGCTCGACAATTCCCTCCTGGCACTTTCCCTGTAGGAGATACCGCAAGACGTTTCTGTAGATTGGGCACAGCGCTCTGCAGGGTGTTAGCAGAGACTTTCCCGGGACAGTGAAACCCTATGTCAGAGACACTGAGAAGAAGCCCCAATGTTCCCTCCAGGCACTTTCAGTGTGGGTGCCTTCTCCACGTGGTTCCTGCTTTCACTGCAGCTCTGAAGAGAATGTTAGCAAAGAGGTAACCGGGACAGTGAAAACAGTACTCAAAGACAGGGAGAGCAAGCTCTCTCTTGGCACTTTGGATGTGGGACATACAGCGAGATGTTTGCTGCTTTTGCGTTTGGCTGTTGGGCGATTTACAGCACAAAGATATCTAGTTGATTTGAAGCAGTTCCGAGAAAGTCTAAACATAATCCCCACTTCTCCCTCCTGGCACTTTCCATGTGGGAGATACAGCAGGATGTATATTGGTTTTGAGGACAACTCAATGGACAGTGTAGGGAGAAAAGGTCCTGGCTCCTTGAATGCCGTTTCTGGAGACACTGCGATCAATGTGGGAGATATGTCAAGATGTGTGTTGGTTTTGAGGACGGCTCTCTGGAGAGTCTTAGCAAAGAGGTCACACAGATAATCAGAGCAATTCTCAGAGACACTGAGAACAAGCTCGACAATTCCCTCCTGGCACTTTCCCTGTAGGAGATACCGCAAGACGTTTCTGTATATTGGGCACAGCGCTCTGCACGGTGTTAGCAGAGACTTTCCCGGGACAGTGAAACCCTATGTCAGAGACACTGAGAAGAAGCCCCAATGTTCCCTCCAGGCACTTTCAGTGTGGGTGCCTTCTCCACGTGGTTCCTGCTTTCACTGCAGCTCTGAAGAGAATGTTAGCAAAGAGGTAACCAGGACAGTGAAAACAGTACTCAAAGACAGGGAGAGCAAGCTCTCTCTTGGCACTTTGGATGTGGGACATACAGCGAGATGTTTGCTGCTTTTGCGTTTGGCTGTTGGGCGATTTAGAGCACAAAGATATCTAGTTGATTTGAAGCAGTTCCGAGAAAGTCTAAACATAATCCCCACTTCTCCCTCCTGGCACTTTCCACGTGGGAGATACAGCAGGATGTATATTGGTTTTGAGGACAACTCAATGGACAGTGTAGGGAGAAAAGGTCCTGGCTCCTTGAATGCCGTTTCTGGAGACACTGCGATCAATGTGGGAGATATGTCAAGATGTGTGTTGGTTTTGAGGACGGCTCTCTGGAGAGTCTTAGCAAAGAGGTCACACAGATAATCAGAGCAATTCTCAGAGACACTGAGAACAAGCTCGACAATTCCCTCCTGGCACTTTCCCTGTAGGAGATACCGCAAGACGTTTCTGTATATTGGGCACAGCGCTCTGCACGGTGTTAGCAGAGACTTTCCCGGGACAGTGAAACCCTATGTCAGAGACACTGAGAAGAAGCCCCAATGTTCCCTCCAGGCACTTTCAGTGTGGGTGCCTTCTCCACGTGGTTCCTGCTTTCACTGCAGCTCTGAAGAGAATGTTAGCCAAGAGGTAACCGGGACAGTGAAAACAGTACTCAAAGACAGGGAGAGCAAGCTCTCTCTTGGCACTTTGGATGTGGGACATACAGCGAGATGTTTGCTGCTTTTGCGTTTGGCTGTTGGGCGATTTAGAGCACAAAGATATCTAGTTGATTTGAAGCAGTTCCGAGAAAGTCTAAACATAATCCCCACTTCTCCCTCCTGGCACTTTCCATGTGGGAGATACAGCAGGATGTATATTGGTTTTGAGGACAACTCAATGGACAGTGTAGGGAGAAAAGGTCCTGGCTCCTTGAATGCCGTTTCTGGAGACACTGCGATCAATGTGGGAGATATGTCAAGATGTGTGTTGGTTTTGAGGACGGCTCTCTGGAGAGTCTTAGCAAAGAGGTCACAGGGATAATCAGAGCAATTCTCAGAGACACTGAGAACAAGCTCGACAATTCCCTCCTGGCACTTTCCCTGTAGGAGATACCGCAAGACGTTTCTGTATATTGGGCACAGCGCTCTGCACGGTGTTAGCAGAGACTTTCCCGGGACAGTGAAACCCTATGTCAGAGACACTGAGAAGAAGCCCCAATGTTCCCTCCAGGCACTTTCAGTGTGGGTGCCTTCTCCACGTGGTTCCTGCTTTCACTGCAGCTCTGAAGAGAATGTTAGCAAAGAGGTAACCAGGACAGTGAAAACAGTACTCAAAGACAGGGAGAGCAAGCTCTCTCTTGGCACTTTGGATGTGGGACATACAGCGAGATGTTTGCTGCCTTTGCGTTTGGCTGTTGGGAGATTTACAGCACAAAGATATCTAGTTGATTTGAAGCAGTTCCGAGAAAGTCTAAACATAATCCCCACTTCTCCCTCCTGGCACTTTCCACGTGGGAGATATAGCAGGATGTATATTGGTTTTGAGGACAACTCAATGGACAGTGTAGGGAGAAAAGTTCCTGGCTCCTTGAATGCCGTTTCTGGAGACACTGCGATCAATGAGGGAGATATGTCAAGATGTGTGTTTGTTTTGAGGACGGCTCTCTGGAGAGTCTTAGCAAAGAGGTCACACAGATAATCAGAGCAATTCTCAGAGACACTGAGAACAAGCTCGACAATTCCCTCCTGGCACTTTCCCTGTAGGAGATACCGCAAGACGTTTCTGTATATTGGGCACAGCGCTCTGCAGGGTGTTAGCAGAGACTTTCCCGGGACAGTGAAACCCTATGTCAGAGACACTGAGAAGAAGCCCCAGTGTTCCCTCCAGGCACTTTCAGTGTGGGTGCCTTCTCCACGTGGTTCCTGCTTTCACTGCAGCTCTGAAGAGAATGTTAGCAAAGAGGTAACCGGGACAGTGAAAACAGTACTCAAATCAGGGAGAGCAAGCTCTCTCTTGGCACTTTGGATGTGGGACATACAGCGAGATGTTTGCTGCTTTTGCGTTTGGCTGTTGGGAGATTTACAGCACAAAAATATCTAGTTGATTTGAAGCAGTTCCGAGAAAGTCTAAACATAATCCCCACTTCTCCCTCCTGGCACTTTCCATGTGGGAGATACAGCAGGATGTATATTGGTTTTGAGGACAACTCAATGGACAGTGTAGGGAGAAAAGTTCCTGGCTCCTTGAATGCCGTTTCTGGAGACACTGCGATCAATGTGGGAGATATGTCAAGATGTGTGTTGGTTTTGAGGACGGCTCTCTGGAGAGTCTTAGCAAAGAGGTCACACAGATAATCAGAGCAATTCTCAGAGACACTGAGAACAAGCTCCACAATTCCCTCCTGGCACTTTCCCTGTAGGAGATACCGCAAGACGTTTCTGTATATTGGGCACAGCGCTCTGCACGGTGTTAGCAGAGACTTTCCCGGGACAGTGAAACCCTATGTCAGAGACACTGAGAAGAAGCCCCAATGTTCCCTCCAGGCACTTTCAGTGTGGGTGCCTTCTCCACGTGGTTCCTGCTTTCACTGCAGCTCTGAAGAGAATGTTAGCCAAGAGGTAACCGGGACAGTGAAAACAGTACTCAAAGACAGGGAGAGCAAGCTCTCTCTTGGCACTTTGGATGTGGGACATACAGCGAGATGTTTGCTGCTTTTGCGTTTGGCTGTTGGGCGATTTAGAGCACAAAGATATCTAGTTGATTTGAAGCAGTTCCGAGAAAGTCTAAACATAATCCCCACTTCTCCCTCCTGGCACTTTCCATGTGGGAGATACAGCAGGATGTATATTGGTTTTGAGGACAACTCAATGGACAGTGTAGGGAGAAAAGGTCCTGGCTCCTTGAATGCCGTTTCTGGAGACACTGCGATCAATGTGGGAGATATGTCAAGATGTGTGTTGGTTTTGAGGACGGCTCTCTGGAGAGTCTTAGCAAAGAGGTCACAGGGATAATCAGAGCAATTCTCAGAGACACTGAGAACAAGCTCGACAATTCCCTCCTGGCACTTTCCCTGTAGGAGATACCGCAAGACGTTTCTGTATATTGGGCACAGCGCTCTGCACGGTGTTAGCAGAGACTTTCCCGGGACAGTGAAACCCTATGTCAGAGACACTGAGAAGAAGCCCCAATGTTCCCTCCAGGCACTTTCAGTGTGGGTGCCTTCTCCACGTGGTTCCTGCTTTCACTGCAGCTCTGAAGAGAATGTTAGCCAAGAGGTAACCGGGACAGTGAAAACAGTACTCAAAGACAGGGAGAGCAAGCTCTCTCTTGGCACTTTGGATGTGGGACATACAGCGAGATGTTTGCTGCTTTTGCGTTTGGCTGTTGGGAGATTTACAGCACAAAGATATCTAGTTGATTTGAAGCAGTTCCGAGAAAGTCTAAACATAATCCCCACTTCTCCCTCCTGGCACTTTCCATGTGGGAGATACAGCAGGATGTATATTGGTTTTGAGGACAACTCAATGGACAGTGTAGGGAGAAAAGGTCCTGGCTCCTTGAATGCCGTTTCTGGAGACACTGCGATCAATGTGGGAGATATGTCAAGATGTGTGTTGGTTTTGAGGACGGCTCTCTGGAGAGTCTTAGCAAAGAGGTCACAGGGATAATCAGAGCAATTCTCAGAGACACTGAGAACAAGCTCGACAATTCCCTCCTGGCACTTTCCCTGTAGGAGATACCGCAAGACGTTTCTGTATATTGGGCACAGCGCTCTGCACGGTGTTAGCAGAGACTTTCCCGGGACAGTGAAACCCTATGTCAGAGACACTGAGAAGAAGCCCCAATGTTCCCTCCAGGCACTTTCAGTGTGGGTGCCTTCTCCACGTGGTTCCTGCTTTCACTGCAGCTCTGAAGAGAATGTTAGCCAAGAGGTAACCGGGACAGTGAAAACAGTACTCAAAGACAGGGAGAGCAAGCTCTCTCTTGGCACTTTGGATGTGGGACATACAGCGAGATGTTTGCTGCTTTTGCGTTTGGCTGTTGGGAGATTTACAGCACAAAGATATCTAGTTGATTTGAAGCAGTTCCGAGAAAGTCTAAACATAATCCCCACTTCTCCCTCCTGGCACTTTCCATGTGGGAGATATAGCAGGATGTATATTGGTTTTGAGGACAACTCAATGGACAGTGTAGGGAGAAAACGTCCTGGCTCCTTGAATGCCATTTCTGGAGACACTGCGATCAATGTGGGAGATATGTCAAGATGTGTGTTGGTTTTGAGGACGGCTCTCTGGAGAGTCTTAGCAAAGAGGTCACACAGATAATCAGAGCAATTCTCAGAGACACTGAGAACAAGCTCGACAATTCCCTCCTGGCACTTTCCCTGTAGGAGATACCGCAAGACGTTTCTGTATATTGGGCACAGCGCTCTGCACGGTGTTAGCAGAGACTTTCCCGGGACAGTGAAACCCTATGTCAGAGACACTGAGAAGAAGCCCCAATGTTCCCTCCAGGCACTTTCAGTGTGGGTGCCTTCTCCACGTGGTTCCTGCTTTCACTGCAGCTCTGAAGAGAATGTTAGCCAAGAGGTAACCGGGACAGTGAAAACAGTACTCAAAGACAGGGAGAGCAAGCTCTCTCTTGGCACTTTGGATGTGGGACATACAGCGAGATGTTTGCTGCTTTTGCGTTTGGCTGTTGGGCGATTTAGAGCACAAAGATATCTAGTTGATTTGAAGCAGTTCCGAGAAAGTCTAAACATAATCCCCACTTCTCCCTCCTGGCACTTTCCATGTGGGAGATACAGCAGGATGTATATTGGTTTTGAGGACAACTCAATGGACAGTGTAGGGAGAAAAGGTCCTGGCTCCTTGAATGCCGTTTCTGGAGACACTGCGATCAATGTGGGAGATATGTCAAGATGTGTGTTGGTTTTGAGGACGGCTCTCTGGAGAGTCTTAGCAAAGAGGTCACACAGATAATCAGAGCAATTCTCAGAGACACTGAGAACAAGCTCGACAATTCCCTCCTGGCACTTTCCCTGTAGGAGATACCGCAAGACGTTTCTGTATATTGGGCACAGCGCTCTGCACGGTGTTAGCAGAGACTTTCCCGGGACAGTGAAACCCTATGTCAGAGACACTGAGAAGAAGCCCCAATGTTCCCTCCAGGCACTTTCAGTGTGGGTGCCTTCTCCACGTGGTTCCTGCTTTCACTGCAGCTCTGAAGAGAATGTTAGCCAAGAGGTAACCGGGACAGTGAAAACAGTACTCAAAGACAGGGAGAGCAAGCTCTCTCTTGGCACTTTGGATGTGGGACATACAGCGAGATGTTTGCTGCTTTTGCGTTTGGCTGTTGGGAGATTTACAGCACAAAGATATCTAGTTGATTTGAAGCAGTTCCGAGAAAGTCTAAACATAATCCCCACTTCTCCCTCCTGGCACTTTCCATGTGGGAGATACAGCAGGATGTATATTGGTTTTGAGGACAACTCAATGGCCAGTGTAGGGAGAAAAGGTCCTGGCTCCTTGAATGCCGTTTCTGGAGACACTGCGATCAATGTGGGAGATATGTCAAGATGTGTGTTGGTTTTGAGGACGGCTCTCTGGAGAGTCTTAGCAAAGAGGTCACAGGGATAATCAGAGCAATTCTCAGAGACACTGAGAACAAGCTCGACAATTCCCTCCTGGCACTTTCCCTGTAGGAGATACCGCAAGACGTTTCTGTATATTGGGCACAGCGCTCTGCACGGTGTTAGCAGAGACTTTCCCGGGACAGTGAAACCCTATGTCAGAGACACTGAGAAGAAGCCCCAATGTTCCCTCCAGGCACTTTCAGTGTGGGTGCCTTCTCCACGTGGTTCCTGCTTTCACTGCAGCTCTGAAGAGAATGTTAGCCAAGAGGTAACCGGGACAGTGAAAACAGTACTCAAAGACAGGGAGAGCAAGCTCTCTCTTGGCACTTTGGATGTGGGACATACAGCGAGATGTTTGCTGCTTTTGCGTTTGGCTGTTGGGAGATTTACAGCACAAAGATATCTAGTTGATTTGAAGCAGTTCCGAGAAAGTCTAAACATAATCCCCACTTCTCCCTCCTGGCACTTTCCATGTGGGAGATATAGCAGGATGTATATTGGTTTTGAGGACAACTCAATGGACAGTGTAGGGAGAAAAGGTCCTGGCTCCTTGAATGCCATTTCTGGAGACACTGCGATCAATGTGGGAGATATGTCAAGATGTGTGTTGGTTTTGAGGACGGCTCTCTGGAGAGTCTTAGCAAAGAGGTCACAGGGATAATCAGAGCAATTCTCAGAGACACTGAGAACAAGCTCGACAATTCCCTCCTGGCACTTTCCCTGTAGGAGATACCGCAAGACGTTTCTGTATATTGGGCACAGCGCTCTGCACGGTGTTAGCAGAGACTTTCCCGGGACAGTGAAACCCTATGTCAGAGACACTGAGAAGAAGCCCCAATGTTCCCTCCAGGCACTTTCAGTGTGGGTGCCTTCTCCACGTGGTTCCTGCTTTCACTGCAGCTCTGAAGAGAATGTTAGCCAAGAGGTAACCGGGACAGTGAAAACAGTACTCAAAGACAGGGAGAGCAAGCTCTCTCTTGGCACTTTGGATGTGGGACATACAGCGAGATGTTTGCTGCTTTTGCGTTTGGCTGTTGGGAGATTTACAGCACAAAGATATCTAGTTGATTTGAAGCAGTTCCGAGAAAGTCTAAACATAATCCCCACTTCTCCCTCCTGGCACTTTCCATGTGGGAGATATAGCAGGATGTATATTGGTTTTGAGGACAACTCAATGGACAGTGTAGGGAGAAAAGGTCCTGGCTCCTTGAATGCCATTTCTGGAGACACTGCGATCAATGTGGGAGATATGTCAAGATGTGTGTTGGTTTTGAGGACGGCTCTCTGGAGAGTCTTAGCAAAGAGGTCACAGGGATAATCAGAGCAATTCTCAGAGACACTGAGAACAAGCTCGACAATTCCCTCCTGGCACTTTCCCTGTAGGAGATACCGCAAGACGTTTCTGTATATTGGGCACAGCGCTCTGCACGGTGTTAGCAGAGACTTTCCCGGGACAGTGAAACCCTATGTCAGAGACACTGAGAAGAAGCCCCAATGTTCCCTCCAGGCACTTTCAGTGTGGGTGCCTTCTCCACGTGGTTCCTGCTTTCACTGCAGCTCTGAAGAGAATGTTAGCCAAGAGGTAACCGGGACAGTGAAAACAGTACTCAAAGACAGGGAGAGCAAGCTCTCTCTTGGCACTTTGGATGTGGGACATACAGCGAGATGTTTGCTGCTTTTGCGTTTGGCTGTTGGGAGATTTACAGCACAAAGATATCTAGTTGATTTGAAGCAGTTCCGAGAAAGTCTAAACATAATCCCCACTTCTCCCTCCTGGCACTTTCCATGTGGGAGATATAGCAGGATGTATATTGGTTTTGAGGACAACTCAATGGCCAGTGTAGGGAGAAAACGTCCTGGCTCCTTGAATGCCATTTCTGGAGACACTGCGATCAATGTGGGAGATATGTCAAGATGTGTGTTGGTTTTGAGGACGGCTCTCTGGAGAGTCTTAGCAAAGAGGTCACACAGATAATCAGAGCAATTCTCAGAGACACTGAGAACAAGCTCGACAATTCCCTCCTGGCACTTTCCCTGTAGGAGATACCGCAAGACGTTTCTGTATATTGGGCACAGCGCTCTGCACGGTGTTAGCAGAGACTTTCCCGGGACAGTGAAACCCTATGTCAGAGACACTGAGAAGAAGCCCCAATGTTCCCTCCAGGCACTTTCAGTGTGGGTGCCTTCTCCACGTGGTTCCTGCTTTCACTGCAGCTCTGAAGAGAATGTTAGCCAAGAGGTAACCGGGACAGTGAAAACAGTACTCAAAGACAGGGAGAGCAAGCTCTCTCTTGGCACTTTGGATGTGGGACATACAGCGAGATGTTTGCTGCTTTTGCGTTTGGCTGTTGGGAGATTTACAGCACAAAGATATCTAGTTGATTTGAAGCAGTTCCGAGAAAGTCTAAACATAATCCCCACTTCTCCCTCCTGGCACTTTCCATGTGGGAGATATAGCAGGATGTATATTGGTTTTGAGGACAACTCAATGGACAGTGTAGGGAGAAAAGGTCCTGGCTCCTTGAATGCCATTTCTGGAGACACTGCGATCAATGTGGGAGATATGTCAAGATGTGTGTTGGTTTTGAGGACGGCTCTCTGGAGAGTCTTAGCAAAGAGGTCACAGGGATAATCAGAGCAATTCTCAGAGACACTGAGAACAAGCTCGACAATTCCCTCCTGGCACTTTCCCTGTAGGAGATACCGCAAGACGTTTCTGTATATTGGGCACAGCGCTCTGCACGGTGTTAGCAGAGACTTTCCCGGGACAGTGAAACCCTATGTCAGAGACACTGAGAAGAAGCCCCAATGTTCCCTCCAGGCACTTTCAGTGTGGGTGCCTTCTCCACGTGGTTCCTGCTTTCACTGCAGCTCTGAAGAGAATGTTAGCCAAGAGGTAACCGGGACAGTGAAAACAGTACTCAAAGACAGGGAGAGCAAGCTCTCTCTTGGCACTTTGGATGTGGGACATACAGCGAGATGTTTGCTGCTTTTGCGTTTGGCTGTTGGGCGATTTACAGCACAAAGATATCTAGTTGATTTGAAGCAGTTCCGAGAAAGTCTAAACATAATCCCCACTTCTCCCTCCTGGCACTTTCCATGTGGGAGATACAGCAGGATGTATATTGGTTTTGAGGACAACTCAATGGCCAGTGTAGGGAGAAAAGGTCCTGGCTCCTTGAATGCCGTTTCTGGAGACACTGCGATCAATGTGGGAGATATGTCAAGATGTGTGTTGGTTTTGAGGACGGCTCTCTGGAGAGTCTTAGCAAAGAGGTCACACAGATAATCAGAGCAATTCTCAGAGACACTGAGAACAAGCTCGACAATTCCCTCCTGGCACTTTCCCTGTAGGAGATACCGCAAGACGTTTCTGTATATTGGGCACAGCGCTCTGCACGGTGTTAGCAGAGACTTTCCCGGGACAGTGAAACCCTATGTCAGAGACACTGAGAAGAAGCCCCAATGTTCCCTCCAGGCACTTTCAGTGTGGGTGCCTTCTCCACGTGGTTCCTGCTTTCACTGCAGCTCTGAAGAGAATGTTAGCCAAGAGGTAACCGGGACAGTGAAAACAGTACTCAAAGACAGGGAGAGCAAGCTCTCTCTTGGCACTTTGGATGTGGGACATACAGCGAGATGTTTGCTGCTTTTGCGTTTGGCTGTTGGGAGATTTACAGCACAAAGATATCTAGTTGATTTGAAGCAGTTCCGAGAAAGTCTAAACATAATCCCCACTTCTCCCTCCTGGCACTTTCCATGTGGGAGATATAGCAGGATGTATATTGGTTTTGAGGACAACTCAATGGACAGTGTAGGGAGAAAAGGTCCTGGCTCCTTGAATGCCATTTCTGGAGACACTGCGATCAATGTGGGAGATATGTCAAGATGTGTGTTGGTTTTGAGGACGGCTCTCTGGAGAGTCTTAGCAAAGAGGTCACAGGGATAATCAGAGCAATTCTCAGAGACACTGAGAACAAGCTCGACAATTCCCTCCTGGCACTTTCCCTGTAGGAGATACCGCAAGACGTTTCTGTATATTGGGCACAGCGCTCTGCACGGTGTTAGCAGAGACTTTCCCGGGACAGTGAAACCCTATGTCAGAGACACTGAGAAGAAGCCCCAATGTTCCCTCCAGGCACTTTCAGTGTGGGTGCCTTCTCCACGTGGTTCCTGCTTTCACTGCAGCTCTGAAGAGAATGTTAGCCAAGAGGTAACCGGGACAGTGAAAACAGTACTCAAAGACAGGGAGAGCAAGCTCTCTCTTGGCACTTTGGATGTGGGACATACAGCGAGATGTTTGCTGCTTTTGCGTTTGGCTGTTGGGAGATTTACAGCACAAAGATATCTAGTTGATTTGAAGCAGTTCCGAGAAAGTCTAAACATAATCCCCACTTCTCCCTCCTGGCACTTTCCATGTGGGAGATATAGCAGGATGTATATTGGTTTTGAGGACAACTCAATGGACAGTGTAGGGAGAAAACGTCCTGGCTCCTTGAATGCCATTTCTGGAGACACTGCGATCAATGTGGGAGATATGTCAAGATGTGTGTTGGTTTTGAGGACGGCTCTCTGGAGAGTCTTAGCAAAGAGGTCACAGGGATAATCAGAGCAATTCTCAGAGCACTGAGAACAAGCTCGACAATTCCCTCCTGGCACTTTCCCTGTAGGAGATACCGCAAGACGTTTCTGTATATTGGGCACAGCGCTCTGCAGGGTGTTAGCAGAGACTTTCCCGGGACAGTGAAACCCTATGTCAGAGACACTGAGAAGAAGCCCCAATGTTCCCTCCAGGCACTTTCAGTGTGGGTGCCTTCTCCACGTGGTTCCTGCTTTCACTGCAGCTCTGAAGAGAATGTTAGCCAAGAGGTAACCGGGACAGTGAAAACAGTACTCAAAGACAGGGAGAGCAAGCTCTCTCTTGGCACTTTGGATGTGGGACATACAGCGAGATGTTTGCTGCTTTTGCGTTTGGCTGTTGGGCGATTTACAGCACAAAGATATCTAGTTGATTTGAAGCAGTTCCGAGAAAGTCTAAACATAATCCCCACTTCTCCCTCCTGGCACTTTCCATGTGGGAGATACAGCAGGATGTATATTGGTTTTGAGGACAACTCAATGGACAGTGTAGGGAGAAAAGGTCCTGGCTCCTTGAATGCCGTTTCTGGAGACACTGCGATCAATGTGGGAGATATGTCAAGATGTGTGTTGGTTTTGAGGACGGCTCTCTGGAGAGTCTTAGCAAAGAGGTCACACAGATAATCAGAGCAATTCTCAGAGACACTGAGAACAAGCTCGACAATTCCCTCCTGGCACTTTCCCTGTAGGAGATACCGCAAGACGTTTCTGTATATTGGGCACAGCGCTCTGCAGGGTGTTAGCAGAGACTTTCCCGGGACAGTGAAACCCTATGTCAGAGACACTGAGAAGAAGCCCCAATGTTCCCTCCAGGCACTTTCAGTGTGGGTGCCTTCTCCACGTGGTTCCTGCTTTCACTGCAGCTCTGAAGAGAATGTTAGCCAAGAGGTAACCGGGACAGTGAAAACAGTACTCAAAGACAGGGAGAGCAAGCTCTCTCTTGGCACTTTGGATGTGGGACATACAGCGAGATGTTTGCTGCTTTTGCGTTTGGCTGTTGGGAGATTTACAGCACAAAGATATCTAGTTGATTTGAAGCAGTTCCGAGAAAGTCTAAACATAATCCCCACTTCTCCCTCCTGGCACTTTCCATGTGGGAGATACAGCAGGATGTATATTGGTTTTGAGGACAACTCAATGGACAGTGTAGGGAGAAAAGGTCCTGGCTCCTTGAATGCCATTTCTGGAGACACTGCGATCAATGTGGGAGATATGTCAAGATGTGTGTTGGTTTTGAGGACGGCTCTCTGGAGAGTCTTAGCAAAGAGGTCACACAGATAATCAGAGCAATTCTCAGAGACACTGAGAACAAGCTCGACAATTCCCTCCTGGCACTTTCCCTGTAGGAGATACCGCAACACGTTTCTGTATATTGGGCACAGCGCTCTGCGCGGTGTTAGCAGAGACTTTCCCGGGACAGTGAAACCCTATGTCAGAGACACTGAGAAGAAGCCCCAATGTTCCCTCCAGGCACTTTCAGTGTGGGTGCCTTCTCCACGTGGTTCCTGCTTTCACTGCAGCTCTGAAGAGAATGTTAGCCAAGAGGTAACCGGGACAGTGAAAACAGTACTCAAAGACAGGGAGAGCAAGCTCTCTCTTGGCACTTTGGATGTGGGACATACAGCGAGATGTTTGCTGCTTTTGCGTTTGGCTGTTGGGCGATTTACAGCACAAAGATATCTAGTTGATTTGAAGCAGTTCCGAGAAAGTCTAAACATAATCCCCACTTCTCCCTCCTGGCACTTTCCATGTGGGAGATACAGCAGGATGTATATTGGTTTTGAGGACAACTCAATGGACAGTGTAGGGAGAAAAGGTCCTGGCTCCTTGAATGCCGTTTCTGGAGACACTGCGATCAATGTGGGAGATATGTCAAGATGTGTGTTGGTTTTGAGGACGGCTCTCTGGAGAGTCTTAGCAAAGAGGTCACACAGATAATCAGAGCAATTCTCAGAGACACTGAGAACAAGCTCGACAATTCCCTCCTGGCACTTTCCCTGTAGGAGATACCGCAAGACGTTTCTGTATATTGGGCACAGCGCTCTGCAGGGTGTTAGCAGAGACTTTCCCGGGACAGTGAAACCCTATGTCAGAGACACTGAGAAGAAGCCCCAATGTTCCCTCCAGGCACTTTCAGTGTGGGTGCCTTCTCCACGTGGTTCCTGCTTTCACTGCAGCTCTGAAGAGAATGTTAGCCAAGAGGTAACCGGGACAGTGAAAACAGTACTCAAAGACAGGGAGAGCAAGCTCTCTCTTGGCACTTTGGATGTGGGACATACAGCGAGATGTTTGCTGCTTTTGCGTTTGGCTGTTGGGCGATTTACAGCACAAAGATATCTAGTTGATTTGAAGCAGTTCCGAGAAAGTCTAAACATAATCCCCACTTCTCCCTCCTGGCACTTTCCACGTGGGAGATATAGCAGGATGTATATTGGTTTTGAGGACAACTCAATGGACAGTGTAGGGAGAAAAGGTCCTGGCTCCTTGAATGCCGTTTCTGGAGACACTGCGATCAATGTGGGAGATATGTTAAGATGTGTGTTGGTTTTGAGGACGGCTCTCTGGAGAGTCTTAGCAAAGAGGTCACACAGATAATCAGAGCAATTCTCAGAGACACTGAGAACAAGCTCCACAATTCCCTCCTGGCACTTTCCCTGTAGGAGATACCGCAAGACGTTTCTGTATATTGGGCACAGCGCTCTGCACGGTGTTAGCAGAGACTTTCCCGGGACAGTGAAACCCTATGTCAGAGACACTGAGAAGAAGCCCCAATGTTCCCTCCAGGCACTTTCAGTGTGGGTGCCTTCTCCACGTGGTTCCTGCTTTCACTGCAGCTCTGAAGAGAATGTTAGCCAAGAGGTAACCGGGACAGTGAAAACAGTACTCAAAGACAGGGAGAGCAAGCTCTCTCTTGGCACTTTGGATGTGGGACATACAGCGAGATGTTTGCTGCTTTTGCGTTTGGCTGTTGGGAGATTTACAGCACAAAGATATCTAGTTGATTTGAAGCAGTTCCGAGAAAGTCTAAACATAATCCCCACTTCTCCCTCCTGGCACTTTCCATGTGGGAGATACAGCAGGATGTATATTGGTTTTGAGGACAACTCAATGGCCAGTGTAGGGAGAAAAGGTCCTGGCTCCTTGAATGCCGTTTCTGGAGACACTGCGATCAATGTGGGAGATATGTCAAGATGTGTGTTGGTTTTGAGGACGGCTCTCTGGAGAGTCTTAGCAAAGAGGTCACACAGATAATCAGAGCAATTCTCAGAGACACTGAGAACAAGCTCGACAATTCCCTCCTGGCACTTTCCCTGTAGGAGATACCGCAAGACGTTTCTGTATATTGGGCACAGCGCTCTGCACGGTGTTAGCAGAGACTTTCCCGGGACAGTGAAACCCTATGTCAGAGACACTGAGAAGAAGCCCCAATGTTCCCTCCAGGCACTTTCAGTGTGGGTGCCTTCTCCACGTGGTTCCTGCTTTCACTGCAGCTCTGAAGAGAATGTTAGCCAAGAGGTAACCGGGACAGTGAAAACAGTACTCAAAGACAGGGAGAGCAAGCTCTCTCTTGGCACTTTGGATGTGGGACATACAGCGAGATGTTTGCTGCTTTTGCGTTTGGCTGTTGGGCGATTTACAGCACAAAGATATCTAGTTGATTTGAAGCAGTTCCGAGAAAGTCTAAACATAATCCCCACTTCTCCCTCCTGGCACTTTCCATGTGGGAGATACAGCAGGATGTATATTGGTTTTGAGGACAACTCAATGGACAGTGTAGGGAGAAAAGGTCCTGGCTCCTTGAATGCCGTTCCTGGAGACACTGCGATCAATGAGGGAGATATGTCAAGATGTGTGTTGGTTTTGAGGACGGCTCTCTGGAGAGTCTTAGCAAAGAGGTCACAGGGATAATCAGAGCAATTCTCAGAGACACTGAGAACAAGCTCGACAATTCCCTCCTGGCACTTTCCCTGTAGGAGATACCGCAAGACGTTTCTGTATATTGGGCACAGCGCTCTCCACGGTGTTAGCAGAGACTTTCCCGGGACAGTGAAACCCTATGTCAGAGACACTGAGAAGAAGCCCCAATGTTCCCTCCAGGCACTTTCAGTGTGGGTGCCTTCTCCACGTGGTTCCTGCTTTCACTGCAGCTCTGAAGAGAATGTTAGCAAAGAGGTAACCGGGACAGTGAAAACAGTACTCAAAGACAGGGAGAGCAAGCTCTCTCTTGGCACTTTGGATGTGGGACATACAGCGAGATGTTTGCTGCTTTTGCGTTTGGCTGTTGGGAGATTTACAGCACAAAGATATCTAGTTGATTTGAAGCAGTTCCGAGAAAGTCTAAACATAATCCCCACTTCTCCCTCCTGGCACTTTCCACGTGGGAGATACAGCAGGATGTATATTGGTTTTGAGGACAACTCAATGGACAGTGTAGGGAGAAAAGGTCCTGGCTCCTTGAATGCCGTTTCTGGAGACACTGCGATCAATGTGGGAGATATGTCAAGATGTGTGTTGGTTTTGAGGACGGCTCTCTGGAGAGTCTTAGCAAAGAGGTCACAGGGAAAATCAGAGCAATTCTCAGAGACACTGAGAACAAGCTCGACAATTCCCTCCTGGCACTTTCCCTGTAGGAGATACCGCAAGACGTTTCTGTATATTGGGCACAGCGCTCTGCACGGTGTTAGCAGAGACTTTCCTGGGACAGTGAAACCCTATGTCAGAGACACTGAGAAGAAGCCCCAATGTTCCCTCCAGGCACTTTCAGTGTGGGTGCCTTCTCCACGTGGTTCCTGCTTTCACTGCAGCTCTGAAGAGAATGTTAGCAAAGAGGTAACCGGGACAGTGAAAACAGTACTCAAAGACAGGGAGAGCAAGCTCTCTCTTGGCACTTTGGATGTGGGACATACAGCGAGATGTTTGCTGCTTTTGCGTTTGGCTGTTGGGAGATTTACAGCACAAAGATATCTAGTTGATTTGAAGCAGTTCCGAGAAAGTCTAAACATAATCCCCACTTCTCCCTCCTGGCACTTTCCATGTGGGAGATATAGCAGGATGTATATTGGTTTTGAGGACAACTCAATGGACAGTGTAGGGAGAAAAGGTCCTGGCTCCTTGAATGCCATTTCTGGAGACACTGCGATCAATGTGGGAGATATGTCAAGATGTGTGTTGGTTTTGAGGACGGCTCTCTGGAGAGTCTTAGCAAAGAGGTCACACAGATAATCAGAGCAATTCTCAGAGACACTGAGAACAAGCTCCACAATTCCCTCCTGGCACTTTCCCTGTAGGAGATACCGCAAGACGTTTCTGTATATTGGGCACAGCGCTCTGCAGGGTGTTAGCAGAGACTTTCCCGGAACAGTGAAACCCTATGTCAGAGACACTGAGAAGAAGCCCCAATGTTCCCTCCAGGCACTTTCAGTGTGGGTGCCTTCTCCACGTGGTTCCTGCTTTCACTGCAGCTCTGAAGAGAATGTTAGCCAAGAGGTAACCGGGACAGTGAAAACAGTACTCAAAGACAGGGAGAGCAAGCTCTCTCTTGGCACTTTGGATGTGGGACATACAGCGAGATGTTTGCTGCTTTTGCGTTTGGCTGTTGGGCGATTTAGAGCACAAAGATATCTAGTTGATTTGAAGCAGTTCCGAGAAAGTCTAAACATAATCCCCACTTCTCCCTCCTGGCACTTTCCATGTGGGAGATACAGCAGGATGTATATTGGTTTTGAGGACAACTCAATGGACAGTGTAGGGAGAAAAGGTCCTGGCTCCTTGAATGCCGTTTCTGGAGACACTGCGATCAATGTGGGAGATATGTCAAGATGTGTGTTGGTTTTGAGGACGGCTCTCTGGAGAGTCTTAGCAAAGAGGTCACAGGGATAATCAGAGCAATTCTCAGAGACACTGAGAACAAGCTCGACAATTCCCTCCTGGCACTTTCCCTGTAGGAGATACCGCAAGACGTTTCTGTATATTGGGCACAGCGCTCTGCACGGTGTTAGCAGAGACTTTCCCGGGACAGTGAAACCCTATGTCAGAGACACTGAGAAGAAGCCCCAATGTTCCCTCCAGGCACTTTCAGTGTGGGTGCCTTCTCCACGTGGTTCCTGCTTTCACTGCAGCTCTGAAGAGAATGTTAGCCAAGAGGTAACCGGGACAGTGAAAACAGTACTCAAAGACAGGGAGAGCAAGCTCTCTCTTGGCACTTTGGATGTGGGACATACAGCGAGATGTTTGCTGCTTTTGCGTTTGGCTGTTGGGAGATTTACAGCACAAAGATATCTAGTTGATTTGAAGCAGTTCCGAGAAAGTCTAAACATAATCCCCACTTCTCCCTCCTGGCACTTTCCATGTGGGAGATACAGCAGGATGTATATTGGTTTTGAGGACAACTCAATGGCCAGTGTAGGGAGAAAAGGTCCTGGCTCCTTGAATGCCGTTTCTGGAGACACTGCGATCAATGTGGGAGATATGTCAAGATGTGTGTTGGTTTTGAGGACGGCTCTCTGGAGAGTCTTAGCAAAGAGGTCACAGGGATAATCAGAGCAATTCTCAGAGACACTGAGAACAAGCTCGACAATTCCCTCCTGGCACTTTCCCTGTAGGAGATACCGCAAGACGTTTCTGTATATTGGGCACAGCGCTCTGCACGGTGTTAGCAGAGACTTTCCCGGGACAGTGAAACCCTATGTCAGAGACACTGAGAAGAAGCCCCAATGTTCCCTCCAGGCACTTTCAGTGTGGGTGCCTTCTCCACGTGGTTCCTGCTTTCACTGCAGCTCTGAAGAGAATGTTAGCAAAGAGGTAACCGGGACAGTGAAAACAGTACTCAAAGACAGGGAGAGCAAGCTCTCTCTTGGCACTTTGGATGTGGGACATACAGCGAGATGTTTGCTGCTTTTGCGTTTGGCTGTTGGGAGATTTACAGCACAAAGATATCTAGTTGATTTGAAGCAGTTCCGAGAAAGTCTAAACATAATCCCCACTTCTCCCTCCTGGCACTTTCCATGTGGGAGATATAGCAGGATGTATATTGGTTTTGAGGACAACTCAATGGACAGTGTAGGGAGAAAAGGTCCTGGCTCCTTGAATGCCATTTCTGGAGACACTGCGATCAATGTGGGAGATATGTCAAGATGTGTGTTGGTTTTGAGGACGGCTCTCTGGAGAGTCTTAGCAAAGAGGTCACAGGGATAATCAGAGCAATTCTCAGAGACACTGAGAACAAGCTCGACAATTCCCTCCTGGCACTTTCCCTGTAGGAGATACCGCAAGACGTTTCTGTATATTGGGCACAGCGCTCTGCACGGTGTTAGCAGAGACTTTCCCGGGACAGTGAAACCCTATGTCAGAGACACTGAGAAGAAGCCCCAATGTTCCCTCCAGGCACTTTCAGTGTGGGTGCCTTCTCCACGTGGTTCCTGCTTTCACTGCAGCTCTGAAGAGAATGTTAGCCAAGAGGTAACCGGGACAGTGAAAACAGTACTCAAAGACAGGGAGAGCAAGCTCTCTCTTGGCACTTTGGATGTGGGACATACAGCGAGATGTTTGCTGCTTTTGCGTTTGGCTGTTGGGAGATTTACAGCACAAAGATATCTAGTTGATTTGAAGCAGTTCCGAGAAAGTCTAAACATAATCCCCACTTCTCCCTCCTGGCACTTTCCATGTGGGAGATACAGCAGGATGTATATTGGTTTTGAGGACAACTCAATGGACAGTGTAGGGAGAAAAGGTCCTGGCTCCTTGAATGCCATTTCTGGAGACACTGCGATCAATGTGGGAGATATGTCAAGATGTGTGTTGGTTTTGAGGACGGCTCTCTGGAGAGTCTTAGCAAAGAGGTCACAGGGATAATCAGAGCAATTCTCAGAGACACTGAGAACAAGCTCGACAATTCCCTCCTGGCACTTTCCCTGTAGGAGATACCGCAAGACGTTTCTGTATATTGGGCACAGCGCTCTGCACGGTGTTAGCAGAGACTTTCCCGGGACAGTGAAACCCTATGTCAGAGACACTGAGAAGAAGCCCCAATGTTCCCTCCAGGCACTTTCAGTGTGGGTGCCTTCTCCACGTGGTTCCTGCTTTCACTGCAGCTCTGAAGAGAATGTTAGCCAAGAGGTAACCGGGACAGTGAAAACAGTACTCAAAGACAGGGAGAGCAAGCTCTCTCTTGGCACTTTGGATGTGGGACATACAGCGAGATGTTTGCTGCTTTTGCGTTTGGCTGTTGGGAGATTTACAGCACAAAGATATCTAGTTGATTTGAAGCAGTTCCGAGAAAGTCTAAACATAATCCCCACTTCTCCCTCCTGGCACTTTCCATGTGGGAGATATAGCAGGATGTATATTGGTTTTGAGGACAACTCAATGGACAGTGTAGGGAGAAAAGGTCCTGGCTCCTTGAATGCCATTTCTGGAGACACTGCGATCAATGTGGGAGATATGTCAAGATGTGTGTTGGTTTTGAGGACGGCTCTCTGGAGAGTCTTAGCAAAGAGGTCACAGGGATAATCAGAGCAATTCTCAGAGACACTGAGAACAAGCTCGACAATTCCCTCCTGGCACTTTCCCTGTAGGAGATACCGCAAGACGTTTCTGTATATTGGGCACAGCGCTCTGCACGGTGTTAGCAGAGACTTTCCCGGGACAGTGAAACCCTATGTCAGAGACACTGAGAAGAAGCCCCAATGTTCCCTCCAGGCACTTTCAGTGTGGGTGCCTTCTCCACGTGGTTCCTGCTTTCACTGCAGCTCTGAAGAGAATGTTAGCCAAGAGGTAACCGGGACAGTGAAAACAGTACTCAAAGACAGGGAGAGCAAGCTCTCTCTTGGCACTTTGGATGTGGGACATACAGCGAGATGTTTGCTGCTTTTGCGTTTGGCTGTTGGGAGATTTACAGCACAAAGATATCTAGTTGATTTGAAGCAGTTCCGAGAAAGTCTAAACATAATCCCCACTTCTCCCTCCTGGCACTTTCCATGTGGGAGATATAGCAGGATGTATATTGGTTTTGAGGACAACTCAATGGACAGTGTAGGGAGAAAACGTCCTGGCTCCTTGAATGCCATTTCTGGAGACACTGCGATCAATGTGGGAGATATGTCAAGATGTGTGTTGGTTTTGAGGACGGCTCTCTGGAGAGTCTTAGCAAAGAGGTCACACAGATAATCAGAGCAATTCTCAGAGACACTGAGAACAAGCTCGACAATTCCCTCCTGGCACTTTCCCTGTAGGAGATACCGCAAGACGTTTCTGTATATTGGGCACAGCGCTCTGCACGGTGTTAGCAGAGACTTTCCCGGGACAGTGAAACCCTATGTCAGAGACACTGAGAAGAAGCCCCAATGTTCCCTCCAGGCACTTTCAGTGTGGGTGCCTTCTCCACGTGGTTCCTGCTTTCACTGCAGCTCTGAAGAGAATGTTAGCCAAGAGGTAACCGGGACAGTGAAAACAGTACTCAAAGACAGGGAGAGCAAGCTCTCTCTTGGCACTTTGGATGTGGGACATACAGCGAGATGTTTGCTGCTTTTGCGTTTGGCTGTTGGGAGATTTACAGCACAAAGATATCTAGTTGATTTGAAGCAGTTCCGAGAAAGTCTAAACATAATCCCCACTTCTCCCTCCTGGCACTTTCCATGTGGGAGATACAGCAGGATGTATATTGGTTTTGAGGACAACTCAATGGCCAGTGTAGGGAGAAAAGGTCCTGGCTCCTTGAATGCCGTTTCTGGAGACACTGCGATCAATGTGGGAGATATGTCAAGATGTGTGTTGGTTTTGAGGACGGCTCTCTGGAGAGTCTTAGCAAAGAGGTCACACAGATAATCAGAGCAATTCTCAGAGACACTGAGAACAAGCTCGACAATTCCCTCCTGGCACTTTCCCTGTAGGAGATACCGCAAGACGTTTCTGTATATTGGGCACAGCGCTCTGCACGGTGTTAGCAGAGACTTTCCCGGGACAGTGAAACCCTATGTCAGAGACACTGAGAAGAAGCCCCAATGTTCCCTCCAGGCACTTTCAGTGTGGGTGCCTTCTCCACGTGGTTCCTGCTTTCACTGCAGCTCTGAAGAGAATGTTAGCCAAGAGGTAACCGGGACAGTGAAAACAGTACTCAAAGACAGGGAGAGCAAGCTCTCTCTTGGCACTTTGGATGTGGGACATACAGCGAGATGTTTGCTGCTTTTGCGTTTGGCTGTTGGGAGATTTACAGCACAAAGATATCTAGTTGATTTGAAGCAGTTCCGAGAAAGTCTAAACATAATCGCCACTTCTCCCTCCTGGCACTTTCCATGTGGGAGATATAGCAGGATGTATATTGGTTTTGAGGACAACTCAATGGACAGTGTAGGGAGAAAAGGTCCTGGCTCCTTGAATGCCATTTCTGGAGACACTGCGATCAATGTGGGAGATATGTCAAGATGTGTGTTGGTTTTGAGGACGGCTCTCTGGAGAGTCTTAGCAAAGAGGTCACAGGGATAATCAGAGCAATTCTCAGAGACACTGAGAACAAGCTCGACAATTCCCTCCTGGCACTTTCCCTGTAGGAGATACCGCAAGACGTTTCTGTATATTGGGCACAGCGCTCTGCACGGTGTTAGCAGAGACTTTCCCGGGACAGTGAAACCCTATGTCAGAGACACTGAGAAGAAGCCCCAATGTTCCCTCCAGGCACTTTCAGTGTGGGTGCCTTCTCCACGTGGTTCCTGCTTTCACTGCAGCTCTGAAGAGAATGTTAGCCAAGAGGTAACCGGGACAGTGAAAACAGTACTCAAAGACAGGGAGAGCAAGCTCTCTCTTGGCACTTTGGATGTGGGACATACAGCGAGATGTTTGCTGCTTTTGCGTTTGGCTGTTGGGAGATTTACAGCACAAAGATATCTAGTTGATTTGAAGCAGTTCCGAGAAAGTCTAAACATAATCCCCACTTCTCCCTCCTGGCACTTTCCATGTGGGAGATATAGCAGGATGTATATTGGTTTTGAGGACAACTCAATGGACAGTGTAGGGAGAAAACGTCCTGGCTCCTTGAATGCCATTTCTGGAGACACTGCGATCAATGTGGGAGATATGTCAAGATGTGTGTTGGTTTTGAGGACGGCTCTCTGGAGAGTCTTAGCAAAGAGGTCACAGGGATAATCAGAGCAATTCTCAGAGCACTGAGAACAAGCTCCACAATTCCCTCCTGGCACTTTCCCTGTAGGAGATACCGCAAGACGTTTCTGTATATTGGGCACAGCGCTCTGCAGGGTGTTAGCAGAGACTTTCCCGGGACAGTGAAACCCTATGTCAGAGACACTGAGAAGAAGCCCCAATGTTCCCTCCAGGCACTTTCAGTGTGGGTGCCTTCTCCACGTGGTTCCTGCTTTCACTGCAGCTCTGAAGAGAATGTTAGCCAAGAGGTAACCGGGACAGTGAAAACAGTACTCAAAGACAGGGAGAGCAAGCTCTCTCTTGGCACTTTGGATGTGGGACATACAGCGAGATGTTTGCTGCTTTTGCGTTTGGCTGTTGGGCGATTTAGAGCACAAAGATATCTAGTTGATTTGAAGCAGTTCCGAGAAAGTCTAAACATAATCCCCACTTCTCCCTCCTGGCACTTTCCATGTGGGAGATACAGCAGGATGTATATTGGTTTTGAGGACAACTCAATGGACAGTGTAGGGAGAAAAGGTCCTGGCTCCTTGAATGCCGTTTCTGGAGACACTGCGATCAATGTGGGAGATATGTCAAGATGTGTGTTGGTTTTGAGGACGGCTCTCTGGAGAGTCTTAGCAAAGAGGTCACAGGGATAATCAGAGCAATTCTCAGAGACACTGAGAACAAGCTCGACAATTCCCTCCTGGCACTTTCCCTGTAGGAGATACCGCAAGACGTTTCTGTATATTGGGCACAGCGCTCTGCACGGTGTTAGCAGAGACTTTCCCGGGACAGTGAAACCCTATGTCAGAGACACTGAGAAGAAGCCCCAATGTTCCCTCCAGGCACTTTCAGTGTGGGTGCCTTCTCCACGTGGTTCCTGCTTTCACTGCAGCTCTGAAGAGAATGTTAGCCAAGAGGTAACCGGGACAGTGAAAACAGTACTCAAAGACAGGGAGAGCAAGCTCTCTCTTGGCACTTTGGATGTGGGACATACAGCGAGATGTTTGCTGCTTTTGCGTTTGGCTGTTGGGAGATTTACAGCACAAAGATATCTAGTTGATTTGAAGCAGTTCCGAGAAAGTCTAAACATAATCCCCACTTCTCCCTCCTGGCACTTTCCATGTGGGAGATATAGCAGGATGTATATTGGTTTTGAGGACAACTCAATGGACAGTGTAGGGAGAAAAGGTCCTGGCTCCTTGAATGCCGTTTCTGGAGACACTGCGATCAATGTGGGAGATATGTCAAGATGTGTGTTGGTTTTGAGGACGGCTCTCTGGAGAGTCTTAGCAAAGAGGTCACAGGGATAATCAGAGCAATTCTCAGAGACACTGAGAACAAGCTCGACAATTCCCTCCTGGCACTTTCCCTGTAGGAGATACCGCAAGACGTTTCTGTATATTGGGCACAGCGCTCTGCAGGGTGTTAGCAGAGACTTTCCCGGGACAGTGAAACCCTATGTCAGAGACACTGAGAAGAAGCCCCAATGTTCCCTCCAGGCACTTTCAGTGTGGGTGCCTTCTCCACGTGGTTCCTGCTTTCACTGCAGCTCTGAAGAGAATGTTAGCCAAGAGGTAACCGGGACAGTGAAAACAGTACTCAAAGACAGGGAGAGCAAGCTCTCTCTTGGCACTTTGGATGTGGGACATACAGCGAGATGTTTGCTGCTTTTGCGTTTGGCTGTTGGGAGATTTACAGCACAAAGATATCTAGTTGATTTGAAGCAGTTCCGAGAAAGTCTAAACATAATCCCCACTTCTCCCTCCTGGCACTTTCCATGTGGGAGATATAGCAGGATGTATATTGGTTTTGAGGACAACTCAATGGACAGTGTAGGGAGAAAAGGTCCTGGCTCCTTGAATGCCATTTCTGGAGACACTGCGATCAATGTGGGAGATATGTCAAGATGTGTGTTGGTTTTGAGGACGGCTCTCTGGAGAGTCTTAGCAAAGAGGTCACAGGGATAATCAGAGCAATTCTCAGAGACACTGAGAACAAGCTCGACAATTCCCTCCTGGCACTTTCCCTGTAGGAGATACCGCAAGACGTTTCTGTATATTGGGCACAGCGCTCTGCAGGGTGTTAGCAGAGACTTTCCCGGGACAGTGAAACCCTATGTCAGAGACACTGAGAAGAAGCCCCAATGTTCCCTCCAGGCACTTTCAGTGTGGGTGCCTTCTCCACGTGGTTCCTGCTTTCACTGCAGCTCTGAAGAGAATGTTAGCCAAGAGGTAACCGGGACAGTGAAAACAGTACTCAAAGACAGGGAGAGCAAGCTCTCTCTTGGCACTTTGGATGTGGGACATACAGCGAGATGTTTGCTGCTTTTGCGTTTGGCTGTTGGGAGATTTACAGCACAAAGATATCTAGTTGATTTGAAGCAGTTCCGAGAAAGTCTAAACATAATCCCCACTTCTCCCTCCTGGCACTTTCCATGTGGGAGATATAGCAGGATGTATATTGGTTTTGAGGACAACTCAATGGACAGTGTAGGGAGAAAACGTCCTGGCTCCTTGAATGCCATTTCTGGAGACACTGCGATCAATGTGGGAGATATGTCAAGATGTGTGTTGGTTTTGAGGACGGCTCTCTGGAGAGTCTTAGCAAAGAGGTCACACAGATAATCAGAGCAATTCTCAGAGACACTGAGAACAAGCTCGACAATTCCCTCCTGGCACTTTCCCTGTAGGAGATACCGCAAGACGTTTCTGTATATTGGGCACAGCGCTCTGCACGGTGTTAGCAGAGACTTTCCCGGGACAGTGAAACCCTATGTCAGAGACACTGAGAAGAAGCCCCAATGTTCCCTCCAGGCACTTTCAGTGTGGGTGCCTTCTCCACGTGGTTCCTGCTTTCACTGCAGCTCTGAAGAGAATGTTAGCCAAGAGGTAACCGGGACAGTGAAAACAGTACTCAAAGACAGGGAGAGCAAGCTCTCTCTTGGCACTTTGGATGTGGGACATACAGCGAGATGTTTGCTGCTTTTGCGTTTGGCTGTTGGGAGATTTACAGCACAAAGATATCTAGTTGATTTGAAGCAGTTCCGAGAAAGTCTAAACATAATCCCCACTTCTCCCTCCTGGCACTTTCCATGTGGGAGATATAGCAGGATGTATATTGGTTTTGAGGACAACTCAATGGCCAGTGTAGGGAGAAAAGGTCCTGGCTCCTTGAATGCCGTTTCTGGAGACACTGCGATCAATGTGGGAGATATGTCAAGATGTGTGTTGGTTTTGAGGACGGCTCTCTGGAGAGTCTTAGCAAAGAGGTCACAGGGATAATCAGAGCAATTCTCAGAGACACTGAGAACAAGCTCGACAATTCCCTCCTGGCACTTTCCCTGTAGGAGATACCGCAAGACGTTTCTGTATATTGGGCACAGCGCTCTGCACGGTGTTAGCAGAGACTTTCCCGGGACAGTGAAACCCTATGTCAGAGACACTGAGAAGAAGCCCCAATGTTCCCTCCAGGCACTTTCAGTGTGGGTGCCTTCTCCACGTGGTTCCTGCTTTCACTGCAGCTCTGAAGAGAATGTTAGCCAAGAGGTAACCGGGACAGTGAAAACAGTACTCAAAGACAGGGAGAGCAAGCTCTCTCTTGGCACTTTGGATGTGGGACATACAGCGAGATGTTTGCTGCTTTTGCGTTTGGCTGTTGGGAGATTTACAGCACAAAGATATCTAGTTGATTTGAAGCAGTTCCGAGAAAGTCTAAACATAATCCCCACTTCTCCCTCCTGGCACTTTCCATGTGGGAGATATAGCAGGATGTATATTGGTTTTGAGGACAACTCAATGGACAGTGTAGGGAGAAAACGTCCTGGCTCCTTGAATGCCATTTCTGGAGACACTGCGATCAATGTGGGAGATATGTCAAGATGTGTGTTGGTTTTGAGGACGGCTCTCTGGAGAGTCTTAGCAAAGAGGTCACACAGATAATCAGAGCAATTCTCAGAGACACTGAGAACAAGCTCGACAATTCCCTCCTGGCACTTTCCCTGTAGGAGATACCGCAAGACGTTTCTGTATATTGGGCACAGCGCTCTGCACGGTGTTAGCAGAGACTTTCCCGGGACAGTGAAACCCTATGTCAGAGACACTGAGAAGAAGCCCCAATGTTCCCTCCAGGCACTTTCAGTGTGGGTGCCTTCTCCACGTGGTTCCTGCTTTCACTGCAGCTCTGAAGAGAATGTTAGCCAAGAGGTAACCGGGACAGTGAAAACAGTACTCAAAGACAGGGAGAGCAAGCTCTCTCTTGGCACTTTGGATGTGGGACATACAGCGAGATGTTTGCTGCTTTTGCGTTTGGCTGTTGGGAGATTTACAGCACAAAGATATCTAGTTGATTTGAAGCAGTTCCGAGAAAGTCTAAACATAATCCCCACTTCTCCCTCCTGGCACTTTCCATGTGGGAGATATAGCAGGATGTATATTGGTTTTGAGGACAACTCAATGGACAGTGTAGGGAGAAAACGTCCTGGCTCCTTGAATGCCATTTCTGGAGACACTGCGATCAATGTGGGAGATATGTCAAGATGTGTGTTGGTTTTGAGGACGGCTCTCTGGAGAGTCTTAGCAAAGAGGTCACAGGGATAATCAGAGCAATTCTCAGAGCACTGAGAACAAGCTCGACAATTCCCTCCTGGCACTTTCCCTGTAGGAGATACCGCAAGACGTTTCTGTATATTGGGCACAGCGCTCTGCAGGGTGTTAGCAGAGACTTTCCCGGGACAGTGAAACCCTATGTCAGAGACACTGAGAAGAAGCCCCAATGTTCCCTCCAGGCACTTTCAGTGTGGGTGCCTTCTCCACGTGGTTCCTGCTTTCACTGCAGCTCTGAAGAGAATGTTAGCCAAGAGGTAACCGGGACAGTGAAAACAGTACTCAAAGACAGGGAGAGCAAGCTCTCTCTTGGCACTTTGGATGTGGGACATACAGCGAGATGTTTGCTGCTTTTGCGTTTGGCTGTTGGGCGATTTAGAGCACAAAGATATCTAGTTGATTTGAAGCAGTTCCGAGAAAGTCTAAACATAATCCCCACTTCTCCCTCCTGGCACTTTCCATGTGGGAGATATAGCAGGATGTATATTGGTTTTGAGGACAACTCAATGGACAGTGTAGGGAGAAAAGGTCCTGGCTCCTTGAATGCCGTTTCTGGAGACACTGCGATCAATGTGGGAGATATGTCAAGATGTGTGTTGGTTTTGAGGACGGCTCTCTGGAGAGTCTTAGCAAAGAGGTCACAGGGATAATCAGAGCAATTCTCAGAGACACTGAGAACAAGCTCGACAATTCCCTCCTGGCACTTTCCCTGTAGGAGATACCGCAAGACGTTTCTGTATATTGGGCACAGCGCTCTGCAGGGTGTTAGCAGAGACTTTCCCGGGACAGTGAAACCCTATGTCAGAGACACTGAGAAGAAGCCCCAATGTTCCCTCCAGGCACTTTCAGTGTGGGTGCCTTCTCCACGTGGTTCCTGCTTTCACTGCAGCTCTGAAGAGAATGTTAGCCAAGAGGTAACCGGGACAGTGAAAACAGTACTCAAAGACAGGGAGAGCAAGCTCTCTCTTGGCACTTTGGATGTGGGACATACAGCGAGATGTTTGCTGCTTTTGCGTTTGGCTGTTGGGAGATTTACAGCACAAAGATATCTAGTTGATTTGAAGCAGTTCCGAGAAAGTCTAAACATAATCGCCACTTCTCCCTCCTGGCACTTTCCATGTGGGAGATACAGCAGGATGTATATTGGTTTTGAGGACAACTCAATGGACAGTGTAGGGAGAAAAGGTCCTGGCTCCTTGAATGCCATTTCTGGAGACACTGCGATCAATGTGGGAGATATGTCAAGATGTGTGTTGGTTTTGAGGACGGCTCTCTGGAGAGTCTTAGCAAAGAGGTCACACAGATAATCAGAGCAATTCTCAGAGACACTGAGAACAAGCTCGACAATTCCCTCCTGGCACTTTCCCTGTAGGAGATACCGCAAGACGTTTCTGTAGATTGGGCACAGCGCTCTGCGCGGTGTTAGCAGAGACTTTCCCGGGACAGTGAAACCCTATGTCAGAGACACTGAGAAGAAGCCCCAATGTTCCCTCCAGGCACTTTCAGTGTGGGTGCCTTCTCCACGTGGTTCCTGCTTTCACTGCAGCTCTGAAGAGAATGTTAGCCAAGAGGTAACCGGGACAGTGAAAACAGTACTCAAAGACAGGGAGAGCAAGCTCTCTCTTGGCACTTTGGATGTGGGACATACAGCGAGATGTTTGCTGCTTTTGCGTTTGGCTGTTGGGCGATTTACAGCACAAAGATATCTAGTTGATTTGAAGCAGTTCCGAGAAAGTCTAAACATAATTCCCACTTCTCCCTCCTGGCACTTTCCATGTGGGAGATACAGCAGGATGTATATTGGTTTTGAGGACAACTCAATGGACAGTGTAGGGAGAAAAGGTCCTGGCTCCTTGAATGCCGTTTCTGGAGACACTGCGATCAATGTGGGAGATATGTCAAGATGTGTGTTTGTTTTGAGGACGGCTCTCTGGAGAGTCTTAGCAAAGAGGTCACACAGATAATCAGAGCAATTCTCAGAGACACTGAGAACAAGCTCCACAATTCCCTCCTGGCACTTTCCCTGTAGGAGATACCGCAAGACGTTTCTGTATATTGGGCACAGCGCTCTGCACGGTGTTAGCAGAGACTTTCCCGGGACAGTGAAACCCTATGTCAGAGACACTGAGAAGAAGCCCCAATGTTCCCTCCAGGCACTTTCAGTGTGGGTGCCTTCTCCACGTGGTTCCTGCTTTCACTGCAGCTCTGAAGAGAATGTTAGCAAAGAGGTAACCGGGACAGTGAAAACAGTACTCAAAGACAGGGAGAGCAAGCTCTCTCTTGGCACTTTGGATGTGGGACATACAGCGAGATGTTTGCTGCTTTTGCGTTTGGCTGTTGGGAGATTTACAGCACAAAGATATCTAGTTGATTTGAAGCAGTTCCGAGAAAGTCTAAACATAATCCCCACTTCTCCCTCCTGGCACTTTCCACGTGGGAGATATAGCAGGATGTATATTGGTTTTGAGGACAACTCAATGGACAGTGTAGGGAGAAAAGGTCCTGGCTCCTTGAATGCCGTTTCTGGAGACACTGCGATCAATGTGGGAGATATGTCAAGATGTGTGTTGGTTTTGAGGACGGCTCTCTGGAGAGTCTTAGCAAAGAGGTCACAGGGATAATCAGAGCAATTCTCAGAGACACTGAGAACAAGCTCGACAATTCCCTCCTGGCACTTTCCCTGTAGGAGATACCGCAAGACGTTTCTGTATATTGGGCACAGCGCTCTGCACGGTGTTAGCAGAGACTTTCCCGGGACAGTGAAACCCTATGTCAGAGACACTGAGAAGAAGCCCCAATGTTCCCTCCAGGCACTTTCAGTGTGGGTGCCTTCTCCACGTGGTTCCTGCTTTCACTGCAGCTCTGAAGAGAATGTTAGCCAAGAGGTAACCGGGACAGTGAAAACAGTACTCAAAGACAGGGAGAGCAAGCTCTCTCTTGGCACTTTGGATGTGGGACATACAGCGAGATGTTTGCTGCTTTTGCGTTTGGCTGTTGGGCGATTTACAGCACAAAGATATCTAGTTGATTTGAAGCAGTTCCGAGAAAGTCTAAACATAATCCCCACTTCTCCCTCCTGGCACTTTCCATGTGGGAGATACAGCAGGATGTATATTGGTTTTGAGGACAACTCAATGGACAGTGTAGGGAGAAAAGGTCCTGGCTCCTTGAATGCCGTTTCTGGAGACACTGCGATCAATGTGGGAGATATGTCAAGATGTGTGTTTGTTTTGAGGACGGCTCTCTGGAGAGTCTTAGCAAAGAGGTCACACAGATAATCAGAGCAATTCTCAGAGACACTGAGAACAAGCTCGACAATTCCCTCCTGGCACTTTCCCTGTAGGAGATACCGCAAGACGTTTCTGTATATTGGGCACAGCGCTCTGCGCGGTGTTAGCAGAGACTTTCCCGGGACAGTGAAACCCTATGTCAGAGACACTGAGAAGAAGCCCCAATGTTCCCTCCAGGCACTTTCAGTGTGGGTGCCTTCTCCACGTGGTTCCTGCTTTCACTGCAGCTCTGAAGAGAATGTTAGCCAAGAGGTAACCGGGACAGTGAAAACAGTACTCAAAGACAGGGAGAGCAAGCTCTCTCTTGGCACTTTGGATGTGGGACATACAGCGAGATGTTTGCTGCTTTTGCGTTTGGCTGTTGGGCGATTTACAGCACAAAGATATCTAGTTGATTTGAAGCAGTTCCGAGAAAGTCTAAACATAATCCCCACTTCTCCCTCCTGGCACTTTCCATGTGGGAGATACAGCAGGATGTATATTGGTTTTGAGGACAACTCAATGGACAGTGTAGGGAGAAAAGGTCCTGGCTCCTTGAATGCCGTTTCTGGAGACACTGCGATCAATGTGGGAGATATGTCAAGATGTGTGTTGGTTTTGAGGACGGCTCTCTGGAGAGTCTTAGCAAAGAGGTCACACAGATAATCAGAGCAATTCTCAGAGACACTGAGAACAAGCTCGACAATTCCCTCCTGGCACTTTCCCTGTAGGAGATACCGCAAGACGTTTCTGTATATTGGGCACAGCGCTCTGCACGGTGTTAGCAGAGACTTTCCCGGGACAGTGAAACCCTATGTCAGAGACACTGAGAAGAAGCCCCAATGTTCCCTCCAGGCACTTTCAGTGTGGGTGCCTTCTCCACGTGGTTCCTGCTTTCACTGCAGCTCTGAAGAGAATGTTAGCCAAGAGGTAACCGGGACAGTGAAAACAGTACTCAAAGACAGGGAGAGCAAGCTCTCTCTTGGCACTTTGGATGTGGGACATACAGCGAGATGTTTGCTGCTTTTGCGTTTGGCTGTTGGGCGATTTACAGCACAAAGATATCTAGTTGATTTGAAGCAGTTCCGAGAAAGTCTAAACATAATCCCCACTTCTCCCTCCTGGCACTTTCCATGTGGGAGATACAGCAGGATGTATATTGGTTTTGAGGACAACTCAATGGACAGTGTAGGGAGAAAAGGTCCTGGCTCCTTGAATGCCGTTTCTGGAGACACTGCGATCAATGTGGGAGATATGTCAAGATGTGTGTTGGTTTTGAGGACGGCTCTCTGGAGAGTCTTAGCAAAGAGGTCACACAGATAATCAGAGCAATTCTCAGAGACACTGAGAACAAGCTCCACAATTCCCTCCTGGCACTTTCCCTGTAGGAGATACCGCAAGACGTTTCTGTATATTGGGCACAGCGCTCTGCACGGTGTTAGCAGAGACTTTCCCGGGACAGTGAAACCCTATGTCAGAGACACTGAGAAGAAGCCCCAGTGTTCCCTCCAGGCACTTTCAGTGTGGGTGCCTTCTCCACGTGGTTCCTGCTTTCACTGCAGCTCTGAAGAGAATGTTAGCCAAGAGGTAACCGGGACAGTGAAAACAGTACTCAAAGACAGGGAGAGCAAGCTCTCTCTTGGCACTTTGGATGTGGGACATACAGCGAGATGTTTGCTGCTTTTGCGTTTGGCTGTTGGGCGATTTACAGCACAAAGATATCTAGTTGATTTGAAGCAGTTCCGAGAAAGTCTAAACATAATCCCCACTTCTCCCTCCTGGCACTTTCCATGTGGGAGATACAGCAGGATGTATATTGGTTTTGAGGACAACTCAATGGACAGTGTAGGGAGAAAAGGTCCTGGCTCCTTGAATGCCGTTTCTGGAGACACTGCGATCAATGTGGGAGATATGTCAAGATGTGTGTTGGTTTTGAGGACGGCTCTCTGGAGAGTCTTAGCAAAGAGGTCACACAGATAATCAGAGCAATTCTCAGAGACACTGAGAACAAGCTCGACAATTCCCTCCTGGCACTTTCCCTGTAGGAGATACCGCAAGACGTTTCTGTATATTGGGCACAGCGCTCTGCACGGTGTTAGCAGAGACTTTCCCGGGACAGTGAAACCCTATGTCAGAGACACTGAGAAGAAGCCCCAATGTTCCCTCCAGGCACTTTCAGTGTGGGTGCCTTCTCCACGTGGTTCCTGCTTTCACTGCAGCTCTGAAGAGAATGTTAGCAAAGAGGTAACCGGGACAGTGAAAACAGTACTCAAAGACAGGGAGAGCAAGCTCTCTCTTGGCACTTTGGATGTGGGACATACAGCGAGATGTTTGCTGCTTTTGCGTTTGGCTGTTGGGCGATTTAGAGCACAAAGATATCTAGTTGATTTGAAGCAGTTCCGAGAAAGTCTAAACATAATCCCCACTTCTCCCTCCTGGCACTTTCCATGTGGGAGATACAGCAGGATGTATATTGGTTTTGAGGACAACTCAATGGACAGTGTAGGGAGAAAAGGTCCTGGCTCCTTGAATGCCGTTTCTGGAGACACTGCGATCAATGTGGGAGATATGTCAAGATGTGTGTTGGTTTTGAGGACGGCTCTCTGGAGAGTCTTAGCAAAGAGGTCACAGGGATAATCAGAGCAATTCTCAGAGACACTGAGAACAAGCTCCACAATTCCCTCCTGGCACTTTCCCTGTAGGAGATACCGCAAGACGTTTCTGTATATTGGGCACAGCGCTCTGCACGGTGTTAGCAGAGACTTTCCCGGGACAGTGAAACCCTATGTCAGAGACACTGAGAAGAAGCCCCAATGTTCCCTCCAGGCACTTTCAGTGTGGGTGCCTTCTCCACGTGGTTCCTGCTTTCACTGCAGCTCTGAAGAGAATGTTAGCCAAGAGGTAACCGGGACAGTGAAAACAGTACTCAAAGACAGGGAGAGCAAGCTCTCTCTTGGCACTTTGGATGTGGGACATACAGCGAGATGTTTGCTGCTTTTGCGTTTGGCTGTTGGGCGATTTACAGCACAAAGATATCTAGTTGATTTGAAGCAGTTCCGAGAAAGTCTAAACATAATCCCCACTTCTCCCTCCTGGCACTTTCCATGTGGGAGATACAGCAGGATGTATATTGGTTTTGAGGACAACTCAATGGCCAGTGTAGGGAGAAAAGGTCCTGGCTCCTTGAATGCCGTTTCTGGAGACACTGCGATCAATGTGGGAGATATGTCAAGATGTGTGTTGGTTTTGAGGACGGCTCTCTGGAGAGTCTTAGCAAAGAGGTCACACAGATAATCAGAGCAATTCTCAGAGACACTGAGAACAAGCTCGACAATTCCCTCCTGGCACTTTCCCTGTAGGAGATACCGCAAGACGTTTCTGTATATTGGGCACAGCGCTCTGCAGGGTGTTAGCAGAGACTTTCCCGGGACAGTGAAACCCTATGTCAGAGACACTGAGAAGAAGCCCCAATGTTCCCTCCAGGCACTTTCAGTGTGGGTGCCTTCTCCACGTGGTTCCTGCTTTCACTGCAGCTCTGAAGAGAATGTTAGCCAAGAGGTAACCGGGACAGTGAAAACAGTACTCAAAGACAGGGAGAGCAAGCTCTCTCTTGGCACTTTGGATGTGGGACATACAGCGAGATGTTTGCTGCTTTTGCGTTTGGCTGTTGGGCGATTTACAGCACAAAGATATCTAGTTGATTTGAAGCAGTTCCGAGAAAGTCTAAACATAATCCCCACTTCTCCCTCCTGGCACTTTCCATGTGGGAGATACAGCAGGATGTATATTGGTTTTGAGGACAACTCAATGGACAGTGTAGGGAGAAAAGGTCCTGGCTCCTTGAATGCCGTTCCTGGAGACACTGCGATCAATGAGGGAGATATGTCAAGATGTGTGTTGGTTTTGAGGACGGCTCTCTGGAGAGTCTTAGCAAAGAGGTCACAGGGATAATCAGAGCAATTCTCAGAGACACTGAGAACAAGCTCGACAATTCCCTCCTGGCACTTTCCCTGTAGGAGATACCGCAAGACGTTTCTGTATATTGGGCACAGCGCTCTGCACGGTGTTAGCAGAGACTTTCCCGGGACAGTGAAACCCTATGTCAGAGACACTGAGAAGAAGCCCCAATGTTCCCTCCAGGCACTTTCAGTGTGGGTGCCTTCTCCACGTGGTTCCTGCTTTCACTGCAGCTCTGAAGAGAATGTTAGCAAAGAGGTAACCGGGACAGTGAAAACAGTACTCAAAGACAGGGAGAGCAAGCTCTCTCTTGGCACTTTGGATGTGGGACATACAGCGAGATGTTTGCTGCTTTTGCGTTTGGCTGTTGGGAGATTTACAGCACAAAGATATCTAGTTGATTTGAAGCAGTTCCGAGAAAGTCTAAACATAATCCCCACTTCTCCCTCCTGGCACTTTCCACGTGGGAGATACAGCAGGATGTATATTGGTTTTGAGGACAACTCAATGGACAGTGTAGGGAGAAAAGGTCCTGGCTCCTTGAATGCCGTTTCTGGAGACACTGCGATCAATGTGGGAGATATGTCAAGATGTGTGTTGGTTTTGAGGACGGCTCTCTGGAGAGTCTTAGCAAAGAGGTCACACAGATAATCAGAGCAATTCTCAGAGACACTGAGAACAAGCTCGACAATTCCCTCCTGGCACTTTCCCTGTAGGAGATACCGCAAGACGTTTCTGTATATTGGGCACAGCGCTCTGCACGGTGTTAGCAGAGACTTTCCCGGGACAGTGAAACCCTATGTCAGAGACACTGAGAAGAAGCCCCAATGTTCCCTCCAGGCACTTTCAGTGTGGGTGCCTTCTCCACGTGGTTCCTGCTTTCACTGCAGCTCTGAAGAGAATGTTAGCAAAGAGGTAACCGGGACAGTGAAAACAGTACTCAAAGACAGGGAGAGCAAGCTCTCTCTTGGCACTTTGGATGTGGGACATACAGCGAGATGTTTGCTGCTTTTGCGTTTGGCTGTTGGGAGATTTACAGCACAAAGATATCTAGTTGATTTGAAGCAGTTCCGAGAAAGTCTAAACATAATCGCCACTTCTCCCTCCTGGCACTTTCCATGTGGGAGATATAGCAGGATGTATATTGGTTTTGAGGACAACTCAATGGACAGTGTAGGGAGAAAAGGTCCTGGCTCCTTGAATGCCATTTCTGGAGACACTGCGATCAATGTGGGAGATATGTCAAGATGTGTGTTGGTTTTGAGGACGGCTCTCTGGAGAGTCTTAGCAAAGAGGTCACACAGATAATCAGAGCAATTCTCAGAGACACTGAGAACAAGCTCCACAATTCCCTCCTGGCACTTTCCCTGTAGGAGATACCGCAAGACGTTTCTGTATATTGGGCACAGCGCTCTGCAGGGTGTTAGCAGAGACTTTCCCGGAACAGTGAAACCCTATGTCAGAGACACTGAGAAGAAGCCCCAATGTTCCCTCCAGGCACTTTCAGTGTGGGTGCCTTCTCCACGTGGTTCCTGCTTTCACTGCAGCTCTGAAGAGAATGTTAGCCAAGAGGTAACCGGGACAGTGAAAACAGTACTCAAAGACAGGGAGAGCAAGCTCTCTCTTGGCACTTTGGATGTGGGACATACAGCGAGATGTTTGCTGCTTTTGCGTTTGGCTGTTGGGCGATTTAGAGCACAAAGATATCTAGTTGATTTGAAGCAGTTCCGAGAAAGTCTAAACATAATCCCCACTTCTCCCTCCTGGCACTTTCCATGTGGGAGATACAGCAGGATGTATATTGGTTTTGAGGACAACTCAATGGACAGTGTAGGGAGAAAAGGTCCTGGCTCCTTGAATGCCGTTTCTGGAGACACTGCGATCAATGTGGGAGATATGTCAAGATGTGTGTTGGTTTTGAGGACGGCTCTCTGGAGAGTCTTAGCAAAGAGGTCACAGGGATAATCAGAGCAATTCTCAGAGACACTGAGAACAAGCTCGACAATTCCCTCCTGGCACTTTCCCTGTAGGAGATACCGCAAGACGTTTCTGTATATTGGGCACAGCGCTCTGCACGGTGTTAGCAGAGACTTTCCCGGGACAGTGAAACCCTATGTCAGAGACACTGAGAAGAAGCCCCAGTGTTCCCTCCAGGCACTTTCAGTGTGGGTGCCTTCTCCACGTGGTTCCTGCTTTCACTGCAGCTCTGAAGAGAATGTTAGCCAAGAGGTAACCGGGACAGTGAAAACAGTACTCAAAGACAGGGAGAGCAAGCTCTCTCTTGGCACTTTGGATGTGGGACATACAGCGAGATGTTTGCTGCTTTTGCGTTTGGCTGTTGGGAGATTTACAGCACAAAGATATCTAGTTGATTTGAAGCAGTTCCGAGAAAGTCTAAACATAATCCCCACTTCTCCCTCCTGGCACTTTCCATGTGGGAGATACAGCAGGATGTATATTGGTTTTGAGGACAACTCAATGGCCAGTGTAGGGAGAAAAGGTCCTGGCTCCTTGAATGCCATTTCTGGAGACACTGCGATCAATGTGGGAGATATGTCAAGATGTGTGTTGGTTTTGAGGACGGCTCTCTGGAGAGTCTTAGCAAAGAGGTCACAGGGATAATCAGAGCAATTCTCAGAGACACTGAGAACAAGCTCGACAATTCCCTCCTGGCACTTTCCCTGTAGGAGATACCGCAAGACGTTTCTGTATATTGGGCACAGCGCTCTGCACGGTGTTAGCAGAGACTTTCCCGGGACAGTGAAACCCTATGTCAGAGACACTGAGAAGAAGCCCCAATGTTCCCTCCAGGCACTTTCAGTGTGGGTGCCTTCTCCACGTGGTTCCTGCTTTCACTGCAGCTCTGAAGAGAATGTTAGCCAAGAGGTAACCGGGACAGTGAAAACAGTACTCAAAGACAGGGAGAGCAAGCTCTCTCTTGGCACTTTGGATGTGGGACATACAGCGAGATGTTTGCTGCTTTTGCGTTTGGCTGTTGGGAGATTTACAGCACAAAGATATCTAGTTGATTTGAAGCAGTTCCGAGAAAGTCTAAACATAATCCCCACTTCTCCCTCCTGGCACTTTCCATGTGGGAGATATAGCAGGATGTATATTGGTTTTGAGGACAACTCAATGGACAGTGTAGGGAGAAAAGGTCCTGGCTCCTTGAATGCCATTTCTGGAGACACTGCGATCAATGTGGGAGATATGTCAAGATGTGTGTTGGTTTTGAGGACGGCTCTCTGGAGAGTCTTAGCAAAGAGGTCACAGGGATAATCAGAGCAATTCTCAGAGACACTGAGAACAAGCTCGACAATTCCCTCCTGGCACTTTCCCTGTAGGAGATACCGCAAGACGTTTCTGTATATTGGGCACAGCGCTCTGCACGGTGTTAGCAGAGACTTTCCCGGGACAGTGAAACCCTATGTCAGAGACACTGAGAAGAAGCCCCAATGTTCCCTCCAGGCACTTTCAGTGTGGGTGCCTTCTCCACGTGGTTCCTGCTTTCACTGCAGCTCTGAAGAGAATGTTAGCCAAGAGGTAACCGGGACAGTGAAAACAGTACTCAAAGACAGGGAGAGCAAGCTCTCTCTTGGCACTTTGGATGTGGGACATACAGCGAGATGTTTGCTGCTTTTGCGTTTGGCTGTTGGGAGATTTACAGCACAAAGATATCTAGTTGATTTGAAGCAGTTCCGAGAAAGTCTAAACATAATCCCCACTTCTCCCTCCTGGCACTTTCCATGTGGGAGATATAGCAGGATGTATATTGGTTTTGAGGACAACTCAATGGACAGTGTAGGGAGAAAACGTCCTGGCTCCTTGAATGCCATTTCTGGAGACACTGCGATCAATGTGGGAGATATGTCAAGATGTGTGTTGGTTTTGAGGACGGCTCTCTGGAGAGTCTTAGCAAAGAGGTCACACAGATAATCAGAGCAATTCTCAGAGACACTGAGAACAAGCTCGACAATTCCCTCCTGGCACTTTCCCTGTAGGAGATACCGCAAGACGTTTCTGTATATTGGGCACAGCGCTCTGCACGGTGTTAGCAGAGACTTTCCCGGGACAGTGAAACCCTATGTCAGAGACACTGAGAAGAAGCCCCAATGTTCCCTCCAGGCACTTTCAGTGTGGGTGCCTTCTCCACGTGGTTCCTGCTTTCACTGCAGCTCTGAAGAGAATGTTAGCCAAGAGGTAACCGGGACAGTGAAAACAGTACTCAAAGACAGGGAGAGCAAGCTCTCTCTTGGCACTTTGGATGTGGGACATACAGCGAGATGTTTGCTGCTTTTGCGTTTGGCTGTTGGGAGATTTACAGCACAAAGATATCTAGTTGATTTGAAGCAGTTCCGAGAAAGTCTAAACATAATCCCCACTTCTCCCTCCTGGCACTTTCCATGTGGGAGATACAGCAGGATGTATATTGGTTTTGAGGACAACTCAATGGACAGTGTAGGGAGAAAAGGTCCTGGCTCCTTGAATGCCGTTTCTGGAGACACTGCGATCAATGTGGGAGATATGTCAAGATGTGTGTTGGTTTTGAGGACGGCTCTCTGGAGAGTCTTAGCAAAGAGGTCACACAGATAATCAGAGCAATTCTCAGAGACACTGAGAACAAGCTCGACAATTCCCTCCTGGCACTTTCCCTGTAGGAGATACCGCAAGACGTTTCTGTATATTGGGCACAGCGCTCTGCACGGTGTTAGCAGAGACTTTCCCGGGACAGTGAAACCCTATGTCAGAGACACTGAGAAGAAGCCCCAATGTTCCCTCCAGGCACTTTCAGTGTGGGTGCCTTCTCCACGTGGTTCCTGCTTTCACTGCAGCTCTGAAGAGAATGTTAGCCAAGAGGTAACCGGGACAGTGAAAACAGTACTCAAAGACAGGGAGAGCAAGCTCTCTCTTGGCACTTTGGATGTGGGACATACAGCGAGATGTTTGCTGCTTTTGCGTTTGGCTGTTGGGAGATTTACAGCACAAAGATATCTAGTTGATTTGAAGCAGTTCCGAGAAAGTCTAAACATAATCCCCACTTCTCCCTCCTGGCACTTTCCATGTGGGAGATATAGCAGGATGTATATTGGTTTTGAGGACAACTCAATGGACAGTGTAGGGAGAAAAGGTCCTGGCTCCTTGAATGCCATTTCTGGAGACACTGCGATCAATGTGGGAGATATGTCAAGATGTGTGTTGGTTTTGAGGACGGCTCTCTGGAGAGTCTTAGCAAAGAGGTCACAGGGATAATCAGAGCAATTCTCAGAGACACTGAGAACAAGCTCGACAATTCCCTCCTGGCACTTTCCCTGTAGGAGATACCGCAAGACGTTTCTGTATATTGGGCACAGCGCTCTGCACGGTGTTAGCAGAGACTTTCCCGGGACAGTGAAACCCTATGTCAGAGACACTGAGAAGAAGCCCCAATGTTCCCTCCAGGCACTTTCAGTGTGGGTGCCTTCTCCACGTGGTTCCTGCTTTCACTGCAGCTCTGAAGAGAATGTTAGCCAAGAGGTAACCGGGACAGTGAAAACAGTACTCAAAGACAGGGAGAGCAAGCTCTCTCTTGGCACTTTGGATGTGGGACATACAGCGAGATGTTTGCTGCTTTTGCGTTTGGCTGTTGGGAGATTTACAGCACAAAGATATCTAGTTGATTTGAAGCAGTTCCGAGAAAGTCTAAACATAATCCCCACTTCTCCCTCCTGGCACTTTCCATGTGGGAGATATAGCAGGATGTATATTGGTTTTGAGGACAACTCAATGGACAGTGTAGGGAGAAAACGTCCTGGCTCCTTGAATGCCATTTCTGGAGACACTGCGATCAATGTGGGAGATATGTCAAGATGTGTGTTGGTTTTGAGGACGGCTCTCTGGAGAGTCTTAGCAAAGAGGTCACACAGATAATCAGAGCAATTCTCAGAGACACTGAGAACAAGCTCGACAATTCCCTCCTGGCACTTTCCCTGTAGGAGATACCGCAAGACGTTTCTGTATATTGGGCACAGCGCTCTGCACGGTGTTAGCAGAGACTTTCCCGGGACAGTGAAACCCTATGTCAGAGACACTGAGAAGAAGCCCCAATGTTCCCTCCAGGCACTTTCAGTGTGGGTGCCTTCTCCACGTGGTTCCTGCTTTCACTGCAGCTCTGAAGAGAATGTTAGCCAAGAGGTAACCGGGACAGTGAAAACAGTACTCAAAGACAGGGAGAGCAAGCTCTCTCTTGGCACTTTGGATGTGGGACATACAGCGAGATGTTTGCTGCTTTTGCGTTTGGCTGTTGGGAGATTTACAGCACAAAGATATCTAGTTGATTTGAAGCAGTTCCGAGAAAGTCTAAACATAATCCCCACTTCTCCCTCCTGGCACTTTCCATGTGGGAGATACAGCAGGATGTATATTGGTTTTGAGGACAACTCAATGGCCAGTGTAGGGAGAAAAGGTCCTGGCTCCTTGAATGCCGTTTCTGGAGACACTGCGATCAATGTGGGAGATATGTCAAGATGTGTGTTGGTTTTGAGGACGGCTCTCTGGAGAGTCTTAGCAAAGAGGTCACACAGATAATCAGAGCAATTCTCAGAGACACTGAGAACAAGCTCGACAATTCCCTCCTGGCACTTTCCCTGTAGGAGATACCGCAAGACGTTTCTGTATATTGGGCACAGCGCTCTGCAGGGTGTTAGCAGAGACTTTCCCGGGACAGTGAAACCCTATGTCAGAGACACTGAGAAGAAGCCCCAATGTTCCCTCCAGGCACTTTCAGTGTGGGTGCCTTCTCCACGTGGTTCCTGCTTTCACTGCAGCTCTGAAGAGAATGTTAGCCAAGAGGTAACCGGGACAGTGAAAACAGTACTCAAAGACAGGGAGAGCAAGCTCTCTCTTGGCACTTTGGATGTGGGACATACAGCGAGATGTTTGCTGCTTTTGCGTTTGGCTGTTGGGAGATTTACAGCACAAAGATATCTAGTTGATTTGAAGCAGTTCCGAGAAAGTCTAAACATAATCCCCACTTCTCCCTCCTGGCACTTTCCATGTGGGAGATACAGCAGGATGTATATTGGTTTTGAGGACAACTCAATGGACAGTGTAGGGAGAAAAGGTCCTGGCTCCTTGAATGCCATTTCTGGAGACACTGCGATCAATGTGGGAGATATGTCAAGATGTGTGTTGGTTTTGAGGACGGCTCTCTGGAGAGTCTTAGCAAAGAGGTCACACAGATAATCAGAGCAATTCTCAGAGACACTGAGAACAAGCTCGACAATTCCCTCCTGGCACTTTCCCTGTAGGAGATACCGCAAGACGTTTCTGTATATTGGGCACAGCGCTCTGCGCGGTGTTAGCAGAGACTTTCCCGGGACAGTGAAACCCTATGTCAGAGACACTGAGAAGAAGCCCCAATGTTCCCTCCAGGCACTTTCAGTGTGGGTGCCTTCTCCACGTGGTTCCTGCTTTCACTGCAGCTCTGAAGAGAATGTTAGCCAAGAGGTAACCGGGACAGTGAAAACAGTACTCAAAGACAGGGAGAGCAAGCTCTCTCTTGGCACTTTGGATGTGGGACATACAGCGAGATGTTTGCTGCTTTTGCGTTTGGCTGTTGGGCGATTTACAGCACAAAGATATCTAGTTGATTTGAAGCAGTTCCGAGAAAGTCTAAACATAATCCCCACTTCTCCCTCCTGGCACTTTCCATGTGGGAGATACAGCAGGATGTATATTGGTTTTGAGGACAACTCAATGGACAGTGTAGGGAGAAAAGGTCCTGGCTCCTTGAATGCCGTTTCTGGAGACACTGCGATCAATGTGGGAGATATGTCAAGATGTGTGTTGGTTTTGAGGACGGCTCTCTGGAGAGTCTTAGCAAAGAGGTCACACAGATAATCAGAGCAATTCTCAGAGACACTGAGAACAAGCTCCACAATTCCCTCCTGGCACTTTCCCTGTAGGAGATACCGCAAGACGTTTCTGTATATTGGGCACAGCGCTCTGCACGGTGTTAGCAGAGACTTTCCCGGGACAGTGAAACCCTATGTCAGAGACACTGAGAAGAAGCCCCAATGTTCCCTCCAGGCACTTTCAGTGTGGGTGCCTTCTCCACGTGGTTCCTGCTTTCACTGCAGCTCTGAAGAGAATGTTAGCCAAGAGGTAACCGGGACAGTGAAAACAGTACTCAAAGACAGGGAGAGCAAGCTCTCTCTTGGCACTTTGGATGTGGGACATACAGCGAGATGTTTGCTGCTTTTGCGTTTGGCTGTTGGGCGATTTACAGCACAAAGATATCTAGTTGATTTGAAGCAGTTCCGAGAAAGTCTAAACATAATCCCCACTTCTCCCTCCTGGCACTTTCCATGTGGGAGATACAGCAGGATGTATATTGGTTTTGAGGACAACTCAATGGACAGTGTAGGGAGAAAAGGTCCTGGCTCCTTGAATGCCGTTTCTGGAGACACTGCGATCAATGTGGGAGATATGTCAAGATGTGTGTTTGTTTTGAGGACGGCTCTCTGGAGAGTCTTAGCAAAGAGGTCACACAGATAATCAGAGCAATTCTCAGAGACACTGAGAACAAGCTCCACAATTCCCTCCTGGCACTTTCCCTGTAGGAGATACCGCAAGACGTTTCTGTATATTGGGCACAGCGCTCTGCACGGTGTTAGCAGAGACTTTCCCGGGACAGTGAAACCCTATGTCAGAGACACTGAGAAGAAGCCCCAATGTTCCCTCCAGGCACTTTCAGTGTGGGTGCCTTCTCCACGTGGTTCCTGCTTTCACTGCAGCTCTGAAGAGAATGTTAGCCAAGAGGTAACCGGGACAGTGAAAACAGTACTCAAAGACAGGGAGAGCAAGCTCTCTCTTGGCACTTTGGATGTGGGACATACAGCGAGATGTTTGCTGCTTTTGCGTTTGGCTGTTGGGAGATTTACAGCACAAAGATATCTAGTTGATTTGAAGCAGTTCCGAGAAAGTCTAAACATAATCCCCACTTCTCCCTCCTGGCACTTTCCATGTGGGAGATATAGCAGGATGTATATTGGTTTTGAGGACAACTCAATGGACAGTGTAGGGAGAAAACGTCCTGGCTCCTTGAATGCCATTTCTGGAGACACTGCGATCAATGTGGGAGATATGTCAAGATGTGTGTTGGTTTTGAGGACGGCTCTCTGGAGAGTCTTAGCAAAGAGGTCACACAGATAATCAGAGCAATTCTCAGAGACACTGAGAACAAGCTCGACAATTCCCTCCTGGCACTTTCCCTGTAGGAGATACCGCAAGACGTTTCTGTATATTGGGCACAGCGCTCTGCACGGTGTTAGCAGAGACTTTCCCGGGACAGTGAAACCCTATGTCAGAGACACTGAGAAGAAGCCCCAATGTTCCCTCCAGGCACTTTCAGTGTGGGTGCCTTCTCCACGTGGTTCCTGCTTTCACTGCAGCTCTGAAGAGAATGTTAGCCAAGAGGTAACCGGGACAGTGAAAACAGTACTCAAAGACAGGGAGAGCAAGCTCTCTCTTGGCACTTTGGATGTGGGACATACAGCGAGATGTTTGCTGCTTTTGCGTTTGGCTGTTGGGAGATTTACAGCACAAAGATATCTAGTTGATTTGAAGCAGTTCCGAGAAAGTCTAAACATAATCCCCACTTCTCCCTCCTGGCACTTTCCATGTGGGAGATACAGCAGGATGTATATTGGTTTTGAGGACAACTCAATGGACAGTGTAGGGAGAAAAGGTCCTGGCTCCTTGAATGCCGTTTCTGGAGACACTGCGATCAATGTGGGAGATATGTCAAGATGTGTGTTGGTTTTGAGGACGGCTCTCTGGAGAGTCTTAGCAAAGAGGTCACACAGATAATCAGAGCAATTCTCAGAGACACTGAGAACAAGCTCGACAATTCCCTCCTGGCACTTTCCCTGTAGGAGATACCGCAAGACGTTTCTGTATATTGGGCACAGCGCTCTGCACGGTGTTAGCAGAGACTTTCCCGGGACAGTGAAACCCTATGTCAGAGACACTGAGAAGAAGCCCCAATGTTCCCTCCAGGCACTTTCAGTGTGGGTGCCTTCTCCACGTGGTTCCTGCTTTCACTGCAGCTCTGAAGAGAATGTTAGCCAAGAGGTAACCGGGACAGTGAAAACAGTACTCAAAGACAGGGAGAGCAAGCTCTCTCTTGGCACTTTGGATGTGGGACATACAGCGAGATGTTTGCTGCTTTTGCGTTTGGCTGTTGGGAGATTTACAGCACAAAGATATCTAGTTGATTTGAAGCAGTTCCGAGAAAGTCTAAACATAATCCCCACTTCTCCCTCCTGGCACTTTCCATGTGGGAGATATAGCAGGATGTATATTGGTTTTGAGGACAACTCAATGGACAGTGTAGGGAGAAAAGGTCCTGGCTCCTTGAATGCCATTTCTGGAGACACTGCGATCAATGTGGGAGATATGTCAAGATGTGTGTTGGTTTTGAGGACGGCTCTCTGGAGAGTCTTAGCAAAGAGGTCACACAGATAATCAGAGCAATTCTCAGAGACACTGAGAACAAGCTCGACAATTCCCTCCTGGCACTTTCCCTGTAGGAGATACCGCAAGACGTTTCTGTATATTGGGCACAGCGCTCTGCGCGGTGTTAGCAGAGACTTTCCCGGGACAGTGAAACCCTATGTCAGAGACACTGAGAAGAAGCCCCAATGTTCCCTCCAGGCACTTTCAGTGTGGGTGCCTTCTCCACGTGGTTCCTGCTTTCACTGCAGCTCTGAAGAGAATGTTAGCCAAGAGGTAACCGGGACAGTGAAAACAGTACTCAAAGACAGGGAGAGCAAGCTCTCTCTTGGCACTTTGGATGTGGGACATACAGCGAGATGTTTGCTGCTTTTGCGTTTGGCTGTTGGGCGATTTACAGCACAAAGATATCTAGTTGATTTGAAGCAGTTCCGAGAAAGTCTAAACATAATCCCCACTTCTCCCTCCTGGCACTTTCCATGTGGGAGATACAGCAGGATGTATATTGGTTTTGAGGACAACTCAATGGACAGTGTAGGGAGAAAAGGTCCTGGCTCCTTGAATGCCGTTTCTGGAGACACTGCGATCAATGTGGGAGATATGTCAAGATGTGTGTTGGTTTTGAGGACGGCTCTCTGGAGAGTCTTAGCAAAGAGGTCACACAGATAATCAGAGCAATTCTCAGAGACACTGAGAACAAGCTCGACAATTCCCTCCTGGCACTTTCCCTGTAGGAGATACCGCAAGACGTTTCTGTATATTGGGCACAGCGCTCTGCAGGGTGTTAGCAGAGACTTTCCCGGGACAGTGAAACCCTATGTCAGAGACACTGAGAAGAAGCCCCAATGTTCCCTCCAGGCACTTTCAGTGTGGGTGCCTTCTCCACGTGGTTCCTGCTTTCACTGCAGCTCTGAAGAGAATGTTAGCCAAGAGGTAACCGGGACAGTGAAAACAGTACTCAAAGACAGGGAGAGCAAGCTCTCTCTTGGCACTTTGGATGTGGGACATACAGCGAGATGTTTGCTGCTTTTGCGTTTGGCTGTTGGGCGATTTACAGCACAAAGATATCTACTTGATTTGAAGCAGTTCCGAGAAAGTCTAAACATAATCCCCACTTCTCCCTCCTGGCACTTTCCATGTGGGAGATACAGCAGGATGTATATTGGTTTTGAGGACAACTCAATGGACAGTGTAGGGAGAAAAGGTCCTGGCTCCTTGAATGCCGTTTCTGGAGACACTGCGATCAATGTGGGAGATATGTCAAGATGTGTGTTTGTTTTGAGGACGGCTCTCTGGAGAGTCTTAGCAAAGAGGTCACACAGATAATCAGAGCAATTCTCAGAGACACTGAGAACAAGCTCCACAATTCCCTCCTGGCACTTTCCCTGTAGGAGATACCGCAAGACGTTTCTGTATATTGGGCACAGCGCTCTGCACGGTGTTAGCAGAGACTTTCCCGGGACAGTGAAACCCTATGTCAGAGACACTGAGAAGAAGCCCCAATGTTCCCTCCAGGCACTTTCAGTGTGGGTGCCTTCTCCACGTGGTTCCTGCTTTCACTGCAGCTCTGAAGAGAATGTTAGCAAAGAGGTAACCGGGACAGTGAAAACAGTACTCAAAGACAGGGAGAGCAAGCTCTCTCTTGGCACTTTGGATGTGGGACATACAGCGAGATGTTTGCTGCTTTTGCGTTTGGCTGTTGGGAGATTTACAGCACAAAGATATCTAGTTGATTTGAAGCAGTTCCGAGAAAGTCTAAACATAATCCCCACTTCTCCCTCCTGGCACTTTCCACGTGGGAGATATAGCAGGATGTATATTGGTTTTGAGGACAACTCAATGGACAGTGTAGGGAGAAAAGGTCCTGGCTCCTTGAATGCCGTTTCTGGAGACACTGCGATCAATGTGGGAGATATGTCAAGATGTGTGTTGGTTTTGAGGACGGCTCTCTGGAGAGTCTTAGCAAAGAGGTCACAGGGATAATCAGAGCAATTCTCAGAGACACTGAGAACAAGCTCGACAATTCCCTCCTGGCACTTTCCCTGTAGGAGATACCGCAAGACGTTTCTGTATATTGGGCACAGCGCTCTGCACGGTGTTAGCAGAGACTTTCCCGGGACAGTGAAACCCTATGTCAGAGACACTGAGAAGAAGCCCCAATGTTCCCTCCAGGCACTTTCAGTGTGGGTGCCTTCTCCACGTGGTTCCTGCTTTCACTGCAGCTCTGAAGAGAATGTTAGCAAAGAGGTAACCGGGACAGTGAAAACAGTACTCAAAGACAGGGAGAGCAAGCTCTCTCTTGGCACTTTGGATGTGGGACATACAGCGAGATGTTTGCTGCTTTTGCGTTTGGCTGTTGGGAGATTTACAGCACAAAGATATCTAGTTGATTTGAAGCAGTTCCGAGAAAGTCTAAACATAATCGCCACTTCTCCCTCCTGGCACTTTCCATGTGGGAGATATAGCAGGATGTATATTGGTTTTGAGGACAACTCAATGGACAGTGTAGGGAGAAAAGGTCCTGGCTCCTTGAATGCCATTTCTGGAGACACTGCGATCAATGTGGGAGATATGTCAAGATGTGTGTTGGTTTTGAGGACGGCTCTCTGGAGAGTCTTAGCAAAGAGGTCACACAGATAATCAGAGCAATTCTCAGAGACACTGAGAACAAGCTCCACAATTCCCTCCTGGCACTTTCCCTGTAGGAGATACCGCAAGACGTTTCTGTATATTGGGCACAGCGCTCTGCACGGTGTTAGCAGAGACTTTCCCGGGACAGTGAAACCCTATGTCAGAGACACTGAGAAGAAGCCCCAATGTTCCCTCCAGGCACTTTCAGTGTGGGTGCCTTCTCCACGTGGTTCCTGCTTTCACTGCAGCTCTGAAGAGAATGTTAGCAAAGAGGTAACCGGGACAGTGAAAACAGTACTCAAAGACAGGGAGAGCAAGCTCTCTCTTGGCACTTTGGATGTGGGACATACAGCGAGATGTTTGCTGCTTTTGCGTTTGGCTGTTGGGAGATTTACAGCACAAAGATATCTAGTTGATTTGAAGCAGTTCCGAGAAAGTCTAAACATAATCCCCACTTCTCCCTCCTGGCACTTTCCACGTGGGAGATATAGCAGGATGTATATTGGTTTTGAGGACAACTCAATGGACAGTGTAGGGAGAAAAGGTCCTGGCTCCTTGAATGCCGTTTCTGGAGACACTGCGATCAATGTGGGAGATATGTCAAGATGTGTGTTGGTTTTGAGGACGGCTCTCTGGAGAGTCTTAGCAAAGAGGTCACACAGATAATCAGAGCAATTCTCAGAGACACTGAGAACAAGCTCCACAATTCCCTCCTGGCACTTTCCCTGTAGGAGATACCGCAAGACGTTTCTGTATATTGGGCACAGCGCTCTGCACGGTGTTAGCAGAGACTTTCCCGGGACAGTGAAACCCTATGTCAGAGACACTGAGAAGAAGCCCCAATGTTCCCTCCAGGCACTTTCAGTGTGGGTGCCTTCTCCACGTGGTTCCTGCTTTCACTGCAGCTCTGAAGAGAATGTTAGCCAAGAGGTAACCGGGACAGTGAAAACAGTACTCAAAGACAGGGAGAGCAAGCTCTCTCTTGGCACTTTGGATGTGGGACATACAGCGAGATGTTTGCTGCTTTTGCGTTTGGCTGTTGGGAGATTTACAGCACAAAGATATCTAGTTGATTTGAAGCAGTTCCGAGAAAGTCTAAACATAATCGCCACTTCTCCCTCCTGGCACTTTCCATGTGGGAGATATAGCAGGATGTATATTGGTTTTGAGGACAACTCAATGGACAGTGTAGGGAGAAAAGGTCCTGGCTCCTTGAATGCCATTTCTGGAGACACTGCGATCAATGTGGGAGATATGTCAAGATGTGTGTTGGTTTTGAGGACGGCTCTCTGGAGAGTCTTAGCAAAGAGGTCACAGGGATAATCAGAGCAATTCTCAGAGACACTGAGAACAAGCTCGACAATTCCCTCCTGGCACTTTCCCTGTAGGAGATACCGCAAGACGTTTCTGTATATTGGGCACAGCGCTCTGCACGGTGTTAGCAGAGACTTTCCCGGGACAGTGAAACCCTATGTCAGAGACACTGAGAAGAAGCCCCAATGTTCCCTCCAGGCACTTTCAGTGTGGGTGCCTTCTCCACGTGGTTCCTGCTTTCACTGCAGCTCTGAAGAGAATGTTAGCCAAGAGGTAACCGGGACAGTGAAAACAGTACTCAAAGACAGGGAGAGCAAGCTCTCTCTTGGCACTTTGGATGTGGGACATACAGCGAGATGTTTGCTGCTTTTGCGTTTGGCTGTTTGGCGATTTAGAGCACAAAGATATCTAGTTGATTTGAAGCAGTTCCGAGAAAGTCTAAACATAATCCCCACTTCTCCCTCCTGGCACTTTCCATGTGGGAGATACAGCAGGATGTATATTGGTTTTGAGGACAACTCAATGGACAGTGTAGGGAGAAAAGGTCCTGGCTCCTTGAATGCCGTTTCTGGAGACACTGCGATCAATGTGGGAGATATGTCAAGATGTGTGTTTGTTTTGAGGACGGCTCTCTGGAGAGTCTTAGCAAAGAGGTCACACAGATAATCAGAGCAATTCTCAGAGACACTGAGAACAAGCTCGACAATTCCCTCCTGGCACTTTCCCTGTAGGAGATACCGCAAGACGTTTCTGTATATTGGGCACAGCGCTCTGCGCGGTGTTAGCAGAGACTTTCCCGGGACAGTGAAACCCTATGTCAGAGACACTGAGAAGAAGCCCCAATGTTCCCTCCAGGCACTTTCAGTGTGGGTGCCTTCTCCACGTGGTTCCTGCTTTCACTGCAGCTCTGAAGAGAATGTTAGCCAAGAGGTAACCGGGACAGTGAAAACAGTACTCAAAGACAGGGAGAGCAAGCTCTCTCTTGGCACTTTGGATGTGGGACATACAGCGAGATGTTTGCTGCTTTTGCGTTTGGCTGTTGGGCGATTTACAGCACAAAGATATCTAGTTGATTTGAAGCAGTTCCGAGAAAGTCTAAACATAATCCCCACTTCTCCCTCCTGGCACTTTCCATGTGGGAGATACAGCAGGATGTATATTGGTTTTGAGGACAACTCAATGGACAGTGTAGGGAGAAAAGGTCCTGGCTCCTTGAATGCCGTTTCTGGAGACACTGCGATCAATGTGGGAGATATGTCAAGATGTGTGTTGGTTTTGAGGACGGCTCTCTGGAGAGTCTTAGCAAAGAGGTCACACAGATAATCAGAGCAATTCTCAGAGACACTGAGAACAAGCTCGACAATTCCCTCCTGGCACTTTCCCTGTAGGAGATACCGCAAGACGTTTCTGTATATTGGGCACAGCGCTCTGCACGGTGTTAGCAGAGACTTTCCCGGGACAGTGAAACCCTATGTCAGAGACACTGAGAAGAAGCCCCAATGTTCCCTCCAGGCACTTTCAGTGTGGGTGCCTTCTCCACGTGGTTCCTGCTTTCACTGCAGCTCTGAAGAGAATGTTAGCCAAGAGGTAACCGGGACAGTGAAAACAGTACTCAAAGACAGGGAGAGCAAGCTCTCTCTTGGCACTTTGGATGTGGGACATACAGCGAGATGTTTGCTGCTTTTGCGTTTGGCTGTTGGGAGATTTACAGCACAAAGATATCTAGTTGATTTGAAGCAGTTCCGAGAAAGTCTAAACATAATCCCCACTTCTCCCTCCTGGCACTTTCCATGTGGGAGATACAGCAGGATGTATATTGGTTTTGAGGACAACTCAATGGACAGTGTAGGGAGAAAAGGTCCTGGCTCCTTGAATGCCGTTTCTGGAGACACTGCGATCAATGTGGGAGATATGTCAAGATGTGTGTTGGTTTTGAGGACGGCTCTCTGGAGAGTCTTAGCAAAGAGGTCACACAGATAATCAGAGCAATTCTCAGAGACACTGAGAACAAGCTCGACAATTCCCTCCTGGCACTTTCCCTGTAGGAGATACCGCAAGACGTTTCTGTATATTGGGCACAGCGCTCTGCAGGGTGTTAGCAGAGACTTTCCCGGGACAGTGAAACCCTATGTCAGAGACACTGAGAAGAAGCCCCAATGTTCCCTCCAGGCACTTTCAGTGTGGGTGCCTTCTCCACGTGGTTCCTGCTTTCACTGCAGCTCTGAAGAGAATGTTAGCCAAGAGGTAACCGGGACAGTGAAAACAGTACTCAAAGACAGGGAGAGCAAGCTCTCTCTTGGCACTTTGGATGTGGGACATACAGCGAGATGTTTGCTGCTTTTGCGTTTGGCTGTTGGGCGATTTACAGCACAAAGATATCTAGTTGATTTGAAGCAGTTCCGAGAAAGTCTAAACATAATCCCCACTTCTCCCTCCTGGCACTTTCCATGTGGGAGATACAGCAGGATGTATATTGGTTTTGAGGACAACTCAATGGACAGTGTAGGGAGAAAAGGTCCTGGCTCCTTGAATGCCGTTTCTGGAGACACTGCGATCAATGTGGGAGATATGTCAAGATGTGTGTTGGTTTTGAGGACGGCTCTCTGGAGAGTCTTAGCAAAGAGGTCACACAGATAATCAGAGCAATTCTCAGAGACACTGAGAACAAGCTCGACAATTCCCTCCTGGCACTTTCCCTGTAGGAGATACCGCAAGACGTTTCTGTATATTGGGCACAGCGCTCTGCACGGTGTTAGCAGAGACTTTCCCGGGACAGTGAAACCCTATGTCAGAGACACTGAGAAGAAGCCCCAATGTTCCCTCCAGGCACTTTCAGTGTGGGTGCCTTCTCCACGTGGTTCCTGCTTTCACTGCAGCTCTGAAGAGAATGTTAGCAAAGAGGTAACCGGGACAGTGAAAACAGTACTCAAAGACAGGGAGAGCAAGCTCTCTCTTGGCACTTTGGATGTGGGACATACAGCGAGATGTTTGCTGCTTTTGCGTTTGGCTGTTGGGAGATTTACAGCACAAAGATATCTAGTTGATTTGAAGCAGTTCCGAGAAAGTCTAAACATAATCCCCACTTCTCCCTCCTGGCACTTTCCATGTGGGAGATATAGCAGGATGTATATTGGTTTTGAGGACAACTCAATGGACAGTGTAGGGAGAAAAGGTCCTGGCTCCTTGAATGCCGTTTCTGGAGACACTGCGATCAATGTGGGAGATATGTCAAGATGTGTGTTTGTTTTGAGGACGGCTCTCTGGAGAGTCTTAGCAAAGAGGTCACACAGATAATCAGAGCAATTCTCAGAGACACTGAGAACAAGCTCGACAATTCCCTCCTGGCACTTTCCCTGTAGGAGATACCGCAAGACGTTTCTGTATATTGGGCACAGCGCTCTGCGCGGTGTTAGCAGAGACTTTCCCGGGACAGTGAAACCCTATGTCAGAGACACTGAGAAGAAGCCCCAATGTTCCCTCCAGGCACTTTCAGTGTGGGTGCCTTCTCCACGTGGTTCCTGCTTTCACTGCAGCTCTGAAGAGAATGTTAGCCAAGAGGTAACCGGGACAGTGAAAACAGTACTCAAAGACAGGGAGAGCAAGCTCTCTCTTGGCACTTTGGATGTGGGACATACAGCGAGATGTTTGCTGCTTTTGCGTTTGGCTGTTGGGCGATTTACAGCACAAAGATATCTAGTTGATTTGAAGCAGTTCCGAGAAAGTCTAAACATAATCCCCACTTCTCCCTCCTGGCACTTTCCATGTGGGAGATACAGCAGGATGTATATTGGTTTTGAGGACAACTCAATGGACAGTGTAGGGAGAAAAGGTCCTGGCTCCTTGAATGCCGTTTCTGGAGACACTGCGATCAATGTGGGAGATATGTCAAGATGTGTGTTGGTTTTGAGGACGGCTCTCTGGAGAGTCTTAGCAAAGAGGTCACACAGATAATCAGAGCAATTCTCAGAGACACTGAGAACAAGCTCGACAATTCCCTCCTGGCACTTTCCCTGTAGGAGATACCGCAAGACGTTTCTGTATATTGGGCACAGCGCTCTGCGCGGTGTTAGCAGAGACTTTCCCGGGACAGTGAAACCCTATGTCAGAGACACTGAGAAGAAGCCCCAATGTTCCCTCCAGGCACTTTCAGTGTGGGTGCCTTCTCCACGTGGTTCCTGCTTTCACTGCAGCTCTGAAGAGAATGTTAGCCAAGAGGTAACCGGGACAGTGAAAACAGTACTCAAAGACAGGGAGAGCAAGCTCTCTCTTGGCACTTTGGATGTGGGACATACAGCGAGATGTTTGCTGCTTTTGCGTTTGGCTGTTGGGAGATTTACAGCACAAAGATATCTAGTTGATTTGAAGCAGTTCCGAGAAAGTCTAAACATAATCCCCACTTCTCCCTCCTGGCACTTTCCATGTGGGAGATATAGCAGGATGTATATTGGTTTTGAGGACAACTCAATGGACAGTGTAGGGAGAAAAGGTCCTGGCTCCTTGAATGCCGTTTCTGGAGACACTGCGATCAATGTGGGAGATATGTCAAGATGTGTGTTTGTTTTGAGGACGGCTCTCTGGAGAGTCTTAGCAAAGAGGTCACACAGATAATCAGAGCAATTCTCAGAGACACTGAGAACAAGCTCGACAATTCCCTCCTGGCACTTTCCCTGTAGGAGATACCGCAAGACGTTTCTGTATATTGGGCACAGCGCTCTGCAGGGTGTTAGCAGAGACTTTCCCGGGACAGTGAAACCCTATGTCAGAGACACTGAGAAGAAGCCCCAATGTTCCCTCCAGGCACTTTCAGTGTGGGTGCCTTCTCCACGTGGTTCCTGCTTTCACTGCAGCTCTGAAGAGAATGTTAGCCAAGAGGTAACCGGGACAGTGAAAACAGTACTCAAAGACAGGGAGAGCAAGCTCTCTCTTGGCACTTTGGATGTGGGACATACAGCGAGATGTTTGCTGCTTTTGCGTTTGGCTGTTGGGCGATTTACAGCACAAAGATATCTAGTTGATTTGAAGCAGTTCCGAGAAAGTCTAAACATAATCCCCACTTCTCCCTCCTGGCACTTTCCATGTGGGAGATACAGCAGGATGTATATTGGTTTTGAGGACAACTCAATGGACAGTGTAGGGAGAAAAGGTCCTGGCTCCTTGAATGCCGTTTCTGGAGACACTGCGATCAATGTGGGAGATATGTCAAGATGTGTGTTTGTTTTGAGGACGGCTCTCTGGAGAGTCTTAGCAAAGAGGTCACACAGATAATCAGAGCAATTCTCAGAGACACTGAGAACAAGCTCGACAATTCCCTCCTGGCACTTTCCTTGTAGGAGATACCGCAAGACGTTTCTGTAGATTGGGCACAGCGCTCTGCACGGTGTTAGCAGAGACTTTCCCGGGACAGTGAAACCCTATGTCAGAGACACTGAGAAGAAGCCCCAATGTTCCCTCCAGGCACTTTCAGTGTGGGTGCCTTCTCCACGTGGTTCCTGCTTTCACTGCAGCTCTGAAGAGAATGTTAGCCAAGAGGTAACCGGGACAGTGAAAACAGTACTCAAAGACAGGGAGAGCAAGCTCTCTCTTGGCACTTTGGATGTGGGACATACAGCGAGATGTTTGCTGCTTTTGCGTTTGGCTGTTGGGAGATTTACAGCACAAAGATATCTAGTTGATTTGAAGCAGTTCCGAGAAAGTCTAAACATAATCCCCACTTCTCCCTCCTGGCACTTTCCACGTGGGAGATATAGCAGGATGTATATTGGTTTTGAGGACAACTCAATGGACAGTGTAGGGAGAAAAGGTCCTGGCTCCTTGAATGCCGTTTCTGGAGACACTGCGATCAATGTGGGAGATATGTCAAGATGTGTGTTGGTTTTGAGGACGGCTCTCTGGAGAGTCTTAGCAAAGAGGTCACACAGATAATCAGAGCAATTCTCAGAGACACTGAGAACAAGCTCGACAATTCCCTCCTGGCACTTTCCCTGTAGGAGATACCGCAAGACGTTTCTGTATATTGGGCACAGCGCTCTGCAGGGTGTTAGCAGAGACTTTCCCGGGACAGTGAAACCCTATGTCAGAGACACTGAGAAGAAGCCCCAATGTTCCCTCCAGGCACTTTCAGTGTGGGTGCCTTCTCCACGTGGTTCCTGCTTTCACTGCAGCTCTGAAGAGAATGTTAGCCAAGAGGTAACCGGGACAGTGAAAACAGTACTCAAAGACAGGGAGAGCAAGCTCTCTCTTGGCACTTTGGATGTGGGACATACAGCGAGATGTTTGCTGCTTTTGCGTTTGGCTGTTGGGAGATTTACAGCACAAAGATATCTAGTTGATTTGAAGCAGTTCCGAGAAAGTTTAAACATAATCCCCACTTCTCCCTCCTGGCACTTTCCAAGTGGGAGATATAGCAGGATGTATATTGGTTTTGAGGACAACTCAATGGACAGTGTAGGGAGAAAAGGTCCTGGCTCTAAAGCTCTTTGTGAACCACTTGCGTAGCCCCACAGACCTGGGGGCTGCGGGCTTTCCTGCTGCTTTCAGCCTCCACACCACCCTTTCCCACTTGGCGCCGCGCCAGGAGCAAAAATGGCCATACGGCTGGAGACGGGTCCCCCGCCCAAGGAGCCAGCAGGGAAAACTATGCCTTGTTCTGAAGCTCTTTGGGAATCACTTGCGTAGCCCCACAGACCTGGTGGCTGCGGGCTTTCCTGCTGCCTTCAGCCTCAAAAACACCCTTTCCCACTTGGCGCCGCGCCAGGCACAGAAATGGCAATACGGCTGGAGATAGGTGCCCCGCACAAGGAGCCAGCAGGGAAAACTAGACCTTGTTTTAAAGCTCTGTGGGAACCGCTTGCGTAGCCCCACAGACCTGGGGGCTGCAGGCTTTCCTGCTGCCTTCAGCCTCCACACCAACCTTTCCCACTTGGCGCCACGCCAGGCAAAAAAATGGCCATACGGATGGAGATTGGTCCCACGCACAAAGAGCCAGCAGGGAAAATTATGCCTTGTTCTAAAGCTCTTTGGGAACCGCTTGCGTAGCCCCGCAGACCTGGGGGCTGCGGGCTTTCCTGATGCCTTCAGCCTCGACACCACCCTTTCCCACTTGGTGCCGCGCCAGGCACAAAAATGGCTATACGGGTGGAGATGTGTCACCCGCCCAAGGAACCAGCAGGGAAAACTATGCCTTGTTCTAAAGCTCTTTGGGAATCACTTGCGTAGCCCCACAGACCTGGGGGCTGCAGGCTTTCCTGCTGCCTTCAGCCTTGACACCACCCTTTCCCACTTGGTGCTGCGCCAGGCACAAAAATGGCTATACAGCTGAAGATAGGTCCCCCTCCCAAGAAGCCAGCAGAAAAAACTAGGCCTTGTTCTAAAGCTATTTGGGAACCTCTTGCGTAGCCCCACAGACCTGGGTGCTGCAGGCTTTCCTGCTGCCTTCAGCCTCAAAACTAACCTTTCCCAATTGGCGCCACGCCAGGCACAAAAATGGGCATACGGGTCGAGGTAGGTTCACCGCCCAAAGAGCCAGCAGGGAAAACTAGCCCTTGTTCTAAAGCTCTTTGGGAACCGCTTGCGTAGCACCCACAGACCTGGGGGCTACAGGCTTTCCTGCTGCCTTCAGCCTCAATACTACGCTTTCCCAGTAGGTGTCGCTACAAGCACAAAAATGGCCATACGGCTGGAGATCGGTCCCCCGCCAAGGAACCAGCAGGGAAAACTATGCCTTGTTCTAAAGCTCTATGGGAACCGCTTGCGTAGCCCCAAGACCTGGGGCTGCTAGCTTTCCTGCTGCCTTCAGCCTCGACACCACCCTTTCCCACTTGGCGCCGCGCCAGGCACAAAAATGGCCATACGGCTGGAGAATTGTCCCCCGCCCAAGGACCCAGCAGGGAAAACTATGCCTTGTTCTAAAGCTCCTTGGGAACTGCTTGTGTAGCCCCACAGACCTGGGGTCTACGGGCTTTTCTGCTGCCTTCAGCCTCCACACCACCCTTTCCCACTTAGCGCCACGCCAGGCACAAAAATGGCCATACGGCTGGAGATGTGTCCCCTGCCCAAAGACCCAGCAGGGAAAACTAGGCCTTGTTCCAAAGCTCTTTGGGAACCGCTTGCGTAGCACCCACAGACCTGGGGGCTGCAGGCTTTCCTGCTGCCTTCAGCCTCAATACTACGCTTTCCCACTAGGTGTCGCTCCAGGCACAAAAATGGCCATACGGCTGAAGATGGGTCCCCCGCCCAAGGAACCAGCAGGAAAACTATGCCTTGTTCTAAAGCTCTTTGGGAACCGCTTGCGTAGCCCCACAGACCTGGGGCTGCGCTCTTTCCTGCTGCCTTCAGCCTCGACACAACCCTTTCCCACTTGGCGCCGCGCCAGGCACAAAAATGGCCATACGGATGGAGATTGGTCCCACGCCCAAGGAACCAGCAGGGAAAACCAGGCCTTGTTCTAAAGCTCTTTGGGAACCGCTTGAGTAGCCCCAAAGACCTGGGGGCTGCAGGCTTTCCTGCTGCCTTCAGCCTCGACACAACCCTTTCCCACTTGGCGCCGCGCCAGGCACAAAAATGGCTATACAGCTGAAGATAGGTCCCTCACCAAAGGAGCCAGCAGAAAAAACTAGGCCTTGTTCTAAAGCTCTTTGGGAACCGCTTGCGTAGCCCCACAGACCTGGGGTCTACGGGCTTTCCTGCTGCCTTCAGCCTTGACATGACCCTTTGCCACTTGGCGCCACGCTAGGCACAAAAATGGCCATACGGATGGAGATTGGTCCCACGCCCAAGGAACCGGCAGGGAAAACCAGGCCTTGTTCTAAAGCTCTTTGGGAACCCCTTGCGTAGACCCACAGACCTGGGGGCTGCGGGCTTTCCTGCTGCCTTCAGCCTCCACACCACCCTTTCCAACTTGGCGTCGCGCCAGGCACAAAAATGGCTATACGGCTGGGGATGGGTCCCCTGCCCAAGGAGCCAGCAGGGAAAACTAGGCCTTGTTCTAAAGCTCTTTGGGAACCGCTTGCGTAGCCCCGCAGACCTGGGGGCTGCAGGCTTTTCTGCAGCCTTCAGCCTCGACACCACCCTTTCCCACTTGGCGCCGCGCCAGGCACAAAAATGGCCATACGGCTGGAGATGGGTCACCCGCCCAAGGAGCCAGCAGGGAAAACTAGGCCTTGTTCTGAAGCTATTTGGGAACCTCTTGCGTAGCCCCACAGACCTTGGGGCTTCGGGCTTTCCTGGTGCCTTCAGCCTCCACACCACTCTTTCCCACTTGGTGCCACGCCAGGCACAAAAACAGCCATACGGCTGGAGATGTGTCCCCCGCTCAAAGACCGAGCAGGGAAAACTAGGCCTTGTTTTAAAGTTCTTTGGATCCGCTTGCGTAGAACCCACAGACCTGGGGGCTGCAGGCTTTCCTGCTGCCTTCAGCCTCAATACTACGCTTTTCCACTAGGTGTCGCTCCAGGCACAAAAATGGCCATGCCGCTGGAGATGGGTCCCCCGCCCAAGGAGCCAGCAGGGAAAACTATGCCTTGTTCTAAAGCTCTTTGGGAACCGCTTGCATAGCCCCACAGACCTGGGGGCTGTGGGCTTTCCTGATGCCTTCAGCGTCGACACCACCCTTTCCCACTTGGTGCCACGCCAGGCACAAAAACAGCCATACGGCTGGAGATGCGTCGCACGCCGAAAGAGCCAGCAGGGAAAACTATGCCTTGTCCTAAAGTTCTTTGGGAACTGCTTCCGTAGCCCCACAGACCTGGGGGCTGCGGGCTTTCCTGCTGCCTTCAGCCTCCACAACACCCTTTCCCACTTGGCGCCGCACCAGGCACAAAAATGGCCATACGGCTGGAGATGGGTCCCCCACCCAAGGAGCCAGCAGGGAAAACAATGCCTTGTTCTAAAGCTCTGTGGGAACCGCTTGCGTAGCCCCACAGACCTGGGGGCTGCAGGCTTTCCAGCTGCCTTCAGCCTCGACACCACCCTTTCCCACTTGGCGCCGCGGTAGGCACAAAAATGGCCATACGGATGGAGATGCGTCCCCCGCACAAGGAGCCAGCAGGGAAAACAATGCCTTCTTCTAAAGCTCTTTGGGAACCGCTTGCGTAGCACCCACAGACCTGGGGGCTGCAGGCTTTCCTGCTGCCTTCAGCCTCCATACTACGCTTTCCCACTAGGTGTCGCTCCAGGCACCAAAATGGCCATACGGCTGAAGATGGGTCCCCCTCCCAAGGAACCAGCAGGGAATAATATGCCTTGTTCTAAAGCTCTTTGGGAACCGCTTGCGTAGCCCCACAGACCAGGGGCTGCGACCTTTCCTGCTGCCTTCAGCCTCCACACCACCCTTTCCCACTTGGCGCCACGCCAGGTATAGAAATGGCCATACGGCTGGAGATGTGTCCCCTGCCCAAAGACCCAGCAGGGTAAACTAGGCCGTGTTCTAAAGCTCTTTGGGAACCGCTTGCGTAGCACCCACAGACCTCGGGGCTGCAAGCTCTCCTGTTGCCTTCAGCCTCCACACCACCCTTTCCCACTTGGCGCCGCGCCAGGCACAAAAATGGCTATACGGCTGGAGATGGGTCCCCCACCCAAGGAGCCAGCAGAGTAAACCAGGCCTTGTTCTAAAGCTCTTTGGGAACCGCTTGCATAGCCCCACAGACTTGGGGGCTGCGGGCTTTCCTGCTGCTTTCAGCCCTGACACCACCCTTTCCCACTTGTGCCACGCCAGGCACAAGTACGGCTATACGGCTGGAGATGGGTCCCCCGCCCAAAGAGCCAGCAGGGAAAACTATGCCTTGTTCTAAAGCTCTTTGGGAACCACTTGCGTAGCCCCACAGACCTGGGGGCTGCGGGCTTTCCTGCTGCCTTTAGCCTCGACACCACCCTTTCCCACTTGGCGCCGCGCCAGGCACAAAAATGGCCATACGGATGGAGATTGGTCCCACGCCCAAGGAACCAGCAGGGAAAACCAGGCCTTGTTCTAAAGCTCTTTGGGAACCGCTTGCGTAGCCCCGCAGACCTGGGGGCTGCGGGCTTTCCTGGTGCCTTCAGCCTCCAAACCACCCCTTGCAACTTGGCGTCGCGCAAGGCACAAAAATGGCTATACGGCTGGAGATGGGTCCCACGCCCAAGGAGCCAGCAGGGAAAACTATGCCTTGTTCTAAAGCTCTTTGGGAACCGCTTGCGTAGCCCCAAAGACCTGGGGGCTGCAGGCTTTCCTGCTGCCTTCAGCCTCAATACTACGCTTTCCCACTAGGTGTCGCTCCAGGCACAATAATGGTCATGCCGCTGGAGATGGGTCCCCCGCCCAAGGAGCCAGCAGGGAAAACTATGCCTTGTTCTAAAGCTCTTTGGGAACCGCTTGCGTAGCCCCACAGACCTGGGGTCTACGGGCTTTCCTGCTGCCTTCAGCCTTGACATGACCCTTTGCCACTTGGTGCCGCGCTAGGCACAAAAATGGCCATACGGCTGGAGATGGGTCCCCAGCCCAAAGACCCAACAGGGAAAACTAGGCCTCGTTCTAAAGCTCTTTGGGAACCGCTTGCGTAGCCCCACAGACCTGGGGGCTGCTGGCTTTCCTGCTGCCTTCAGCCTCGACACCACACTTTCACACTTGGCGCCACGCCAGGTACAAAAATGGCCATATGGCTGGAGATTGGTCCCACGCCCAAGGAACCAGCAGGGAAAACTAGGCCTTGTTCTAAAGCTCTTTGGGAACCGCTTGCGTAGAACCCACAGACCTGGTGGCTGCGGGCTTTCCTGGTGACTTCAGCCTCCACACCACCCTTTCCGACTTGGCGCCACGCCAGGCACAAAAATGGCCATACGGCTGGAGATGTGTCCCCTGCCCAAAGACCCAGCAGGGAAAACTAGGCCTTGTTCCAAAGCTGTTTGGGAACCGCTTGCGTAGCACCCACAGACCTGGGGGCTGCAGGCTTTCCTGCTGCCTTCAGCCTCAATACTACGCTTTCCCACTAGGTGTCGCTCCAGGCACAAAAATGGCCATACGGCTGAAGATGGGTCCCCCGCCCAAGGAACCAGCAGGAAAACTATGCCTTGTTCTGAAGCTCTTTGGGAACCGCTTGCGTAGCCCCACAGACCTGGGGGCTTCGGGATTTCCTGCTGCCTTCAGCCTCCACACCACCCTTTCCCACTTGGCGCCGCGCCAGGCACAAAAATGGCCATATGGCTGGAGAATTGTCCCACGCCCAAGGAGCCAGCAGGGAAAACTATGCCTTGTTCTAAAGCTCTTAGGGAACCGCTTGCGTAGACCCACAGACCTGGGGTCTACGGGCTTTCCTGCTGCCTTCAGCCTTGACATGACCCTTTGCCACTTGGCGCCGCGCTAGGCAAAAAAATGGCCATACGGCTGGAGATGTGTCCCCTGCCCAAAGACCCAGTAGGGAAAACTAGGCCTTGTTCTAAAGCTCTTTGGGAACCGCTTGCGTAGCACCCACAGACCTGGGGGTTGCAGGCTTTCCTGCTGCCTTCAGCCTCAATACTACGCTTTCCCACTAGGTGTCGCGCCAGGCACAAAAATGGCCATACGGCTGGAGATGGTCCCCTGCCCAAGGAACCAGCAGGGAAAACTATGCCTTGTTCTAAAGCTCTTAGGGCACTGCTTGCGTAGCCTCACAGACCTGGGGCTGCGAGCTTTCCTGCTGCCTTCAGCCTCGACACCACCCTTTCCCACTTGGCGCCGCGCCAGGCAAAAAAATGGCCATACGGATGGAGATTGGTCCCACGCCCAAGGAACCAGCAGGGAAAACCAGGCCTTGTTCTAAAGCTTTTTGGGAACCGCTTGCGTAGCCCCACAGACCTGGGGGCTGCGGGCTTTCCTGCTGACTTCAGCCTCCACACCACCCTTTCCCACTTGGCGTCGCGCCAGGCACAAAAATGGCTATACAGCTGAAGATAGGTCCCCCGCCCAAGGAGCCAGCAGGGAAAACTATGCCTTGTTCTAAATCTATTTGGGAACCGCTTCCGTAGCCCCACACACCTGGGGGCTGCGGGCTTTCCTGGTGCCTTCAGCCTCGACACCACCATTTCCCACTTGGTGCCGCGCCAGGTACAAAAATGGCTATACATCTGAAGATAGGTCCCTCACCCAAGGAGCCAGCAGAAAAAACTAGGCCTTGTTCTAAAGCTCTTTGGGAACCGCTTGCGTACACCCACAGACCTGGGGTCTACGGGCTTTCCTGCTGCCTTCAGCCTTGACATGACCCTTTGCCACATGGCGCCGCGCTAGGCACAAAAATGGCCATACGGATGGAGATTGGTCCCACGCCCAAGGAACCAGCAGGGAAAACCAGGCCTTGTTCTAAAGCTCTTTGGGAACCGCTTGCGTAGACCCACAGACCTGGGGGCTGCGGGCTTTCCTGCTGCCTTCAGCCTCCACACCACCCTTTCCAACTTGGCGTCGCGCCAGGCACAAAAATGGCTATACGGCTGGGGATGGGTCCCCTGCCCAAGGAACCAGCAGGGAAAACTAGGCCTTGTTCTAAAGCTTTTTGGGAACCGCTTGCGTAGCACCCACAGACCTGGGGGCTGCAGGCTTTTCTGCAGCCTTCAGCCTCGACACCACCCTTTCCCACTTGGCGCCGCGCCAGGCACAAAAATGGCCATAGAGCTGGAGATGGGTCGCCCGCACAAGGAGCCAGCAGGGAAAACAATGCCTTCTTCTAAAGCTCTTTGGGAACCGCTTGCGTAGCCCCACAGACCTGGGGGCTGCGGGCTTTCCTGCTGCCTTCAGCCTCGTCACCACCCTTTCCCACTTGGTGCCATGCCAGGCACAAAAACAGCCATACGGCTGGAGATGGGTCCCCCGCCTATGGAGCCAGCAGGGAAAACTATGCCGTGTTCTAAAGCTCTTTGGGAAACACTTGCGTAGCCCCACAGACCTGGGGCTGCGGGCTTTCCTGCTGCCTTCAGCCTCAAAAACACCCTTTCCCACTTGGCGCCACGCCAGGCACAAATATGGCCATACGGCTGGAGATGTGTCCCCCGCTCAAAGACCCAGCAGGGAAAACTAGGCCTTGTTCTAAAGCTCTTTGGGAACCGCTTGCGTAGCACCCACAGACCTGGGGGCTGCGGGCTTTTCTACTGCCTTCAGCCTCCACACCACCCTTTCCCACTTGGCGCCACGCCAGGCACAAAAACAGCCATACGGCTGGAGATGCGTCCCACGCCGAAAGAGCCAGCAGGGAAAACTATGCCTTGTCCTAAAGTTCTTTGGGAACTGCTTGCGTAGCCCCACACACCTGGGGGCTGCGGGCTTTCCTGCTGCCTTCAGCCTCCACACCACCCTTTCCCACTTGGCGCCGCACCAGGCACAAAAATGGCCATACGGCTGGAGATGGGTCCCCCACCCAAGGAACCAGCAGGGAAAAATATGCCTTGTTCTAAAGCTCTGTGGGAACCGCTTGCGTAGCCCCACAGACCTGGGGGCTGCAGGCTTTCCTGCTGCCTTCAGCCTCCACACCACCCTTTCCCACTTGGCGCCGCGCCAGGCACAAAAATGGCCATATGGCTGGAGATGCGTCCCCCGCTCAAAGACCCAGCAGGGAAAACAATGCCTTCTTCTAAAGCTCTTTGGGAACCGCTTGCGTAGCCCCACAGACCTGGGGTCTACGGGCTTTCCTGCTGCCTTCAGCCTTGACATGACCCTTTGCCAATTGGTGCCGCGCTAGGCACAAAAATGGCCATACGGCTGGAGATGGGTCCCCAGCCCAAAGACCCAACAGGGAAAACTAGGCCTCGTTCTAAAGCTCTTTGGGAACCGCTTGCGTAGCCCCACAGACCTGGGGGCTGCTGGCTTTCCTGCTGCCTTCAGCCTCGACACCACACTTTCACACTTGGCGCCACGCCAGGTACAAAAATGGCCATATGGCTGGAGATTGGTCCCACGCCCAAGGAACCAGCAGGGAAAACTAGGCCTTGTTCTAAACCTCTTTGGGAACCGCTTGCGTAGAACCCACAGACCTGGGGGCTGCGGGCTTTCCTGGTGACTTCAGCCTCCACACCACCCTTTCCGACTTGGCGCCACGCCAGGCACAAAAATGGCCATACGGCTGGAGATGTGTCCCCTGCCCAAAGACCCAGCAGGGAAAACTAGGCCTTGTTCCCAAGCTGTTTGGGAACCGCTTGCGTAGCACCCACAGACCTGGGGGCTGCAGGCTTTCCTGCTGCCTTCAGCCTCAATACTACGCTTTCCCACTAGGTGTCGCTCCAGGCACAAAAATGGCCATACGGCTGAAGATGGGTCCCCCGCCCAAGGAACCAGCAGGAAAACTATGCCTTGTTCTGAAGCTCTTTGGGAACCGCTTGCGTAGCCCCGCAGACCTGGGGGCTACAGGCTTTCCTGCTGCCTTCAGCCTCAATGCTACGCTTTCCCACTAGGTGTCGTTTCAGGCACAAAAATGGCCATACGGCTGAAGATGGGTCCCCCGCCCAAGGAACCAGCAGGAAAACTAGGCCTTGTTCTGAAGCTCTTTGGGAACCGCTTGCGTAGCCCCACAGACCTGGGGGCTTCGGGATTTCCTGCTGCCTTCAGCCTCCACACCACCCTTTCCCACTTGGCGCCGCGCCAGGCACAAAAATGGCCATATGGCTGGAGAATTGTCCCACGCCCAAGGAGCCAGCAGGGAAAACTATGCCTTGTTCTAAAGCTCTTAGGGAACCGCTTGCGTAGACCCACAGACCTGGGGTCTACGGGCTTTCCTGCTGCCTTCAGCCTTGACATGACCCTTTGCCACTTGGCGCCGCGCTAGGCAAAAAAATGGCCATACGGCTGGAGATGTGTCCCCTGCCCAAAGACCCAGTAGGGAAAACTAGGCCTTGTTCTAAAGCTCTTTGGGAACCGCTTGCGTAGCACCCACAGACCTGGGGGTTGCAGGCTTTCCTGCTGCCTTCAGCCTCAATACTACGCTTTCCCACTAGGTGTCGCGCCAGGCACAAAAATGGCCATACGGCTGGAGATGGTCCCCTGCCCAAGGAACCAGCAGGGAAAACTATGCCTTGTTCTAAAGCTCTTAGGGCACTGCTTGCGTAGCCTCACAGACCTGGGGCTGCGAGCTTTCCTGCTGCCTTCAGCCTCGACACCACCCTTTCCCACTTGGCGCCGCGCCAGGCAAAAAAATGGCCATACGGATGGAGATTGGTCCCACGCCCAAGGAACCAGCAGGGAAAACCAGGCCTTGTTCTAAAGCTTTTTGGGAACCGCTTGCGTAGCCCCACAGACCTGGGGGCTGCGGGCTTTCCTGCTGACTTCAGCCTCCACACCACCCTTTCCCACTTGGCGTCGCGCCAGGCACAAAAATGGCTATACAGCTGAAGATAGGTCCCCCGCCCAAGGAGCCAGCAGGGAAAACTATGCCTTGTTCTAAAGCTATTTGGGAACCGCTTGCGTAGCCCCACACACCTGGGGGCTGCGGGCTTTCCTGGTGCCTTCAGCCTCGACACCACCATTTCCCACTTGGTGCCGCGCCAGGTACAAAAATGGCTATACATCTGAAGATAGGTCCCTCACCCAAGGAGCCAGCAGAAAAAACTAGGCCTTGTTCTAAAGCTCTTTGGGAACCGCTTGCGTACACCCACAGACCTGGGGTCTACGGGCTTTCCTGCTGCCTTCAGCCTTGACATGACCCTTTGCCACTTGGCGCCGCGCTAGGCACAAAAATGGCCATACGGATGGAGATTGGTCCCACGCCCAAGGAACCAGCAGGGAAAACCAGGCCTTGTTCTAAAGCTCTTTGGGAACCGCTTGCGTAGACCCACAGACCTGGGGGCTGCGGGCTTTCCTGCTGCCTTCAGCCTCCACACCACCCTTTCCAACTTGGCGTCGCGCCAGGCACAAAAATGGCTATACGGCTGGGGATGGGTCCCCTGCCCAAGGAACCAGCAGGGAAAACTAGGCCTTGTTCTAAAGTTTTTTGGGAACCGCTTGCGTAGCACCCACAGACCTGGGGGCTGCAGGCTTTTCTGCAGCCTTCAGCCTCGACACCACCCTTTCCCACTTGGCGCCGCGCCAGGCACAAAAATGGCCATAGAGCTGGAGATGGGTCGCCCGCACAAGGAGCCAGCAGGGAAAACAATGCCTTCTTCTAAAGCGCTTTGGGAACCGCTTGCGTAGCCCCACAGACCTGGGGGCTGCGGGCTTTCCTGCTGCCTTCAGCCTCGTCACCACCCTTTCCCACTTGGTGCCATGCCAGGCACAAAAACAGCCATACGGCTGGAGATGGGTCCCCCGCCTATGGAGCCAGCAGGGAAAACTATGCCGTGTTCTAAAGCTCTTTGGGAAACACTTGCGTAGCCCCACAGACCTGGGGCTGCGGGCTTTCCTGCTGCCTTCAGCCTCAAAAACACCCTTTCCCACTTGGCGCCACGCCAGGCACAAATATGGCCATACGGCTGGAGATGTGTCCCCCGCTCAAAGACCCAGCAGGGAAAACTAGGCCTTGTTCTAAAGCTCTTTGGGAACCGCTTGCGTAGCACCCACAGACCTGGGGGCTGCGGGCTTTTCTACTGCCTTCAGCCTCCACACCACCCTTTCCCACTTGGCGCCACGCCAGGCACAAAAACAGCCATACGGCTGGAGATGCGTCCCACGCCGAAAGAGCCAGCAGGGAAAACTATGCCTTGTCCTAAAGTTCTTTGGGAACTGCTTGCGTAGCCCCACAGACCTGGGGGCTGCGGGCTTTCCTGCTGCCTTCAGCCTCCACACCACCCTTTCCCACTTGGCGCCGCACCAGGCACAAAAATGGCCATACGGCTGGAGATGGGTCCCCCACCCAAGGAACCAGCAGGGAAAAATATGCCTTGTTCTAAAGCTCTGTGGGAACCGCTTGCGTAGCCCCACAGACCTGGGGGCTGCAGGCTTTCCTGCTGCCTTCAGCCTCCACACCACCCTTTCCCACTTGGCGCCGCGCCAGGCACAAAAATGGCCATATGGCTGGAGATGCGTCCCCCGCTCAAAGACCCAGCAGGGAAAACAATGCCTTCTTCTAAAGCTCTTTGGGAACCGCTTGCGTAGCACCCACAGACCTGGGGGCTGCAGGCTTTCCTGCTGCCTTCAGCCTCAATACTACGCTTTCCCACTAGGTGTCGCTCCAGGCACAAAAATGGCCATACGGCTGAAGATGGGTCCCCCTCCCAAGGAACCAGCAGGGAAAACTATGCCTTGTTCTAAAGCTCTATGGGAACCGCTTGCGTAGCCCCACAGACCAGGGGCTGCGACCTTTCCTGCTGCCTTCAGCCTCCACACCACTCTTTCCCGCTTGGTGCCACGCCTGGCACAAAAACAGCCATACGGCTGGAGATGCGTCCCACACCGAAAGAGCCAGCAGGGAAAACTATGCCGTGTTCTAAAGCCCTTTGGGAACCGCTTGCGTAGCCCCACACACCTGGGGGCTGCGGGCTTTCCTGCTGCCTTCAGCCTCGACACCACCCTTTCCCACTTGGCGCCGCACCAGGCACAAAAATGGCCATACGGCTGGAGATGGGTCCCCCGCCCAAAGAGCCAGCAGGGAAAACTAGGCCTTGTTCTAAAGCTCTTTGGGAACCGCTTGCGTAGCCCCACAGACCTGGGGGCTGCGGGATTTCCTGCTGCCTTCAGCCTCAAAAACACCCTTTCCCACTTGGCGCCACGCCAGGCACAAATATGGCCATACGGCTGGAGATGTGTCCCCCGCTCAAAGACCCAGCAGGGAAAACTAGGCCTTGTTCTAAAGCTCTTTGGGAACCGCTTGCGTAGCACCCACAGACCTGGGGGCTGCGGGCTTTTCTACTGCCTTCAGCCTCCACACCACCCTTTCCCACTTGGCGCCACGCCAGGTATAAAAATGGCCATACGGCTGGAGATGTGTCCCCTGCCCAAAGACCCAGCAGGGAAAACTAGGCCTTGTTCTAAAGCTCTTTGGGAACCGCTTGCGTAGCACCCACAGACCTCGGGGCTGCAAGCTTTCCTGTTGCCTTCAGCCTCCACACCACCCTTTCCCACTTGGTGCCATGCCAGGCACAAAAACAGCCATACGGCTGGAGATGGGTCCCCCGCCAAAGGAGCTAGAAGGGAAAACTATGCCGTGTTCTAAAGCTCTTTGAGAAACGCTTGCGTAGCCCCACAGACCTGGGGGCTGCGGGCTTTCCTGCTGCCTTCAGCCTCGACACCACCCTTTCCCAGTTGGCGCCGCGCCAGGCACATAAATGGCCATATGACTGGAGATGGGTCCCCCGCCCAAGGAGCCAGCAGGGAAAAAATGCCTTGTTCTAAAGCTCTTTGGGAACCGCTTGCGTAGCCCCACAGACCTGGGGGCTGCGGGCTTTCCTGCTGCCTTCAGCCTCCACACCACCCTTTCCCACTTGGCGTCGCGCCAGGCACAAAAATGGCCATATGACTGGAGATGGGTCCCCCGCACAAGGAACCAGCAGGGAAAAATATGCCTTCTTCTAAAGCTCTTTGGGAACCGCTTGCGTAGCCCCACAGACCCGGTGGGCTGCGGGCTTTCCTGCTGCCTTCAGCCTCGACACCACCCTTTCCCACTTGGTGCCACGCCAGGCACAAAAACAGCCATACGGCTGGAGATACGTCCCACGCCGAAAGAGCCAGCAGGGAAAACTATGCCTTGTTCTAAAGCTCTTTGGGAACCGCTTGCGTAGCCCCACAGACCTCGGGGATGCAAGCTTTCCTGCTGCCTTCAGCCTCAAAAACACCCTTTCCCACTTGGCGCCGCGCCAGGCACAAAAATGACCATACGGATGGAGATTTGTCCCACGCCCAAGGAGCCAGCAGGGAAAACCAGGCCTTGTTCTAAAGCTCTTTGGGAACCTCTTGCGTAGCCCCACAGACCTGGGGGCTGCGGGCTTTCCTGCTGCCTTCAGCCTCCACACCACCCTTTCCCACTTGGCGCCGCGCCAGGCACAAAAATGGCTATACGGCTGGAGATGGGTCCCCCACCCAAGGTGCCAGCAGAGTAAACTAGGCCTTGTTCTAAAGCTCTTTGGGAACCGCTTGCATAGCCCCACAGACTTGGGGGCTGCGGGCTTTCCTGCTGACTTCAGCCTCGACACCACCCTTTCCCACTTGTGCCACGCCAGGCACAAAAATGGCCATATGGCTGGAGATGCGTCCCCCGCCCAAGGAGCCAGCAGGGAAAACAATGCCTTCTTCTAAAGCTCTTTGGGAACCGCTTGCGTAGCACCCACAGACCTGGGGGTGCAGGCTTTCCTGCTGCCTTCAGCCTCAATACTACGCTTTCCCACTAGGTGTCGCTCCAGGCACAAAAATGGCCATACGGCTGAAGATGGGTCGTCCGTCCAAGGAACCAGCAGGGAAAACTATGCCTTGTTCTAAAGCTCTTAGGGAACCGCTGGCGTAGCCCCACAGACGTGGGGCTGCGACCTTTCCTGCTGCCTTCAGCCTCCAAACCACCCTTTCCCACTTGGTGCCACGCCAGGCACAAAAACAGCCATAAAGACGGAGATGCGTCCCACGCCGAAAGAGCCAGCAGGGAAAACTATGCCTTGTTCTAAAGCTCTTTGGGAACCGCTTGCATAGCCCCACACACCTGGGGGCTGCGGGCTTTCCTGCTGCCTTCAGCCTCCACACCACCCTTTCCCACTTGGCGCCGCACCAGGCACAAAAATGGCCATACGGCTGGAGATGGGTCCCCCACCCAAGGAACCAGCAGGGAAAAATATGCCTTGTTCTAAAGCTCTTTGGGAACCGCTTGCGTAGCACCCACAGACCTGGGGGCTGCAGGCTTTCCTGCTGTCTTCAGCCTTAATACTACGCTTTCCAACTAGGTGTCGCTCCAGGCACAATAATGGCCATGCGGCTGGAGATGGGTCCCACGCCCAAAGAGCCAGCAGGGAAAACTATGCCTTCTTCTAAAGCTCTTTGGGAACCGCTTGCGTAGACCCACAGACCTGGGGGCTGCGGGCTTTCCTGCTGCCTTCAGCCTCCACACCACCCTTTCCCACTTGGCGTCGCGCCAGGCACAAAAATGGCTATACGGCTGGAGAAGGGTCCCCTGCCCAAGGAGCCAGCAGGGAAAACTAGGCCTTGTTCTAAAGCTTTTTGGGAACCGCTTGCGTAGCCCCACAGACCTGGGGGCTGCAGGCTTTTCTGCAGCCTTCAGCCTCAAAACCACCCTTTCCCACTTGGCGCCACGCCAGGCACAAAAATGGCCATACGGCTGGAGATGGGTCCAACGCCCAAAGAGCCAGCAGGGAAAACTAGGCCTTGTTCTGAAGCTATTTGGGAACCTCTTGCGTAGCCCCACAGACCTTGGGGCTGCGGGCTTTCCTGGTGCCTTCAGCCTCCACACCACTCTTTCCCACTTGGTGCCACGCCAGGCACAAAAACAGCCATACGGCTGGAGATGTGTCCCCCGCTCAAAGACCCATCAGGGAAAACTAGGCCTTGTTCTAAAGCTCTTTGGATCCGCTTGCGTAGAACCCACAGACCTGGGGGCTGCAGGCTTTCCTGCTGCCTTCAGCCTCAATACTACGCTTTCCCACTAGGTGTCCCTCCAGGCACAATAATGGCCATGCCGCTGGAGATGGGTCCCCCGCCCAAGGAGCCAGCAGGGAAAACTAGGCCTTGTTCTAAATCTCTTTGGGAACCGCTTGCATAGCCCCACAGACCTGGGGGCTGTGGGCTTTCCTGATGCCTTCAGCCTCGACACCACCCTTTCCCACTTGGTGCCACGCCAGGCACAAAAACAGCCATACGGCTGGAGATGCGTCCCACGCCGAAAGAGCCAGCAGGGAAAACTATGCCTTGTTCTAAAGTTCTTTGGGAACTGCTTGCGTAGCCCCACACACCTGGGGGCTGCGGGCTTTCCTGCTGCCTTTAGCCTCGACACCACCCTTTCCCACTTGGCATCGCGCCAGGCACAAAAATGGGTATACGGCTGGAGATGGGTCCCCCGCCCAAGGAGCCAGCAGGGGAAACTATGCCTTGTTCTAAAGCTCTTTAGGGAACCTCTTGCGTAGCACCCACAGACCTGGGGGCTGCGGGCTTTTCTACTGCCTTCAGCCTCGACACCACCCTTTCCCACTTGGCGCCACGCCAGGTATAAAAATGGCCATACGGCTGGAGATGTGTCCCCTGCCCAAAGACCCAGCAGGGAAAACTAGGCCTTGTTCTAAAGCTCTTTGGGAACCGCTTGCGTAGCACCCACAGACCTCGGGGCTGCAAGCTTTCCTGCTGCCTTCAGCCTCGACACCACCCTTTCCCACTTGGCGCCGCGCCGGGCACAAAAATTGCCATACAGATGGAGATTTGTCCCATGCCCAAGGAGCCAGCAGGGAAAACCAGGCCTTGTTCTAAAGCTCTTTGGGAACCTCTTGCGTAGCCCCACAGACCTGTGGGCTGCGGGCTTTCCTGCTGCCTTCAGCCTCCACACCACCATTTCCCACTTGGCGCCGCGGCAGGCACAAAAATGGCTATACGGCTGGAGATGGGTCCCCCACCCAACGAGCCAGCAGGGAAAACCAGGCCTTGTTTAAAAGCTCTTTGGGAACCGCTTGCATAACCCCACAGACTTGGGGGCTGCGGGCTTTCCTGCTGCTTTCAGCCTCGACACCACCCTTTCCCACTTGTGCCACGCCAGGCACAAAAGCGGCTATACGGCTGGAGATGGGTCCCCCGCCCAAAGAGCCAGCAGGGAAAACTATGCCTTGTTCTAAAGCTCTTTGGGAACCGCTTGCGTAGCCCAACACACCTGGGGGCTGTGGGCTTTCCTGCTGCCTTCAGCCTCGACACCACCCTTTCCCACTTGGCGCCGCACCAGGCACAAAAATGGCCATACGGCTGGAGATGGGTCCCCCACCCAAGGAGCCAGCAGGGAAAACAATGCCTTGTTCTAAAGCTCTTTGGGAACCGCTTGCGTAGCCCCACAGACCTGGGGCTGGGCTCTTTCCTGCTGCCTTCAGCCTCCACACCACTCTTTCCCACTTGGTGCCACGCCAGGCACAAAAACAGCCATACGGCTGGAGATGTGTCCCACACCGAAAGAGCCAGCAGCGAAAACTAGGCCTTGTTCTAAAGCTCTTTGGGAACCGCTTGCGTAGCACCCACAGACCTGGGGGTTGCAGGCTTTCCTGCTGCCTTCAGCCTCAATACTACGCTTTCCCACTAGGTGTCGCTCCAGGCACAATAATGGCCATGCGGCTGGAGATGGGTCCCCCGCCCAAAGAGCCAGCAGGGGAAAATTGGCCTTGTTCTAAAGCTCTTTGGGAACCGCTTGCATAGCCCCACAGACCTTGGGGCTGCGGGCTTTCCTGCTGCCTTCAGCCTCGACACCACCCTTTCCCACTTGGCGCCACCCCAGGCACAAATATGGCCATACGGCTGGAGATGTGTCCCCCGCTCAAAGAGCCAGCAGGGAAAACTATGCCTTCTTCTAAAGCTCTTTGGGAACCGCTTGCGTAGCACCCACAGACCTGGGGGCTGCGGGCTTTTCTACTGCCTTCAGCCTCGACACCACCCTTTCCCACTTGGGGCCACGCCAGGTATAAAAATGGCCATATGGTTGGAGATGTGTCCCCTGCCCAAAGACCCAGCAGGGAAAACTAGGCCTTGTTCTAAAGCTCTTTGGGAACCGCTTGCGTAGCACCCACAGACCTCGGGGCTGCAAGCTTTCCTGCTGCCTTCAGCCTCGACACCACCCTTTCCCACTTGGCGCCGCGCCGGGCACAAAAATTGCCATACAGATGGAGATTTGTCCCATGCCCAAGGAGCCAGCAGGGAAAACCAGGCCTTGTTCTGAAGCTATTTGGGAACCTCTTGCGTAGCCCCACAGACCTTGGGGCTGCGGGCTTTCCTGGTGCCTTCAGCCTCCACACCACTCTTTCCCAAATGGTGCCACGCCAGGCACAAAAACAGCCATACGGCTGGAGATGTGTCCCCCGCTCAAAGACCCATCAGGGAAAACTAGGCCTTGTTCTAAAGCTCTTTGGATCCGCTTGCGTAGAACCCACAGACCTGGGGGCTGCAGGCTTTCCTGCTGCCTTCAGCCTCAATACTACGCTTTTCCACTAGGTGTCCCTCCAGGCACAATAATGGCCATGCCGCTGGAGATGGGTCCCCCGCCCAAGGAGCCAGCAGGGAAAACTATGCCTTGTTCTAAAGCTCTTTGGGAACCGCTTGCATAGCCCCACAGACCTGGGGGCTGTGGGCTTTCCTGCTGCCTTCAGCCTCCACACCACTCTTTCCCACTTGGTGCCACGCCAGGCACAAAAACAGCCATACGGCTGGAGATGTGTCCCAAACCGAAAGAGCCAGCAGCGAAAACTAGGCCTTGTTCTAAAGCTCTTTGGGAACCGCTTGCGTAGCACCCACAGACCTGGGGGTTGCAGGCTTTCCTGCTGCCTTCAGCCTCAATACTACGCTTTCCCACTAGGTGTCGCTCCAGGCACAATAATGGCCATGCGGCTGGAGATGGGTCTCCCGCCCAAAGAGCCAGCAGGGGAAAATTGGCCTTGTTCTAAAGCTCTTTGGGAACCGCTTGCGTAGCCCCACAGACCTTGGGGCTGCGGGCTTTCCTGCTGCCTTCAGCCTCGACACCACCCTTTCCCACTTGGCGCCACGCCAGGCACAAATATGGCCATACGGCTGGAGATGTGTCCCCCGCTCAAAGAGCCAGCAGGGAAAACTATGCCTTGTTCTAAAGACCTTTGGGAACCGCTTGCGTAGCACCCACAGACCTGGGGGCTGCGGGCTTTTCTACTGCCTTCAGCCTCCACACCACCCTTTCCCACTTGGCGCCACGCCAGGTATAAAAATGGCCATACGGCTGGAGATGTGTCCCCTGCCCAAAGACCCAGCAGGGAAAACTAGGCCTTGTTCTAAAGCTCTTTGGGAACCGCTTGCGTAGCACCCACAGACCTCGGGGCTGCAAGCTTTCCTGCTGCCTTCAGCCTCGACACCACCCTTTCCCACTTGGCGCCGCGCCGGGCACAAAAATTGCCATACAGATGGAGATTTGTCCCATGCCCAAGGAGCCAGCAGGGAAAACCAGGCCTTGTTCTAAAGCTCTTTGGGAACCTCTTGCGTAGCCCCACAGACCTGTGGGCTGCGGGCTTTCCTGCTGCCTTCAGCCTCCACACCACCATTTCCCACTTGGCGCCGCGGCAGGCACAAAAATGGCTATACGGCTGGAGATGGGTCCCCCACCCAAGGAGCCAGCAGGGAAAACCAGGCCTTGTTTAAAAGCTCTTTGGGAACCGCTTGCATAACCCCACAGACTTGGGGGCTGCGGGCTTTCCTGCTGCTTTCAGCCTCGACACCACCCTTTCCCACTTGGCGCCGCGCCAGGCACAAAAATGGCCATATGGCTGGAAATGGGTCGCCCGCACAAGGAGCCAGCAGGGAAAACAATGCCTTCTTCTAAAGCTCTTTGGGAACCGCTTGCGTAGCCCCACAGACCTTGGGGCTGCGGGCTTTCCTGCTGCCTTTAGCCTCGACACCACCCTTTCCCACTTGGTGTCGCGCCAGGCACAAAAATGGCCATATGGCTGGAGATGGGTCGCCCGCCCAAGGAGCCAGCAGGGAAAACAATGCCTTCTTCTAAAGCTCTTTGGGAACCGCTTGCGTAGCCCCACAGACCTGGGGGCTGCGGGCTTTCCTGCTGCCTTCAGCCTCGACACCACCCTTTCCCACTTGGTGCCACGCCAGGCACAAAAACAGCCATATGGTTGGAGATGGGTCCCCCGCCCAAAGAGCCAGCAGGGAAATCTATGCCTTGTTCTAAAGCTCTTTTGGAAACGCTTGCGTAGCCCCAGAGACCTGGGGGCTGCGGGCTTTCCTGCTGCCTTCAGCCTCGACACCACCCTTTCCCACTTGGCGCCGCGCCAGGCACAAAAATGGCCATATGGCTGGAGATGCGTCCCCCGCCCAAGGAACCAGCAGGGAAAACTAGGCCTTGTTCTAAAGCTCTTAGGGAACCTCTTGCGTAGCCCCACAGACATGGGGCTGCGACCTTTCCTGCTGCCTTCAGCCTCCACACCACCCTTTCCCACTTGGTGCCACGCCAGGCACAAAAACAGCCATACGGTTGGAGATGCGTCCCACGCCGAAAGAGCCAGCAGGGAAAACTATGCCTTGTTCTAAAGCTCTTTGGGAACCGCTTGCATAGCCCCACACACCTGGGGGCTGCGGGCTTTCTTGCTGCCTTCAGCCTCCACACCACCCTTTCCCACTTGGCGCCGCACCAGGCACAAAAATGGCCATACGGCTGGAGATGGGTCCCCCACCCAAGGAACCAGCAGGGAAAAATATGCCTTGTTCTAAAGCTCTTTGGGAACCGCTTGCGTAGCCCCACAGACCTGGGGGCTGCGGGCTTTCCTGCTGCCTTCAGCCTCCATACCACTCTTTCCCACTTGGTGCCACGACAGGCACAAAAACAGCCATACGGCTGGAGATGTGTCCTCCGCTCAAAGAGCCAGCAGGGAAAACTATGCCTTGTTCTAAAGCTCTTTGGGAACCGCTTGCGTAGCACCCACAGACCTGTGGGCTGCGGGCTTTCCTGCTGCCTTCAGCCTCGACACCACCCTTTCCCACTTGGCGCCACGCCAGGCACAAAAATGGCCATACGGCTGGAGATGTGTCCCCCGCTCAAAGACCCAGCAGGGAAAACTAGGCCTTGTTCTAAACCTCTTTGGGAACCGCTTGCGTAGCACCCACAGACCTGGGGGCTGCGGGCTTTTCTACTGCCTTCAGCCTCCACACCACCCTTTCCCACTTGGCGCCACGCCAGGTATAAAAATGGCCATACGGATGGAGATGGGTCACCTGCCCAAGGAGCCAGCAGGGAAAACCAGGCTTTGTTCTAAAGCTCTTTGGGAACCTCTTGCGTAGACCCACAGACCTGGGGGCAGCGGGCTTTCCTGCTGCCTTCAGCCTCCACACCACCCTTTCCCACTTGGCGCCGCGCCAGGCACAAAAATGGCTATACGGCTGGAGATGGGTCCCGCACCCAAGGTGCCAGCAGAGTAAACTAGGCCTTCTTCTAAAGCTCTTTGGGAACCGCTTGCATAGCCCCACAGACCTGGGGGCTGCGGGTTTCCTGCTGCCTTCAGCCTCCACACCACCCTTTCCGACTTGTGCCACGCCAGGCACAATAATGGCTATACGCCTGGAGATGGGTCCCCCGCCCAAAGAGCCAGCAGGGAAAACTAGGCCTTGTTCTAAAGCTCTTTTGGAAACGCTTGCGTAGCACCAGAGACCTGGGGGCTGCGGGCTTTCCTGCTGCCTTCAGCCTCGACACCACCCTTTCCCACTTGGCACCGCGCCAGGCACAAAAATGGCCATATGGCTGGAGATGCGTCCCCCGCCCAAGGAGCCAGCAGGGAAAACAATGCCTTCTTCTAAAGCTCTTTGGGAACCGCTTGCGTAGCCCCACAGACCTGGGGGCTGCGGGCTTTCCTGCTGCCTTCAGCCTCCACACCACTCTTTCCCACTTGGTGCCACGACAGGCACAAAAACAGCCATAAGGCTGGAGATGTGTCCCCCGCTCAAAGAGCCAGCAGGGAAAACTATGCCTTGTTCTAAAGCTCTTTGGGAACCGCTTGCGTAGCACCCACAGACCTGGGGGCTGCGGGCTTTCCTGCTGCCTTCAGCCTCGACACCACCCTTTCCCACTTGGCGCCACGCCAGGCACAAAAATGGCCATACGGCTGGAGATGTGTCCCCCGCTCAAAGACCCAGCAGGGAAAACTAGGCCTTGTTCTAAACCTCTTTGGGAACCGCTTGCGTAGCACCCACAGACCTGGGGGCTGCGGGCTTTTCTACTGCCTTCAGCCTCCACACCACCCTTTCCCACTTGGCGCCACGCCAGGTATAAAAATGGCCATACGGATGGAGATGGGTCACCTGCCCAAGGAGCCAGCAGGGAAAACCAGGCTTTGTTCTAAAGCTCTTTGGGAACCTCTTGCGTAGCCCCACAGACCTGGGGGCTGCGGGCTTTCCTGCTGCCTTCAGCCTCCACACCACCCTTTCCCACTTGGCGCCGCGCCAGGCACAAAAATGGCTATACGGCTGGAGATGGGTCCCGCACCCAAGGTGCCAGCAGAGTAAACTAGGCCTTCTTCTAAAGCTCTTTGGGAACCGCTTGCATAGCCCCACAGACCTGGGGGCTGCGGGTTTCCTGCTGCCTTCAGCCTCGACACCACCCTTTCCGACTTGTGCCACGCCAGGCACAATAATGGCTATACGCCTGGAGATGGGTCCCCCGCCCAAAGAGCCAGCAGGGAAAACTAGGCCTTGTTCTAAAGCTCTTTTGGAAACGCTTGCGTAGCACCAGAGACCTGGCGGCTGCGGGCTTTCCTGCTGCCTTCAGCCTCGACACCACCCTTTCCCACTTGGCACCGCGCCAGGCACAAAAATGGCCATATGGCTGGAGATGCGTCCCCCGCCCAAGGAGCCAGCAGGGAAAACAATGCCTTCTTCTAAAGCTCTTTGGGAACCGCTTGCGTAGCCCCACAGACCTGGGGGCTGCGGGCTTTCCTGCTGCCTTCAGCCTCCACACCACTCTTTCCCACTTGGTGCCACGACAGGCACAAAAACAGCCATACGGCTGGAGATGTGTCCCCCGCTCAAAGAGCCAGCAGGGAAAACTATGCCTTGTTCTAAACCTCTTTGGGAACCGCTTGCGTAGCACCCACAGACCTGGGGGCTGCGGGCTTTCCTGCTGCCTTCAGCCTCGACACCACCCTTTCCCACTTGGCGCCACGCCAGGCACAAAAATGGCCATACGGCTGGAGATGTGTCCCCCGCTCAAAGACCCAGCAGGGAAAACTAGGCCTAGTTCTAAACCTCTTTGGGAACCGCTTGCGTAGCACCCACAGACCTGGGGGCTGCGGGCTTTTCTACTGCCTTCAGCCTCCACACCACCCTTTCCCACTTGGCGCCACGCCAGGTCTAAAAATGGCCATACGGATGGAGATGGGTCACCTGCCCAAGGAGCCAGCAGGGAAAACCAGGCTTTGTTCTAAAGCTCTTTGGGAACCTCTTGCGTAGCCCCACAGACCTGGGGGCTGCGGGCTTTCCTGCTGCCTTCAGCCTCCACACCACCCTTTCCCACTTGGCGCCGCGCCAGGCACAAAAATGGCTATACGGCTGGAGATGGGTCCCGCACCCAAGGTGCCAGCAGAGTAAACTAGGCCTTCTTCTAAAGCTCTTTGGGAACCGCTTGCATAGCCCCACAGACCTGGGGGCTGCGGGTTTCCTGCTGCCTTCATCCTCGACACCACCCTTTCCGACTTGTGCCACGCCAGGCACAATAATGGCTATACGCCTGGAGATGGGTCCCCCGCCCAAAGAGCCAGCAGGGAAAACTAGGCCTTGTTCTAAAGCTCTTTTGGAAACGCTTGCGTAGCCCCAGAGACCTGGGGGCTGCGGGCTTTCCTGCTGCCTTCAGCCTCGACACCACCCTTTCCCACTTGGCGCCGCGCCAGGCACAAAAATGGCCATATGGCTGGAGATGCGTCCCCCGCCCAAGGAACCAGCAGGGAAAACTATGCCTTGTTCTAAAGCTCTTAGGGAACCGCTTGCGTAGCCCCACAGACATGGGGCTGCGACCTTTCCTGCTGCCTTCAGCCTCCACACCACCCTTTCCCACTTGGTGCCACGCCAGGCACAAAAACAGCCATACGGCTGGAGATGCGTCCCACGCCGAAAGAGCCAGCAGGGAAAACTATGCCTTGTTCTAAAGCTCTTTGGGAACCGCTTGCATAGCCCCACACACCTGGGGGCTGCGGGCTTTCTTGCTGCCTTCAGCATCCACACCACCCTTTCCCACTTGGCGCCGCACCAGGCACAAAAATGGCCATACGGCTGGAGATGGGTCCCCCACCCAAGGAACCAGCAGGGAAAAATATGCCTTGTTCTAAAGCTCTTTGGGAACCGCTTGCGTAGCCCCACAGACCTGGGGGCTGCGGGCTTTCCTGCTGCCTTCAGCCTCCACACCACTCTTTCCCACTTGGTGCCACGACAGGCACAAAAACAGCCATACGGCTGGAGATGTGTCCTCCGCTCAAAGAGCCAGCAGGGAAAACTATGCCTTGTTCTAAAGCTCTTTGGGAACCGCTTGCGTAGCACCCACAGACCTGTGGGCTGCGGGCTTTCCTGCTGCCTTCAGCCTCGACACCACCCTTTCCCACTTGGCACCGCGCCAGGCACAAAAATGGCCATATGGCTGGAGATGCGTCCCCCGCCCAAGGAGCCAGCAGGGAAAACAATGCCTTCTTCTAAAGCTCTTTGGGAACCGCTTGCGTAGCCCCACAGACCTGGGGGCTGCGGGCTTTCCTGCTGCCTTCAGCCTCCACACCACTCTTTCCCACTTGGTGCCACGACAGGCACAAAAACAGCCATAAGGCTGGAGATGTGTCCCCCGCTCAAAGAGCCAGCAGGGAAAACTATGCCTTGTTCTAAAGCTCTTTGGGAACCGCTTGCGTAGCACCCACAGACCTGGGGGCTGCGGGCTTTCCTGCTGCCTTCAGCCTTGACACCACCCTTTCCCACTTGGCGCCACGCCAGGCACAAAAATGGCCATACGGCTGGAGATGTGTCCCCCGCTCAAAGACCCAGCAGGGAAAACTAGGCCTTGTTCTAAACCTCTTTGGGAACCGCTTGCGTAGCACCCACAGACCTGGGGGCTGCGGGCTTTTCTACTGCCTTCAGCCTCCACACCACCCTTTCCCACTTGGCGCCACGCCAGGTATAAAAATGGCCATACGGATGGAGATGGGTCACCTGCCCAAGGAGCCAGCAGGGAAAACCAGGCTTTGTTCTAAAGCTCTTTGGGAACCTCTTGCGTAGCCCCACAGACCTGGGGGCTGCGGGCTTTCCTGCTGCCTTCAGCCTCCACACCACCCTTTCCCACTTGGCGCTGCGCCAGGCACCAAAATGGCTATACGGCTGGAGATGGGTCCCGCACCCAAGGTGCCAGCAGAGTAAACTAGGCCTTCCTCTAAAGCTCTTTGGGAACCGCTTGCATAGCCCCACAGACCTGGGGGCTGCGGGTTTCCTGCTGCCTTCAGCCTCGACACCACCCTTTCCGACTTGTGCCACGCCAGGCACAATAATGGCTATACGCCTGGAGATGGGTCCCCCGCCCAAAGAGCCAGCAGGGAAAACTAGGCCTTGTTCTAAAGCTCTTTTGGAAACGCTTGCGTAGCACCAGAGACCTGGCGGCTGCGGGCTTTCCTGCTGCCTTCAGCCTCGACACCACCCTTTCCCACTTGGCACCGCGCCAGGCACAAAAATGGCCATATGGCTGGAGATGCGTCCCCCGCCCAAGGAGCCAGCAGGGAAAACAATGCCTTCTTCTAAAGCTCTTTGGGAACCGCTTGCGTAGCCCCACAGACCTGGGGGCTGCGGGCTTTCCTGCTGCCTTCAGCCTCCACACCACTCTTTCCCACTTGGTGCCACGACAGGCACAAAAACAGCCATACGGCTGGAGATGTGTCCCCCGCTCAAAGAGCCAGCAGGGAAAACTATGCCTTGTTCTAAAGCTCTTTGGGAACCGCTTGCGTAGCACCCACAGACCTGGGGGCTGCGGGCTTTCCTGCTGCCTTCAGCCTCGACACCACCCTTTCCCACTTGGCGCCACGCCAGGCACAAAAATGGCCATACGGCTGGAGATGTGTCCCCCGCTCAAAGACCCAGCAGGGAAAACTAGGCGTAGTTCTAAACCTCTTTGGGAACTGCTTGCGTAGCACCCACAGACCTGGGGGCTGCGGGCTTTTCTACTGCCTTCAGCCTCCACACCACCCTTTCCCACTTGGCGCCACGCCAGGTATAAAAATGGCCATACGGATGGAGATGGGTCACCTCCCCAAGGAGCCAGCAGGGAAAACCAGGCTTTGTTCTAAAGCTCTTTGGGAACCTCTTGCGTAGCCCCACAGACCTGGGGGCTGCGGGCTTTCCTGCTGCCTTCAGCCTCCACACCACCCTTTCCCACTTGGCGCCGCGCCAGGCACAAAAATGGCTATACGGCTGGAGATGGGTCCCGCACCCAAGGTGCCAGCAGAGTAAACTAGGCCTTCTTCTAAAGCTCTTTGGGAACCGCTTGCATAGCCCCACAGACCTGGGGGCTGCGGGTTTCCTGCTGCCTTCAGCCTCGACACCACCCTTTCCGACTTGTGCCACGCCAGGCACAATAATGGCTATACGCCTGGAGATGGGTCCCCCGCCCAAAGAGCCAGCAGGGAAAACTAGGCCTTGTTCTAAAGCTCTTTTGGAAACGCTTGCGTAGCCCCAGAGACCTGGGGGCTGCGGGCTTTCCTGCTGCCTTCAGCCTCGACACCACCCTTTCCCACTTGGCGCCGCGCCAGGCACAAAAATGGCCATATGGCTGGAGATGCGTCCCCCGCCCAAGGAACCAGCAGGGAAAACTATGCCTTGTTCTAAAGCTCTTAGGGAACCGCTTGCGTAGCCCCACAGACATGGGGCTGCGACCTTTCCTGCTGCCTTCAGCCTCCACACCACCCTTTCCCACTTGGTGCCACGCCAGGCACAAAAACAGCCATACGGCTGGAGATGCGTCCCACGCCGAAAGAGCCAGCAGGGAAAACTATGCCTTGTTCTAAAGCTCTTTGGGAACCGCTTGCATAGCCCCACACACCTGGGGGCTGCGGGCTTTCTTGCTGCCTTCAGCCTCCACACCACCCTTTCCCACTTGGCGCCGCACCAGGCACAAAAATGGCCATACGGCTGGAGATGGGTCCCCCACCCAAGGAACCAGCAGGGAAAAATATGCCTTGTTCTAAAGCTCTTTGGGAACCGCTTGCGTAGCCCCACAGACCTGGGGGCTGCGGGCTTTCCTGCTGCCTTCAGCCTCCACACCACTCTTTCCCACTTGGTGCCACGACAGGCACAAAAACAGCCATACGGCTGGAGATGTGTCCTCCGCTCAAAGAGCCAGCAGGGAAAACTATGCCTTGTTCTAAAGCTCTTTGGGAACCGCTTGCGTAGCACCCACAGACCTGTGGGCTGCGGGCTTTCCTGCTGCCTTCAGCCTCGACACCACCCTTTCCCACTTGGCGCCACGCCAGGCACAAAAATGGCCATACGGCTGGAGATGTGTCCCCCGCTCAAAGACCCAGCAGGGAAAACTAGGCCTTGTTCTAAAGCTCTTTGGGAACCGCTTGCGTAGCACCCAGAGACCTGGGGGCTGCGGGCTTTTCTACTGCCTTCAGCCTCCACACCACCCTTTCCCACTTGGCGCCACGCCAGGTATAAAAATGGCCATACGGATGGAGATGGGTCACCTGCCCAAGGAGCCAGCAGGGAAAACCAGGCTTTGTTCTAAAGCTCTTTGGGAACCTCTTGCGTAGACCCACAGACCTGGGGGCAGCGGGCTTTCCTGCTGCCTTCAGCCTCCACACCACCCTTTCCCACTTGGCGCCGCGCCAGGCACAAAAATGGCTATACGGCTGGAGATGGGTCCCGCACCCAAGGTGCCAGCAGAGTAAACTAGGCCTTCTTCTAAAGCTCTTTGGGAACCGCTTGCATAGCCCCACAGACCTGGGGGCTGCGGGTTTCCTGCTGCCTTCAGCCTCGACACCACCCTTTCCCACTTGTGCCACGCCAGGCACAATAATGGCTATACGCCTGGAGATGGGTCCCCCGCCCAAAGAGCCAGCAGGGAAAACTAGGCCTTGTTCTAAAGCTCTTTTGGAAACGCTTGCGTAGCACCAGAGACCTGGGGGCTGCGGGCTTTCCTGCTGCCTTCAGCCTTGACACCACCCTTTCCCACTTGGCACCGCGCCAGGCACAAAAATGGCCATATGGCTGGAGATGCGTCCCCCGCCCAAGGAGCCAGCAGGGAAAACAATGCCTTCTTCTAAAGCTCTTTGGGAACCGCTTGCGTAGCCCCACAGACCTGGGGGCTGCGGGCTTTCCTGCTGCCTTCAGCCTCCACACCACTCTTTCCCACTTGGTGCCACGACAGGCACAAAAACAGCCATACGGCTGGAGATGTGTCCCCCGCTCAAAGAGCCAGCAGGGAAAACTATGCCTTGTTCTAAAGCTCTTTGGGAACCGCTTGCGTAGCACCCACAGACCTGGGGGCTGCGGGCTTTCCTGCTGCCTTCAGCCTCGACACCACCCTTTCCCACTTGGCGCCACGCCAGGCACAAAAATGGCCATACGGCTGGAGATGTGTCCCCCGCTCAAAGACCCAGCAGGGAAAACTAGGCCTTGTTCTAAACCTCTTTGGGAACCGCTTGCGTAGCACCCACAGACCTGGGGGCTGCGGGCTTTTCTACTGCCTTCAGCCTCCACACCACCCTTTCCCACTTGGCGCCACGCCAGGTATAAAAATGGCCATACGGATGGAGATGGGTCACCTGCCCAAGGAGCCAGCAGGGAAAACCAGGCTTTGTTCTAAAGCTCTTTGGGAACCTCTTGCGTAGCCCCACAGACCTGGGGGCTGCGGGCTTTCCTGCTGCCTTCAGCCTCCACACCACCCTTTCCCACTTGGCGCCGCGCCAGGCACAAAAATGGCTATACGGCTGGAGATGGGTCCCGCACCCAAGGTGCCAGCAGAGTAAACTAGGCCTTCTTCTAAAGCTCTTTGGGAACCGCTTGCATAGCCCCACAGACCTGGGGGCTGCGGGTTTCCTGCTGCCTTCAGCCTCGACACCACCCTTTCCGACTTGTGCCACGCCAGGCACAATAATGGCTATACGCCTGGAGATGGGTCCCCCGCCCAAAGAGCCAGCAGGGAAAACTAGGCCTTGTTCTAAAGCTCTTTTGGAAACGCTTGCGTAGCACCAGAGACCTGGGGGCTGCGGGCTTTCCTGCTGCCTTCAGCCTCGACACCACCCTTTCCCACTTGGCACCGCGCCAGGCACAAAAATGGCCATATGGCTGGAGATGCGTCCCCCGCCCAAGGAGCCAGCAGGGAAAACAATGCCTTCTTCTAAAGCTCTTTGGGAACCGCTTGCGTAGCCCCACAGACCTGGGGGCTGCGGGCTTTCCTGCTGCCATCAGCCTCCACACCACTCTTTCCCACTTGGTGCCACGACAGGCACAAAAACAGCCATACGGCTGGAGATGTGTCCCCCGCTCAAAGAGCCAGCAGGGAAAACTATGCCTTGTTCTAAAGCTCTTTGGGAACCGCTTGCGTAGCACCCACAGACCTGGGGGCTGCGGGCTTTCCTGCTGCCTTCAGCCTCGACACCACCCTTTCCCACTTGGCGCCACGCCAGGCACAAAAATGGCCATACGGCTGGAGATGTGTCCCCCGCTCAAAGACCCAGCAGGGAAAACTAGGCCTTGTTCTAAAGCTCTTTGGGAACCGCTTGCGTAGCACCCACAGACCTGGGGGCTGCGGGCTTTTCTACTGCCTTCAGCCTCCACACCACCCTTTCCCACTTGGCGCCACGCCAGGTATAAAAATGGCCATACGGATGGAGATGGGTCACCTGCCCAAGGAGCCAGCAGGGAAAACCAGGGTTTGTTCTAAAGCTCTTTGGGAACCTCTTGCGTAGCCCCACAGACCTGGGAGCTGCAGGCTTTCCTGCTGCCTTCAGCCTCGACACCACCCTTTCCCACTTGGCGCCGCGCCAGGCACAAAAATGGCTATACGGCTGGAGATGGGTCCCGCACCCAAGGTGCCAGCAGAGTAAACTAGGCCTTCTTCTAAAGCTCTTTGGGAACCGCTTGCATAGCCCCACAGACCTGGGGGCTGCGGGTTTCCTGCTGCCTTCAGCCTCGACACCACCCTTTCCGACTTGGCACCACGCCAGGCACAATAATGGCTATACGCCTGGAGATGCGTCCCCCGCCCAAGGAGCCAGCAGGGAAAACTAGGCCTTCTTCTAAAGCTCTTTGGGAAACGCTTGCGTAGCACCCACAGACCTGGGGGCTGCAGGCTTTCCTGCTGCCTTCAGCCTCAATACTACGCTTTCCCACTAGGTGTCTCTCCAGGCACAAAAATGGCCATACGGCTGAAGATGGGTCCCCCGCCCAAGGAACCAGCAGAGAAAACTATGCCTTGTTCTAAAGCTCTTAGGGAACCGCTTGCGTAGCCCCACAGACCTGGGGCTGCGGGCTTTCCTGCTGCCTTCAGCCTCCACACCACCCTTTCCCACTTGGCGCCGCACCAGGCACAAAAATGGCCATACGGCTGGAGATGGGTCCCCCACCCAAGGAACCAGCAGGGAAAAATATGCCTTGTTCTAAAGCTCTTTGGGAACCGCTTGCATAACCCCACAGACTTGGGGGCTGCGGGCTTTCCTGCTGCTTTCAGCCTCGACACCACCCTTTCCCACTTGTGCCACGCCAGGCACAAAAACGGCTATACGGCTGGAGATGGGTCCCCCGCCCAAAGACCCAGCAGGGAAAACTATGCCTTGTTCTAAAGCTCTTTGGGAACCACTTGCGTAGCCCCACACACCTGGCGGCTGCGGGCTTTCCTGCTGCCTTCAGCCTCGACACCACCCTTTCCCACTTGGCGCCGCGCCAGGCACAAAAATTGCCATATGGCTGGAAATGGGTCGCCCGCACAAGGAGCCAGCAGGGAAAACAATGCCTTCTTCTAAAGCTCTTTGGAAACCGCTTGCGTAGCCCCACAGACCTTGGGGCTGCGGGCTTTCCTGCTGCCTTTAGCCTCGACACCACCCTTTCCCACTTGGTGTCGCGCCAGGCACAAAAATGGCCATATGGCTGGAGATGGGTCGCCCGCACAAGGAGCCAGCAGGGAAAACAATGCCTTGTTCTAAAGCTCTTTGGGAACCGCTTGCGTAGCCCCACAGACCTGGGGGCTGCGGGCTTTCCTGCTGCCTTCAGCCTCGACACCACCCTTTCCCACTTGGTGCCACGCCAGGCACAAAAACAGCCATATGGTTGGAGATGGGTCCCCCGCCCAAAGACCCAGCAGGGAAATCTATGCCTTGTTCTAAAGCTCTTTTGGAAACGCTTGCGTAGCCCCAGAGACCTGGGGGCTGCGGGCTTTCCTGCTGCCTTCAGCCTCGACACCACCCTTTCCCACTTGGCGCCGCGCCAGGCACAAAAATGGCCATATGGCTGGAGATGCGTCCCCCGCCCAAGGAACCAGCAGGGAAAACTATGCCTTGTTCTAAAGCTCTTAGGGAACCGCTTGCGTAGCCCCACAGACCTGGGGGCTGCGGGCTTTCCTGCTGCCTTCAGCCTCCACACCACTCTTTCCCACTTGGTGCCACGACAGGCACAAAAACAGCCATACGGCTGGAGATGTGTCCCCCGCTCAAAGAGCCAGCAGGGAAAACTAGGCCTTGTTCTAAAGCTCTTTGGGAACCGCTTGCGTAGCACCCACAGACCTGGGGGCTGCGGGCTTTCCTGCTGCCTTCAGCCTCGACACCACCCTTTCCCACTTGGCGCCACGCCAGGCACAAAAATGGCCATACGGCTGGAGATGCGTCCCCCGCCCAAGGAGCCAGCAGGGAAAACTAGGCCTTGTTCTAAACCTCTTTGGGAACCGCTTGCGTAGCACCCACAGACTGGGGGCTGCGGGCTTTTCTACTGCCTTCAGCCTCCACACCACCCTTTCCCACTTGGCGCCACGCCAGGTCTAAAAATGGCCATACGGATGGAGATGGGTCACCTGCCCAAGGAGCCAGCAGGGAAAACCAGGCTTTGTTCTAAAGCTCTTTGGGAACCTCTTGCGTAGCCCCACAGACCTGGGGGCTGCGGGCTTTCCTGCTGCCTTCAGCCTCCACACCACTCTTTCCCACTTGGTGCCACGGCAGGCACAAAAACAGCCATACGGCTGGAGATGTGTCCCCCGCTCAAAGAGCCAGCAGGGAAAACTATGCCTTGTTCTAAAGCTCTTTGGGAACCGCTTGCGTAGCACCCACAGACCTGGGGCCTGCGGGCTTTCCTGCTGCCTTCAGCCTCGACACCACCCTTTCCCACTTGGCGCCACGCCAGGCACAAAAATGGCCATACGGCTGGAGATGTGTCCCCCGCTCAAAGACCCAGCAGGGAAAATTAGGCGTTGTTCTAAACCTCTTTGGGAACCGCTTGCGTAGCACCCACAGACCTGGGGGCTGCGGGCTTTTCTACTGCCTTCAGCCTCCACACCACCCTTTCCCACTTGGCGCCACGCCAGGTATAAAAATGGCCATACGGATGGAGATGGGTCACCTGCCCAAGGAGCCAGCAGGGAAAACCAGGCTTTGTTCTAAAGCTCTTTGGGAACCTCTTGCGTAGCCCCACAGACCTGGGGGCTGCGGGCTTTCGTGCTGCCTTCAGCCTCCACACCACCCTTTCCCACTTGGCGCCGCGCCAGGCACAAAAATGGCTATACGGCTGGAGATGGGTCCCGCACCCAAGGTGCCAGCAGAGTAAACTAGGCCTTCTTCTAAAGCTCTTTGGGAACCGCTTGCATAGCCCCACACACCTGGGGGCTGCGGGTTTCCTGCTGCCTTCAGCCTCGACACCACCCTTTCCCACTTGGCGCCGCGCCAGGCACAAAAATGGCTATACGGCTGGAGATGGGTCCCCCGCCCAAAGACCCAGCAGGGAAAACTATGCCTTGTTCTAAAGCTCTTTGGGAACCACTTGCGTAGCCCCACACACCTGGCGGCTGCGGGCTTTCCTGCTGCCTTCAGCCTCGACACCACCCTTTCCCACTTGGCGCCACGCCAGGCACTAAAATTGCCATATGGCTGGAAATGGGTCGCCCGCACAAGGAGCCAGCAGGGAAAACAATGCCTTCTTCTAAAGCTCTTTGGGAACCGCTTGCGTAGCACCAGAGACCTGGGGGCTGCGGGCTTTCCTGCTGCCTTCAGCCTCGACACCACCCTTTCCCACTTGGCACCGCGCCAGGCACAAAAATGGCCATATGGCTGGAGATGCGTCCCCCGCCCAAGGAGCCAGCAGGGAAAACAATGCCTTCTTCTAAAGCTCTTTGGGAACCGCTTGCGTAGCACCCACAGACCTGGGGGCTGCAGGCTTTCCTGCTGCCTTCAGCCTCAATACTACGCTTTCCCACTAGGTGTCTCTCCAGGCACAAAAATGGCCATACGGCTGAAGATGGGTCCCCGCCCAAGGAACCAGCAGAGAAAACTATGCCTTGTTCTAAAGCTCTTAGGGAACCGCTTGCGTAGCCCCACAGACCTGGGGCTGCGGGCTTTCCTGCTGCCTTCAGCTTCCACACCACCCTTTCCCACTTGTGCCACGCCAGGCACAAAAACGGCTATACGGCTGGAGATGGGTCCCCCGCCCAAAGACCCAGCAGGGAAAACAATGCCTTCTTCTAAAGCTCTTTGGAAACCGCTTGCGTAGCCCCACAGACCTTGGGGCTGCGGGCTTTCCTGCTGCCTTTAGCCTCGACACCACCCTTTCCCACTTGGTGTCGCGCCAGGCACAAAAATGGCCATATGGCTGGAGATGGGTCGCCCGCACAAGGAGCCAGCAGGGAAAACAATGCCTTCTTCTAAAGCTCTTTGGGAACCGCTTGCGTAGCCCCACAGACCTGGGGGCTGCGGGCTTTCCTGCTGCCTTCAGCCTCGACACCACCCTTTCCCACTTGGTGCCACGCCAGGTACAAAAACAGCCATATGGTTGGAGATGGGTCCCCCGCCCAAAGACCCAGCAGGGAAATCTATGCCTTGTTCTAAAGCTCTTTTGGAAACGCTTGCGTAGCCCCAGAGACCTGGGGGCTGCGGGCTTTCCTGCTGCCTTCAGCCTCGACACCACCCTTTCCCACTTGGCGCCGCGCCAGGCACAAAAATGGCCATATGGCTGGAGATGCGTCCCCCGCCCAAGGAACCAGCAGGGAAAACTATGCCTTGTTCTAAAGCTCTTAGGGAACCGCTTGCGTAGCCCCACAGACATGGGGCTGCGACCTTTCCTACTGCCTTCAGCCTCCACACCACCCTTTCCCACTTGGTGCCACGCCAGGCACAAAAACAGCCATACGGCTGGAGATGCGTCCCACGCCGAAAGAGCCAGCAGGGAAAACTATGCCTTGTTCTAAAGCTCTTTGGGAACCGCTTGCAGAGCCCCACACACCTGGGGGCTGCGGGCTTTCTTGCTGCCTTCAGCCTCCACACCACCCTTTCCCACTTGGCGCCGCACCAGGCACAAAAATGGCCATACGGCTGGAGATGGGTCCCCCACCCAAGGAACCAGCAGGGAAAAATATGCCTTGTTCTAAAGCTCTTTGGGAACCGCTTGCGTAGCCCCACAGACCTGGGGGCTGCGGGCTTTCCTGCTGCCTTCAGCCTCCACACCACTCTTTCCCACTTGGTGCCACGACAGGCACAAAAACAGCCATACAGCTGGAGATGTGTCCCCCGCTCAAAGAGCCAGCAGGGAAAACTAGGCCTTGTTCTAAAGCTCTTTGGGAACCGCTTGCGTAGCACCCACAGACCTGGGGGCTGCGGGCTTTCCTGCTGCCTTCAGCCTCGACACCACCCTTTCCCACTTGGCGCCACGCCAGGCACAAAAATGGCCATACGGCTGGAGATGTGTCCCCCGCTCAAAAACCCAGCAGGGAAAACTAGGCCTTGTTCTAAACCTCTTTGGGAACCGCTTGCGTAGCACCCACAGACCTGGGGGCTGCGGGCTTTTCTACTGCCTTCAGCCTCCACACCACCCTTTCCCACTTGGCGCCACGCCAGGTCTAAAAATGGCCATACGGATGGAGATGGGTCACCTGCCCAAGGAGCCAGCAGGGAAAACCAGGCTTTGTTCTAAAGCTCTTTGGGAACCTCTTGCGTAGCCCCACAGACCTGGGGGCTGCGGGCTTTCCTGCTGCCTTCAGCCTCCACACCACCCTTTCCCACTTGGTGCCACGCCAGGCACAAAAACAGCCATACGGCTGGAGATGCGTCCCACGCCGAAAGAGCCAGCAGGGAAAACTATGCCTTGTTCTAAAGCTCTTTGGGAACCACTTGCGTAGCCCCACACACCGGGCGGCTGCGGGCTTTCCTGCTGCCTTCAGCCTCGACACCACCCTTTCCCACTTGGCGCCACGCCAGGCACAAAAATTGCCATATGGCTGGAAATGGGTCGCCCGCACAAGGAGCCAGCAGGGAAAACAATGCCTTCTTCTAAAGCTCTTTGGGAACCGCTTGCGTAGCCCCGCAGACCTTGGGGCTGCGGGCTTTCCTGCTGCCTTTAGCCTCGACACCACCCTTTCCCACTTGGTGTCGCGCCAGGCACAAAAATGGCCATATGGCTGGAGATGGGTCGCCCGCACAAGGAGCCAGCAGGGAAAACAATGCCTTCTTCTAAAGCTATTTGGGAACCGCTTGCGTAGCCCCACAGACCTGGGGGCTGCGGGCTTTCCTGCTGCCTTCAGCCTCGACACCACCCTTTCCCACTTGGTGCCACGCCAGGCACAAAAACAGCCATATGGTTGGAGATGGGTCCCCCGCCCAAAGACCCAGCAGGGAAATCTATGCCTTGTTCTAAAGCTCTTTTGGAAACGCTTGCGTAGCCCCAGAGACCTGGGGGCTGCGGGCTTTCCTGCTGCCTTCAGCCTCCACACCACCCTTTCCCACATGGTGCCACGCCAGGCACAAAAACAGCCATACGGCTGGAGATGCGTCCCACGTCGAAAGAGCCAGCAGGGAAAACTATGCCTTGTTCTAAAGCTCTTTGGGAACCGCTTGCATAGCCCCACACACCTGGGGGCTGCGGGCTTTCCTGCTGCCTTCAGCCTACACACCACCCTTTCCCACTTGGCGCCGCACCAGGCACAAAAATGGCCATACAGCTGGAGATGGGTCCCCCACCCAAGGAACCAACAGGGAAAAATATGCCTTGTTCTAAAGCTCTTTGGGAACCGCTTGCGTTGCACCCACAGACCTGGGGGCTGCAGGCTTTCCTGCTGCCTTCAGCCTCCACACCACCCTTTCTCACTTGGTGCCACGCCAGGCACAAAAACAGCCATACGGCTGGAGATGGGTCGCCCGCCCAAGGAGCCAGCAGGGAAAATTATGCCGTGTTCTAAAGCTCTTTGGGAAACCCTTGCGTAGCCCCACAGACCTGGGGGCTGCGGGCTTTCCTGTTCCCTTCAGCCTCCACACCACCCTTTCCCACTTGGCGCCGCGCCAGGCACAAAAATGGCCATATGACTGAAGATGGGTCGCCCGCACAAGGAGCCAGCAGGGAAAAAATGCCTTGTTCTAAAGCTCTTTGGGAACCGCTTGCGTAGCCCCACAGACCTGGGGGCTGCGGGCTTTCCTGCTGCCTTCAGCCTCGACACCACCCTTTCCCACTTGGCGCCACGCCAGGCACAAAAATGGCCATACGGCTGGAGATGTGTCCCCCGCTCAAAGACCCAGCAGGGAAAACTAGGCCTTGTTCTAAAGCTCTTTGGGAACCGCTTGCGTAGCCCCACAGACCTGGGGGCTGCGGGCTTTTCTACTGCCTTCAGCCTCCACACCACCCTTTCCCACTTGGCGCCACGCCAGGTCTAAAAATGGCCATACGGATGGAGATGGGTCACCTGCCCAAGGAGCCAGCAGGGAAAACCAGGCTTTGTTCTAAAGCTCTTTGGGAACCTCTTGCGTAGCCCCACACACCTGGGGGCTGCGGGCTTTCCTGCTGCCTTCAGCCTCCACACCACCCTTTCCCACTTGGTGCCACGCCAGGCACAAAAACAGCCATACGGCTGGAGATGCGTCCCACGCCGAAAGAGCCAGCAGTGAAAACTATGCCTTGTTCTAAAGTTCTTTGGGAACTGCTTGCGTAGCCCCACACACCTGGGGGCTGCGGGCTTTCCTGCTGCCTTCAGCCTCAAAAACACCCTTTCCCACTTGGCGCCGCACCAGGCACAAAAATGGCGATACGGCTGGAGATGGGTCCCCCACCCAAGGAGCCAGCAGGGAAAAAAATGCCTTGTTCTAAAGCTCTGTGGGAACCGCTTGCGTAGCCCCACAGACCTGGGGGCTGCGGGCTTTCCTGCTGCCTTCAGCCTCCACACCACCCTTTCCCACTTGGCGCCACGCCAGGCACAAAAATGGCCATACGGCTGGAGATGGGTCACCCGCCCAAGGAGCCAGCAGGGAAAACTAGGCCTTGTTCTAAAGCTCTTTGGGAACCCCTTGCGTAGCCCCACAGAACTGGGGGCTGCGGGCTTTCCTGCTGCCTTCAGCCTCGACACCACCCTTTCCCACTTGGCGCCGCGCCAGGCACAAAAATTGCCATATGGCTGGAGATGCGTCCCCCGCACAAGGAGCCAGCAGGGAAAACTAGGCCTTGTTCTAAAGCTCTTTGGGAACCGCTTGCGTAGCACCCACAGACCTGGGGGCTGCGGGCTTTTCTGCTGCCTTCAGCCTCAATACTACGCTTTCCCACTAGGTGTCCCTCCAGGCACAAAAATGGCCATAAGGCTGGAGATGGGTCCCCCGCCCAAGGAACCAGCAGGAAAACTATGCCTTGTTCTAAAGCTCTTTGGGAACCGCTTGCGTAGCCCCACAGACCTGGGGGCTGCGGGCTTTCCTGCTGCCTTCAGCCTCCACACCACTCTTTCCCACTTGGTGCCACGCCAGGCACAAAAACAGCCATACGGCTGCAGATGTGTCCCCCGCTCAAAGACCCAGCAGGGAAAACTAGGCCTTGTTCTAAAGCTCTTTGGGAACCGCTTGCGTAGCACCCACAGACCTGGGGGCTGCAGGATTTCCTGCTGCCTTCAGCCTTAATACTACCCTTTCCCACTAGGTGTCGCTCCAGGCACAATAATGGCCATGAGGCTGGAGATGGGTTCCCCGCCCAAAGAGCCAGCAGGGAAAACTATGCCTTGTTCTAAAGCTCTTTGGGAACCGCTTGCGTAGCCCCACAGACCTGGGGGCTGCGGGCTTTCCTGCTGCCTTCAGCCTCGACACCACCCTTTCCCACTTGGCGCCACGCCAGGCACAAAAATGGCCATACGGCTGGAGATGTGTCACCCGCTCAAAGACCCAGCAGGGAAAACTATGCCGTGTTCTAAAGCTCTTTGGGAACCGCTTGCGTAGCACCCACAGACCTGGGGGCTGCGGGCTTTTCTACTGCCTTCAGCCTCCACACCACCCTTTCCCACTTGGCGCCACGCCAGGTATAAAAATGGCCATACGGCTGGAGATGTGTCCCCTGCCCAAAGACCCAGCAGGGAAAACTAGGCCTTGTTCTAAAGCTCTTTGGGAACCGCTTGCGTAGCACCCACAGACCTGGGGGCTGCAAGCTTTCCTGCTGCCTTCAGCCTCGACACCACCCTTTCCCACTTGGCGCCGCGCCAGGCACAAAAATGACCATACGGATGGAGATTTGTCCCACGCCCAAGGAGCCAGCAGGGAAAACCAGGCCTTCTTCTAAAGCTCTTTGGGAACCTCTTGCATAGCCCCACAGACTTGGGGGCTGCGGGCTTTCCTGCTGCCTTCAGTCTCAAAAACACCCTTTCCCACTTGTGCCACGCCAGGCACAAAAATGGCTATACGGCTGGAGATGGGTCCCCCACCCAAGGTGCCAGCAGAGTAAACTAGGCCTTGTTCTAAAGCTCTTTGGGAACCGCTTGCATAGCCCCACAGACTTGGGGGCTGCGGGCTTTCCTGCTGCCTTCAGCCTCGACACCACCCTTTCCCACTTGGCGCCGCGCCAGGCACAAAAATTGCCATATGGCTGGAAATGGGTCGCCCGCCCAAGGAGCCAGCAGGGAAAACAATGCCTTCTTCTAAAGCTCTTTGGGAACCGCTTGCGTAGCCCCACAGACCTGGGGGCTGAGGGCTTTCCTGCTGCCTTTAGCCTCGACACCACCCTTTCCCACTTGGCGCCACGCCAGGCACAAAAATGGCCATATGGCTGGAGATGGGTCGCCCGCCCAAGGAGCCAGCAGGGAAAACAATGCCTTCTTCTAAAGCTCTTTGGGAACCGCTTGCGTAGCCCCACAGACCTGGGGGCTGCGGGCTTTCCTGCTGCCTTCAGCCTCGACACCACCCTTTCCCACTTGGTGCCACGCCAGGCACAAAAAGAGCCATATGGTTGGAGATGGGTCCCCCGCCCAAAGACCCAGCAGGGAAATCTATGCCTTGTTCTAAAGCTCTTTTGGAAACGCTTGCGTAGCCCCAGAGACCTGGGGGCTGCGGGCTTTCCTGCTGCCTTCAGCCTCGACACCACCCTTTCCCACTTGGCGCCGCGCCAGGCACAAATATGGCCATATGGCTGGAGATGCGTCCCCCGCCCAAGGAGCCAGCAGGGAAAACAATGCCTTCTTCTAAAGCTCTTTGGGAACCGCTTGCGTAGCACCCACAGACCTGGGGGCTGCAGGCTTTCCTGCTGCCTTCAGCCTCAATAATACGCTTTCCCACTAGGTGTCTCTCCAGCCACAAAAATGGCCATACGGCTGAAGATGGGTCCCCCGCCCAAGGAACCAGCAGGGAAAACTATGCCTTGTTCTAAAGCTCTTAGGGAACCGCTTGCATAGCCCCACACACCTGGGGGCTGCGGGCTTTCCTGGTGCCTTCAGCCTCGACACCACCCTTTCCCACTTGGCGCCGCACCAGGCACAAAAATGGCCATACGGCTGGAGATGGGTCCCCCACCCAAGGAACCAGCAGGGAAAAATATGCCTTGTTCTAAAGCTCTTTGGGAACCGCTTGCGTAGCCCCACAGACCTGGGGGCTGCGGGCTTTCCTGCTGCCTTCAGCCTCCACACCACTCTTTCCCACTTGGCGTCGCGCCAGGCACAAAAACAGCCATACGGCTGGAGATGTGTCCCCCGCTCAAAGACCCAGCAGAGAAAACTATGCCTTGTTCTAAAGCTCTTTGGGAACCGCTTGCGTAGCACCCACAGACCTGGGGGCTGCGGGCTTTCCTGCTGCCTTCAGCCTCCACACCACCCTTTCCCACTTGGCGCCGCACCAGGCACAAAAATGGCTATACGGCAGGAGATGGGTCCCCCGCCCAAGGAACCAGCAGGAAAACTATGCCTTGTTCTAAAGCTCTTTGGGAACCGCTTGCGTAGCCCCACAGACCTGGGGGCTGCGGGCTTTTCTGCTGCCTTCAGCCTCCACACCACTCTTTCCCACTTGGTGCCACGCCAGGCACAAAAACAGCCATACGGCTGGAGATGTGTCCCCCGCTCAAAGACCCAGCAGGGAAAACTAGGCCTTGTTCTAAAGCTCTTTGGGAACCGCTTGCGTAGCACCCACAGACCTGGGGGTTGCAGGCTTTCCTGCTGCCTTCAGCCTCAATACTACGCTTTCCCACTAGGTGTCGCTCCAGGCAGAATAATGGCCATGAGGCTGGAGATGGGTCCCCCGCCCAAAGAGCCAGCAGGGAAAACTATGCCTTGTTCTAAAGCTCTTTGGGAACCGCTTGCGTAGCCCCACAGACCTGGGGGCTGCGGGCTTTCCTGCTGCCTTCAGCCTCGACACCACCCTTTCCCACTTGGCGCCACACCAGGCACAAATATGGCCATACGGCTGGAGATGTGTCCCCCGCTCAAAGACCCAGCAGGGAAAACTAGGCCTTGTTCTGAAGCTCTTTGGGAACCGCTTGCGTAGCACCCACAGACCTGGGGGCTGCGGGCTTTTCTACTGCCTTCAGCCTCCACACCACCCTTTCCCACTTGGCGCCACGCCAGGTATAAAAATGGCCATACGGCTGGAGATGGGTCACCCGCCCAAGGAGCCAGCAGGGAAAATTAGTCCTTGTTCTAAAGCTATTTGGGAACCTCTTGCGTAGCCCCACAGACCTGGGGGCTGCGGGTTTTCCTGCTGCCTTCAGCCTCGACACCACCCTTTCCCACTTGGCGCCGCGCCAGGCACAAAAATGGCTATACGGCTGGAGATGGGTCCGCCACCCAAGGAGCCAGCAGAGTAAACTAGGCCTTGTTCTAAAGCTCTTTGGGAACCGCTTGCATAGCCCCACAGACCTGGGGGCTGCGGGCTTTCCTGCTGCTTTCAGCCTCGACACCACCCTTTCCCACTTGTGCCACGCCAGGCACAAAAATGGCTATACGGCTGGAGATGGGTCCCCCGCCCAAAGAGCCAGCAGGGAAAACTATGCCTTGTTCTAAAGCTCTTTGGGAACCACTTGCGTAGCCCCACACACCTGGCGGCTGCGGGCTTTCCTGCTGCCTTCAGCCTCGACACCACCCTTTCCCACTTGGCACCGCGCCAGGCACAAAAATGGCCATATGGCTGGAGATGCGTCCCCCGCCCAAGGAGCCAGCAGGGAAAACAATGCCTTCTTCTAAAGCTCTTTGGGAACCGCTTGCGTAGCACCCACAGACCTGGGGGCTGCAGGCTTTCCTGCTGCCTTCAGCCTCAATAATACGCTTTCCCACTAGGTGTCTCTCCAGCCACAAAAATGGCCATACGGCTGAAGATGGGTCCCCCGCCCAAGGAACCAGCAGGGAAAACTATGCCTTGTTCTAAAGCTCTTAGGGAACCGCTTGCATAGCCCCACACACCTGGGGGCTGCGGGCTTTCCTGGTGCCTTCAGCCTCGACACCACCCTTTCCCACTTGGCGCCGCACCAGGCACAAAAATGGCCATACGGCTGGAGATGGGTCCCCCACCCAAGGAACCAGCAGGGAAAAATATGCCTTGTTCTAAAGCTCTTTGGGAACCGCTTGCGTAGCCCCACAGACCTGGGGGCTGCGGGCTTTCCTGCTGCCTTCAGCCTCCACACCACTCTTTCCCACTTGGCGTCGCGCCAGGCACAAAAACAGCCATACGGCTGGAGATGTGTCCCCCGCCCAAGGAACCAGCAGGGAAAACTATGCCTTGTTCTAAAGCTCTTAGGGAACCGCTTGCATAGCCCCACACACCTGGGGGCTGCGGGCTTTCCTGGTGCCTTCAGCCTCGACACCACCCTTTCCCACTTGGCGCCGCACCAGGCACAAAAATGGCCATACGGCTGGAGATGGGTCCCCCACCCAAGGAACCAGCAGGGAAAAATATGCCTTGTTCTAAAGCTCTTTTGGAACCGCTTGCGTAGCCCCACAGACCTGGGGGCTGCGGGCTTTCCTGCTGCCTTCAGCCTCCACACCACTCTTTCCCACTTGGCGTCGCGCCAGGCACAAAAACAGCCATACGGCTGGAGATGTGTCCCCCGCTCAAAGACCCAGCAGAGAAAACTATGCCTTGTTCTAAAGACCTTTGGGAACCGCTTGCGTAGCACCCACAGACCTGGGGGCTGCGGGCTTTCCTGCTGCCTTCAGCCTCCACACCACCCTTTCCCACTTGGCGCCGCACCAGGCACAAAAATGGCTATACGGCAGGAGATGGGTCCCCCACCCACGGAACCAGCAGGGAAAAATATGCCTTGTTCTAAAGCTCTTTGGGAACCGCTTGCGTAGCCCCACAGACCTGGGGGCTGCGGGCTTTTCTGCTGCCTTCAGCCTCCACACCACTCTTTCCCACTTGGTGCCACGCCAGGCACAAAAACAGCCATACGGCTGGAGATGTGTCCCCCGCTCAAAGACCCAGCAGGGAAAACTAGGCCTTGTTCTAAAGCTCTTTGGGAACCGCTTGCGTAGCACCCACAGACCTGGGGGTTGCAGGCTTTCCTGCTGCCTTCAGCCTCAATACTACGCTTTCCCACTAGGTGTCGCTCCAGGCAGAATAATGGCCATGAGGCTGGAGATGGGTCCCCCGCCCAAAGAGCCAGCAGGGAAAACTATGCCTTGTTCTAAAGCTCTTTGGGAACCGCTTGCGTAGCCCCACAGACCTGGGGGCTGCGGGCTTTCCTGCTGCCTTCAGCCTCGACACCACCCTTTCCCACTTGGCGCCACACCAGGCACAAATATGGCCATACGGCTGGAGATGTGTCCCCCGCTCAAAGACCCAGCAGGGAAAACTAGGCCTTGTTCTGAAGCTCTTTGGGAACCGCTTGCGTAGCACCCACAGACCTGGGGGCTGCGGGCTTTTCTACTGCCTTCAGCCTCCACACCACCCTTTCCCACTTGGCGCCACGCCAGGTATAAAAATGGCCATACGGCTGGAGATGGGTCACCCGCCCAAGGAGCCAGCAGGGAAAATTAGTCCTTGTTCTAAAGCTATTTGGGAACCTCTTGCGTAGCCCCACAGACCTGGGGGCTGCGGGTTTTCCTGCTGCCTTCAGCCTCGACACCACCCTTTCCCACTTGGCGCCGCGCCAGGCACAAAAATGGCTATACGGCTGGAGATGGGTCCGCCACCCAAGGAGCCAGCAGAGTAAACTAGGCCTTGTTCTAAAGCTCTTTGGGAACCGCTTGCATAGCCCCACAGACCTGGGGGCTGCGGGCTTTCCTGCTGCTTTCAGCCTCGACACCACCCTTTCCCACTTGTGCCACGCCAGGCACAAAAATGGCTATACGGCTGGAGATGGGTCCCCCGCCCAAAGAGCCAGCAGGGAAAACTATGCCTTGTTCTAAAGCTCTTTGGGAACCACTTGCGTAGCCCCACACACCTGGCGGCTGCGGGCTTTCCTGCTGCCTTCAGCCTCGACACCACCCTTTCCCACTTGGCGCCGCGCCAGGCAGAAAAATGGCCATATGGCTGGAAATGGGTCCCCCGCCCAAGGAGCCAGCAGGGAAAACTAGGCCTTCTTCTAAAGCTCTTTGGGAACCGCTTGCGTAGCCCCACAGACCTTGGGGCTGCAAGCTTTCCTGCTGCCTTCAGCCTCGACACCACCCTTTCCCAGTTGGCGCCGCGCCAGGCACAAAAATGACCATACGGATGGAGATTTGTCCCACGCCCAAGGAGCCAGCAGGGAAAACAATGCCTTCTTCTAAAGCTCTTTGGGAACCGCTTGCGTAGCCCCAGAGACCTGGGGGCTGCGGGCTTTCCTGCTGCCTTCAGCCTCGACACCACCCTTTCCCACTTGTGCCACGCCAGGCACAAAAATGGCTATACGGCTGGAGATGGGTCCCCCACCCAAGGTGCCAGCAGAGTAAACTAGGCCTTGTTCTAAAGCTCTTTGGGAACCGCTTGCATAGCCCCACAGACTTGGGGGCTGCGGGCTTTCCTGCTGCCTTCAGCCTCGACACCACCCTTTCCCACTTGGCGCCGCGCCAGGCACAAAAATTGCCATATGGCTGGAAATGGGGAGCCCGCACAAGGAGCCAGCAGGGAAAACAATACCTTCTTCTAAAGCTCTTTGGGAACCGCTTGCGTAGCCCCACAGACCTTGGGGCTGCGGGCTTTCCTGCTGCCTTTAGCCTCGACACCACCCTTTTCCACTTGGTGTCGCGCCAGGCACAAAAATGGCCATATGGCTGGAGATGGGTCCCCCGCCCAAGGAGCCAGCAGGGAAAACAATGCCTTCTTCTAAAGCTCTTTGGGAACCGCTTGCGTAGCCCCACAGACCTGGGGGCTGCGGGCTTTCCTGCTGCCTTCAGCCTCGACACCACCCTTTCCCACTTGGTGCCACGCCAGGCACAAAAACAGCCATATGGTTGGAGATGGGTCCCCCGCCCAAAGAGCCAGCAGGGAAATCTATGCCTTGTTCTAAAGCTCTTTTGGAAACGCTTGCGTAGCCCCAGAGACCTGGGGGCTGCGGGCTTTCCTGCTGCCTTCAGCCTCGACACCACCCTTTCCCACTTGGCGCCGCGCCAGGCACAAAAATGGCCATATGGCTGGAGATGCGTCCCCCGCCCAAGGAGCCAGCAGGGAAAACTATGCCTTGTTCTAAAGCTCTTAGGGAACCGCTTGCGTAGCCCCACAGACCTGGGGCTGCGACCTTTCCTGCTGCCTTCAGCCTCCACACCACCCTTTCCCACTTGGTGCCACGCCAGGCACAAAAACAGCCGTACGGCTGGAGATGCGTCCCACGCCGAAAGAGCCAGCAGGGAAAACTATGCCTTGTTCTAAAGCTCTTTGGGAACCGCTTGCGTAGCACCCACAGACCTCGGGGCTGCAAGCTTTCCTGCTGCCTTCAGCCTCGACACCACCCTTTCCCACTTGGCGCCGCGCCAGGCACAAAAATGACCATACGGATGGAGATTTGTCCCACGCCCAAGGAGCCAGCAGGGAAAACAATGCCTTCTTCTAAAGCTCTTTGGGAACCGCTTGCGTAGCCCTACAGACCTGGGGGCTGCGGGCTTTCCTGCTGCCTTTAGCCTCGACACCACCCTTTCCCACTTGGTGTCGCGCCAGGCACAAAAATGGCCATATGGCTGGAGATGGGTCGCCCGCACATGGAGCCAGCAGGGAAAACAATGCCTTCTTCTAAAGCTCTTTGGGAACCGCTTGCGTAGCCCCACAGACCTGGGGGCTGCGGGCTTTCCTGCTGCCTTCAGCCTCGACACCACCCTTTCCCACTTGGTGCCACGCCAGGCACAAAAACAGCCATATGGTTGGAGATGCGTCCCCCGCCCAAGGAGCCAGCAGGGAAAACAATGCCTTCTTCTAAAGCTCTTTGGGAACCGCTTGCGTAGCACCCACAGACCTCGGGGCTGCAAGCTTTCCTGCTTCCTTCAGCCTCGACACCACCCTTTCCCACTTGGCGCCGCGCCAGGCACAAAAATGACCATACGGATGGAGATTTGTCCCACGCCCAAGGAGCCAGCAGGGAAAACCAGGCCTTCTTCTAAAGCTCTTTGGGAACCTCTTGCATAGCCCCACAGACTTGGGGGCTGCGGGCTTTCCTGCTGCCTTCAGCCTCCACACCACCCTTTCCCACTTGTGCCACGCCAGGCACAAAAATGGCTATACGGCTGGAGATGGGTCCCCCACCCAAGGTGCCAGCAGAGTAAACTAGGCCTTGTTCTAAAGCTCTTTGGGAACCGCTTGCATAGCCCCACAGACTTGGGGGCTGCGGGCTTTCCTGCTGCCTTCAGCCTCGACACCACCCTTTCCCACTTGGCGCCGCGCCAGGCACAAAAATTGCCATATGGCTGGAAATGGGTCGCCCGCCCAAGGAGCCAGCAGGGAAAACAATGCCTTCTTCTAAAGCTCTTTGGGAACCGCTTGCGTAGCCCCACAGACCTGGGGGCTGCGGGCTTTCCTGCTGCCTTTAGCCTCGACACCACCCTTTCCCACTTGGTGTCGCGCCAGGCACAAAAATGGCCATATGGCTGGAGATGGGTCGCCCGCCCAAGGAGCCAGCAGGGAAAACAATGCCTTCTTCTAAAGCTCTTTGGGAACCGCTTGCGTAGCCCCACAGACCTGGGGGCTGCGGGCTTTCCTGCTGCCTTCAGCCTCGACACCACCCTTTCCCACTTGCTGCCACGCCAGGCACAAAAACAGCCATATGGTTGGAGATGGGTCCCCCGCCCAAAGAGCCAGCAGGGAAATCTGTGCCTTGTTCTAAAGCTCTTTTGGAAACGCTTGCGTAGCCCCAGAGACCTGGGGGCTGCGGGCTTTCCTGCTGCCTTCAGCCTCGACACCACCCTTTCCCACTTGGCGCCGCGCCAGGCACAAAAATGGCCATATGGCTGGAGATGCGTCCCCCGCCCAAGGAGCCAGCAGGGAAAACAATGCCTTCTTCTAAAGCTCTTTGGGAACCGCTTGCGTAGCCCCACAGACCTGGGGGCTGCGGGCTTTTCTGCTGCCTTCAGCCTCCACACCACTCTTTCCCACTTGGTGCCACGCCAGGCACAAAAACAGCCATAAGGCTGGAGATGTGTCCCCCGCTCAAAGACCCAGCAGGGAAAACTAGGCCTTGTTCTAAAGCTCTTTGGGAACCGCTTGCGTAGCACCCACAGACCTGGGGGCTGCGGGCTTTTCTACTGCCTTCAGCCTCCACACCACCCTTTCCCTCTTGGCGCCACGCCAGGTATAAAAATGGCCATACGGCTGGACATGGGTCACCCGCCCAAGGAACCAGCAGGGAAAATTAGTCCTTGTTCTAAAGCTATTTGGGAACCTCTTGCGTAGCCCCACAGACCTGGGGGCTGCGGGCTTTCCTGCTGCTTTCAGCCTCGACACCACCCTTTCCCACTTGTGCCACGCCAGGCATAAAAATGGCTATACGGCTGGAGATGGGTCCCCCGCCCAAAGAGCCAGCAGGGAAAACTATGCCTTGTTCTAAAGCTCTTTGGGAACCACTTGCGTAGCCCCACAGACCTGGGGGCTGCGGGCTTTCCTGCTGCCTTCAGCCTCGACACCACCCTTTCCCACTTGGCGCCGCGCCAGGCACAAAAATGGCCATATGGCTGGAAATGGGTCGCCCGCACAAGGAGCCAGGAGGGAAAACTAGGCCTTGTTCTAAAGCTCTTTGGGAACCGCTTGCGTAGCCCCACAGACCTTGGGGCTGCAAGCTTTCCTGCTGCCTTCAGCCTCGACACCACCCTTTCCCACTTGGCGCCGCGCCAGGCACAAAAATGGCCATATGGCTGGAGATGGGTCGCCCGCCCAAGGAGCCAGCAGGGAAAACAATGCCTTCTTCTAAAGCTCTTTGGGAACCGCTTGCGTAGCCCCACAGACCTGGGGGCTGCGGGCTTTCCTGCTGCCTTCAGCCTCAAAACCACCCTTTCCCACTTGTGCCACGCCAGGCACAAAAATGGCTATACGGCTGGAGATGGGTCCCCCATCCAAGGTGCCAGCAGAGTAAACTAGGCCTTGTTCTAAAGCTCTTTGGGAACCGCTTGCATAGCCCCACAGACTTGGGGGCTGCGGGCTTTCCTGCTGCCTTCAGCCTCGACACCACCCTTTCCCACTTGGCGCCGCGCCAGGCACAAAAATTGCCATATGGCTGGAAATGGGGCGCCCGCACAAGGAGCCAGCAGGGAAAACAATACCTTCTTCTAAAGCTCTTTGGGAACCGCTTGCGTAGCCCCACAGACCTTGGGGCTGCGGGCTTTCCTGCTGCCTTTAGCCTCGACACCACCCTTTTCCACTTGGTGTCGCGCCAGGCACAAAAATGGCCATATGGCTGGAGATGGGTCCCCCGCCCAAGGAGCCAGCAGGGAAAACAATGCCTTCTTCTAAAGCTCTTTGGGAACCGCTTGCGTAGCCCCACAGACCTGGGGGCTGCGGGCTTTCCTGCTGCCTTCAGCCTCGACACCACCCTTTCCCACTTGGTGCCACGCCAGGCACAAAAACAGCCGTACGGCTGGAGATGCGTCCCACGCCGAAAGAGCCAGCAGGGAAAACTATGCCTTGTTCTAAAGCTCTTTGGGAACCGCTTGCATAGTCCCACACACCTGGGGGCTGCGGGCTTTCCTGCTGCCTTCAGCCTCCACACCACCCTTTCCCACTTGGCGCCGCACCAGGCACAAAAATGGCCATACGGCTGGAGATGGGTCCCCCACCCAAGGAACCAGCAGGGAAAAATATGCCTTGTTCTAAAGCTCTTTGGGAACCGCTTGCGTAGCCCCACAGACCTGGGGGCTGCGGGCTTTCCTGCTGCCTTCAGCCTCCACACCACTCTTTCCCACTTGGTGCCACGCCAGGCACAAAAACAGCCATATGGCTGGAGATGTGTCCCCCGCTCAAAGACCCAGCAGGGAAAACTATGCCTTGTTCTAAAGCTCTTTGGGAACCGCTTGCGTAGCACCCACAGACCTGGGGGCTGCGGGCTTTCCTGCTGCCTTCAGCCTCCACACCACCCTTTCCCACTTGGTGCCACGCCAGGCACAAAAATGGCCATACGGCTGGAGATGTGTCCCCTGCCCAAAGACCCAGCAGGGAAAACTAGGCCTTGTTCTAAACCTCTTTGGGAACCGCTTGCGTAGCACCCACAGACCTGGGGGCTGCGGGCTTTTCTACTGCCTTCAGCCTCCACACCACCCTTTCCCACTTGGCGCCACGCCAGGTATAAAAATGGCCATACGGATGGAGATGTGTCACCTGCCCAAGGAGCCAGCAGGGAAAACCAGGCTTTGTTCTAAAGCTCTGTGGGAACCGCTTGCGTAGCCCCACAGACCTGGGGGCTGCGGGCTTTCCTGCTGCCTTCAGCCTCCACACCACCCTTTCCCACTTGGCGCCGCGCCAGGCTCAAAACTGGCTATACGGCTGGAGATGGGTCCCCCACCCAAGGTGCCAGCAGAGTAAACTAGGCCTTGTTCTAAAGCTCTTAGGGAACCGCTTGCATAGCCCCACAGACCTGGGGGCTGCGGGTTTCCTGCTGCCTTCAGCCTCGACACCACCCTTTCCCACTTGTGCCACGCCAGGCACAATAATGGCTATACGGCTGGAGATGGGTCCCCCGCCCAAAGAGCCAGCAGGGAAAACTATGCCTTATTCTAAAGCTCTTTGGGAACCACTTGCGTAGCCGCACACACCTGGGGGCTGCGGGCTTTCCTGCTGCCTTCAGCCTCCACACCACCCTTTCCCACTTTGTGCCACGCCAGGCACAAAAACAGCCATACGGCTGGAGATGCGTCCCACGCCGAAAGAGCCAGCAGGGAAAACTATGCCTTGTTCTAAAGCTCTTTGGGAACCGCTTGCATAGCCCCACACACCTGGGGGCTGCGGGCTTTCCTGCTGCCTTCAGCCTCCACACCACCCTTTCCCATTTGGCGCCGCACCAGGCACAAAAATGGCCATAGAGCTGGAGATGGGTCCCCCACCCAAGGAACCAAGAGGGAAAAATATGCCTTGTTCTAAAGCTCTTTGGGAACCGCTTGCGTAGCCCCACAGACCTGGGGGCTGCAGGCTTTCCTGTTGCCTTCAGCCTCCACACCACCCTTTCCCACTTCGCGCCGCGCCAGGCACAAAAATGGCCATATGACGTGAGATGGGTCGCCCGCACAAGGAGCCAGCAGGGAAAAAATGCCTTGTTCTAAAGCTCTTTGGGAACCGCTTGCGTAGCCCCACAGACCTGGGGGCTGCGGGCTTTTCTGCTGCCTTCAGCCTCCACACCACCCTTTCCCACTTGGCGCCGCGCCAGGCACAAAAATGGCCATATGGCTGGAGATGGGTCGCCCGCCCAAGGAGCCAGCAGGGAAAACAATGCCTTCTTCTAAAGCTCTTTGGGAACCGCTTGCGTAGCCCCACAGACCTGGGGGCTGCGGGCTTTCCTGCTGCCTTCAGCCTCGACACCACCCTTTCCCACTTGTGCCACGCCAGGCACAAAAATGGCTATACGGCTGGAGATGGGTCCCCCATCCAAGGTGCCAGCAGAGTAAACTAGGCCTTGTTCTAAAGCTCTTTGGGAACCGCTTGCATAGCCCCACAGACTTGGGGGCTGCGGGCTTTCCTGCTGCCTTCAGCCTCGACACCACCCTTTCCCACTTGGCGCCGCGCCAGGCACAAAAATTGCCATATGGCTGGAAATGGGGCGCCCGCACAAGGAGCCAGCAGGGAAAACAATACCTTCTTCTAAAGCTCTTTGGGAACCGCTTGCGTAGCCCCACAGACCTTGGGGCTGCGGGCTTTCCTGCTGCCTTTAGCCTCGACACCACCCTTTTCCACTTGGTGTCGCGCCAGGCACAAAAATGGCCATATGGCTGGAGATGGGTCCCCCGCCCAAGGAGCCAGCAGGGAAAACAATGCCTTCTTCTAAAGCTCTTTGGGAACCGCTTGCGTAGCCCCACAGACCTGGGGGCTGCGGGCTTTCCTGCTGCCTTCAGCCTCGACACCACCCTTTCCCACTTGGTGCCACGCCAGGCACAAAAACAGCCGTACGGCTGGAGATGCGTCCCACGCCGAAAGAGCCAGCAGGGAAAACTATGCCTTGTTCTAAAGCTCTTTGGGAACCGCTTGCATAGTCCCACACACCTGGGGGCTGCGGGCTTTCCTGCTGCCTTCAGCCTCCACACCACCCTTTCCCACTTGGCGCCGCACCAGGCACAAAAATGGCCATACGGCTGGAGATGGGTCCCCCACCCAAGGAACCAGCAGGGAAAAATATGCCTTGTTCTAAAGCTCTTTGGGAACCGCTTGCGTAGCCCCACAGACCTGGGGGCTGCGGGCTTTCCTGCTGCCTTCAGCCTCCACACCACTCTTTCCCACTTGGTGCCACGCCAGGCACAAAAACAGCCATATGGCTGGAGATGTGTCCCCCGCTCAAAGACCCAGCAGGGAAAACTATGCCTTGTTCTAAAGCTCTTTGGGAACCGCTTGCGTAGCACCCACAGACCTGGGGGCTGCGGGCTTTCCTGCTGCCTTCAGCCTCCACACCACCCTTTCCCACTTGGTGCCACGCCAGGCACAAAAATGGCCATACGGCTGGAGATGTGTCCCCTGCCCAAAGACCCAGCAGGGAAAACTAGGCCTTGTTCTAAACCTCTTTGGGAACCGCTTGCGTAGCACCCACAGACCTGGGGGCTGCGGGCTTTTCTACTGCCTTCAGCCTCCACACCACCCTTTCCCACTTGGCGCCACGCCAGGTATAAAAATGGCCATACGGATGGAGATGTGTCACCTGCCCAAGGAGCCAGCAGGGAAAACCAGGCTTTGTTCTAAAGCTCTGTGGGAACCGCTTGCGTAGCCCCACAGACCTGGGGGCTGCGGGCTTTCCTGCTGCCTTCAGCCTCCACACCACCCTTTCCCACTTGGCGCCGCGCCAGGCTCAAAACTGGCTATACGGCTGGAGATGGGTCCCCCACCCAAGGTGCCAGCAGAGTAAACTAGGCCTTGTTCTAAAGCTCTTAGGGAACCGCTTGCATAGCCCCACAGACCTGGGGGCTGCGGGTTTCCTGCTGCCTTCAGCCTCGACACCACCCTTTCCCACTTGTGCCACGCCAGGCACAATAATGGCTATACGGCTGGAGATGGGTCCCCCGCCCAAAGAGCCAGCAGGGAAAACTATGCCTTATTCTAAAGCTCTTTGGGAACCACTTGCGTAGCCGCACACACCTGGGGGCTGCGGGCTTTCCTGCTGCCTTCAGCCTCCACACCACCCTTTCCCACTTTGTGCCACGCCAGGCACAAAAACAGCCATACGGCTGGAGATGCGTCCCACGCCGAAAGAGCCAGCAGGGAAAACTATGCCTTGTTCTAAAGCTCTTTGGGAACCGCTTGCATAGCCCCACACACCTGGGGGCTGCGGGCTTTCCTGCTGCCTTCAGCCTCCACACCACCCTTTCCCACTTGGCGCCGCACCAGGCACAAAAATGGCCATAGAGCTGGAGATGGGTCCCCCACCCAAGGAACCAAGAGGGAAAAATATGCCTTGTTCTAAAGCTCTTTGGGAACCGCTTGCGTAGCCCCACAGACCTGGGGGCTGCAGGCTTTCCTGTTGCCTTCAGCCTCCACACCACCCTTTCCCACTTCGCGCCGCGCTAGGCACAAAAATGGCCATATGACGTGAGATGGGTCGCCCGCACAAGGAGCCAGCAGGGAAAAAATGCCTTGTTCTAAAGCTCTTTGGGAACCGCTTGCGTAGCCCCACAGACCTGGGGGCTGCGGGCTTTTCTGCTGCCTTCAGCCTCCACACCACCCTTTCCCACTTGGCGTCGCGCCAGGCACAAAAATGGCCATATGACTGGAGATGGGTCCCCCGCACAAGGAACCAGCAGGGAAAAATATGCCTTCTTCTAAAGCTCTTAGGGAACCGCTTGCGTAGCCCCACAGACCTGGGGGCTGCGGGCTTCCCTGCTGCCTTCAGCCTCGACACCAGCCTTTCCCACTTGGTGCCACGCCAGGCACAAAAACAGCCATACGGCTGGAGATGCGTCCCACACCGAAAGAGCCAGCAGGGAAAACTATGCCTTGTTCTAAAGTTCTTTGGGAACTGCTTGCGTAGCCCCACAGACCTGGGGGCTGCGGGCTTTCCTGCTGCCTTCAGCCTCAAAAACACCCTTTCCCACTTGGCGCCGCACCAGGCACAAAAATGGCCATACGGATGGATATTTGTACCACGCCCAAGGAGCCAGGAGGGAAAACCAGGCCTTGTTCTAAAGCTCTTTGGGAACCTCTTGCGTAGCCCCACAGACCTGGGGCTGCGGGCTTTCCTGCTGCCTTCAGCCTCGACACCACCCTTTCCCACTTGTGCCACGCCAGGCACAAAAATGGGTATACGGCTGGAGATGGGTCCCCCGCCCAAAGAGCCAGCAGGGAAAACTATGCCTTGTTCTAAAGCTCTTTGGGAACCGCTTGCGTAGCACCCACAGACCTGGGGGCTGCGGGCTTTCCTGCTGCCTTCAGCCTTAATACTACGCTTTCCCACTACGTGTCGCTCCAGGCACAATAATGGCCATGCGGCTGGAGATGGGTCCCCCGCCCAAAGAGCCAGCAGGGAAAACTATGCCTTGTTCTAAAGCTCTTTGGGAACCGCTTGCGTAGCCCCACAGACCTGGGGGCTGCGGGCTTTCCTGCTGCCTTCAGCCTCCACACCACCCTTTCCCACTTGGTGCCACGCCAGGCACAAAAACAGCCATACGGCTGGAGATGCGTCCCACACCGAAAGAGACAGCAGGGAAAACTATGCCTTGTTCTAAAGCCCTTTGGGAACCGCTTGCGTAGCCCCACAGACCTGGGGGCTGCGGGCTTTCCTGCTGCCTTCAGCCTCGACACCACCCTTTCCCACTTGGCGCCGCACCAGGCACAAAAATGGCCATGCGGCTGGAGATGGGTCCCCCGCCCAAAGAGCCAGCAGGGAAAACTATGCCATGTTCTAAAGCTCTTTGGGAACCGCTTGCGTAGCCCCACAGACCTGGGGGCTGCGGGCTTTCCTGCTGCCTTCAGCCTCCACACCACCCTTTCCCACTTGGTGACACGCCAGGCACAAAAACAGCCATACGGCTGGAGATGGGTCCCCCACCCAAGGAGCCAGCAGGGAAAAAAATGCCTTGTTCTAAAGCTCTGTGGGAACCGCTTGCGTAGCACCCACAGACCTGGGGGCTGCAGGCTTTCCTGCTGTCTTCAGTCTCAAAAACACCCTTTCCCACTTGGCGTCGCGCCAGGCACAAAAATGGCCGTACGGCTGGAGATGGGTCCCCCACCCAAGGAGCCAGCAGGGAAAAAAATGCCTTGTTCTAAAGCTCTGTGGGAACCGCTTGCGTAGCCCCACAGACCTGGGGGCTGCAGGCTTTCCTGCTGCCTTCAGCCTCAAAACCACCCTTTCCCACTTGGCGCCACGCCAGGCACAAAAATGGCCATACGGCTGGAGATGGGTCCCCCGCCCAAGGAGCCAGCAGGGAAAGCTAGGACTTGTTCTAAAGCTATTTGGGAACCTCTTGCGTAGCCCCACAGACCTTGGGGCTGCGGGCTTTCCTGCTGCCTTCAGCCTCCACACCACTCTTTCCCACTTGGCGCCGCACCAGGCACAAAAACAGCCATACGGCTGGAGATTTGTCCCCCGCTCAAAGACCCAGCAGGTAAAAGTAGGCCTTGTTCTAAAGCTCTTTGGGAACCGCTTGCGTAGCCCCACAAACCTGGGGGCTGCGGGCTTTCCTGCTGCCTTCAGCCTTGACACCACCCTTTCCCACTTGGCATCGCGCCAGGCACAAAAATGGCTATACGGCTTGAGATGGGTCCCCCGCCAAAGGAGACAGCAGGGGAAACTATGCCTTGTTCTAAAGCTCTTTAGGGAACCTCTTGCGTAGCCCCACAGACCTGGGGGCTGCGGGCTTTTCTGCTGCCTTCAGCCTCAATACTACGCTTTCCCACTAGGTGTCCCTCCAGGCACAAAAATGGCCATACGGCTGGAGATGGGTCCCCCGCCCAAGAAACCAGCAGGAAAACTATGCCTTGTTCTAAAGCTCTTTGAGAACCGCTTGCGTAGCCCCACAGACCTTGGGGCTGCGACCTTTCCTGCTGCCTTCAGCCTCCACACCACCCTTTTCCGCTTGGTGCCACGCCAGGCACAAAAACAGCCTTACGGCTGGAGATGCGTCCCACACCGAAAGAGCCAGCAGGGAAAACTATGCCTTGTTCTAAAGACCTTTGGGAACCGCTTGCGTAGCCGCACACACCTGGGGGCTGCGGGCTTTCCTGCTGCCTTCACCCTCGACACCACCGTTTCCCACTTGGCGCCGCACCAGGCACAAAAATGTCTATACGGCTGGAGATGGGTCCCCCACCCACGGAACCAGCAGGGAAAACTATGCCTTGTTCTAAAGACCTTTGGGAACCGCTTGCGTAGCCGCACACACCTGGGGGCTGCGGGCTTTCCTGCTGCCTTCAGCCTCGACACCACCCTTTCCCACTTGGCGCCACACCAGATACAAATATGGCCATACGGCTGGAGATGTGTCCCCCGCTCAAAGACCCAGCAGGGAAAACTAGGCCTTGTTCTAAAGCTCTTTGGGAACCGCTTGCGTAGCACCCACAGACCTGGGGGCTGCGGGCTTTTCTACTGCCTTCAGCCTCCACACCACCCTTTCCCACTTGGCGCCGCGCCAGGCACAAAAATGGCTATACGGCTGGAGATGGGTCGCCCGCACAAGGAGCCAGCAGGGAAAACTAGGCCTTCTTCTAAAGCTCTTTGGGAACCACTTGCGTAGCACCCACAGACCTCGGGGCTTCAAGCTTTCCTGCTGCCTTCAGCCTCGACACCACCCTTTCCCACTTGGCGCTGCGCCAGGCACAAAAATGACCATACGGATGGAGATTTGTCCCACACCCAAAGAGCCAGCAGGGAAAACCAGGCCTTGTTCTAAAGCTCTTTGGGAACCTCTTGCGTAGCCCCACAGACCTGGGGGCTTCAAGCTTTCCTGCTGCCTTCAGCCTCGACACCACCCTTTCCCACTTGGTGCCGCGCCAGGCACAAAAATGACCATACGGATGGAGATTTGTCCCACGGCCAAGGAGCCAGCAGAGTAAACTTGGCCTTGTTCTAAAGCTCTTTGGGAACCGCTTGCATAGCCCCACAGACTTGGGGGCTGCGGGCTTTCCTGCTGCCTTCAGCCTCGACACCACCCTTTCCCACTTGTGCCACGCCAGGCACAAAAATGGGTATACGGCTGGAGATGGGTCCCCCGCCCAAAGAGCCAGCAGGGAAAACTATGCCTTGTTCTAAAGCTCTTTGGGAACCGCTTGCGTAGTACCCACAGACCTGGGGGCTGCGGGCTTTCCTGCTGCCTTCAGCCTTAATACTACGCTTTCCCACTAGGTGTCGCTCCAGGCACAATAATGGCCATGCGGCTGGAGATGGGTCCCCCGCCCAAAGAGCCAGCAGGGAAAACTATGCCTTGTTCTAAAGCTCTTTGGGAACCGCTTGCGTAGCCCCACAGACCTGGGGGCTGCGGGCTTTCCTGCTGCCTTCAGCCTCCACACCACCCTTTCCCACTTGGGGCCACGCCAGGCACAAAAACAGCCATACGGCTGGAGATGGGTCACCCGCCCAAGGAGCCAGCAGGGAAAACTAGGCCTTGTTCTAAAGCTCTTTGGGAACCTCTTGCGTAGCCCCACAGACCTTGGGGCTGCGGGCTTTCCTGCTGCCTTCAGCCTCGACACCACCCTTTCCCACTTGGCATCGCGCCAAGCACAAAAATGGCTATACGGCTGGAGATGGGTCCCCCGCCCAAGGAGCCAGCAGGGGAAACTATGCCGTGTTCTAAAGGTCTTTAGGGAACCTCTTGCGTAGCCCCACAGACCTGGGGGCTGCGGGCTTTTCTGCTGCCTTCAGCCTCAATACTACGCTTTCCCACTAGGTGTCCCTCCAGGCACAAAAATGGCCATACGGCTGGAGATGGGTCCCCCGCCCAAGGAACCAGCTGGAAAACTATGCCTTGTTCTAAAGCTCTTAGGGCACCGCTTGCGTAGCCCCACAGACCTGGGGCTGCAAGCTTTCCTGCTGCCTTCAGCCTCGACACCACCCTTTCCCACTTGGCGCCACGCCAGGCACAAAAATGGCCATATGGCTGGAGATGCGTCCCCCGCACAAGGAGCCAGCAGGGAAAACAATGCCTTCTTCTAAAGCTCTACGGGAACCGCTTGCGTAGCCCCACAGACCAGGGGCTGCGACCTTTCCTGCTGCCTTCAGCCTCCACACCACCCTTTCCCACTTGGTGCCACGCCAGGCACAAAAACAGCCATACGGCTGGAGATGCGTCCCACACCGAAAGAGACAGCAGGGAAAACAATGCCTTGTTCTAAAGCCCTTTGGGAACCGCTTGCGTAGCCCCACAGACCTGGGGGCTGCGGGCTTTCCTGCTGCCTTCAGCCTCGACACCACCCTTTCCCACTTGGCGCCGCACCAGGCACAAAAATGGCCATGCGGCTGGAGATGGGTCCCCCGCCCAAAGAGCCAGCAGGGAAAACTATGCCTTGTTCTAAAGCTCTTTGGGAACCGCTTGCGTAGCCCCACAGACCTGGGGGCTGCGGGCTTTCCTGCTGCCTTCAGCCTCCACACCACCCTTTCCCACTTGGTGACACGCCAGGCACAAAAACAGCCATACGGCTGGAGATGGGTCCCCCACCCAAGGAGCCAGCAGGGAAAAAAATGCCTTGTTCTAAAGCTCTGTGGGAACCGCTTGCGTAGCCCCACAGACCTGGGGGCTGCAGGCTTTCCTGCTGCCTTCAGTCTCAAAAACACCCTTTCCCACTTGGCGTCGCACCAGGCACAAAAATGGCCATACGGCTGGAGATGGGTCCCCCACCCAAGGAGCCAGCAGGGAAAAAAATACCTTGTTCTAAAGCTCTGTGGGAATCGCTTGCGTAGCCCCACAGACCTGGGGGCTGCAGGCTTTCCTGCTGCCTTCAGCCTCAAAACCACCCTTTCCCACTTGGCGCTACGCCAGGCACAAAAATGGCCATACGGCTGGAGATGGGTCACCCGCCCAAGGAGCCAGCAGGGAAAACTAGGACTTGTTCTGAAGCTATTTGGGAACCTCTTGCGTAGCCCCACAGACCTTGGGGCTGCGGGCTTTCCTGCTGCCTTCAGCCTCCACACCACTCTTTCCCATTTGGCGCCGCACCAGGCACAAAAACAGCCATACGGCTGGAGATTTGTCCCCCGCTCAAAGACCTAGCAGGGAAAAGTAGGCCTTGTTCTAAAGCTCTTTGGGAACCGCTTGCGTAGCCCCACAGACCTGGGGGCTGCGGGCTTTCCTGCTGCCTTCAGCCTTGACACCACCCTTTCCCACTTGGCATCGCGCCAGGCACAAAAATGGCTATACGGCTTGAGATGGGTCCCCCGCCAAAGGAGACAGCAGGGGAAACTATGCCTTGTTCTAAAGCTCTTTAGGGAACCTCTTGCGTAGCCCCACAGACCTGGGGGCTGCGGGCTTTTCTGCTGCCTTCAGCCTCAATACTACGCTTTCCCACTAGGTGTCCCTCCAGGCACAAAAATGGCCATACGGCTGGAGATGGGTCCCCCGCCCAAGGAACCAGCAGGAAAACTATGCCTTGTTCTAAAGCTCTTTGGGAACCGCTTGCGTAGCCCCACAGACCAGGGGCTGCGACCTTTCCTGCTGCCTTCAGCCTCCACACCACCCTTTTCCGCTTGGTGCCACGCCAGGCACAAAAACAGCCTTACGGCTGGAGATGCATCCCACACCGAAAGAGCCAGCAGGGAAAACTATGCCTTGTTCTAAAGACCTTTGGGAACCGCTTGCGTAGCCGCACACACCTGGGGGCTGCGGGCTTTCCTGCTGCCTTCACCCTCGACACCACCGTTTCCCACTTGGCGCCGCACCAGGCACAAAAATGGCTATACGGCTGGAGATGGGTCCCCCACCCACGGAACCAGCAGGGAAAACTATGCCTTGTTCTAAAGCTCTTTGGGAACCGCTTGCGTAGCCCCACAGACCTGGGGGCTGCGGGCTTTCCTGCTGCCTTCAGCCTCCACACCACTCTTTCCCACTTGGTGCCACGCCAGGCACAAAAACAGCCATACGGCTGGAGATGTGTCCCCCGCTCAAAGACCCAGCAGGGAAAATTAGGCCTTGTTCTAAAGCTCTTTGGGAACCGCTTGCGTAGCACTCACAGACCTGGGGGTTGCAGGCTTTCCTGCTGCCTTCAGCCTCAATACTACGCTTTCCCACTAGGTGTCGCTCCAGGCACAATAATGGCCATGTGGCTGGAGATGGGTCCCCCGCCCAAAGAGCCAGCAGGGAAAATTATGCCTTGTTCTAAAGCTCTTTGGGAACCGCTTGCGTAGCCCCACAGACCTGGGGGCTGCGGGCTTTCCTGCTGCCTTCAGCCTCGACACCACCCTTTCCCACTTGGCGCCACACCAGGCACAAATATGGCCATACGGCTGGAGATGTGTCCCCCGCTCAAAGACCCAGCAGGGAAAACTAGGCCTTGTTCTAAAGCTCTTTGGGAACCGCTTGTGTAGCACCCACAGACCTGGGGGCTGCGGGCTTTTCTACTGCCTTCAGCCTCCACACCACCCTTTCCCACTTGGCGCCGCGCCAGGCACAAAAATGGCTATACGGCTGGAGATGGGTCGCCCGCACAAGGAGCCAGCAGGGAAAACTAGGCCTTGTTCTAAAGCTCTTTGGGAACCACTTGCGTAGCCCCACAGACCTGGGGGCTGCGGGCTTTCCTGCTGCCTTCAGCCTCGACACCACCCTTTCCCACTTGTTGCCACGCCAGGCACAAAAACAGCCATACGGCTGGAGATGCGTCCCACGCCGAAAGAGCCAGCAGGGAAAACTAGGCCTTCTTTAAAGTTCTTTGGGAACTGCTTTCGTAGCCCCACACACCTGGGGGCTGCGGGCTTTCCTGCTGCCTTCAGTCTCAAAAACACCCTTTCCCACTTGGCGTCGCGCCAGGCACAAAAATGGCCATACGGCTGGAGATGGATCCCCCACCCAAGGAGCCAGCAGGTAAAAAAATGCCTTGTTCTAAAGCTCTGTGGGAACCGCTTGCGTAGCCCCACAGACCTGGGGGCTGCAGGCTTTCCTGCTGCCTTCAGCCTCAAAACCACCCTTTCCCACTTGGCGCCACGCCAGGCACAAAAACGGCCATACGGCTGGAGATGGGTCACCCGCCCAAGGAGCCAGCAGGGAAAACTAGGCCTTGTTCTGAAGCTATTTGGGAACATCTTGCGTAGCCCCACAGACCTTGGGGCTGCGGGCTTTCCTGCTGCCTTCAGCCTCCACACCACTCTTTCCCACTTGGCGCCGCACCAGGCACAAAAACAGCCATACGGCTGGAGATTTGTCCCCCGCTCAAAGACCCAGCAGGGAAAAGTAGGCCTTGTTCTAAAGCTCTTTGGGAACCGCTTGCGTAGCCCCACAGACCTGGGGGCTGCGGGCTTTCCTGCTGCCTTCAGCCTTGACACCACCCTTTCCCACTTGGCGCCACACCAGGCACAAATATGGCCATACGGCTGGAGATGTGTCCCCCGCTCAAAGACCCAGCAGGGAAAACTAGGCCTTGTTCTAAAGCTCTTTGGGAACCGCTTGTGTAGCACCCACACACCTGGGGGCTGCGGGCTTTTCTACTGCCTTCAGCCTCCACACCACCCTTTCCCACTTGGCGCCGCGCCAGGCACAAAAATGGTTATACGGCTGGAGATGGGTCGCCCGCACAAGGAGCCAGCAGGGAAAACTAGGCCTTCTTCTAAAGCTCTTTGGGAACCACTTGCGTAGCCCCACAGACCTGGGGGCTGCGGGCTTTCCTGCTGCCTTCAGCCTCGACACCACCCTTTCCCACTTGTTGCCACGCCAGGCACAAAAACAGCCATACGGCTGGAGATGCGTCCCACGCCGAAAGAGCCAGCAGGGAAAACTAGGCCTTGTTTAAAGTTCTTTGGGAACTGCTTGCGTAGCCCCACACACCTGGGGGCTGCGGGCTTTCCTGCTGCCTTCAGTCTCAAAAACACCCTTTCCCACTTGGCGTCGCGCCAGGCACAAAAATGGCCATACGGCTGGACATGGATCCCCCACCCAAGGAGCCAGCAGGGAAAAAAATGCCTTCTTCTAAAGCTCTGTGGGAACCGCTTGCGTAGCCCCACAGACCTGGGGGCTGCAGGCTTTCCTGCGCCTTCAGCCTCAAAACCACCCTTTCCCACTTGGCGCCACGCCAGGCACAAAAATGGCCATACGGCTGGAGATGGGTCACCCGCCCAAGGAGCCAGCAGGGAAAACTAGGCCTTGTTCTGAAGCTATTTGGGAACCTCTTGCGTAGCCCCACAGACCTTGGGGCTGCGGGCTTTCCTGCTGCCTTCAGCCTCCACACCACCCTTTTCCGCTTGGTGCCACGCCAGGCACAAAAACAGCCATACGGCTGGAGATGCGTCCCACACCGAAAGAGCCAGCAGGGAAAACTATGCCTTGTTCTAAAGACCTTTGGGAACCGCTTGCGTAGCCGCACACACCTGGGGGCTGCGGGCTTTCCTGCTGCCTTCACCCTCGACACCACCGTTTCCCACTTGGCGCCGCACCAGGCACAAAAATGGCCATACGGCTGGAGATGGGTCACCCGCCCAAGGAGCCAGCAGGGAAAACTAGGCCTTGTTCTAAAGTTATTTGGGAACCTCTTGCGTAGCCCCACAGACCTGGGGGCTGCGGGCTTTCCTGCTGCCTTCAGCCTCCACACCACCCTTTCCCACTTGGCGCCGCGCCAGGCACAAAAATGGCTATACGGCTGGAGATGGGTCCGCCACCCAAGGAGCCAGCAGAGTAAACTAGGCCTTGTTCTAAAGCTCTTTGGGAATCGCTTGCATAGCCCCACAGACCTGGGGGCTGCGGGCTTTCCTGCTGCTTTCAGCCTCGACACCACCCTTTCCCACTTGTGCCACGCCAGGCACAAAAATGGCTATACGGCTGGAGATGGGTCCCCCGCCCAAAGAGCCAGCAGGGAAAACTATGCCTTGTTCTAAAGCTCTTTGGGAACCACTTGCGTAGCCCCACACACCTGGCGGCTGCGGGCTTTTCTGCTGCCTTCAGCCTCGACACCACCCTTTCCCACTTGGCGTCGCGCCAGGACAAAAATGGCCATATGGCTGGAGATGGGTCGCCCGCCCAAGGAGCCAGCAGGGAAAACAATGCCTTCTTCTAAAGCTCTTTGGGAACCGCTTGCGTAGCACCCACAGACCTGGGGGCTGCGGGCTTTCCTGCTGCCTTCAGCCTCAAAAACACCCTTTTCCACTTGGCGCCGCACCAGGCACAAAAATGGCTATACGGCTGGAGATGGGTCCCCCACCCAAGGAACCAGCAGGGAAAAATATGCCTTGTTCTAAAGCCCTTTGGGAACCGCTTGCGTAGCCCCACACACCTGGGGGCTGCGGGCTTTCCTGCTGCCTTCAGCCTCCACACCACTCTTTCCCACTTGGTGCCACGCCAGGCACAAAAACAGCCATACGGCTGGAGATGTGTCCCCCGCTCAAAGACCCAGCAGGGAAAACTAGGCCTTGTTCTAAAGCTCTTTGGGAACCGCTTGCGTAGCACCCACAGACCTGGGGGCTGCAGGCTTTCCTGCTGCCTTCAGCCTTAATACTACTCTTTCCCACTAGGTGTCGCTCCAGTCACAATAATGGCCATGCGGCTGGAGATGGGTCCCCCGCCCAAAGAGCCAGCAGGGAAAACTAGGCCTTGTTCTAAAGCTCTTTGGGAACCGCTTGCGTAGCCCCACAGACCTGGGGGCTGCAGGCTTTCCTGCTGCCTTCAGCCTCGACACCACCCTTTCCTACTTGGCGCCACGCCAGGCACAAAAATGGCCATACGGCTGGAGATGGGTCCCCCGCCCAAAGAGCCAGCAGGGAAAACTATGCCTTGTTCTAAAGCTCTTTGGGAACCACTTGCGTAGCCCCACACACCTGGCGGCTGCGGGCTTTTCTGCTGCCTTCAGCCTCGACACCACCCTTTCCCACTTGGCGTCGTGCCAGGACAAAATTGGCCATATAGCTGGAGATGGGTCGCCCGCCCAAGGAGCCAGCAGGGAAAACAATGCCTTGTTCTAAAGTTATTTGGGAACCGCTTGCGTAGCACCCACAGACCTGGGGGCTGCGGGCTTTCCTGCTGCCTTCAGCCTCAAAAACACCCTTTTCCACTTGGCGCCGCACCAGGCACAAAAATGGCGATACGGCTGGAGATGGGTCCGCCACCCAAGGAAGCAGCAGGGAAAAATATGCCTTGTTCTAAAGCTCTTTGGGAACCGCTTGCGTAGCCCCAGAGACCTGGGGGCTGCGGGCTTTCCTGCTGCCTTCAGCCTCCACACCACTCTTTCCCACTTGGTGCCAGGCCAGGCACAAAAACAGCCATACGGCTGGAGATGTGTCCCCCGCTCAAAGACCCAGCAGGGAAAACTAAGCCTTGTTCTAAAGCTCTTTGGGAACCGCTTGCGTAGCACCCACAGACCTGGGGGCTGCAGGCTTTCCTGCTGCCTTCAGCCTTAATACTACTCTTTCCCACTAGGTGTCGCTCCAGGCACAATAATGGCCATGTGGCTGGAGATGGGTCCCACGCCCAAAGAGCCAGCAGGGAAAACTATGCCTTGTTCTAAAGCTCTTTGGGAACCGCTTGCGTAGCCCCACAGACCTGGGGGCTGCAGGCTTTCCTGCTGCCTTCAGCCTCGACACCACCCTTTCCTACTTGGCGCCACGCCAGGCACAAAAATGGCCATACGGATGGAGATGTGTCCCCCGCTCAAAGACCCAGCAGGGAAAACTATGCCGTGTTCTAAAGCTCTTTGGGAACCGCTTGCGTAGCACCCACAGACCAGGGGGCTGCGGGCTTTTCCACTGCCTTCAGCCTCCACACCACCCTTTCCAACTTGGCGCCACGCCAGGTATAAAAATGGCCATACGGCTGGAGATGTGTCCCCTGCCCAAAGACCCAGCAGGGAAAACTAGGCCTTGTTCTAAAGCTCTTTGGGAACCGCTTGCGTAGCACCCACAGACCTCGGGGCTGCAAGCTTTCCTGCTGCCTTCAGCCTCGACACCACCCTTTCCCACTTGGCGCCGCGCCAGGCACAAAAATGACCATACGGATGGAGATTTGTCCCACGCCCAAGGAGCCAGCAGGGAAAACCAGGCCTTGTTCTAAAGCTCTTTGGGAACCTCTTGCATAGCCCCACAGACTTGGGGGCTGCGGGCTTTCCTGCTGCCTTCAGCCTCGACACCACCCTTTCCCACTTGTGCCACGCCAGGCACAAAAATGGCTATACGGCTGGAGATGGGTCCCCCACCCAAGGTGCCAGCAGAGTAAACTAGGCCTTGTTCTAAAGCTCTTTGGGAACCGCTTGCATAGCCCCACAGACTTGGGGGCTGCGGGCTTTCCTGCTGCCTTCAGCCTCGACACCACCCTTTCCACTTGGCGTCGCGCCAGGCACAAAAATGGCCATATGGCTGGAGATGGGTCCGCCACACAAGGAGCCAGCAGGGAAAACAACGCCTTCTTCTAAAGCTCTACGGGAACTGCTTGCGTAGCCCCACAGACCTGGGGGCTGCGACCTTTCCTGCTGCCTTCAGCCTCCACACCACCCTTTTGCCACTTGGTGCCACGCCAGGCACAAAATCAGCCATACGGCTGGAGATGCGTCCCACACCGAAAGAGACAGCAGGGAAAACTATGCCTTGTTCTAAAGCCCTTTGGGAACCGCTTGCGTAGCCCCACACACCTGGGGGCTGCGGGCTTTCCTGCTGCCTTCAGCCTCGACACCACCCTTTCCCACTTGGCGCCGCACCAGGCACAAAAATGGCCATGCGGCTGGAGATGGGTCCCCCGCCCAAAGAGCCAGCAGGGAAAACTATGCCTTGTTCTAAAGCTCTTTGGGAACCGCTTGCGTAGCCCCACAGACCTGGGGGCTGCGGGCTTTCCTGCTGCCTTCAGCCTCCACACCACCCTTTCCCACTTGGTGACACGCCAGGCACAAAAACAGCCATACGGCTGGAGATGGGTCCCCCACCCAAGGAGCCAGCAGGGAAAAAAATGCCTTGTTCTAAAGCTCTGTGGGAACCGCTTGCGTAGCCCCACAGACCTGGGGGCTGCGGGCTTTCCTGCTGCCTTCAGCCTCGACACCACCCTTTCCCACTTGGCGCCACACCAGGCACAAATATGGCCATACGGCTGGAGATGTGTCCCCCGCTCAAAGAGCCAGCAGGGAAAACTAGGCCTTGTTCTAAAGCTCTTTGGGAACCGCTTGCGTAGCACCCACAGACCTGGGGGCTGCGGGCTTTTCTACTGCCTTCAGCCTCCACACCACCCTTTCCCACTTGGCGCCGCGCCAGGCACAAAAATGGCTATACGGCTGGAGATGGGTCGCCCGCACAAGGAGCCAGCAGGGAAAACTAGGCCTTCTTCTAAAGCTCTTTGGGAACCACTTGCGTAGCCCCACAGACCTGGGGGCTGCGGGCTTTCCTGCTGCCTTCAGCCTCGACACCACCCTTTCCCACTTGTTGCCACGCCAGGCACAAAAACAGCCATACGGCTGGAGATGCGTCCCACGCCGAAAGAGCCAGCAGGGAAAACTAGGCCTTGTTTAAAGTTCTTTGGGAACTGCTTGCGTAGCCCCACACACCTGGGGGCTGCGGGCTTTCCTGCTGCCTTCAGTCTCAAAAACACCCTTTCCCACTTGGCGTCGCGCCAGGCACAAAAATGGCCATACGGCTGGAGATGGGTCCCCCACCCAAGGAGCCAGCAGGGAAAAAAATGCCTTGTTCTAAAGCTCTGTGGGAACCGCTTGCGTAGCCCCACAGACCTGGGGGCTGCAGGCTTTCCTGCTGCCTTCAGCCTCAAAACCACCCTTTCCCACTTGGCGCCACGCCAGGCACAAAAATGGCCATACGGCTGGAGATGGGTCACCCGCCCAAGGAGCCAGCAGGGAAAACTAGGCCTTGTTCTGAAGCTATTTGGGAACCTCTTGCGTAGCCCCACAGACCTTGGGGCTGCGGGCTTTCCTGCTGCCTTCAGCCTCCACACCACTCTTTCCCACTTGGCGCCGCACCAGGCAGAAAAACAGCCATACGGCTGGAGATTTGTCCCCCGCTCAAAGACCCAGCAGGGAAAAGTAGGCCTTGTTCTAAAGCTCTTTGGGAACCGCTTGCGTAGCCCCACAGACCTGGGGGCTGCGGGATTTCCTGCTGCCTTCAGCCTTGACACCACCCTTTCCCACTTGGCATCGCGCCAGGCACAAAAATGGCTATACGGCTTGAGATGGGTCCCCCGCCAAAGGAGCCAGCAGGGGAAACTATGCCTTGTTCTAAAGCTCTTTAGGGAACCTCTTGCGTAGCCCCACAGACCTGGGGGCTGCGGGCTTTCCTGCTGCCTTCAGCCTCGACACCACTCTTTCCCACTTGGTGCCACGCCAGGCACAAAAACAGCCATACGGCTGGAGATGTGTCCCCCGCTCAAAGACCCAGCAGGGAAAATTAGGCCTTGTTCTAAAGCTCTTTGGGAACCGCTTGCGTAGCACCCACAGACCTGGGGGTTGCAGGCTTTCCTGCTGCCTTCAGCCTCAATACTACGCTTTCCCACTAGGTGTCGCTCCAGGCACATTAATGGCCATGCGGCTGGAGATGGGTCCCCCGCCCAAAGAGCCAGCAGGGAAAACTATGCCTTGTTCTAAAGCTCTTTGGGAACTGCTTGCGTAGCCCCACAGACCTGGGGGCTGCGGGCTTTCCTGCTGCCTTCAGCCTCGACATCACCCTTTCCCACTTGGCGCCACACCAGGCACAAATATGGCCATACGGCTGGAGATGTGTCCCCCGCTCAAAGACCCAGCAGGGAAAACTATGCCTTGTTCTAAAGCTCTTTGGGAACCGCTTGCGTAGCACCCAGAGACCTGGGGGCTGCGGGCTTTTCTACTGCCTTCAGCCTCCACACCACCCTTTCCCACTTGGCGCCAAACCAGGTATAAAAATGGCCATACGGCTGGAGATGGGTCACCCGCCCAAGGAGCCAGCAGGGAAAACTAGGCCTTCTTCTAAAGCTATTTGGAAACCTCTTGCGTAGCCCCACAGACCTGGGGGCTGCGGGCTTTCCTGCTGCCTTCAGCCTCCACACCACCCTTTCCCACTTGGCGCCGCGCCAGGCACAAAAATGGCTATACGGCTGGAGATGGGTCCGCCACCCAAGGAGCCAGCAGAGTAAACTATGCCTTGTTCTAAAGCTCTTTGGGAACCGCTTGCATAGCCCCACAGACCTGGGGGCTGCGGGCTTTCCTGCTGCTTTCAGCCTCGACACCACCCTTTCCCACTTGTGCCACGCCAGGCACAAAAATGGCTATACGGCTGGAGATGGGTCCCCCGCCCAAAGAGCCAGCAGGGAAAACTATGCCTTGTTCTAAAGCTCTTTGGGAACCACTTGCGTAGCCCCACACACCTGGCGGCTGCGGGCTTTTCTGCTGCCTTCAGCCTCGACACCACCCTTTCCCACTTGGCGTCGCGCCAGGACAAAAATGACCATATGGCTGGAGATGGGTCGCCCGCCCAAGGAGCCAGCCGGGAAAACAATGCCTTCTTCTAAAGCTCTTTGGGAACCGCTTGCGTAGCACCCACAGACCTGGGGGCTGCGGGCTTTCCTGCTGCCTTCAGCCTCAAAAACACCCTTTTCCACTTGGCGCCGCACCAGGCACAAAAATGGCCATACGGCTGGAGATGGGTCCCTCACCCAAGGAACCAGTAGGGAAAAATATGCCTTGTTCTAAAGCTCTTTGGGAACCGCTTGCGTAGCCCCACAGACCTGGGGGCTGCGGGCTTTCCTGCTGCCTTCAGCCTCCACACCACTCTTTCCCACTTGGTGCCACGCCAGGCACAAAAACAGCCATACGGCTGGAGATGTGTCCCCCGCTCAAAGACCCAGCAGGGAAAACTAGGCCTTGTTCTAAAGCTCTTTGGGAACCGCTTGCGTAGCACCCACAGACCTGGGGGCTGCAGGCTTTCCTGCTGCCTTCAGCCTTAATACTACTCTTTCCCACTAGGTGTCGCTCCAGTCACAATAATGGCCATGCGGCTGGAGATGGGTCCCCCGCCCAAAGAGCCAGCAGGGAAAACTATGCCTTGTTCTAAAGCTCTTTGGGAACCGCTTGCGTAGCCCCACAGACCTGGGGGCTGCAGGCTTTCCTGCTGCCTTCAGCCTCGACACCACCCTTTCCTACTTGGCGCCACGCCAGGCACAAAAATGGCCATACGGCTGGAGATGTGTCCCCCGCCCAAAGAGCCAGCAGGGAAAACTATGCCTTGTTCTAAAGCTCTTTGGGAACCACTTGCGTAGCCCCACACACCTGGCGGCTGCGGGCTTTTCTGCTGCCTTCAGCCTCGACACCACCCTTTCCCACTTGGCGTCGCGTCAGGACAAAAATGGCCATATAGCTGGAGATGGGTCGCCCGCACAAGGAGCCAGCAGGGAAAACAATGCCTTCTTCTAAAGCTCTTTGGGAACCGCTTGCGTAGCACCCACAGACCTGGGGGCTGCGGGCTTTCCTGCTGCCTTCAGCCTCAAAAACACCCTTTTCCACTTGGCGCCGCACCAGGCACAAAAATGGCCATACGGCTGGAGATGGGTCCCCCACCCAAGGAACCAGCAGGGAAAAATATGCCTTGTTCTAAAGCTCTTTGGGAACCGCTTGCGTAGCCCCACAGACCTCGGGGCTGCGGGCTTTCCTGCTGCCTTCAGCCTCCACACCACTCTTTCCCACTTGGTGCCACGCCAGGCACAAAAACAGCCATACGGCTGGAGATGTGTCCCCCGCTCAAAGACCCAGCAGGGAAAACTAGGCCTTGTTCTAAAGCTCTTTGGGAACCGCTTGCGTAGCACCCACAGACCTGGGGGCTGCAGGCTTTCCTGCTGCCTTCAGCCTTAATACTACTCTTTCCCACTAGGTGTCGCTCCAGGCACAATAATGGCCATGCGGCTGGAGATGGGTCCCCCGCCCAAAGAGCCAGCAGGGAAAACTATGCTTTGTTCTAAAGCTCTTTGGGAACCGCTTGCGTAGCCCCACAGACCTGGGGGCTGCAGGCTTTCCTGCTGCCTTCAGCCTCGACACCACCCTTTCCTACTTGGCGCCACGCCAGGCACAAAAATGGCCATACGGCTGGAGATGTGTCCCCCGCTCAAAGACCCAGCAGGGAAAACTATGCCGTGTTCTAAAGCTCTTTGGGAACCGCTTGCGTAGCCCCACAGACCTGGGGGCTGCGGGCTTTTCTACTGCCTTCAGCCTCCACACCACCCTTTCCAACTTGGCGCCACGCCAGGTATAAAAATGGCCATACAGCTGGAGATGTGTCCCCTGCCCAAAGACCCAGCAGGGAAAACTAGGCCTTGTTCTAAAGCTCTTTGGGAACCGCTTGCGTAGCACCCACAGACCTCGGGGCTGCAAGCTTTCCTGCTGCCTTCAGCCTCGACACCACCCTTTCCCACTTGGCGCCGCGCCAGGCACAAAAATGACCATACGGATGGAGATTTGTCCCACGCCCAAGGAGCCAGCAGGGAAAACCAGGCCTTGTTCTAAAGCTCTTTGGGAACCTCTTGCATAGCCCCACAGACTTGGGGGCTGCGGGCTTTCCTGCTGCCTTCAGCCTCGACACCACCCTTTCCCACTTGTGCCACGCCAGGCACAAAAATGGCTATACGGCTGGAGATGGGTCCCCCACCCAAGGTGCCAGCAGAGTAAACTATGCCTTGTTCTAAAGCTCTTTGGGAACCGCTTGCATAGCCCCACAGACTTGGGGGCTGCGGGCTTTCCTGCTGCCTTCAGCCTCGACACCACCCTTTCCACTTGGCGTCGCGCCAGGCACAAAAATGGCCATATGGCTGGAGATGGGTCCGCCACACAAGGAGCCAGCAGGGAAAACAACGCCTTCTTCTAAAGCTCTTAGGGCACCTCTTGCGTAGCCCCACAGACCTGGGGCTGCAAGCTTTCCTGCTGCCTTCAGCCTCGACACCACCCTTTCCCACTTGGCGCCGCGCTAGGCACAAAAATGGCCATATGGCTGGAGATGCGTCCCCCGCCCAAGGAGCCAGCAGGGAAAACAATGCCTTCTTCTAAAGCTCTTTGGGAACCGCTTGCGTAGCACCCACAGACCTGGGGGCTGCAGGCTTTCCTGCTGCCTTCAGCCTCAATACTACGCTTTCCCACTAGGTGTCGCTCCAGGCACAAAAATGGCCATACGGCTTAAGATGGGTCCCCCTCCCAAGGAACCAGCAGGGAAAACTATGCCTTGTTCTAAAGCTCTATGGGAACCGCTTTCGTAGCCCCACAGACCAGGGGCTGCAACCTTTCCTGCTGCCTTCAGCCTCCACACCACCCTTTCCCACTTGGTGCCACGCCAGGCACAAAAACAGCCATACGGCTGGAGATGCGTCCCACACCGAAAGAGCCAGCAGGGAAAACTATGCCTTATTCTAAAGCCCTTTGGGAACAGCTTGCGTAGCCCCACACACCTGGGGGCTGCGGGCTTTCCTGCTGCCTTCAGCCTCAACACCACTCTTTCCCACTTGGTGCCACGCCAGGCACAAAAACAGCCATACGGCTATAGATGTGTCCCCCGCTCAGAGACCCAGCAGGGAAAACTAGGCCTTGTTCTAAAGCTCTTTGGGAACCGCTTGCGTAGCACCCACAGACCTGGGGGTTGCAGGCTTTCCTGCTGCCTTCAGCCTCAATACTACGCTTTCCCACTAGGTGTCGCTCCAGGCACAATAATTGCCATGCGGCTGGAGATGGGTCCCCCGCCCAAAGAGCCAGCAGGGAAAACTATGCCTTGTTCTAAAGCTCTTTGGGAACCGCTTGCGTAGCACCCACAGACCGGGGGCTGCGGGCTTTTCTACTGCCTTCAGCCTCCACACCACACTTTCCCACTTGGCGCCACGCCAGGTATAAAAATGGCCATACGGCTGGAGATGTGTCCCCTGCCCAAAGACCCAGCAGGGAAAACTAGGCCTTGTTCTAAAGCTCTTTGGGAACCGCTTGCGTAGCACCCACAGACCTCGGGGCTGCAAGCTTTCCTGCTGCCTTCAGCCTCGACACCACCCTTTCCCACTTGGCGCCGCGGCAGGCACAAAAATGACCATACGGATGGAGATGGGTCACCTGCCCAATGAGCCAGCAGGGAAAACCAGGCTTTGTTCTAAAGCTCTTTGGGAACCTCTTGCGTAGCCCCACAGACCTGGGGGCTGGGGGCTTTCCTGCTGCCTTCAGCCTCCACACCACCCTTTCCCACTTGGCGCCGCGCCAGGCACAAAAATGGCTATACGGCTGGAGATGGGTCGCCCGCACAAGGAGCCAGCAGGGAAAACTAGGCCTTCTTCTAAAGCTCTTTGGGAACCACTTGCGTAGCCCCACAGACCTGGGGGCTGCGGGCTTTCCTGCTGCCTTCAGCCTCGACACCACCCTTTCTCACTTGTTGCCACGCCAGGCACAAAAACAGCCATACGGCTGGAGATGCGTCCCACGCCGAAAGAGCCAGCAGGGAAAACTAGGCCTTGTTTAAAGTTCTTTGGGAACTGCTTGCGTAGCCCCACACACCTGGGGGCTGCGGGCTTTCCTGCTGCCTTCAGTCTCAAAAACACCCTTTCCCACTTGGCGTCGCGCCAGGCACAAAAATGGCCATACGGCTGGAGATGGGTCCCCCACCCAAGGAGCCAGCAGGGAAAAAAATGCCTTGTTCTAAAGCTCTGTGGGAACCGCTTGCGTAGCCCCGCAGACCTGGGGGCTGCAGGCTTTCCTGCTGCCTTCAGCCTCAAAACCACCCTTTCCCACTTGGCGCCACGCCAGGCACAAAAATGGCCATACGGCTGGAGATGGGTCACCCGCCCAAGGAGCCAGCAGGGAAAACTAGGCCTTGTTCTGAAGCTATTTGGGAACCTCTTGCGTAGCCCCACAGACCTTGGGGCTGCGGGCTTTCCTGCTGCCTTCAGACTCCACACCACTCTTTCTCACTTGGCGCCGCACCAGGCACAAAAACAGCCATACGGCTGGAGATTTGTCCCCCGCTCAAAGACCCAGCAGGGAAAAGTAGGCCTTGTTCTAAAGCTCTTTGGGAACCGCTTGCGTAGCCCCACAGACCTGGGGGCTGCGGGCTTTCCTGCTGCCTTCAGCCTTGACACCACCCTTTCCCACTTGGCATCGCGCCAGGCACAAAAATGGCTATACGGCTTGAGATGCGTCCCACACCGAAAGAGCCAGCAGGGAAAACTATGCCTTGTTCTAAAGCTCTTTGGGAACCGCTTGCGTAGCCGCACACACCTGGGGGCTGCGGGCTTTCCTGCTGCCTTCAGCCTCAATACTACGCTTTCCCACTAGGTGTCCCTCCAGGCACAAAAATGGCCATACGGCTGGAGATGGGTCCCCCGCCCAAGGAACCAGCAGGAAAACTACGCCTTGTTCTAAAGCTCTTTGGGAACCGCTTGCGTAGCCCCACAGACCAGGGGCTGCGACCTTTCCTGCTGCCTTCAGCCTCCACACCACCCTTTTCCGCTTGGTGCCACGCCAGGCACAAAAACAGCCATACGGCTGGAGATGGGTCCCCCGCCCAAAGAGCCAGCAGGGAAAACTATGCCTTGTTCTAAAGCTCTTTGGGAACCGCTTGCGTAGCCGCACACACCTGGGGGCTGCGGGCTTTCCTGCTGCCTTCATCCTCCACACCACCCTTTCCCACTTGGCGCCACACCAGGCACAAATATGGCCATACGGCTGGAGATGTGTCCCCCGCTCAAAGACCCAGCAGGGAAAACTAGGCCTTGTTCTAAAGCTCTTTGGGAACCGCTTGCGTAGCACCCACAGACCTGGGGGCTGCGGGCTTTTCTACTGCCTTCAGCCTCCACACCACCCTTTCCCACTTGGCGCCACACCAGGTATAAAAATGGCGATACGGCTGGAGATGGGTCACCCGCCCAAGGAGCCAGCAGGGAAAACTAGGCCTTGTTCTAAAGGTATTTGGGAACCTCTTGCGTAGCCCCACAGACCTGGGGGCTGCGGGCTTTCCTGCTGCCTTCAGCCTCCACACCACCCTTTCCCACTTGGCGCCGCGCCAGGCACAAAAATGGCTATACGGCTGGAGATGGGTCCGCCACCCAAGGAGCCAGCAGAGTAAACTAGGCCTTGCTCTAAAGCTCTTTGGGAACTGCTTGCATAGCCCCACAGACCTGGGGGCTGCGGGCTTTCCTGCTGCTTTCAGCCTCGACACCACCCTTTCCCACTTGTGCCACGCCAGGCACAAAAATGGCTATATGGCTGGAGATGGGTCCCCCGCCCAAAGAGCCAGCAGGGAAAACTATGCCTTGTTCTAAAGCTCTTTGGGAACCACTTGCGTAGCCCCACACACCTGGCGGCTGCGGGCTTTTCTGCTGCCTTCAGCCTCGACACCACCCTTTCCCACTTGGCGTCGCGCCAGGACAAAAATGGCCATACGGCTGGAGATGGGTCGCCCGCCCAAGGAGCCAGCAGGGAAAACAATGCTTTCTTCTAAAGCTCTTTGGGAACCGCTTGCGTAGCACCCACAGACCTGGGGGCTGCGGGCTTTCCTGCTGCCTTCAGCCTCAAAAACACCCTTTTCCACTTGGCGCCGCACCAGGCACAAAAATGGCCATACGGCTGGAGATGGGTCACCCACCCAAGGAACCAGCAGGGAAAAATATGCCTTGTTCTAAAGCTCTTAGGAAACCGCTTGCGTAGCCCCACAGACCTGGGGGCTGCGGGCTTTCCTGCTGCCTTCAGCCTCCACACCACTCTTTCCCACTTGGTGCCACGCCAGGCACAAAAACAGCCATACGGCTGGAGTTGTGTCCCCCGCTCAAAGACCCAGCAGGGAAAACTAGGCCTTGTTCTAAAGCTCTTTGGGAACCGCTTGCGTAGCACCCACAGACCTGGGGGCTGCAGGCTTTCCTGCTGCCTTCAGCCTTAATACTACTCTTTCCCACTAGGTGTCGCTCCAGGCACAATAATGGCCATGCGGCTGGAGATGGGTCCCCCGCCCAAAGAGCCAGCAGGGAAAACTATGCCTTGTTCTAAAGCTCTTTGGGAACCGCTTGCGTAGCCCCACAGACCTGGGGGCTGCAGGCTTTCCTGCTGCCTTCAGCCTCGACACCACCCTTTCCTACTTGGCGCCACGCCAGGCACAAAAATGGCCATACGGCTGGAGATGTGTCGCCCGCCCAAGGAGCCAGCAGGGAAAACTATGCCGTGTTCTAAAGCTCTTTGGGAACCGGTTGCGTAGCACCCACAGACCTGGGGGCTGCGGGCTTTTCTACTGCCTTCAGCCTCCACACCACCCTTTCCCACTTGGCGCCACGCCAGGTATAAAAATGGCCATACGGCTGGAGATGTGTCCCCTGCCCAAAGACCCAGCAGGGAAAACTAGGCCTTGTTCTAAAGCTCTTTGGGAACCGCTTGCGTAGCACCCACAGACCTCGGGGCTGCAAGCTTTCCTGCTGCCTTCAGCCTCGACACCACCCTTTCCCACTTGGCGCCGCGCCAGGCACAAAAATGACCATACGGATGGAGATTTGTCCCACGCCCAAGGAGCCAGCAGGGAAAACCAGGCCTTGTTCTAAAGCTCTTTGGGAACCTCTTGCATAGCCCCACAGACTTGGGGGCTGCGGGCTTTCCTGCTGCCTTCAGCCTCGACACCACCCTTTCCCACTTGTGCCACGCCAGGCACAAAAATGGCTATACGGCTGGAGATGGGTCCCCCACCCAAGGTGCCAGCAGAGTAAACTATGCCTTGTTCTAAAGCTCTTTGGGAACCGCTTGCATAGCCCCACAGACTTGGGGGCTGCGGGCTTTCCTGCTGCCTTCAGCCTCGACACCACCCTTTCCACTTGGCGTCGCGCCAGGCACAAAAATGGCCATATGGCTGGAGATGGGTCCGCCACACAAGGAGCCAGCAGGGAAAACAACGCCTTCTTCTAAAGTTCTTAGGGCACCGCTTGCGTAGCCCCACAGACCTGGAGCTGCAAGCTTTCCTGCTGCCTTCAGCCTCGACACCACCCTTTCCCACTTGGCGCCGCGCTAGGCACAAAAATGGCCATATGGCTGGAGATGCGTCCCCCGCCCAAGGAGCCAGCAGGGAAAACAATGCCTTCTTCTAAAGCTCCTTGGGAACCGCTTGCGTAGCACCCACAGACCTGGGGGCTGCAGGCTTTCCTGCTGCCTTCAGCCTCAATACTACGCTTTCCCACTAGGTGTCGCTCCAGGCACAAAAATGGCCATACGGCTGGAGATGCGTCCCACACCGAAAGAGCCAGCAGGGAAAACTATGCCTTGTTCTAAAGCCCTTTGGGAACCGCTTGCGTAGCCCCACACACCTGGGGGCTGCAGGCTTTCCTGCTGCCTTCAGCCTCCACACCACTCGTTCCCACTTGGTGCCTCGCCAGGCACAAAAACAGCCATACGGCTATAGATGTGTCCCCCGCTCAAAGACCCAGCAGGGAAAACTAGGCCTTGTTCTAAAGCTCTTTGGGAACCGCTTGCGTAGCACCCACAGACCTGGGGGTTGCAGGCTTTCCTGCTGCATTTAGCCTCAATACTACGCTTTCCCACTAGGTGTCGCTCCAGGCACAATAATTGCCATGCGGCTGGAGATGGGTCCCCCGCTCAAAGAGCCAGCAGGGAAAACTATGCCTTGTTCTAAAGCTCTGTGGGAAATGCTTGCGTAGCCCCACAGACCTGGGGGCTGCGGGCTTTCCTGCTGCCTTCAGCCTCGACACCACCCTTTCCCACTTGGTGCCGCGCCAGGCACAAAAATGGCTATACGGCTGGAGATGGGTCACCCGCCCAAGGAGCCAGCAGGGAAAACTAGGCCTTGTTCTAAAGCTCTTTGGGAACCGCTTGCGTAGCACCCACAGACCGGGGGCTGCGGGCTTTTCTACTGCCTTCAGCCTCCACACCACCCTTTCCCACTTGGCGCCACGCGAGGTATAAAAATGGCCATACGGCTGGAGATGTGTCCCCTGCCCAACGACCCAGCAGGGAAAACTAGGCCTTGTTCTAAAGCTCTTTGGGAACCGCTTGCGTAGCACCCAGAGACCTCGGGGCTGCAAGCTTTCCTGCTGCCTTCAGCCTCGACACCACCCTTTCCCACTTGGCGCTGCGCCAGGCACAAAAATGACCATACGGATGGAGATGGGTCACCTGCCCAATGAGCCAGCAGGGAAAACCAGGCTTTGTTCTAAAGCTCTTTGGGAACCGCTTGCATAGCCCCACAGACCTGGGGGCTGCGGGTTTCCTGCTGCCTTCAGCCTCCACACCACTCTTTCCCACTTGGCGCCGCACCAGGCACAAAAACAGCCATACGGCTGGAGATTTGTCCCCCGCTCAAAGACCCAGCAGGGAAAAGTAGGCCTTGTTCTAAAGCTCTTTGGGAACCGCTTGCGTAGCCCCACAGACCTGGGGGCTGCGGGCTTTCCTGCTGCCTTCAGCCTTGACACCACTCTTTCCCACTTGGCATCGCGCCAGGCACAAAAATGGCTATACGGCTTGAGATGGGTCCCCCGCCAAAGGAGCCAACAGGGGAAACTATGCCTCGTTCTAAAGCTCTTTAGGGAACCTCTTGCGTAGCCCCACAGACCTGGGGGCTGCGGGCTTTTCTGCTGCCTTCAGCCTCAATACTACGCTTTCCCACTAGGTGTCCCTCCAGGCACAAAAATGGCCATACGGCTGGAGATGGGTCCCCCGCCTAAGGAACCAGCAGGAAAACTATGCCTTGTTCTAAAGCTCTTTGGGAACCGCTTGCGTAGCCCCACAGACCAGGGGCTGCGACCTTTCCTGCTGCCTTCAGCCTCCACACCACCCTTTTCCGCTTGGTGCCACGCCAGGCACAAAAACAGCCATACGGCTGGAGATGCGTCCCACACCGAAAGAGCCAGCAGGGAAAACTATGCCTTGTTCTTAAGACCTTTGGGAACCGCTTGCGTAGCCGCACACACCTGGGGGCTGCGGGCTTTCCTGCTGCCTTCACCCTCGACACCACCGTTTCCCACTTGGCGCCGCACCAGGCACAAAAATGGCTATACGGCTGGAGATGGGTCCCCCACCCACGGAACCAGCAGGGAAAAATATGCCTTGTTCTAAAGCTCTTTGGGAACCGCTTGCGTAGCCCCACAGACCTGGGGGCTGCGGGCTTTCCTGCTGCCTTCAGCCTCCACACCACTCTTTCCCACTTGGTGCCACGCCAGGCACAAAAACAGCCATACGGCTGGAGATGTGTCCCCCGCTCAAAGACCCAGCAGGGAAAATTAGGCCTTGTTCTAAAGCTCTTTGGGAACCGCTTGCGTAGCACCCACAGACCTGGGGGTTGCAGGCTTTCCTGCTGCCTTCAGCCTCAATACTACGCTTTCCCACTAGGTGTCGCTCCAGGCACAATAATGGCCATGCGGCTGGAGATGGGTCCCCCGCCCAAAGAGCCAGCAGGGAAAACTATGCCTTGTTCTAAAGCTCTTTGGGAACCGCTTGCGTAGCCCCACAGACCTGGGGGCTGCGGGCTTTCCTGCTGCCTTCAGCCTCGACACCACCCTTTCCCACTTGGCGCCACACCAGGCACAAATATGGCCATACGGCTGGAGATGTATCCCCCGCTCAAAGACCCAGCAGGGAAAACTAGGCCTTGTTCTAAAGCTCTTTGGGAACCGCTTGCGTAGCACCCACAGACCTGGGGGCTGCGGGCTTTTCTACTGCCTTCAGCCTCCACACCACCCTTTCCCACTTGGCGCCACACCAGGTATAAAAATGGCCATACGGCTGGAGAGGGGTCACCCGCCCAAGGAGCCAGCAGGGAAAACTAGGCCTTTTTCTAAAGGTATTTGGGAACCTCTTGCGTAGCCCCACAGACCTGGGGGCTGCGGGCTTTCCTGCTGCCTTCAGCCTCCACACCACCCTTTCCCACTTGGCACCGCGCCAGGCACAAAAATGGCCATATGGCTGGAGATGGGTCCGCCACCCAAGGAGCCAGCAGAGTAAACTATGCCTTGTTCTAAAGGTCTTTGGGAACCGCTTTCATAGCCCCACAGACCTGGGGGCTGCGGGCTTTCCTGCTGCTTTCAGCCTCAACACCACCCTTTCCCACTTGTGCCACGCCAGGCACAAAAATGGCTATACGGCTGGAGATGGGTCCCCCGCCCAAAGAGCCAGCAGGGAAAACTATGCTTTGTTCTAAAGCTCTTTGGGAACCACTTGCGTAGCCCCACAAACCTGGCGGCTGCGGGCTTTTCTGCTGCCTTCAGCCTCGACACCACCCTTTCCCACTTGGCGTCGCGCCAGGACAAAAATGGCCATATGGCTGGAGATGGGTCGCCCGCCCAAGGAGCCAGCAGGGAAAACAATGCCTTCTTCTAAAGCTCTTTGGGAACCGCTTGCGTAGCACCCACACACCTGGGGGCTGCGGGCTTTCCTGCTGCCTTCAGCCTCAAAAACACCCTTTTCCACTTGGCGCCGCACCAGGCACAAAAATGGCCATACGGCTGGAGATGGGTCCCCCACCCAAGGAACCAGCAGGGAAAAATATGCCTTGTTCTAAAGCTCTTTGGGAACCGCTTGCGTAGCCCCAGAGACCTGGGGGCTGCGGGCTTTCCTGCTGCCTTCAGCCTCCACACCACTCTTTCCCACTTGGTGCCACGCCAGGCACAAAAACAGCCATACGGCTGGAGATGTGTCCCCCGCTCAAAGACCCAGCAGGGAAAACTAGGCCTTGTTCTAAACCTCTTTGGGAACCGCTTGCGTAGCACCCACAGACCTGGGGGCTGCAGGCTTTCCTGCTGCCTTCAGCCTTAATACTACTCTTTCCCACTAGGTGTCGCTCCAGGCACAATAATGGCCATGCAGCTGGAGATGGGTCCCCCGCCCAAAGAGCCAGCAGGGAAAACTATGCCTTGTTCTAAAGCTCTTTGGGAACCGCTTGCGTAGCCCCACAGACCTGGGGGCTGCAGGCTTTCCTGCTGCCTTCAGCCTCGACACCACCCTTTCCTACTTGGCGCCACGCCAGGCACAAAAATGACCATACGGATGGAGATGGGTCACCTGCCCAATGAGCCAGCAGGGAAAACCAGGCTTTGTTCTAAAGCTCTTTGGGAACCTCTTGCGTAGCCCCACAGACCTGGGGGCTGCGGGCTTTCCTGCTGCCTTCAGCCTCCACACCACCCTTTTCCACTTGGCGCCGCACCAGGCACAAAAATGGCCATACGGCTGAAGATGGGTCCCCCACCCAAGGTGCCAGCAGAGTAAACTAGGCCTTGTTCTAAAGCTCTTTGGGAACCGCTTGCATAGCCCCACAGACCTGGGGGCTGCGGGTTTCCTGCTGCCTTCAGCCTCCACACCACTCTTTCCCACTTGGCGCCGCACCAGGCACAAAAATGGCCATACGGCTGGAGATGGGTCCCCCACCCAAGGAACCAATAGGGAAAAATATGCCTTGTTCTAAAGCTCTTTGGGAACCCCTTGCGTAGCACCCACAGACCTGGGGGCTGCGGGCTTTCCTGCTGCCTTCAGCCTCCACACCACCCTTTCCCACTTGGCGCCGCGCCAGGCACAAAAACAGCCATACGGCTGGAGATGTGTCGCCCGCCCAAGGAGCCAGCAGGGAAAACTATGCCATGTTCTAAAGCTCTTTGGGAACCGCTTGCGAAGCACCCACAGACCTGGGGGCTGCGGGCTTTCTTGGTGCCTTCAGACTCCACACCACCCTTTCCCACTTGGCGCACCGCCAGGCACAAAAATGGCCATATGACTGGAGATGGGTCGCCCGCACAAGGAGCCAGCGGGGAAAACTATGCCTTGTTCTAAAGCTCTGTGGGAACCGCTTGCGTAGCCCCACAGACCTGGGGGCTGCAGGCTTTCCTGCTGCCTTCAGCCTCAAAACCACCCTTTCCCACTTGGCGCCACGCCAGGCACAAAAATGGCCATACGGCTGGAGATGGGTCACCCGCCGAAGGAGCCAGCAGGGAAAACTAGGCCTTGTTCCAAAGCTCTTTGGGAACCGCTTGCGTAGCACCCACAGACCTCGCGGCTTCAAGCTTTCCTGCTGCCTTCAGCCTCGACACCACCCTTTCCCACTTGGCGCCGCGCCAGGCACAAAAATGACCATACGGATGGAGATTTGTCCCACGGCCAAGGAGCCAGCAGAGTAAACTTGGCCTTGTTCTAAAGCTCTTTGGGAACCGCTTGCATAGCCCCACAGACTTGGGGGCTGCGGGCTTTCCTGCTGCCTTCAGCCTCGACACCACCCTTTCCCACTTGTGCCACGCCAGGCACAAAAATGGGTATACGGCTGGAGATGGGTCCCCCGCCCAAAGAGCCAGCAGGGAAAACTATGCCTTGTTCTAAAGCTCTTTGGGAACCCCTTGCGTAGCCGCACACACCTGGGGGCTGCGGGCTTTCCTGCTGCCTTGAGCCTCGACACCACCCTTTCCCACTTGGTGACACGCCAGGCACAAAAATTGCCATATGGCTGGAGATGCGTCCCCCGCCCAAGGAGCTAGCAGGGAAAAAATGCCTTCTTCTAAAGCTCTTTGGGAACCGCTTGCGTAGCACCCACAGAGCTGGGGGCTGCAGGCTTTCCTGCTGCCTTCAGCCTCAATACTACGCTTTCCCACTAGGTGTCGCTCCAGGCACAAAAATGGCCATACGGCTGAAGATGGGTCCCCCGCCCAATGAACCAGCAGGGAAAACTATGCCTTGTTCTAAAGCTCTTAGGGAACCGCTTGCGTAGCCCCACAGACCTGGGGCTGCGACCTTTCCTGCTGCCTTCAGCCTCCACACCACCCTTTCCCACTTGGTGCCACGCCAGGCACAAAAACAGCCATACGGCTGGAGATGCGTCCCACGCCGAAAGAGCCAGCAGGGAAAACTATGCCTTGTTCTAAAGCTCTTTGGGAACCGCTTGCTTAGCCCCACACACCTGGGGGCTGCGGGCTTTCCTGCTGCCTTCAGCCTCGACACCACCCTTTCCCACTTGGCGCCGCACCAGGCACAAAAATGGCCATACGGCTGGAGATGGGTCCCCCACCCAAGGAACCAGCAGGGAAAAATATGCCTTGTTCTAAAGCTCTTTGGAACCGCTTGCGTAGCCCCACAGACCTGGGGGCTGCGGGCTTTCCTGCTGCCTTCAGCCTCCACACCACTCTTTCCCACTTGGTGCCACGCCAGGCACAAAAACAGCCATACGGCTGGAGATGTGTCCCCCGCTCAAAGACCCAGCAGGGAAAACTAGGCCTTGTTCTAAAGCTCTTTGGGAACCGCTTGCGTAGCACCCACAGACCTGGGGGCTGCAGGCTTTCCTGCTGCCTTCAGCCTTAATACTACGCTTTCCCACTAGGTGTCGCTCCAGGCACAATAATGGCCATGCGGCTGGAGATGCGTCCCCCGCCCAAAGAGCCAGCAGGGAAAACTATGCCTTGTTCTAAAGCTCTTTGGGAACCGCTTGCGTAGCCCCACACACCTGGGGGCTGGGGGCTTTCCTGCTGCCTTCAGCCTCCACACCACCCTTTCCCACTTGTTGCCACGCCAGGCACAAAAACAGCCATACGGCTGGAGATGGGTCACCCGCCCAAGGAGCCAGCAGGGAAAACTAGGCCTTGTTCTGAAGCTATTTGGGAACCACTTGCGTAGCCCCACAGACCTGGGGGCTGCGGGCTTTCCTGCTGCCTTCAGCCTTGACATGACCCTTTCCCACTTGGTGCCACGACAGGCACAAAAATGGCTATACAGCTGAAGATAGGTCCCCCGCCCAAGGAGCCAGCAGGAAAAACTAGGCCTTGTTCTAAAGCTCTTTGGGAACCGCTTGCATAGCCCCACAGACCTGGGGGCTGCGGGCTTTCCTGCTGCCTTTAGCCTCCACACCACCCTTTCCCACTTGGTGCCACGCCAGGCACAAAAAAAGCCATATGGCTGGAGATGCGTCCCACGCCAAAAGAACCAGCAGGGAAAATTAGGCCTTGTTCTAAAGTTCTTTGGGAACCGCTTGCGTAGCCCCACACACCTGGGGGCTGCGGGCCTTTCTGCTGCCTTAAGCCTCGACATCACCCTTTCCCACTTGGCGCCGCGCCAGGCACAGAAATGGCCATACGGCTGGAGATGGGTCCCCCGCACAAGGAGCCAGCAGGGAAAACAATGCCTTCTTCTAAAGCTCTGTGGGAACCGCTTGCGTAGCCCCACAGACCTGCGGGCTGCAGCCTTTCCTGCTGCCTTCAGCCTCAAAAACACCCTTTCCCACTTGGTGCCACGCCAGGCACAAAAACAGCCATACGGCTGGAGATGGGTCCCCCGCCCAAAGAGGCAGCAGGGAAAACTATGCCTTGTTCTAAAGCTCTTTGGGAACCGCTTGCGTAGCCCCACAGACCTGGGGGCTGCAGGCTTTCCTGCTGCCTTCAGCCTCAATACTACGCTTTCCCACTAGGTGTCGCTCCAGGCACAAAAATGGCCATAAGGCTGGAGATGGGTCCTTCGCCCAAGGAACCAGCAGGGAAAACTATGCCTTGTTCAAAAGCTCTTAGGGTACCGCTTGCGTAGCACCACAGACCTGGGGCTGCGAGCTTTCCTGCTGCCTTCAGCCTCGACACCACCCTTTCCCACTTGGCGCCGCACCAGGCAAAAAAATGGCCATACGGATGGAGATTGGTCCCACGCCCAAGGAACCAGCAGGGAAAACCAGGCCTTGTTCTAAAGCTTTTTGGGAACCGCTTGCATAGCCACGCAGACCTGGGGGCTGCAGGCTTTCCTGCTGCCTTCAGCCTCGACACAACCCTTTCCCACTTGGCGTCGCGCCAGGCACAAAAATGGCTATACGGCTGGAGATGGGTCCCCCGCCCAAAGAGCCAGCAGGGAAAACTAGGCCTTGTTCTAAAGCTCTTTGGGAAACGCTTGCGTAGCCCCACAGATCTGGGGGCTGCGGACTTTCCTGCTGCCCTCAGCCACCACACCACCCTTTCCCACTTGGCGTCGCGCCAGGCACAAAAATGGCCATATGGCTGGAGATGGGTCCCCCGCACAAGGAACCAGCAGGGAAAACAATGCCTTGTTCTAAAGCTCTTTGGGAACCGCTTGCGTAGCCCCACAGACCTGGGGGCTGCGGGCTTTCCTGCTGCCTTCAGCCTCGACACCACCCTTTCCCACTTGGTGCCACGCCAGGCACACAAACAGCCATACGGCTGGAGATGCGTCCCACGCCGAAAGAGCCAGCAGGGAAAACTAGGCCTTGTTCTAAAGTTCTTTGGGAACCGCTTGCGTAGCCCCACACACCTGGGGGCTGCGGTCTTTCCTGCTGCCTTCAGCCTCAAAAACACCCTTTCCCACTTGGCGCCGCACCAGGCACAAAAATGGCCATACGGCTGGAGATGGGTCCCCCGCCCAAGGAGCCAGCAGGGAAAACTAGGCCTTGTTCTAAAGCTCTTTGGGAAACGCTTGCGTAGCCCCACAGACCTGGGGGCTGCGCGCTTTCCTGCTGCCTTCAGCCTCGACACCACCCTTTCCCACTTGGCGCCGCGCCAGGAGCAAAAATGGACATACGGCTGGAGATGGGTCCCCCGCCCAAGGAGCCAGCAGGGAAAACTAGGCCTTGTTCTAAAGCTCTTTGGGAATCACTTGCGTAGCCCCACAGACCTGGGGGCTGCAGGCTTTCCTGCTGCCTTCAGCCTCAATACTACGCTTTCCCACTAGGTGTCGCTCCAGGCACAAAAATGGCCATAAGGCTGGAGATGGGTCCTCCGCCCAAGGAACCAGCAGGGAAAACTATGCCTTGTTCAAAAGCTCTTAGGGTACCGCTTGCGTAGCACCACAGACCTGGGGCTGCGAGCTTTCCTGCTGCCTTCAGCCTCGACACCACCCTTTCCCACTTGGCGCCGCACCAGGCAAAAAAATGGCCATACGGATGGAGATTGGTCCCACGCCCAAGGAACCAGCAGGGAAAACCAGGCCTTGTTCTAAAGCTTTTTGGGAAACGCTTGCGTAGCCACGCAGACCTGGGGGCTGCAGGCTTTCCTGCTGCCTTCAGCCTCGACACAACACTTTCCCACTTGGCGTCGCGCCAGGCACAAAAATGGCTATACGGCTGGAGATGGGTCCCCCGCCCAAAGAGCCAGCAGGGAAAACTAGGCCTTGTTCTAAAGCTCTTTGGGAAACGCTTGCGTAGCCCCACAGATCTGGGGGCTGCGGACTTTCCTGCTGCCTTCAGCCTCGACACCACCCTTTCCCACTTGGCGTCGCGCCAGGCACAAAAATGGCCATATGGCTGGAGATGGGTCCCCCGCACAAGGAACCAGCAGGGAAAACTAGGCCTTGTTCTAAAGCTCTTTGGGAACCGCTTGCGTAGCCCGACAGACCTGGGGGCTGCGGGCTTTCCTGCTGCCTTCAGCCTCGACACCACCCTTTCCCACTTGGTGCCACGCCAGGCACACAAACAGCCATACGGCTGGAGATGGGTCCCCCACCCAAGGAGCCAGCAGGGAAAACTATGCCTTGTTCTAAAGCTCTTTGGGAAACGCTTGTGTAGCCCCACAGACCTGGGGGCTGCGGGCTTTCCTGCTGCCTTCAGCCTCCACACCACACTTTCCCACTTGGCGCCGCGCCAGGAGAAAAATGGACATACGGCTGGAGATGGGTCCCCCTCCCAAGGAGCCAGCAGGGAAAACTATGCCTTGTTCTAAAGCTCTTTGTGAATCACTTGCGTAGCCCCACAGACCTGGGGGCTGCGGGCTTTCCTGCTGCCTTCAGCCTTGACATGACCCTTTCCCACTTGGTGCCACGCCAGGCACAAAAATGGCTATACAGCTGAAGATAGGTCCCCCGCCCAAGGAGCCAGCAGGGAAAACTAGGCCTCGTTCTAAAGCTCTTTGGGAAATGCTTGCGTAGCCCCACAGACCTGGGGGCTGCGGGCTTTCCTGCTGCCTTCACCCTCGACACCACCGTTTCCCACTTGGCGCCGCACCAGGCACAAAAATGGCTATACGGCTGGAGATGGGTCCCCCACCCACGGAACCAGCAGGGAAAAATATGCCTTGTTCTAAAGCTCTTTGGGAACCGCTTGCGTAGCCCCACAGACCTGGGGGCTGCGGGCTTTCCTGCTGCCTTCAGCCTCCACACCACTCTTTCCCACTTGGTGCCACGCCAGGCACAAAAACAGCCATACGGCTGGAGATGTGTCCCCCGCTCAAAGACCCAGCAGGGAAAATTAGGCCTTGTTCTAAAGCTCTTTGGGAACCGCTTGCGTAGCACCCACAGACCTGGGGGTTGCAGGCTTTCCTGCTGCCTTCAGCCTCAATACTACGCTTTCCCACTAGGTGTCGCTCCAGGCACAATAATGGCCATGCGGCTGGAGATGGGTCCCCCGCCCAAAGAGCCAGCAGGGAAAACTATGCCTTGTTCTAAAGCTCTTTGGGAACCGCTTGCGTAGCCCCACAGACCTGGGGGCTGCGGGCTTTCCTGCTGCCTTCAGCCTCGACACCACCCTTTCCCACTTGGCGCCACACCAGGCACAAATATGGCCATACGGCTGGAGATGTATCCCCCGCTCAAAGACCCAGCAGGGAAAACTAGGCCTTGTTCTAAAGCTCTTTGGGAACCGCTTGCGTAGCACCCACAGACCTGGGGGCTGCGGGCTTTTCTACTGCCTTCAGCCTCCACACCACCCTTTCCCACTTGGCGCCACACCAGGTATAAAAATGGCCATACGGCTGGAGATGGGTCACCCGCCCAAGGAGCCAGCAGGGAAAACTAGGCCTTTTTCTAAAGGTATTTGGGAACCTCTTGCGTAGCCCCACAGACCTGGGGGCTGCGGGCTTTCCTGCTGCCTTCAGCCTCCACACCACCCTTTCCCACTTGGCACCGCGCCAGGCACAAAAATGGCCATATGGCTGGAGATGGGTCCGCCACCCAAGGAGCCAGCAGAGTAAACTATGCCTTGTTCTAAAGGTCTTTGGGAACCGCTTTCATAGCCCCACAGACCTGGGGGCTGCGGGCTTTCCTGCTGCTTTCAGCCTCAACACCACCCTTTCCCACTTGTGCCACGCCAGGCACAAAAATGGCTATACGGCTGGAGATGGGTCCCCCGCCCAAAGAGCCAGCAGGGAAAACTATGCTTTGTTCTAAAGCTCTTTGGGAACCACTTGCGTAGCCCCACAAACCTGGCGGCTGCGGGCTTTTCTGCTGCCTTCAGCCTCGACACCACCCTTTCCCACTTGGCGTCGCGCCAGGACAAAAATGGCCATATGGCTGGAGATGGGTCGCCCGCCCAAGGAGCCAGCAGGGAAAACAATGCCTTCTTCTAAAGCTCTTTGGGAACCGCTTGCGTAGCACCCACAGACCTGGGGGCTGCGGGCTTTCCTGCTGCCTTCAGCCTCAAAAACACCCTTTTCCACTTGGCGCCGCACCAGGCACAAAAATGGCCATACGGCTGGAGATGGGTCCCCCACCCAAGGAACCAGCAGGGAAAAATATGCCTTGTTCTAAAGCTCTTTGGGAACCGCTTGCGTAGCCCCAGAGACCTGGGGGCTGCGGGCTTTCCTGCTGCCTTCAGCCTCCACACCACTCTTTCCCACTTGGTGCCACGCCAGGCACAAAAACAGCCATACGGCTGGAGATGTGTCCCCCGCTCAAAGACCCAGCAGGGAAAACTAGGCCTTGTTCTAAACCTCTTTGGGAACCGCTTGCGTAGCACCCACAGACCTGGGGGCTGCAGGCTTTCCTGCTGCCTTCAGCCTTAATACTACTCTTTCCCACTAGGTGTCGCTCCAGGCACAATAATGGCCATGCAGCTGGAGATGGGTCCCCCGCCCAAAGAGCCAGCAGGGAAAACTATGCCTTGTTCTAAAGCTCTTTGGGAACCGCTTGCGTAGCCCCACAGACCTGGGGGCTGCAGGCTTTCCTGCTGCCTTCAGCCTCGACACCACCCTTTCCTACTTGGCGCCACGCCAGGCACAAAAATGACCATACGGATGGAGATGGGTCACCTGCCCAATGAGCCAGCAGGGAAAACCAGGCTTTGTTCTAAAGCTCTTTGGGAACCTCTTGCGTAGCCCCACAGACCTGGGGGCTGCGGGCTTTCCTGCTGCCTTCAGCCTCCACACCACCCTTTTCCACTTGGCGCCGCACCAGGCACAAAAATGGCCATACGGCTGAAGATGGGTCCCCCACCCAAGGTGCCAGCAGAGTAAACTAGGCCTTGTTCTAAAGCTCTTTGGGAACCGCTTGCATAGCCCCACAGACCTGGGGGCTGCGGGTTTCCTGCTGCCTTCAGCCTCCACACCACTCTTTCCCACTTGGCGCCGCACCAGGCACAAAAATGGCCATACGGCTGGAGATGGGTCCCCCACCCAAGGAACCAATAGGGAAAAATATGCCTTGTTCTAAAGCTCTTTGGGAACCCCTTGCGTAGCACCCACAGACCTGGGGGCTGCGGGCTTTCCTGCTGCCTTCAGCCTCCACACCACCCTTTCCCACTTGGCGCCGCGCCAGGCACAAAAACAGCCATACGGCTGGAGATGTGTCGCCCGCCCAAGGAGCCAGCAGGGAAAACTATGCCATGTTCTAAAGCTCTTTGGGAACCGCTTGCGAAGCACCCACAGACCTGGGGGCTGCGGGCTTTCTTGGTGCCTTCAGACTCCACACCACCCTTTCCCACTTGGCGCACCGCCAGGCACAAAAATGGCCATATGACTGGAGATGGGTCGCCCGCACAAGGAGCCAGCGGGGAAAACTATGCCTTGTTCTAAAGCTCTGTGGGAACCGCTTGCGTAGCCCCACAGACCTGGGGGCTGCAGGCTTTCCTGCTGCCTTCAGCCTCAAAACCACCCTTTCCCACTTGGCGCCACGCCAGGCACAAAAATGGCCATACGGCTGGAGATGGGTCACCCGCCGAAGGAGCCAGCAGGGAAAACTAGGCCTTGTTCCAAAGCTCTTTGGGAACCGCTTGCGTAGCACCCACAGACCTCGCGGCTTCAAGCTTTCCTGCTGCCTTCAGCCTCGACACCACCCTTTCCCACTTGGCGCCGCGCCAGGCACAAAAATGACCATACGGATGGAGATTTGTCCCACGGCCAAGGAGCCAGCAGAGTAAACTTGGCCTTGTTCTAAAGCTCTTTGGGAACCGCTTGCATAGCCCCACAGACTTGGGGGCTGCGGGCTTTCCTGCTGCCTTCAGCCTCGACACCACCCTTTCCCACTTGTGCCACGCCAGGCACAAAAATGGGTATACGGCTGGAGATGGGTCCCCCGCCCAAAGAGCCAGCAGGGAAAACTATGCCTTGTTCTAAAGCTCTTTGGGAACCCCTTGCGTAGCCGCACACACCTGGGGGCTGCGGGCTTTCCTGCTGCCTTGAGCCTCGACACCACCCTTTCCCACTTGGTGACACGCCAGGCACAAAAATTGCCATATGGCTGGAGATGCGTCCCCCGCCCAAGGAGCTAGCAGGGAAAAAATGCCTTCTTCTAAAGCTCTTTGGGAACCGCTTGCGTAGCACCCACAGAGCTGGGGGCTGCAGGCTTTCCTGCTGCCTTCAGCCTCAATACTACGCTTTCCCACTAGGTGTCGCTCCAGGCACAAAAATGGCCATACGGCTGAAGATGGGTCCCCCGCCCAATGAACCAGCAGGGAAAACTATGCCTTGTTCTAAAGCTCTTAGGGAACCGCTTGCGTAGCCCCACAGACCTGGGGCTGCGACCTTTCCTGCTGCCTTCAGCCTCCACACCACCCTTTCCCACTTGGTGCCACGCCAGGCACAAAAACAGCCATACGGCTGGAGATGCGTCCCACGCCGAAAGAGCCAGCAGGGAAAACTATGCCTTGTTCTAAAGCTCTTTGGGAACCGCTTGCTTAGCCCCACACACCTGGGGGCTGCGGGCTTTCCTGCTGCCTTCAGCCTCGACACCACCCTTTCCCACTTGGCGCCGCACCAGGCACAAAAATGGCCATACGGCTGGAGATGGGTCCCCCACCCAAGGAACCAGCAGGGAAAAATATGCCTTGTTCTAAAGCTCTTTGGAACCGCTTGCGTAGCCCCACAGACCTGGGGGCTGCGGGCTTTCCTGCTGCCTTCAGCCTCCACACCACTCTTTCCCACTTGGTGCCACGCCAGGCACAAAAACAGCCATACGGCTGGAGATGTGTCCCCCGCTCAAAGACCCAGCAGGGAAAACTAGGCCTTGTTCTAAAGCTCTTTGGGAACCGCTTGCGTAGCACCCACAGACCTGGGGGCTGCAGGCTTTCCTGCTGCCTTCAGCCTTAATACTACGCTTTCCCACTAGGTGTCGCTCCAGGCACAATAATGGCCATGCGGCTGGAGATGCGTCCCCCGCCCAAAGAGCCAGCAGGGAAAACTATGCCTTGTTCTAAAGCTCTTTGGGAACCGCTTGCGTAGCCCCACACACCTGGGGGCTGGGGGCTTTCCTGCTGCCTTCAGCCTCCACACCACCCTTTCCCACTTGTTGCCACGCCAGGCACAAAAACAGCCATACGGCTGGAGATGGGTCACCCGCCCAAGGAACCAGCAGGGAAAACTAGGCCTTGTTCTGAAGCTATTTGGGAACCACTTGCGTAGCCCCACAGACCTGGGGGCTGCGGGCTTTCCTGCTGCCTTCAGCCTTGACATGACCCTTTCCCACTTGGTGCCACGACAGGCACAAAAATGGCTATACAGCTGAAGATAGGTCCCCCGCCCAAGGAGCCAGCAGGAAAAACTAGGCCTTGTTCTAAAGCTCTTTGGGAACCGCTTGCATAGCCCCACAGACCTGGGGGCTGCGGGCTTTCCTGCTGCCTTTAGCCTCCACACCACCCTTTCCCACTTGGTGCCACGCCAGGCACAAAAAAAGCCATATGGCTGGAGATGCGTCCCACGCCAAAAGAACCAGCAGGGAAAATTAGGCCTTGTTCTAAAGTTCTTTGGGAACCGCTTGCGTAGCCCCACACACCTGGGGGCTGCGGGCCTTTCTGCTGCCTTAAGCCTCGACATCACCCTTTCCCACTTGGCGCCGCGCCAGGCACAGAAATGGCCATACGGCTGGAGATGGGTCCCCCGCACAAGGAGCCAGCAGGGAAAACAATGCCTTCTTCTAAAGCTCTGTGGGAACCGCTTGCGTAGCCCCACAGACCTGCGGGCTGCAGCCTTTCCTGCTGCCTTCAGCCTCAAAAACACCCTTTCCCACTTGGTGCCACGCCAGGCACAAAAACAGCCATACGGCTGGAGATGGGTCCCCCGCCCAAAGAGGCAGCAGGGAAAACTATGCCTTGTTCTAAAGCTCTTTGGGAACCGCTTGCGTAGCCCCACAGACCTGGGGGCTGCAGGCTTTCCTGCTGCCTTCAGCCTCAATACTACGCTTTCCCACTAGGTGTCGCTCCAGGCACAAAAATGGCCATAAGGCTGGAGATGGGTCCTTCGCCCAAGGAACCAGCAGGGAAAACTATGCCTTGTTCAAAAGCTCTTAGGGTACCGCTTGCGTAGCACCACAGACCTGGGGCTGCGAGCTTTCCTGCTGCCTTCAGCCTCGACACCACCCTTTCCCACTTGGCGCCGCACCAGGCAAAAAAATGGCCATACGGATGGAGATTGGTCCCACGCCCAAGGAACCAGCAGGGAAAACCAGGCCTTGTTCTAAAGCTTTTTGGGAACCGCTTGCATAGCCACGCAGACCTGGGGGCTGCAGGCTTTCCTGCTGCCTTCAGCCTCGACACAACCCTTTCCCACTTGGCGTCGCGCCAGGCACAAAAATGGCTATACGGCTGGAGATGGGTCCCCCGCCCAAAGAGCCAGCAGGGAAAACTAGGCCTTGTTCTAAAGCTCTTTGGGAAACGCTTGCGTAGCCCCACAGATCTGGGGGCTGCGGACTTTCCTGCTGCCCTCAGCCACCACACCACCCTTTCCCACTTGGCGTCGCGCCAGGCACAAAAATGGCCATATGGCTGGAGATGGGTCCCCCGCACAAGGAACCAGCAGGGAAAACAATGCCTTGTTCTAAAGCTCTTTGGGAACCGCTTGCGTAGCCCCACAGACCTGGGGGCTGCGGGCTTTCCTGCTGCCTTCAGCCTCGACACCACCCTTTCCCACTTGGTGCCACGCCAGGCACACAAACAGCCATACGGCTGGAGATGCGTCCCACGCCGAAAGAGCCAGCAGGGAAAACTAGGCCTTGTTCTAAAGTTCTTTGGGAACCGCTTGCGTAGCCCCACACACCTGGGGGCTGCGGTCTTTCCTGCTGCCTTCAGCCTCAAAAACACCCTTTCCCACTTGGCGCCGCACCAGGCACAAAAATGGCCATACGGCTGGAGATGGGTCCCCCGCCCAAGGAGCCAGCAGGGAAAACTAGGCCTTGTTCTAAAGCTCTTTGGGAAACGCTTGCGTAGCCCCACAGACCTGGGGGCTGCGCGCTTTCCTGCTGCCTTCAGCCTCGACACCACCCTTTCCCACTTGGCGCCGCGCCAGGAGCAAAAATGGACATACGGCTGGAGATGGGTCCCCCGCCCAAGGAGCCAGCAGGGAAAACTAGGCCTTGTTCTAAAGCTCTTTGGGAATCACTTGCGTAGCCCCACAGACCTGGGGGCTGCAGGCTTTCCTGCTGCCTTCAGCCTCAATACTACGCTTTCCCACTAGGTGTCGCTCCAGGCACAAAAATGGCCATAAGGCTGGAGATGGGTCCTCCGCCCAAGGAACCAGCAGGGAAAACTATGCCTTGTTCAAAAGCTCTTAGGGTACCGCTTGCGTAGCACCACAGACCTGGGGCTGCGAGCTTTCCTGCTGCCTTCAGCCTCGACACCACCCTTTCCCACTTGGCGCCGCACCAGGCAAAAAAATGGCCATACGGATGGAGATTGGTCCCACGCCCAAGGAACCAGCAGGGAAAACCAGGCCTTGTTCTAAAGCTTTTTGGGAAACGCTTGCGTAGCCACGCAGACCTGGGGGCTGCAGGCTTTCCTGCTGCCTTCAGCCTCGACACAACACTTTCCCACTTGGCGTCGCGCCAGGCACAAAAATGGCTATACGGCTGGAGATGGGTCCCCCGCCCAAAGAGCCAGCAGGGAAAACTAGGCCTTGTTCTAAAGCTCTTTGGGAAACGCTTGCGTAGCCCCACAGATCTGGGGGCTGCGGACTTTCCTGCTGCCTTCAGCCTCGACACCACCCTTTCCCACTTGGCGTCGCGCCAGGCACAAAAATGGCCATATGGCTGGAGATGGGTCCCCCGCACAAGGAACCAGCAGGGAAAACTAGGCCTTGTTCTAAAGCTCTTTGGGAACCGCTTGCGTAGCCCGACAGACCTGGGGGCTGCGGGCTTTCCTGCTGCCTTCAGCCTCGACACCACCCTTTCCCACTTGGTGCCACGCCAGGCACACAAACAGCCATACGGCTGGAGATGGGTCCCCCACCCAAGGAGCCAGCAGGGAAAACTATGCCTTGTTCTAAAGCTCTTTGGGAAACGCTTGTGTAGCCCCACAGACCTGGGGGCTGCGGGCTTTCCTGCTGCCTTCAGCCTCCACACCACACTTTCCCACTTGGCGCCGCGCCAGGAGAAAAATGGACATACGGCTGGAGATGGGTCCCCCTCCCAAGGAGCCAGCAGGGAAAACTATGCCTTGTTCTAAAGCTCTTTGTGAATCACTTGCGTAGCCCCACAGACCTGGGGGCTGCGGGCTTTCCTGCTGCCTTCAGCCTTGACATGACCCTTTCCCACTTGGTGCCACGCCAGGCACAAAAATGGCTATACAGCTGAAGATAGGTCCCCCGCCCAAGGAGCCAGCAGGGAAAACTAGGCCTCGTTCTAAAGCTCTTTGGGAAATGCTTGCGTAGCCCCACAGACCTGGGGGCTGCGGGCTTTCCTGCTGACTTCAGCCTCGACAACACACTTTCCCACTTGGCGCCGCGCCAGGAATAAAAATGGCCATACGGCTGGAGATGGGTCCCCCGCCCAAGGAGCTAGCAGGAAAAACTAGGCCTTGTTCTAAAGCTATTTGGGAACCTCTTGCGTAGCCCCACAGACCTGGGGGATGCGGGCCTTCCTGCTGCCTTCAGCCTCGACACCACCCTTTCCCACTTGGCGTCGCGCCAGGCTCAGAAATGGGCATACGGGTCGAGGTAGGTCTACCGCTCAAAGAGCCAGCAGAGAAAACTATGCCTTGTTCTAAAACTCTTTGGGAAACGCTTGCGTAGACCCACAGACCTGGGGGCTGCGGGCTTTCCTGCTGCCTTCAGCCTCCAAACCACCCTTTCCCACTTGGCGCCACGCCAGGCAAAAAAATGGCCATAAGGCTGGAGATTGGTCCCCCGCCCAAAGACCCAGCAGGGAAAACTAGGCCGTGTTCTAAAGCTCTTTGGGAACCGCTTGCGTAGCACCCACAGACCTGGGGGCTGCGGGCTTTCCTGCTGCCTTCAGCCTCGACACCACCCTTTCCCACTTGGCGTCGCGCCAGGCACAAAAATGGCCATATGGCTGGAGATGGGTCGCCCGCAAAAGGAGCCAGCAGGGAAAACAATGCCTTCTTCTAAAGCTCTTTGGGAACCGCTTGCGTAGCCCCACAGACCTGGGGGCTGCGGGCTTTCCTGCTGCCTTCAGCCTCGACACCACCCTTTCCCACTTGGCGTCGCGCCAGGCACAAAAACGGCCATATGGCTTTAGATGGGCCCCCCGCACAAGGAGCCAGCAGGGAAAACTATGCCTTGTTCTAAAGCTCTTTGGGAACCGCTTGCGTAGCCCCACAGACCTGGGGGCTGCGGGCTTTCCTGCTGCCTTCAGCCTCCACACCACCCTTTCCCACTTGGTGCCATGTCAGGCACAAAAAAAGCCATACGGCTGGAGATGCGTCCCACGCCAAAAGAACCAGCAGGGAAAATTAGGCCTTGTTTTAAAGTTCTTTGGGAACCGCTTGCGTAGCCCCACACACCTGGGGGCTGCGGGCCTTTCTGCTGCCTTCAGCCTCGACACCACCCTTTCCCACTTGGCGCCGCGCCAGGAGCAAAAATGGACATACGGCTGGAGATGGGTCCCCCGCCCAAGGAGCCAGCAGGGAAAACTAGGCCTTGTTCTAAAGCTCTTTGGGAACCGCTTGCGTAGCCCCACAGACCTGGGGGCTGCGGGCTTTCCTGCTGCCTTCAGCCTTGACATGACCCTTTCCCACTTGGTGCCACGACAGGCACAAAAATGGCTATACAGCTGAAGATAGGTCCCCCGCCCAAGGAGCCAGCAGGAAAAACTAGGCCTTGTTCTAAAGCTCTTTGGGAACCGCTTGCATAGCCCCACAGACCTGGGGGCTGCGGGCTTTCCTGCTGCCTTTAGCCTCCACACCACCCTTTCCCACTTGGTGCCACGCCAGGCACAAAAAAAGCCATATGGCTGGAGATGCGTCCCACGCCAAAAGAACCAGCAGGGAATTTTAGGCCTTGTTCTAAAGTTCTTTGGGAACCGCTTGCGTAGCCCCACACACCTGGGGGCTGCGGGCCTTTCTGCTGCCTTAAGCCTCGACATCACCCTTTCCCACTTGGCGCCGCGCCAGGCACAGAAATGGCCATACGGCTGGAGATGGGTCCCCCGCACAAGGAGCCAGCAGGGAAAACAATGCCTTCTTCTAAAGCTCTGTGGGAACCGCTTGCGTAGCCCCACAGACCTGCGGGCTGCAGCCTTTCCTGCTGCCTTCAGCCTCAAAAACACCCTTTCCCACTTGGTGCCACGCCAGGCACAAAAACAGCCATACGGCTGGAGATGGGTCCCCCGCCCAAAGAGGCAGCAGGGAAAACTATGCCTTGTTCTAAAGCTCTTTGGGAACCGCTTGCGTAGCCCCACAGACCTGGGGGCTGCAGGCTTTCCTGCTGCCTTCAGCCTCAATACTACGCTTTCCCACTAGGTGTCGCTCCAGGCACAAAAATGGCCATAAGGCTGGAGATGGGTCCTCCGCCCAAGGAACCAGCAGGGAAAACTATGCCTTGTTCAAAAGCTCTTAGGGTACCGCTTGCGTAGCACCACAGACCTGGGGCTGCGAGCTTTCCTGCTGCCTTCAGCCTCGACACCACCCTTTCCCACTTGGCGCCGCACCAGGCAAAAAAATGGCCATACGGATGGAGATTGGTCCCACGCCCAAGGAACCAGCAGGGAAAACCAGGCCTTGTTCTAAAGCTTTTTGGGAACCGCTTGCATAGCCACGCAGACCTGGGGGCTGCAGGCTTTCCTGCTGCCTTCAGCCTCGACACAACCCTTTCCCACCTGGCGTCGCGCCAGGCACAAAAATGGCTATACGGCTGGAGATGGGTCCCCCGCCCAAAGAGCCAGCAGGGAAAACTAGGCCTTCTTCTAAAGCTCTTTGGGAAACGCTTGCGTAGCCCCACAGATCTGGGGGCTGCGGACTTTCCTGCTGCCCTCAGCCACCACACCACCCTTTCCCACTTGGCGTCGCGCCAGGCACAAAAATGGCCATATGGCTGGAGATGGGTCCCCCGCACAAGGAACCAGCAGGGAAAACAATGCCTTGTTCTAAAGCTCTTTGGGAACCGCTTGCGTAGCCCCACAGACCTGGGGGCTGCGGGCTTTCCTGCTGCCTTCAGCCTCGACACCACCCTTTCCCACTTGGTGCCACGCCAGGCACACAAACAGCCGTACGGCTGGAGATGCGTCCCACGCCGAAAGAGCCAGCAGGGAAAACTAGGCCTTGTTCTAAAGTTCTTTGGGAACCGCTTGCGTAGCCCCACACACCTGGGGGCTGCGGTCTTTCCTGCTGCCTTCAGCCTCAAAAACACCCTTTCCCACTTGGCGCCGCACCAGGCACAAAAATGGCCATACGGCTGGAGATGGGTCCCCCACCCAAGGAGCCAGCAGGGAAAACTATGTCTTCTTCTAAAGCTCTTTGGGAAACGCTTGCGTAGCCCCACAGACCTGGGGGCTGCGGGCTTTCCTGCTGCCTTCAGCCTCGACACCACCCTTTCCCACTTGGCGCCGGGCCAGGAGCAAAAATGGACATACGGCTGGAGATGGGTCCCCCGCCCAAGGAGCCAGCAGGGAAAACTAGGCCTTGTTCTAAAGCTCTTTGGGAATCACTTGCGTAGCCCCACAGACCTGGGGGCTGCAGGCTTTCCTGCTGCCTTCAGCCTCAATACTACGCTTTCCCACTAGGTGTCGCTCCAGGCACAAAAATGGCCATAAGGCTGGAGATGGGTCCTCCGCCCAAGGAACCAGCAGGGAAAACTATGCCTTGTTCAAAAGCTCTTAGGGTACCGCTTGCGTAGCACCACAGACCTGGGGCTGCGAGCTTTCCTGCTGCCTTCAGCCTCGCAACCACCCTTTCCCACTTGGCGCCGCACCAGGCAAAAAAATGGCCATACGGATGGAGATTGGTCCCACGCCCAAGGAACCAGCAGGGAAAACCAGGCCTTGTTCTAAAGCTTTTTGGGAAACGCTTGCGTAGCCACGCAGACCTGGGGGCTGCGGGCTTTCCTGCTGCCTTCAGCCTCGACACCACCCTTTCCCACTTGGTGCCACGCCAGGCACACAAACAGCCATACGGCTGGAGATGCGTCCCACGCCGAAAGAGCCAGCAGGGAAAACTAGGCCTTGTTCTAAAGTTCTTTGGGAACCGCTTGCGTAGCCCCACACACCTGGGGGCTGCGGTCTTTCCTGCTGCCTTCAGCCTCAAAAACACCCTTTCCCACTTGGCGCCGCACCAGGCACAAAAATGGCCATACGGCTGGAGATGGGTCCCCCACCCAAGGAGCCAGCAGGGAAAACTAGGCCTTGTTCTAAAGCTCTTTGGGAAACGCTTGCGTAGCCCCACAGACCTGGGGGCTGCGGGCTTTCCTGCTGCCTTCAGCCTCGACACCACCCTTTCCCACTTGGCGCCGGGCCAGGAGCAAAAATGGACATACGGCTGGAGATGGGTCCCCCGCCCAAGGAGCCAGCAGGGAAAACTAGGCCTTGTTCTAAAGCTCTTTGGGAATCACTTGCGTAGCCCCACAGACCTGGGGGCTGCAGGCTTTCCTGCTGCCTTCAGCCTCAATACTACGCTTTCCCACTAGGTGTCGCTCCAGGCACAAAAATGGCCATAAGGCTGGAGATGGGTCCTCCGCCCAAGGAACCAGCAGGGAAAACTATGCCTTGTTCAAAAGCTCTTAGGGTACCGCTTGCGTAGCACCACAGACCTGGGGCTGCGAGCTTTCCTGCTGCCTTCAGCCTCGACACCACCCTTTCCCACTTGGCGCCGCACCAGGCAAAAAAATGGCCATACGGATGGAGATTGGTCCCACGCCCAAGGAACCAGCAGGGAAAACCAGGCCTTGTTCTAAAGCTTTTTGGGAAACGCTTGCGTAGCCACGCAGACCTGGGGGCTGCAGGCTTTCCTGCTGCCTTCAGCCTCGACACAACCCTTTCCCACTTGGCGTCGCGCCAGGCACAAAAATGGCTATACGGCTGGAGATGGGTCCCCCGCCCAAAGAGCCAGCAGGGAAAACTAGGCCTTGTTCTAAAGCTCTTTGGGAAACGTTTGTGTAGCCCCACAGACCTGGGGGCTGCGGGCTTTCCTGCTGCCTTCAGCCTCCACACCACACTTTCCCACTTGGCGCCGCGCCAGGAGAAAAATGGACATACGGCTGGAGATGGGTCCCCCTCCCAAGGAGCCAGCAGGGAAAAATATGCCTTGTTCTAAAGCTCTTTGGGAATCACTTGCGTAGCCCCACAGACCTGGGGGCTGCGGGCTTTCCTGCTGCCTTCAGCCTTGACATGACCCTTTCCCACTTGGTGCCACGCCAGGCACAAAAATGGCTATACAGCTGAAGATAGGTCCCCCGCCCAAGGAGCCAGCAGGAAAAACTAGGCCTTGTTCTAAAGCTATTTGGGAACCTCTTGCGTAGCCCCACAGACCTGGGGGATGCGAGCCTTCCTGCTGCCTTCAGCCTCGACACCACCCTTTCCCACTTGGCGCCGCGCGAGGCACAGAAATGGGCATACGGGTCGAGGTAGGTCTACCGCTCAAAGAGCCAACAGAGAAAACTATGCCTTGTTCTAAAGCTCTTTGGGAAACGCTTGCGTAGCCCCACAGACCTGGGGGCTGCGGGCTTTCCTGCTGCCTTCAGCCTCCACACCACCCTTTCCCACTTGGCGCCACGCCAGGCAAAAAAATGGCCATACAGATGGAGATTGGTCCCCCGCCCAAAGACCCAGCAGGGAAAACTAGGCCGTGTTCTAAAGCTCTTTGTGAACCGCTTGCGTAGCACCCACAGACCTGGGGGCTGCGGGCTTTCCTGCTGCCTTCAGCCTCGACACCACCCTTTCCCACTTGGCGTCGCGCCAGGCACAAAAACGGCCATATGGCTGGAGATGGGTCGCCCGCAAAAGGCACCAGGAGGGAAAACAATGCCTTTTTCTAAAGCTCTTTGGGAACCTCTTGCGTAGCCCCACAGACGTGGGGGCTGCGGGCTTTCTTGCTGCCTTCAGCCTCGACACCACCCTTTCCCACTTGGCGCCGCGCCAGGCACAAAAAAAGCCATACGGCTGGAGATGGGTCCCCCGCCCAAGGAGTCAGCAGGGAAATCTATGCCTTGTTTAAAAGCTCTTTGGGAATCACTTGCGTAGCCCCACAGACCTGGGGGCTGCGGAGTTTCCTGCTGCATTCAGCCTTGACATGACCCTTTCCCACTTGGTGCCGCGCCAGGTAGAAAAATGGCTATACGGCTGAAGATAGGTCACGCGCCCAAGGAGCCAGCAGGGAAAACTATGCCTTGTTCTAAAGCTCTTTGGGAACCGCTTGCGTAGCCCCAAAGACCTGGGGGCGGCGGGCCTTCCTGCTGCCTTCAGCCTTGACACCAACCTTTCCCACTTGGCGCCACGCGAGGTACAAAAATGGCCATACGGCTGGAGATGTGTCCTCTGCCCAAAGACCCAGCAGCGAAAACTAGGCCTTGTTCTAAAGCTCTTTGGGAACCGCTTGCGTAGCACCCACAGACCTGGGGGCTGCAGGCTTTCCTGCTGCCTTCAGCCTCAATACTACGCTTTCCCACTAGGTGTCGCTCCAGGCACAAAAATGGCCATACGGCTGGAGATGGGTCCCCCGCCCAAAGAGCCAGCAGGGAAAACTATGCCTTGTTCTAAAGCTCTTTGGAAACGCTTGCGTAGCCCCACACACCTGGGGGCTGCGGGCTTTCCTGCTGCCTTCAGCCTCGACACCACCCTTTCCCACTTGGCGCCGCACCAGGCACAAAAATGGCCATACGGCTGGAGATGGTTCCCGCACCCAAGGAGCCAGCAGGAAAACTGTGCCTTGTTCTAAAGCTCTTTGTGAATCCCTTGCGTAGCCCCACAGACCTGGGGGCTGAGGACTTTCCTGCTGCCTTCAACCTTGACATGACCGTTTCCCACTTGGTGCCGCGCCAGGCACAAAAATGGCTATACGGCTGAAAATATGTCCCCTGCCCAAGGAGCCAGCAGGAAAAACAATGCCTTGTTCTAAAGCTCTTTGGGAACCTCTTGCGTAGCCCCACAGACCTGGGGGCTGCAGGCTTTCCTGCTGCCTTCAGCGTCAAAACCACCCTTTCCCAATTGGCGCCGCGCCAGGCACAGAAATGGGCATACGGATGGAGATTGTTCCCCCGCCCAAAGACCCAGCAGGGAAAACTAGGCCTTGTTCTAAAGCTCTATGGGAACTGCTTGCGTAGCCCCACAGACCTGGGGGCTGCGGGCTTTCCTGCTGCCTTCAGCCTCCACACCACCCTTTCCCACTTGGCACCGCGCCTGGTACAAAAATGGCCAAACGGCTGGAGATGTGTCCCCCGTCCAAAGACCCAGCAGGGAAAACTAGGCCGTGTTCTAAAGGTCTTTGGGAACCGCTTGCGTACCACCCACAGACCTGGGGGCTGCAGGCTTTCCTGCTGCCTTCAGCCTCGACACCACCCTTTCCCACTTGGCGTCGCTCCAGGCACAAAAATGGCCATACGGCTGGAGATGTGTCCCCTGCCCAAAGACCCAGCAGGGAAAACTAGGCCTTGTTCTAAAGCTCTTTGGGAACCGCTTGAGTAGCCCCACAGACCTGGGGGCTGCAGGCTTTCCTGCTGCCTTCAGCCTCAATACTACGCTTTCCCACTAGGTGTCGCTCCAGGCACAAAAATGGCCATACGGCTGAAGATGGGTCCCCCGCCCAAGGAACCAGCAGGGCAAACTAGGCCTTATTCTAAAGCTCTTAGGGAACCGCTTGCGTAGCCCCACAGACCTGGGGGCTGAGGTCTTTCCAGCTGCCTTCAACCTTGACATGACCGTTTCCCACTTGGTGCCGCGTTAGGCACAAAAATGGCTATACGGCTGGAGATGGGTCACCCTCCCAAGGAGCCAGCAGGGAAAACTAGGCCTTGTTCTAAAGCTCTTTGGGAACCGCTTGCGTAGCCCCACACACCTGGGGGCTGCGGGCTTTCCTGCTGCCTTCAGCCTCAAAACCACCCTTTCCCACTTGGCGTCGCGCCAGGCACAAAAACAGCCATATGGCTGGAGATGGGGCGCCCACACAAGGAGCCAGAAGGGAAAACAATGCCTTCTTCTAAAGCTCTTTGAGAAAAGCTTGCGTAGCCCCACAGACCTGGGGGCTGCGGGCTTTCCTGCTGCCTTCAGCCTCCACACCACCCTTTCCCACTTGGCGCCGCGCCAGGCACAAAAATGGCCATATGGCTGGAGATGGGTCTCCCGCACAAGGAGCCAGCAGGGTAAACTAGGCCTTCTTCTAAAGCTCTTTGGGAACCGCTTGCGTAGCCCCACAGACCTGGGGGCTGCGGGCTTTCCTGCTGCCTTCAGCCTCCACACCACCCTTTCCCACTTGGTGCCACGCCAGGCACAAAAACAGCCATACGGCTGGAGATGCGTCCCACGCCGAAAGAACCAGCAGGAAAAACTATGCCTTGTTCTAAAGCTCTGTGGGAAATGCTTGCGTAGCCCCACAGACCTGGGGGCTGCGGGCTTTCCTGCTGCCTTCAGCCTCGACACCACCCTTTCCCACTTGGTGCCGCGCCAGGCACAAAAATGGCTATACGGCTGGAGATGGGTCACCCGCCCAAGGAGCCAGCAGGGAAAACTAGGCCTTGTTCTAAAGCTCTATGGGAACCGCTTGCGTAGCCCCACAGACCTGGGGGCTGCGGGCTTTCCTGCTGCCTTCAGCCTCCACACCACCCTTTCCCACTTGGCGCCGCGCCAGGTACAAAAATGGCCATACGGCTGGAGATGTGTCCCCCGCCCAAAGACCCAGCAGGGAAAACTAGGCCTTGTTCTAAAGCTCTTTGGGAACCGCTTGCGTAGCCCCACAGACTTGGGGGCTGCGGGCTTTCCTGCTGCCTTCAGCCTCGACATCACCCTTTCCCACTTGGCGCCGCGCCAGGCACAAAAATGGCTATGCGGCTGGAGATGGGTCCCCTGCAAAAGGAGCCAGCAGAGTAAACTAGGCCTTGTTCTAAAGCTCTTTGGGAACCGCTTGCATAGCCCCACAGACCTGGGGGCTGCGGGCTTTCCTACTGCCTTCAGCCTCGACACCAGCCTTTCCCACTTGGTGCCACGCCAGGCACAAAAACAGCCATACGGTTGGAGATGGGTCCCCTGCCAAAAGAGCCAGCAGGGAAAACTATGCCTTCTTCTAAAGGTCTTTGGGAACCGCTTGCGTAGCCTCACACACCAGGGTGCTGCGGGCTTTCCTGCTACCTTCAGCCTCCACACCACCCTTTCCCACTTGGCGCCGCGCCAGGCACAAAAATGGCCATATGGCTGGAGATGGGTCTCCCGCACAAGGAGCCAGCAGGGAAAACTATGCCTTCTTCTAAAGCTCTTTGGGAACCGCTTGCGTAGCCCCACAGACCTGGGGGCTGCGGGCTTTCCTGCTGCCTTCAGCCTCGACACCACCCTTTCCCACTTGGCGTCGCGCCAGGCACAAAAATGGCCATACGGCTGGAGGTGGGTCCCCCGCCCAAGGAGCCAGCAGGGAAAACAATGCCTTCCTCTAAAGCTCTTTGGGAACTGCTTGCGTAGCCCCACAGACCTGGGGGCTGCGGGCTTTCCTGCTGCCTTCAGCCTCGACACCACCCTTTCCCACTTGGTACCACGCCAGGCACAAAAACAGACATATGGCTAGAGATGGGTCGCCCGCACAAGGAGCCAGCAGGGAAAGCAATGCCTTCTTCTAAAGCCCTTTGGGAACCGCTTGCGTAGCCCCACAGACCTGGGGGCTGCGGGCTTTCCTGCTGCCTTCAGCCTCGACACCACACTTTCCCACTTGGTGCCGCGCCAGGCACAAGAATGACTATACGGCTGGAGATGGGTCACCCGCCCAAGGAGCCAGTAGGGAAAAATAGGCCTTGTTCTAAAGCTCTATGGGAACCGCTTGCATAGCCCCACAGACCTGGGGGCTGCGGGCTTTTCTGCTGCCTTCAGCCTCAACACCACCCTTTCCCACTTGGCGCCGCGCCAGGTACAAAAATGGCCATACGGCTGGAGATGTGTCCCCCGCTCAAAGACCCAGCAGGGAAAACTAGGCCTTGTTCTAAAGCTCTTTGGCAACCGCTTGCGTAGCACCCACAGACCTGGGGGCTGCAGGCTTTCCTGCTGCCTTCAGCCTCAATACTACGCTTTCCCACTAGGTGTCGCTCCAGGCACAAAAATGGCCATACGGCTGGAGATGGGTCCCCCGCCCAAGGAGCCAGCAGGGAAAAATATGCCTTGTTCTAAAGCTCTTTGGGAACCGCTTGCGTAGCCTCACAGACCTGGGGCTACGAGCTTTTCTGCTGCCTTCAGCCTCGACACCACCCGTTCCCACTTGGCGCCACGCCAGGCACAAAAATGGCCATACGGATAGAGATTGGTCCCACGCCCAAGGAGCCAGCAGGGAAAACCAGGCCTTGTTCTAAAGCTCTTTGGGAACCGCTTGCGTAGCCCCACAGACTTGGGGGCTGCGGGCTTTCCTGCTGCCTTCAGCCTCGACACCACCCTTTCCCACTTGGCGTCGCGCCAGGCACAATAATGGCCATATGGCTGGAGATGGGTCGCCCGCACAAGGAGCCAGCAGGGAAAACTATGCCTTGTTCTAAAGCTCTTTGGGAACCGCTTGCGTAGCCCCACAGACCTGGGGGCTGCGGGCTTTCCTGCTGCCTTCAGCCTTGACACCACCCTTTCCCAATTCGCGTTGCGCCAAGCACAAAAATGGCCATATGGCTGGAGATGGGTCCCCCGCCCAAGGAGCCAGCAGGGAAAACAATGCCTTCTTCTAAAGCTCTTTTGGAACCGCTTCGTAGCCCCACAGACCTGGGGGCTGCGGGCTTTCCTGCTGCCTTCAGCCTCCACACCACCCTTTCCCACTTGGCGTCGCGCCAGGCACAAAAATGGCCATATGGCTGGAGATGGGTCGCCGCACAAGGAGCCAGCAGGGAAAACTATGCCTTGTTCTAAAGCTCTTTGGGAACCGCTTGCGTAGCCCCAAAGACCTGGGGGCTGCGGGCTTTCCTGCTGCCTTCAGCCTCCACACCACCCTTTCCCACTTGGCGCCGTGCCAGGCACAAAAATGGCCATATGGCTGGAGATGGGTCGCCCGCACAAGGAGCCAGCAGGGAAAACAATGCCTTCTTCTAAAGCTCTTTGGGAACCGCTTGCGTAGCCCCAAAGACCTGGGGGCTGCGGGCTTTCCTGCTGCCTTCAGCCTCCACACCACCCTTTCCCACTTGGCGTCGCGCCAGGCACAAAAATGGCCATATGGCTGGAGATGGGTCGCCGCACAAGGAGCCAGCAGGGAAAACTATGCCTTCTTCTAAAGCTCTTTGGGAACCGCTTGCGTAGCCCCACAGACCTGGGGGCTGCGGGCTTTCCTGCTGCCTTCAGCCTCCACACCACCCTTTCCCACTTGGCGTCGCGCCAGGCACAAAAACGGCCATATGGCTGGAGATGGGTCCCCCGCCCAAGGAGCCAGCAGGGAAAACAATGCCTTCTTCTAAAGCTCTTTGGGAACCGCTTGCGTAGCCCCATAGACCTGGGGGCTGCGGGCTTTCCTGCTGCCTTCAACCTCGACACCACCCTTTCCCACTTGGCGCCGCGCCAGGCACAAAAATAGACATACGGCTGGAGATGGGTCACCCGCCCAAAGACCCAGCACGGAAAACAAGGCCTTGTTCTAAAGCTCTTTGGGAACCGCTTGCGTAGCCCCACAGACCTGGGGGCTGAGGGCTTTCCTGCTGCCTTCAGCCTCCACACCACCCTTTCCCACTTGGCGCCGCTCCAGGCACAAAAATGGCCATACGGATGGAGATTGGTCCCACGCCCATGGAGCCAGCAGGGAAAACCAGGCCTTCTTCTAAAGCTCTTTGGGAACCGCTTTCGTAGCCCCACAGACCTGGGGGCTGCGGGCTTTCCTGCTGCCTTCAGCCTCGACACCACCCTTTCCCACTTGGCGTCGTGCCAGGCACAAAAATGGCCATATGGCTGGAGATGTGTCCCCCGCCCAAAGACCCAGCAGGGAAAACTAGGCCTTGTTCTAAAGCTCTTTGGGAATCCCTTGCGTAGCCCCACAGACCTGGGGGCTGAGGGCTTTCCTGCTGCCTTCAACCTTGACATGACCCTTTCCCACTTGGTGCCGCGCCAGGCTCAAAAATGGCTATACGGCTGAAGATAGGTCCCCCTCCCAAGGAGCCAGCAGGAAAAACTAGGCCTTGTTCTAAAGCTATTTGGGAACCTCTTGCGTAGCCCCACAGACCTGGGGGCTGCGGGCCTTCCTCTGCCTTAAGCCTCGACACCACCCTTTCCCACTTGGCGCCGCGCCAGGCACAAAAATGGCCATACGGCTGGAGATGGGTCCCCCGCACAAGTAGCCAGCAGGGAAAACAATGCCTTGTTCTAAAGCTCTGTGGGAACCGCTTGCGTAGCCCCACATACCTGGGGGCTGCAGGCTTTCCTGCTGCCTTCAGCCTCAAAACCACCCTTTTCCAATTGGCGCCGCGCCAGGCACAAAAATGGGCATACGGGTCGAGTTAGGTCCACCGCCCAAAGAGCCAGAAGGGAAAACTATGCCTTGTTCTAAAGCTCTTTGGGAAACGCTTGCGTAGCCCCACAGACCTGGGGGCTGCGGGCTTTCCTGCTGCCTTCAGCCTCCACACCACCCTTTCCCACATGGTGAAGCACCAGGCACAAAAATGTCCATACGGCTGGAGATGGGTCTCCCGCACAAGGAGCCAGCAGGGAAAACAATGCCTTCTTCTAAAGCTCTTTGGGAACCGCTTGCGTAGCCCCATACACCTGGCGGCTGCGGGCTTTCCTGCCGCCTTCAGCCTCGACACCACCCTTTCCCACTTGGCGCCGCACCAGGCATAAAAATGGCCATACGGCTGGAGATGGGTCCCCCACCCAAGGAGCCAGCAGGGAAAAATATGCCTTGTTCTAAAGCTCTTTGGGAACCTCTTGCGTAGCCCCACAGACCTGGGGGCTGCGGGCTTTCCTGCTGCCTTCAGCCTTGACATGACCCTTTCCCACTTGGCGCCGCGCCAGGAGCAAAAACGGCCATATGGCTGGAGATGGGTCCCCCACCCAAGGAGCCAGCAGGAAAACTGTGCCTTGTTCTAAAGCTCTTTGTGAATCCCTTGCGTAGCCCCACAGACCTGGGGGCTGAGGGCTTTCCAGATGCCTTCAACCTTGACATGACCGTTTCCCACTTGGTGCCGCGCCAGGCACAAAAATGGCTATACGGCTTAATATAGGTCCCCTGCCCAAGGAGCCAGCAGGAAAAGCAATGCCTTGTTCTAAAGCTATTTGGGAACCTCTTGCGTAGCCCCACAGACCTGGGGGCTGCAGGCTTTCCTGCTGCCTTCAGCCTCAAAACCACCCTTTCCCAATTGGCGCCGCGCCAGGCACAAAAATGGGCATACGGGTCGAGGTAGGTCCACCGCCCAAAGAGCCAGCAGGAAAAACTATGCCTTGTTCTAAAGCTCTGTGGGAAATGCTTGCGTAGCCCCACAGACCTGGGGGCTGCGGGCTTTCCTGCTGCCTTCAGCCTCGACACCACCCTTTCCCACTTGGTGCCGCGCCAGGCACAAAAATGGCTATACGGCTGGAGATGGGTCACCCGCCCAAGGAGCCAGCAGGGAAAACTAGGCCTTGTTCTAAAGCTCTTTGGGAACCGCTTGCGTAGCCCCACAGACCTGGGGGCTGCGGGCTTTCCTGCTGCCTTCAGCCTCCACACCACCCTTTCCCACTTGGCGCCGCGCCAGGCACAAAAATGGCTATACGGCTGGAGATGGGTCCCCTGCCCAAGGAGCCAGCAGAGTAAACTAGGCCTTGTTCTAAAGCTCTTTGGGAACCGCTTGCATAGCCCCTCAGACCTGGGGGCTGCGGTCTTTCCTACTGCCTTCAGCCTCGACACCACCCTTTCCCACTTGGTGCCACGCCAGGCACAAAAACAGCCATACGGTTGGAGATGGGTCCCCTGCCAAAAGAGCCAGCAGGGAAAACTATGCCTTCTTCTAAAGGTCTTTGGGAACCGCTTGCGTAGCCTCACACACCTGGGTGCTGCGGGCTTTCCTGCTGCCTTCAGCCTCCACACCACCCTTTCCCACTTGGCGTCGCGCCAGGCACAAAAATGGGCATACGGCTGGAGGTGGGTCCCCCGCCCAAGGAGCCAGCAGGGAAAACAATGCCTTCCTCTAAAGCTCTTTGGGAACTGCTTGCGTAGCCCCACAGACCTGGGGGCTGCGGGCTTTCCTGCTGCCTTCAGCCTCGACACCACCCTTTCCCACTTGGTACCACGCCAGGCACAAAAACAGACATATGGCTGGAGATGGGTCGCCCGCACAAGGAGCCAGCAGGGAAAACAATGCCTTCTTCTAAAGCCCTTTGGGAACCGCTTGCGTAGCCCCACAGACCTGGGGGCTGCGGGCTTTCCTGCTGCCTTCAGCCTCGACACCACACTTTCCCACTTGGTGCCGCGCCAGGCACAAGAATGGCTATACGGCTGGAGATGGGTCACCCGCCCAAGGAGCCAGTAGGGAAAACTAGGCCTTGTTCTAAAGCTCTATGGGAACCGCTTGCGTAGCCCCACAGACCTGGGGGCTGCGGGCTTTTCTGCTGCCTTCAGCCTCAACACCACCCTTTCCCACTTGGCGCCGCGCCAGGTACAAAAATGGCCATACGGCTGGAGATGTGTCCCCCGCCCAAAGACCCAGCAAGGAAAACTAGGCCTTGTTCTAAAGCTCTTTGGGAACCGCTTGTGTAGCACCCACAGACCTGGGGGCTGCGGGCTTTCCTGCTGCCTTCAGCCTCGACACCACCCTTTCCCACTAGGTGTCGCTCCAGGCACAAAAATGGCCATATGGCTGGAGATGGGTCGCCCGCACAAGGAGCCAGCAGGGAAAACTATGCCTTCTTCTAAAGCTCTTTGGGAACCGCTTGCGTAGCCCCACAGACCTGGGGGCTGCGGGCTTTCCTGCTGCCTTCAGCCTCGACACCACCATTTCCCACTTGGCGTCGCGCCACGCACAAAAAAGGCCATATGGCTGGAGATGGGTCGCCCGCACAAGGAGCCAGCAGGGAAAAAATGCCTTCTTCTAAAGCTCTTTGGGAACCGCTTGCGTAGCCCCACAGACCTGGGGGCTGCGGGCTTTCCTGCTGCCTTCAGCCTCGACACCACCCTTTCCCACTTGGTACCACGCCAGGCACAAAAACAGACATATGGCTGGAGATGGGTCGCCCGCACAAGGAGCCAGCAGGGAAAACAATGCCTTCTTCTAAAGCCCTTTGGGAACCGCTTGCGTAGCCCCACAGACCTGGGGGCTGCGGGCTTTCCTACTGCCTTCAGCCTCGACACCACACTTTCCCACTTGGTGCCGCGCCAGGCACAAGAATGGCTATACGGCTGGAGATGGGTCACCCGCCCAAGGAGCCAGTAGGGAAAACTAGGCCTTGTTCTAAAGCTCTATGGGAACCGCTTGCGTAGCCCCACAGACCTGGGGGCTGCGGGCTTTTCTGCTGCCTTCAGCCTCAACACCACCCTTTCCCACTTGGCGCCGCGCCAGGTACAAAAATGGCCATACGGCTGGAGATGTGTCCCCCGCCCAAAGACCCAGCAGGGAAAACTAGGCCTTGTTCTAAAGCTCTTTGGGAACCGCTTGTGTAGCACCCACAGACCTGGGGGCTGCGGGCTTTCCTGCTGCCTTCAGCCTCGACACCACCCTTTCCCACTAGGTGTCGCTCCAGGCACAAAAATGGCCATATGGCTGGAGATGGGTCGCCCGCACAAGGAGCCAGCAGGGAAAACTATGCCTTCTTCTAAAGCTATTTGGGAACCGCTTGCGTAGCCCCACAGACCTGGGGGCTGCGGGCTTTCCTGCTGCCTTCAGCCTCGACACCACCATTTCCCACTTGGCGTCGCGCCACGCACAAAAAAGGCCATATGGCTGGAGATGGGTCGCCCGCACAAGGAGCCAGCAGGGAAAAAATGCCTTCTTCTAAAGCTCTTTGGGAACCGCTTGCGTAGCCCCACAGACCTGGGGGCTGCAGGCTTTCCTGCTGCCTTCAGCCTCAAAACCACCCTTTCCCAATTGGCGCCGCGCCAGGCACAAAAATGGGCATACGGGTCGAGGTAGGTCCACCGCCCAAAGAGCCAGCAGGAAAAACTATGCCTTGTTCTAAAGCTCTGTGGGAAATGCTCGCGTAGCCCCACAGACCTGGGGGCTGCGGGCTTTCCTGCTGCCTTCAGCCTCGACACCACCCTTTCCCACTTGGTGCCGCGCCAGGCACAAAAATGGCTATACGGCTGGAGATGGGTCACCCGCCCAAGGAGCCAGCAGGGAAAACTAGGCCTTGTTCTAAAGCTCTATGGGAACCGCTTGCGTAGCCCCACAGACCTGGGGGCTGCGGGCTTTCCTGCTGCCTTCAGCCTCCACACCACCCTTTCCCACTTGGCGCCGCGCCAGGTACAAAAATGGCCATACGGCTGGAGATGTGTCCCCCGCCCAAAGACCCAGCAGGGAAAACTAGGCCTTGTTCTAAAGCTCTTTGGGAACCGCTTGCGTAGCCCCACAGACTTGGGGGCTGCGGGCTTTCCTGCTGCCTTCAGCCTCGACATCACCCTTTCCCACTTGGCGCCGCGCCAGGCACAAAAATGGCTATGCGGCTTGAGATGGGTCCCCTGCAAAAGGAGCCAGCAGAGTAAACTAGGCCTTGTTCTAAAGCTCTTTGGGAACCGCTTGCATAGCCCCACAGACCTGGGGGCTGCGGGCTTTCCTACTGCCTTCAGCCTCGACACCACCCTTTCCCACTTGGTGCCACGCCAGGCACAAAAACAGCCATACGGTTGGAGATGGGTCCCCTGCCAAAAGAGCCAGCAGGGAAAACTATGCCTTCTTCTAAAGGTCTTTGGGAACCGCTTGCGTAGCCTCACACACCAGGGTGCTGCGGGCTTTCCTGCTACCTTCAGCCTCCACACCACCCTTTCCCACTTGGCGCCGCGCCAGGCACAAAAATGGCCATATGGCTGGAGATGGGTCTCCCGCACAAGGAGCCAGCAGGGAAAACTATGCCTTCTTCTAAAGCTCTTTGGGAACCGCTTGCGTAGCCCCACAGACCTGGGGGCTGCGGGCTTTCCTGCTGCCTTCAGCCTAGACACCACCCTTTCCCACTTGGCGTGCGCCAGGCACAAAAATGGCCATACGGCTGGAGGTGGGTCCCCCGCCCAAGGAGCCAGCAGGGAAAACTATGCCTTGTTCTAAAGCTCTTTGGGAACTGCTTGCGTAGCCCCACAGACCTGGGGGCTGCGGGCTTTCCTGCTGCCTTCAGCCTCGACACCACCCTTTCCCACTTGGTACCACGCCAGGCACAAAAACAGACATATGGCTAGAGATGGGTCGCCCGCACAAGGAGCCAGCAGGGAAAGCAATGCCTTCTTCTAAAGCCCTTTGGGAACCGCTTGCGTAGCCCCACAGACCTGGGGGCTGCGGGCTTTCCTGCTGCCTTCAGCCTCGACACCACACTTTCCCACTTGGTGCCGCGCCAGGCACAAGAATGACTATACGGCTGGAGATGGGTCACCCGCCCAAGGAGCCAGTAGGGAAAAATAGGCCTTGTTCTAAAGCTCTATGGGAACCGCTTGCATAGCCCCACAGACCTGGGGGCTGCGGGCTTTTCTGCTGCCTTCAGCCTCAACACCACCCTTTCCCACTTGGCGCCGCGCCAGGTACAAAAATGGCCATACGGCTGGAGATGTGTCCCCCGCTCAAAGACCCAGCAGGGAAAACTAGGCCTTGTTCTAAAGCTCTTTGGCAACCGCTTGCGTAGCACCCACAGACCTGGGGGCTGCAGGCTTTCCTGCTGCCTTCAGCCTCAATACTACGCTTTCCCACTAGGTGTCGCTCCAGGCACAAAAATGGCCATACGGCTGGAGATGGGTCCCCCGCCCAAGGAGCCAGCAGGGAAAAATATGCCTTGTTCTAAAGCTCTTTGGGAACCGCTTGCGTAGCCTCACAGACCTGGGGCTACGAGCTTTTCTGCTGCCTTCAGCCTCGACACCACCCGTTCCCACTTGGCGCCACGCCAGGCACAAAAATGGCCATACGGATAGAGATTGGTCCCACGCCCAAGGAGCCAGCAGGGAAAACCAGGCCTTGTTCTAAAGCTCTTTGGGAACCGCTTGCGTAGCCCCACAGACTTGGGGGCTGCGGGCTTTCCTGCTGCCTTCAGCCTCGACACCACCCTTTCCCACTTGGCGTCGCGCCAGGCACAATAATGGCCATATGGCTGGAGATGGGTCGCCCGCACAAGGAGCCAGCAGGGAAAACTATGCCTTGTTCTAAAGCTCTTTGGGAACCGCTTGCATAGCCCCACAGACCTGGGGGCTGCGGGCTTTCCTGCTGCCTTCAGCCTTGACACCACCCTTTCCCACTTCGCGTTGCGCCAAGCACAAAAATGGCCATATGGCTGGAGATGGGTCCCCCGCCCAAGGAGCCAGCAGGGAAAACAATGCCTTCTTCTAAAGCTCTTTTGGAACCGCTTCGTAGCCCCACAGACCTGGGGGCTGCGGGCTTTCCTGCTGCCTTCAGCCTCCACACCACCCTTTCCCACTTGGCGTCGCGCCAGGCACAAAAATGGCCATATGGCTGGAGATGGGTCGCCGCACAAGGAGCCAGCAGGGAAAACTATGCCTTGTTCTAAAGCTCTTTGGGAACCGCTTGCGTAGCCCCAAAGACCTGGGGGCTGCGGGCTTTCCTGCTGCCTTCAGCCTCCACACCACCCTTTCCCACTTGGCGCCGTGCCAGGCACAAAAATGGCCATATGGCTGGAGATGGGTCGCCCGCACAAGGAGCCAGCAGGGAAAACAATGCCTTCTTCTAAAGCTCTTTGGGAACCGCTTGCGTAGCCCCAAAGACCTGGGGGCTGCGGGCTTTCCTGCTGCCTTCAGCCTCCACACCACCCTTTCCCACTTGGCGCCGCGCCAGGCACAAAAATGGCCATATGTCTGGAGATGGGTCGCCGCACAAGGAGCCAGCAGGGAAAACTATGCCTTCTTCTAAAGCTCTTTGGGAACCGCTTGCGTAGCCCCACAGACCTGGGGGCTGCGGGCTTTCCTGCTGCCTTCAGCCTCCACACCACCCTTTCCCACTTGGCGTCGCGCCAGGCACAAAAACGGCCATATGGCTGGAGATGGGTCCCACGCCCAAGGAGCCAGCAGGGAAAACAATGCCTTCTTCTAAAGCTCTTTGGGAACCGCTTGCGTAGCCCCATAGACCTGGGGGCTGCGGGCTTTCCTGCTGCCTTCAACCTCGACACCACCCTTTCCCACTTGGCGCCGCGCCAGGCACAAAAATAGACATACGGCTGGAGATGGGTCACCCGCCCAAAGACCCAGCACGGAAAACAAGGCCTTGTTCTAAAGCTCTTTGGGAACCGCTTGCGTAGCCCCACAGACCTGGGGGCTGAGGGCTTTCCTGCTGCCTTCAGCCTCCACACCACCCTTTCCCACTTGGCGCCGCTCCAGGCACAAAAATGGCCATACGGATGGAGATTGGTCCCACGCCCATGGAGCCAGCAGGGAAAACCAGGCCTTCTTCTAAAGCTCTTTGGGAACCGCTTTCGTAGCCCCACAGACCTGGGGGCTGAGGGCTTTCCTGCTGCCTTCAACCTTGACATGACCCTTTCCCACTTGGTGCCGCGCCAGGCTCAAAAATGGCTATACGGCTGAAGATAGGTCCCCCTCCCAAGGAGCCAGCAGGAAAAACTAGGCCTTGTTCTAAAGCTATTTGGGAACCTCTTGCGTAGCCCCACAGACCTGGGGGCTGCGGGCCTTCCTCTGCCTTAAGCCTCGACACCACCCTTTCCCACTTGGCGCCGCGCCAGGCACAAAAATGGCCATACGGCTGGAGATGGGTCCCCCGCACAAGTAGCCAGCAGGGAAAACAATGCCTTGTTCTAAAGCTCTGTGGGAACCGCTTGCGTAGCCCCACATACCTGGGGGCTGCAGGCTTTCCTGCTGCCTTCAGCCTCAAAACCACCCTTTTCCAATTGGCGCCGCGCCAGGCACAAAAATGGGCATACGGGTCGAGTTAGGTCCACCGCCCAAAGAGCCAGAAGGGAAAACTATGCCTTGTTCTAAAGCTCTGTGGGAACCGCTTGCGTAGCACCCACAGACCTGGGGGCTGCAGGCTTTCCTGCTGCCTTCAGCCTCAATACTATGCTTTCCCACTTGGTGCCACGCCAGGCACAAAAACAGCCATACGGCTGGAGATGGGTCCCCCGCCCAAAGAGCCAGCAGGGAAAACTATGCCTTGTTCTAAAGCTCTTTGGGAAACGCTTGCGTAGCCCCACAGACCTGGGGGCTGCGGGCTTTCCTGCTGCCTTCAGCCTCCACACCACCCTTTCCCACATGGTGAAGCACCAGGCACAAAAATGTCCATATGGCTGGAGATGGGTCTCCCGCACAAGGAGCCAGCAGGGAAAACAATGCCTTCTTCTAAAGCTCTTTGGGAACCTCTTGCGTAGCCCCACAGACCTGGGGGCTGCGGGCTTTCCTGCTGCCTTCAGCCTTGACATGACCCTTTCCCACTTGGCGCCGCGCCAGGAGCAAAAACGGCCATATGGCTGGAGATGGGTCCCCCACCCAAGGAGCCAGCAGGAAAACTGTGCCTTGTTCTAAAGCTCTTTGTGAATCCCTTGCGTAGCCCCACAGACCTGGGGGCTGAGGGCTTTCCAGATGCCTTCAACCTTGACATGACCGTTTCCCACTTGGTGCCGCGCCAGGCACAAAAATGGCTATACGGCTTAATATAGGTCCCCTGCCCAAGGAGCCAGCAGGAAAAGCAATGCCTTGTTCTAAAGCTATTTGGGAACCTCTTGCGTAGCCCCACAGACCTGGGGGCTGCAGGCTTTCCTGCTGCCTTCAGCCTCAAAACCACCCTTTCCCAATTGGCGCCGCGCCAGGCACAAAAATGGGCATACGGGTCGAGGTAGGTCCACCGCCCAAAGAGCCAGCAGGAAAAACTATGCCTTGTTCTAAAGCTCTGTGGGAAATGCTTGCGTAGCCCCACAGACCTGGGGGCTGCGGGCTTTCCTGCTGCCTTCAGCCTCGACACCACCCTTTCCCACTTGGCGCCGCGCCAGGCACAAAAATGGCTATACGGCTGGAGATGGGTCCCCTGCCCAAGGAGCCAGCAGAGTAAACTAGGCCTTGTTCTAAAGCTCTTTGGGAACCGCTTGCATAGCCCCTCAGACCTGGGGGCTGCGGTCTTTCCTACTGCCTTCAGCCTCGACACCACCCTTTCCCACTTGGTGCCACGCCAGGCACAAAAACAGCCATACGGTTGGAGATGGGTCCCCTGCCAAAAGAGCCAGCAGGGAAAACTATGCCTTCTTCTAAAGGTCTTTGGGAACCGCTTGCGTAGCCTCACACACCTGGGTGCTGCGGGCTTTCCTGCTGCCTTCAGCCTCCACACCACCCTTTCCCACTTGGCGTCGCGCCAGGCACAAAAATGGGCATACGGCTGGAGGTGGGTCCCCCGCCCAAGGAGCCAGCAGGGAAAACAATGCCTTCCTCTAAAGCTCTTTGGGAACTGCTTGCGTAGCCCCACAGACCTGGGGGCTGCGGGCTTTCCTGCTGCCTTCAGCCTCGACACCACCCTTTCCCACTTGGTACCACGCCAGGCACAAAAACAGACATATGGCTGGAGATGGGTCGCCCGCACAAGGAGCCAGCAGGGAAAACAATGCCTTCTTCTAAAGCCCTTTGGGAACCGCTTGCGTAGCCCCACAGACCTGGGGGCTGCGGGCTTTCCTGCTGCCTTCAGCCTCGACACCACACTTTCCCACTTGGTGCCGCGCCAGGCACAAGAATGGCTATACGGCTGGAGATGGGTCACCCGCCCAAGGAGCCAGTAGGGAAAACTAGGCCTTGTTCTAAAGCTCTATGGGAACCGCTTGCGTAGCCCCACAGACCTGGGGGCTGCGGGCTTTTCTGCTGCCTTCAGCCTCAACACCACCCTTTCCCACTTGGCGCCGCGCCAGGTACAAAAATGGCCATACGGCTGGAGATGTGTCCCCCGCCCAAAGACCCAGCAAGGAAAACTAGGCCTTGTTCTAAAGCTCTTTGGGAACCGCTTGTGTAGCACCCACAGACCTGGGGGCTGCGGGCTTTCCTGCTGCCTTCAGCCTCGACACCACCCTTTCCCACTAGGTGTCGCTCCAGGCACAAAAATGGCCATATGGCTGGAGATGGGTCGCCCGCACAAGGAGCCAGCAGGGAAAACTATGCCTTCTTCTAAAGCTCTTTGGGAACCGCTTGCGTAGCCCCACAGACCTGGGGGCTGCGGGCTTTCCTGCTGCCTTCAGCCTCGACACCACCATTTCCCACTTGGCGTCGCGCCACGCACAAAAAAGGCCATATGGCTGGAGATGGGTCGCCCGCACAAGGAGCCAGCAGGGAAAAAATGCCTTCTTCTAAAGCTCTTTGGGAACCGCTTGCGTAGCCCCACAGACCTGGGGGCTGCGGGCTTTCCTGCTGCCTTCAGCCTCGACACCACCCTTTCCCACTTGGTACCACGCCAGGCACAAAAACAGACATATGGCTGGAGATGGGTCGCCCGCACAAGGAGCCAGCAGGGAAAACAATGCCTTCTTCTAAAGCCCTTTGGGAACCGCTTGCGTAGCCCCACAGACCTGGGGGCTGCGGGCTTTCCTGCTGCCTTCAGCCTCGACACCACACTTTCCCACTTGGTGCCGCGCCAGGCACAAGAATGGCTATACGGCTGGAGATGGGTCACCCGCCCAAGGAGCCAGTAGGGAAAACTAGGCCTTGTTCTAAAGCTCTATGGGAACCGCTTGCGTAGCCCCACAGACCTGGGGGCTGCGGGCTTTTCTGCTGCCTTCAGCCTCAACACCACCCTTTCCCACTTGGCGCCGCGCCAGGTACAAAAATGGCCATACGGCTGGAGATGTGTCCCCCGCCCAAAGACCCAGCAGGGAAAACTAGGCCTTGTTCTAAAGCTCTTTGGGAACCGCTTGTGTAGCACCCACAGACCTGGGGGCTGCGGGCTTTCCTGCTGCCTTCAGCCTCGACACCACCCTTTCCCACTAGGTGTCGCTCCAGGCACAAAAATGGCCATATGGCTGGAGATGGGTCGCCCGCACAAGGAGCCAGCAGGGAAAACTATGCCTTCTTCTAAAGCTCTTTGGGAACCGCTTGCGTAGCCCCACAGACCTGGGGGCTGCGGGCTTTCCTGCTGCCTTCAGCCTCGACACCACCATTTCCCACTTGGCGTCGCGCCACGCACAAAAAAGGCCATATGGCTGGAGATGGGTCGCCCGCACAAGGAGCCAGCAGGGAAAAAATGCCTTCTTCTAAAGCTCTTTGGGAACCGCTTGCGTAGCCCCACAGACCTGGGGGCTGCGGGCTTTCCTGCTGCCTTCAGCCTCGACACCACCCTTTCCCACTTGGTGCCGCGCCAGGCACAAAAATGGCTATACGGCTGGGGATGGGTCCCCCGCCCAAGGAACCAGCAGGGAAAATTAGGCCTTGTTCTAAAGCTCTTTGGGAACCGCTTGCGTAGCCCCACAGACCTGGGGGCTGCGGGCTTTCCTGCTGCCTTCAGCCTCCACACCACCCTTTCCCACTTGGTGCCACGCCAGGCACAAAAATGGCCATACGGCTGGAGATGGGTCTCCCGCACAATGAGCCAGCAGGGTAAACTAGGCCTTATTCTAAAGCTCTTTGGGAACCGCTTGCGTAGCCCCACAGACCTGGGGGCTGCGGGCTTTCCTACTGCCTTCAGCCTCGACACCACCCTTTCCCACTTCGCGTTGCGCCAAGCACAAAAATGGCCATATGGCTGGAGATGGGTCCCCCGCCCAAGGAGCCAGCAGGGAAAACAATGCCTTCTTCTAAAGCTCTTTTGGAACCGCTTCGTAGCCCCACAGACCTGGGGGCTGCGGACTTTCCTGCTGCCTTCAGCCTCCACACCACCCTTTCCCACTTGGCGTCGCGCCAGGCACAAAAATGGCCATATGGCTGGAGATGGGTCGCCCGCACAAGGAGCCAGCAGGGAAAACTATGCCTTGTTCTAAAGCTCTTTGGGAACCGCTTGCGTAGCCCCAAAGACCTGGGGGCTGCGGGCTTTCCTGCTGCCTTCAGCCTCCACACCACCCTTTCCCACTTGGCGCCGTGCCAGGCACAAAAATGGCCATATGGCTGGAGATGGGTCGCCCGCACAAGGAGCCAGCAGGGAAAACAATGCCTTCTTCTAAAGCTCTTTGGGAACCGCTTGCGTAGCCCCACAGACCTGGGGGCTGCGGGCTTTCCTGCTGCCTTCAGCCTCCACACCACCCTTTCCCACTTGGCGTCGCGCCAGGCACAAAAACGGCCATATGGCTGGAGATGGGTCGCCCGCACAAGGAGCCAGCAGGGAAAACTATGCCTTGTTCTAAAGCTCTTTGGGAACCGCTTGCGTAGCCCCACAGACCTGGGGGCTGCGGGCTTTCCTGCTGCCTTCAGCCTCCACACCACCCTTTCCCACTTGGCGCCGCGCCAGGCACAAAAATGGCCATATGGCTGGAGATGGGTCTCCCGCACAAGGAGCCAGCAGGGTAAACTAGGCCTTCTTCTAAAGCTCTTTGGGAACCGCTTGCGTAGCCCCACAGACCTGGGGGCTGCGGGCTTTCCTGCTGCCTTCAGCCTCCACACCACCCTTTCCCACTTGGTGCCACGCCAGGCACAAAAACAGCCATACGGCTGGAGATGCGTCCCACGCCGAAAGAACCAGCAGGAAAAACTATGCCTTGTTCTAAAGCTCTTTGGGAAACGCTTGCGTGGCCCCATACACCTGGGGGCTGCGGGCTTTCCTGCCGCCTTCAGCCTCGACACCACCCTTTCCCACTTGGCGTCGCGCCAGGCACAAAAATGGCCATACGGCTGGAGATGGGTCCCCCACCCAAGGAGCCAGCAGGGAAAAATATGCCTTGTTCTAAAGCTCTTTGGGAACCTCTTGCGTAGCCCCACAGACCTGGGGGCTGCGGGCTTTCCTGCTGCCTTCAGCCTCCACACCACCCTTTCCCACTTGGCGCCGCGCCAGGAGCAAAAACGGCCATACGGCTGGAGATGGGTCCCCCACCCATGGAGCCAGCAGGAAAACTATGCCTTGTTCTAAAGCTCTTTGTGAATCCCTTGCGTAGCCCCACAGACCTGGGGGCTGAGGGCTTTCCAGATGCCTTCAACCTTGACATGACCGTTTCCCACTTGGTGCCGCGCCAGGCACAAAAATGGCTATACGGCTTAATATAGGTCCCCTGCCCAAGGAGCCAGCAGGAAAAGCAATGCCTTGTTCTAAAGCTCTTTGGGAACCGCTTGCGTAGCCCCACAGACCTGGGGGCTGCGGGCTTTCCTGCCGCCTTCAGCCTCGACACCACCCTTTCCCACTTGGCGTCGCGCCAGGCACAAAAATGGCCATACGGCTGGAGGTGGGTCCCCCGCCCAAGGAGCCAGCAGGGAAAACAATGCCTTCCTCTAAAGCTCTTTGGGAACTGCTTGCGTAGCCCCACAGACCTGGGGGCTGCGGGCTTTCCTGCTGCCTTCAGCCTCGACACCACCCTTTCCCACTTGGTACCACGCCAGGCACAAAAACAGACATATGGCTAGAGATGGGTCGCCCGCACAAGGAGCCAGCAGGGAAAGCAATGCCTTCTTCTAAAGCCCTTTGGGAACCGCTTGCGTAGCCCCACAGACCTGGGGGCTGCGGGCTTTCCTGCTGCCTTCAGCCTCGACACCACACTTTCCCACTTGGTGCCGCGCCAGGCACAAGAATGACTATACGGCTGGAGATGGGTCACCCGCCCAAGGAGCCAGTAGGGAAAACTAGGCCTTGTTCTAAAGCTCTATGGGAACCGCTTGCGTAGCCCCACAGACCTGGGGGCTGCGGGCTTTTCTGCTGCCTTCAGCCTCAACACCACACTTTCCCACTTGGTGCCGCGCCAGGCACAAGAATGACTATACGGCTGGAGATGGGTCACCCGCTCAAAGACCCAGCAGGGAAAACTAGGCCTTGTTCTAAAGCTCTTTGGCAACCGCTTGCGTAGCACCCACAGACCTGGGGGCTGCAGGCTTTCCTGCTGCCTTCAGCCTCAATACTACGCTTTCCCACTAGGTGTCGCTCCAGGCACAAAAATGGCCATACGGCTGGAGATGGGTCCCCCGCCCAAGGAGCCAGCAGGGAAAAATATGCCTTGTTCTAAAGCTCTTTGGGAACCGCTTGCGTAGCCTCACAGACCTGGGGCTACGAGCTTTTCTGCTGCCTTCAGCCTCGACACCACCCGTTCCCACTTGGCGCCACGCCAGGCACAAAAATGGCCATACGGATAGAGATTGGTCCCACGCCCAAGGAGCCAGCAGGGAAAACCAGGCCTTGTTCTAAAGCTCTTTGGGAACCGCTTGCGTAGCCCCACAGACTTGGGGGCTGCGGGCTTTCCTGCTGCCTTCAGCCTCGACACCACCCTTTCCCACTTGGCGTCGCGCCAGGCACAATAATGGCCATATGGCTGGAGATGGGTCGCCCGCACAAGGAGCCAGCAGGGAAAACTATGCCTTGTTCTAAAGCTCTTTGGGAACCGCTTGCGTAGCCCCACAGACCTGGGGGCTGCGGGCTTTCCTGCTGCCTTCAGCCTTGACACCACCCTTTCCCACTTCGCGTTGCGCCAAGCACAAAAATGGCCATATGGCTGGAGATGGGTCCCCCGCCCAAGGAGCCAGCAGGGAAAACAATGCCTTCTTCTAAAGCTCTTTTGGAACCGCTTCGTAGCCCCAAAGACCTGGGGGCTGCGGGCTTTCCTGCTGCCTTCAGCCTCCACACCACCCTTTCCCACTTGGCGTCGCGCCAGGCACAAAAATGGCCATATGGCTGGAGATGGGTCGCCGCACAAGGAGCCAGCAGGGAAAACTATGCCTTGTTCTAAAGCTCTTTGGGAACCGCTTGCGTAGCCCCAAAGACCTGGGGGCTGCGGGCTTTCCTGCTGCTTTCAGCCTCCACACCACCCTTTCCCACTTGGCGCCGTGCCAGGCACAAAAATGGCCATATGGCTGGAGATGGGTCCCCTGCCCAAGGAGCCAGCAGGGAAAACAATGCCTTCTTCTAAAGCTCTTTGGGAACCGCTTGCGTAGCCCCATAGACCTGGGGGCTGCGGGCTTTCCTGCTGCCTTCAACCTCGACACCACCCTTTCCCACTTGGCGCCGCGCCAGGCACAAAAATAGACATACGGCTGGAGATGGGTCACCCGCCCAAGGAGCCAGCAGGGAAAACTAGGCCTTGTTCTAAAACTCTATGGTAACCGCTTGCGTAGCCCCACAGACCTGGGGGCTGCGGGCTTTTCTGCTGCCTTCAGCCTCCACGCCACCCTTTCCCACTTGGCGTCGCGCCAGGTACAAAAATGGCCATACGGCTGGAGATGTGTCCCCCGCCGAAAGACCCAGCACGGAAAACAAGGCCTTGTTCTAAAGCTCTTTGGGAACCGCTTGCGTAGCCCCACAGACCTGGGGGCTGAGGGCTTTCCTGCTGCCTTCAGCCTCCACACCACCCTTTCCCACTTGGCGCCGCTCCAGGCACAAAAATGGCCATACGGATGGAGATTGGTCCCACGCCCATGGAGCCAGCAGGGAAAACCAGGCCTTCTTCTAAAGCTCTTTGGGAACCGCTTTCGTAGCCCCACAGACCTGGGGGCTGCGGGCCTTCCTGCTGCCTTCAGCCTCGACACCACCCTTTCCCACTTGGCGCCGCGCGAGGCACAGAAATGGGCATACGGGTCGAGATAGGTCTACTGCTCAAAGAGCCAACAGAGAAAACTATGCCTTGTTCTAAAGCTCTTTGGGAAACGCTTGCGTAGCCCCACAGACCTGGGGGCTGCGGGCTTTCCTGCTGCCTTCAGCCTCCACACCACCCTTTCCCACTTGGCGCCACGCCAGGCAAAAAAATGGCCATACGGATGGAGATTGGTCCCCCGCCGAAAGACCCAGCAGGGAAAACTAGGCCGTGTTCTAAAGCTCTTTGTGAACCGCTTGCGTAGCACCCACAGACCTGGGGGCTGCGGGCTTTCCTGCTGCCTTCAGCCTCGACACCACCCTTTCCCACTTGGCGTCGCGCCAGGCACAAAAACGGCCATATGGCTGGAGATGGGTCGCCCGCAAAAGGCACCAGCAGGGAAAACAATGCCTTTTTCTAAAGCTCTTTGGGAACCTCTTGCGTAGCCCCACAGACGTGGGGGCTGCGGGCTTTCCTGCTGCCTTCAGCCTCGACACCACCCTTTCCCACTTGGCGCCGCGCCAGGCACAAAAAAAGCCATACGGCTGGAGATGGGTCCCCCGCCCAAGGAGTCAGCAGGGAAATCTATGCCTTGTTTAAAAGCTCTTTGGGAATCATTTGCGTAGCCCCACAGACCTGGGGGCTGCGGAGTTTCCTGCTGCCTTCAGCCTCGACACCACCCTTTCCCACTTGGCGCCGCACCAGGCACAAAAACGGCCATATGGCTGGAGATCGGTCGCCCGCCCAAGGAGCCAGCAGGGAAAACAATGCCTTCTTCTAAAGCTCTTTGGGAACCTCTTGCGTAGCCACACAGACCTGGGGGCTGCGGGCTTTCCTGCTGCCTTCAGCCTCGACACCACCCTTTCCCACTTGGTGCCACGCCAGACACAAAAACCGCCATACGGCTGGAGATGTGTCCCCCGCCCAAAGACCCAGCAGGAAAAACTTGGCCTTGTTCTAAAGCTATTTGTGAATCCCTTGCGTAGCCCCACAGACCTGGGGGCTGAGGGCTTTCCAGCTGCCTTCAACCTTGACATGACCGTTTCCCACTTGGTGCCGTGCCAGGCACAAAAATGGCTATACGGCTGAAGATAGGTCCCTTGCCCAAGGAGCCAGCAGGAAAAACAATGCCTTGTTCTAAAGCTCTGTGGGAAACGCTTGCGTAGCCCCACAGACCTGGGGGCTGCGGGCTTTCCTGCTGCCTTCAGCCTCCACACCACCCTTTCCCACTTGGCGCCGCGCCAGGCACAAAAATGGCCATACGGATGGAGATTGTTCCCCCGCCCAAAGACCCAGCAGGGAAAACCAGGCTTTGTTCTAAAGCTCTTTGGGAACCGCTTGCGTAGCCCCACAGACCTGGGGGCTGCGGGCTTTCCTGCTGCCTTCAGCCTCGACACCACCCTTTCCCACTTGGCGCCGCACCAGGCACAAAAATGGCCATACGGCTGGAGATGGGTCCCCCACCCAAGCAGCCAGCAGGGAAAAATATGCCTTGTTCTAAAGCTCTTTGGGAACCTCTTGCATAGCCCCACAGACCTGCGGGCTACGGCCTTTCCTGCTGCCTTCAGCCTCGACACCACCCTTTCCCACTTGGCGCCGCGCCAGGAGCAAAAATGGCCATACGGCTGGAGATGGGTCCCCCACCCAAGGAGCCAGCAGGAAAACTATGCCTTGTTCTAAAGCTCTTTGTGAATCCCTTGCGTAGCCCCACAGACCTGGGGGCTGAGGTCTTTCCAGCTGCCTTCAACCTTGACATGACCGTTTCCCAATTGGCGCCGCGCCAGGCACAAAAATGGGCATACGGGTCGAGGTAGGTCCACCGCCCAAAGAGCCAGCAGGAAAAACTATGCCTTGTTCTAAAGCTCTGTTGGAACCGCTTTCGTAGCCCCACAGACCTGGGGGCTGCGGGCTTTCCTGCTGCCTTCAGCCTCGACACCACCCTTTCCCACTTGGTGCCGCGTTAGGCACAAAAATGGCTATACGGCTGGAGATGGGTCACCCTCCCAAGGAGCCAGCAGGGAAAACTAGGCCTTGTTCTAAAGCTCTTTGGGAACCGCTTGCGTAGCCCCACACACCTGGGGGCTGCGGGCTTTCCTGCTGCCTTCAGCCTCAAAACCACCCTTTCCCACTTGGCGTCGCGCCAGGCACAAAAACAGCCATATGGCTGGAGATGGGGCGCCCACACAAGGAGCCAGCAGGGAAAACAATGCCTTCTTCTAAAGCTCTTTGAGAAAAGCTTGCGTAGCCCCACAGACCTGGGGGCTGCGGGCTTTCCTGCTGCCTTCAGCCTCCACACCACCCTTTCCCACTTGGCGCCGCGCCAGGCACAAAAATGGCCATATGGCTGGAGATGGGTCTCCCGCACAAGGAGCCAGCAGGGTAAACTAGGCCTTCTTCTAAAGCTCTTTGGGAACCGCTTGCGTAGCCCCACAGACCTGGGGGCTGCGGGCTTTCCTGCTGCCTTCAGCCTCCACACCACCCTTTCCCACTTGGTGCCACGCCAGGCACAAAAACAGCCATACGGCTGGAGATGCGTCCCACGCCGAAAGAACCAGCAGGAAAAACTATGCCTTGTTCTAAAGCTCTTTGGGAAACGCTTGCGTGGCCCCATACACCTGGGGGCTGCGGGCTTTCCTGCCGCCTTCAGCCTCGACACCACCCTTTCCCACTTGGCGTCGCGCCAGGCACAAAAATGGCCATACGGCTGGAGATGGGTCCCCCACCCAAGGAGCCAGCAGGGAAAAATATGCCTTGTTCTAAAGCTCTTTGGGAACCTCTTGCGTAGCCCCACAGACCTGGGGGCTGCGGGCTTTCCTGCTGCCTTCAGCCTCCACACCACCCTTTCCCACTTGGCGCCGCGCCAGGAGCAAAAACGGCCATACGGCTGGAGATGGGTCCCCCACCCAAGGAGCCAGCAGTAAAACTATGCCTTGTTCTAAAGCTCTTTGTGAATCCCTTGCGTAGCCCCACAGACCTGGGGGCTGAGGGCTTTCCAGATGCCTTCAACCTTGACATGACCGTTTCCCACTTGGTGCCGCGCCAGGCACAAAAATGGCTATACGGCTTAATATAGGTCCCCTGCCCAAGGAGCCAGCAGGAAAAGCAATGCCTTGTTCTAAAGCTATTTGGGAACCTCTTGCGTAGCCCCACAGACCTGGGGGCTGCAGGCTTTCCTGCTGCCTTCAGCCTCAAAACCACCCTTTCCCAATTGGCGCCGCGCCAGGCACAAAAATGGGCATACGGGTCGAGGTAAGTCCACCGCCCAAAGAGCCAGCAGGAAAAACTATGCCTTGTTCTAAAGCTCTGTGGGAAATGCTTGCGTAGCCCCACAGACCTGGGGGCTGCGGGCTTTCCTGCTGCCTTCAGCCTCGACACCACCCTTTCCCACTTGGTGCCGCGCCAGGCACAAAAATGGCTATACGGCTGGAGATGGGTCACCCGCCCAAGGAGCCAGCAGGGAAAACTAGGCCTTGTTCTAAAGCTCTATGGGAACCGCTTGCGTAGCCCCACAGACCTGGGGGCTGCGGGCTTTCCTGCTGCCTTCAGCCTCCACACCACCCTTTCCCAGTTGGCGCCGCGCCAGGTACAAAAATGGCCATACGGCTGGAGATGTGTCCCCCGCCCAAAGACCCAGCAGGGAAAACTAGGCCTTGTTCTAAAGCTCTTTGGGAACCGCTTGCGTAGCCCCACAGACTTGGGGGCTGCGGGCTTTCCTGCTGCCTTCAGCCTCGACATCACCCTTTCCCACTTGGCGCCGCGCCAGGCACAAAAATGGCTATACGGCTGGAGATGGGTCCCCTGCAAAAGGAGCCAGCAGAGTAAACTAGGCCTTGTTCTAAAGCTCTTTGGGAACCGCTTGCATAGCCCCACAGACCTGGGGGCTGCGGGCTTTCCTACTGCCTTCAGCCTCGACACCACCCTTTCCCACTTGGTGCCACGCCAGGCACAAAAACAGCCATACGGTTGGAGATGGGTCCCCTGCCAAAAGAGCCAGCAGGGAAAACTATGCCTTCTTCTAAAGGTCTTTGGGAACCGCTTGCGTAGCCTCACACACCAGGGTGCTGCGGGCTTTCCTGCTACCTTCAGCCTCCACACCACCCTTTCCCACTTGGCGCCGCGCCAGGCACAAAAATGGCCATATGGCTGGAGATGGGTCTCCCGCACAAGGAGCCAGCAGGGAAAACTATGCCTTCTTCTAAAGCTCTTTGGGAACCGCTTGCGTAGCCCCACAGACCTGGGGGCTGCGGGCTTTCCTGCTGCCTTCAGCCTCGACACCACCCTTTCCCACTTGGCGTCGCGCCAGGCACAAAAATGGCCATACGGCTGGAGGTGGGTCCCCCGCCCAAGGAGCCAGCAGGGAAAACTATGCCTTGTTCTAAAGCTCTTTGGGAACTGCTTGCGTAGCCCCACAGACCTGGGGGCTGCGGGCTTTCCTGCTGCCTTCAGCCTCGACACCACCCTTTCCCACTTGGTACCACGCCAGGCACAAAAACAGACATATGGCTAGAGATGGGTCGCCCGCACAAGGAGCCAGCAGGGAAAACAATGCCTTCTTCTAAAGCCCTTTGGGAACCGCTTGCGTAGCCCCACAGACCTGGGGGCTGCGGGCTTTCCTGCTGCCTTCAGCCTCGACACCACACTTTCCCACTTGGTGCCGCGCCAGGCACAAGAATGACTATACGGCTGGAGATGGGTCACCCGCCCAAGGAGCCAGTAGGGAAAAATAAGCCTTGTTCTAAAGCTCTATGGGAACCGCTTGCATAGCCCCACAGACCTGGGGGCTGCGGGCTTTTCTGCTGCCTTCAGCCTCAACACCACCCTTTCCCACTTGGCGCCGCGCCAGGTACAAAAATGGCCATACGGCTGGAGATGTGTCCCCCGCTCAAAGACCCAGCAGGGAAAACTAGGCCTTGTTCTAAAGCTCTTTGGCAACCGCTTGCGTAGCACCCACAGACCTGGGGGCTGCAGGCTTTCCTGCTGCCTTCAGCCTCAATACTACGCTTTCCCACTAGGTGTCGCTCCAGGCACAAAAATGGCCATACGGCTGGAGATGGGTCCCCCGCCCAAGGAGCCAGCAGGGTAAAAATATGCCTTGTTCTAAAGCTCTTTGGGAACCGCTTGCGTAGCCTCACAGACCTGGGGCTACGAGCTTTTCTGCTGCCTTCAGCCTCGACACCACCCGTTCCCACTTGGCGCCACGCCAGGCACAAAAATGGCCATACGGATAGAGATTGGTCCCACGCCCAAGGAGCCAGCAGGGAAAACCAGGCCTTGTTCTAAAGCTCTTTGGGAACCGCTTGCGTAGCCCCACAGACTTGGGGGCTGCGGGCTTTCCTGCTGCCTTCAGCCTCGACACCACCCTTTCCCACTTGGCGTCGCGCCAGGCACAATAATGGCCATATGGCTGGAGATGGGTCGCCCGCACAAGGAGCCAGCAGGGAAAACTATGCCTTGTTCTAAAGCTCTTTGGGAACCGCTTGCGTAGCCCCACAGACCTGGGGGCTGCGGGCTTTCCTGCTGCCTTCAGCCTTGACACCACCCTTTCCCACTTCGCGTTGCGCCAAGCACAAAAATGGCCATATGGCTGGAGATGGGTCCCCCGCCCAAGGAGCCAGCAGGGAAAACAATGCCTTCTTCTAAAGCTCTTTTGGAACCGCTTCGTAGCCCCACAGACCTGGGGGCTGCGGGCTTTCCTGCTGCCTTCAGCCTCCACACCACCCTTTCCCACTTGGCGTCGCGCCAGGCACAAAAATGGCCATATGGCTGGAGATGGGTCGCCGCAGAAGGAGCCAGCAGGGAAAACTATGCCTTGTTCTAAAGCTCTTTGGGAACCGCTTGCGTAGCCCCAAAGACCTGGGGGCTGCGGGCTTTCCTGCTGCCTTCAGCCTCCACACCACCCTTTCCCACTTGGCGCCGTGCCAGGCACAAAAATGGCCATATGGCTGGAGATGGGTCGCCCGCACAAGGAGCCAGCAGGGAAAACAATGCCTTCTTCTAAAGCTCTTTGGGAACCGCTTGCGTAGCCCCAAAGACCTGGGGGCTGCGGGCTTTCCTGCTGCCTTCAGCCTCCACACCACCCTTTCCCACTTGGCGTCGCGCCAGGCACAAAAATGGCCATATGGCTGGAGATGGGTCGCCGCACAAGGAGCCAGCAGGGAAAACAATGCCTTCTTCTAAAGCTCTTTGGGAACCGCTTGCGTAGCCCCATAGACCTGGGGGCTGCGGGCTTTCCTGCTGCCTTCAACCTCGACACCACCCTTTCCCACTTGGCGCCGCGCCAGGCACAAAAATAGACATACGGCTGGAGATGGGTCACCCGCCCAAGGAGCCAGCAGGGAAAACTAGGCCTTGTTCTAAAACTCTATGGTAACCGCTTGCGTAGCCCCACAGACCTGGGGGCTGCGGGCTTTTCTGCTGCCTTCAGCCTCCACGCCACCCTTTCCCACTTGGCGTCGCGCCAGGTACAAAAATGGCCATACGGCTGGAGATGTGTCCCCCGCCCAAAGACCCAGCACGGAAAACAAGTCCTTGTTCTAAAGCTCTTTGGGAACCGCTTGCGTAGCCCCACAGACCTGGGGGCTGAGGGCTTTCCTGCTGCCTTCAGCCTCCACACCACCCTTTCCCACTTGGCGCCGCTCCAGGCACAAAAATGGCCATACGGATGGAGATTGGTCCCACGCCCATGGAGCCAGCAGGGAAAACCAGGCCTTCTTCTAAAGCTCTTTGGGAACCGCTTTCGTAGCCCCACAGACCTGGGGGCTGCGGGCTTTCCTGCTGCCTTCAGCCTCCCCACCACCCTTTCCCACTTGGCGTCGTGCCAGGCACAAAAATGGCCATATGGCTGGAGATGTGTCCCCCGCCCAAAGACCCAGCAGGGAAAACTAGGCCTTGTTCTAAAGCTCTTTGGGAATCCCTTGCGTAGCCCCACAGACCTGGGGGCTGAGGGCTTTCCTGCTGCCTTCAACCTTGACATGACCCTTTCCCACTTGGTGCCGCGCCAGGCTCAAAAATGGCTATACGGCTGAAGATAGGTCCCCCTCCCAAGGAGCCAGCAGGAAAAACTAGGCCTTGTTCTAAAGCTATTTGGGAACCTCTTGCGTAGCCCCACAGACCTGGGGGCTGCGGGCCTTCCTCTGCCTTAAGCCTCGACACCACCCTTTCCCACTTGGCGCCGCGCCAGGCACAAAAATGGCCATACGGCTGGAGATGGGTCCCCCGCACAAGTAGCCAGCAGGGAAAACAATGCCTTGTTCTAAAGCTCTGTGGGAACCGCTTGCGTAGCCCCACATACCTGGGGGCTGCAGGCTTTCCTGCTGCCTTCACCCTCAAAACCACCCTTTTCCAATTGGCGCCGCGCCAGGCACAAAAATGGGCATACGGGTCGAGTTAGGTCCACCGCCCAAAGAGCCAGAAGGGAAAACTATGCCTTGTTCTAAAGCTCTGTGGGAACCGCTTGCGTAGCACCCACAGACCTGGGGGCTGCAGGCTTTCCTGCTGCCTTCAGCCTCAATACTATGCTTTCCCACTTGGTGCCACGCCAGGCACAAAAACAGCCATACGGCTGGAGATGGGTCCCCCGCCCAAAGAGCCAGCAGGGAAAACTATGCCTTGTTCTAAAGTTCTTTGGGAAACGCTTGCGTAGCCCCACACACCTGGGGGCTGCGGGCTTTCCTGCTGCCTTCAGCCTCCACACCACCCTTTCCCACATGGCGTCGCGCCAGGCACAAAAATGGCCATATGGCTGGAGATGGGTCGCCGCACAAGGAGCCAGCAGGGAAAACAATGCCTTCTTCTAAAGCTCTTTGGGAACCGCTTGCGTAGCCCCATAGACCTGGGGGCTGCGGGCTTTCCTGCTGCCTTCAACCTCGACACCACCCTTTCCCACTTGGCGCCGCGCCAGGCACAAAAATAGACATACGGCTGGAGATGGGTCACCCGCCCAAGGAGCCAGCAGGGAAAACTAGGCCTTGTTCTAAAACTCTATGGTAACCGCTTGCGTAGCCCCACAGACCTGGGGGCTGCGGGCTTTTCTGCTGCCTTCAGCCTCCACGCCACCCTTTCCCACTTGGCGTCGCGCCAGGTACAAAAATGGCCATACGGCTGGAGATGTGTCCCCCGCCCAAAGACCCAGCACGGAAAACAAGTCCTTGTTCTAAAGCTCTTTGGGAACCGCTTGCGTAGCCCCACAGACCTGGGGGCTGAGGGCTTTCCTGCTGCCTTCAGCCTCCACACCACCCTTTCCCACTTGGCGCCGCTCCAGGCACAAAAATGGCCATACGGATGGAGATTGGTCCCACGCCCATGGAGCCAGCAGGGAAAACCAGGCCTTCTTCTAAAGCTCTTTGGGAACCGCTTTCGTAGCCCCACAGACCTGGGGGCTGCGGGCTTTCCTGCTGCCTTCAGCCTCCCCACCACCCTTTCCCACTTGGCGTCGTGCCAGGCACAAAAATGGCCATATGGCTGGAGATGTGTCCCCCGCCCAAAGACCCAGCAGGGAAAACTAGGCCTTGTTCTAAAGCTCTTTGGGAATCCCTTGCGTAGCCCCACAGACCTGGGGGCTGAGGGCTTTCCTGCTGCCTTCAACCTTGACATGACCCTTTCCCACTTGGTGCCGCGCCAGGCTCAAAAATGGCTATACGGCTGAAGATAGGTCCCCCTCCCAAGGAGCCAGCAGGAAAAACTAGGCCTTGTTCTAAAGCTATTTGGGAACCTCTTGCGTAGCCCCACAGACCTGGGGGCTGCGGGCCTTCCTCTGCCTTAAGCCTCGACACCACCCTTTCCCACTTGGCGCCGCGCCAGGCACAAAAATGGCCATACGGCTGGAGATGGGTCCCCCGCACAAGTAGCCAGCAGGGAAAACAATGCCTTGTTCTAAAGCTCTGTGGGAACCGCTTGCGTAGCCCCACATACCTGGGGGCTGCAGGCTTTCCTGCTGCCTTCACCCTCAAAACCACCCTTTTCCAATTGGCGCCGCGCCAGGCACAAAAATGGGCATACGGGTCGAGTTAGGTCCACCGCCCAAAGAGCCAGAAGGGAAAACTATGCCTTGTTCTAAAGCTCTGTGGGAACCGCTTGCGTAGCACCCACAGACCTGGGGGCTGCAGGCTTTCCTGCTGCCTTCAGCCTCAATACTATGCTTTCCCACTTGGTGCCACGCCAGGCACAAAAACAGCCATACGGCTGGAGATGGGTCCCCCGCCCAAAGAGCCAGCAGGGAAAACTATGCCTTGTTCTAAAGTTCTTTGGGAAACGCTTGCGTAGCCCCACACACCTGGGGGCTGCGGGCTTTCCTGCTGCCTTCAGCCTCCACACCACCCTTTCCCACATGGTGAAGCACCAGGCACAAAAATGTCCATATGGCTGGAGATGGGTCTCCCGCACAAGGAGCCAGCAGGGAAAACAATGCCTTCTTCTAAAGCTCTTTGGGAACCGCTTGCGTAGCCCCATACACCTGGGGGCTGCGGGCTTTCCTGCCGCCTTCAGCCTCGACACCACCCTTTCCCACTTGGCGCCGCACCAGGCATAAAAACGGCCATACGGCTGGAGATGGGTCCCCCACCCAAGGAGCCAGCAGGAAAACTGTGCCTTGTTCTAAAGCTCTTTGTGAATCCCTTGCGTAGCCCCACAGACCTGGGGGCTGAGGGCTTTCCTGCTGCCTTCAGCCTTGACATGACCATTTCCCACTTGGTGCCGCGCCAGGCACAAAAATGGCTATACGGCTTAATATAGGTCCCCTGCCCAAGGAGCCAGCAGGAAAAGCAATGCCTTGTTCTAAAGCTATTTGGGAACCTCTTGCGTAGCCCCACAGACCTGGGGGCTGCAGGCTTTCCTGCTGCCTTCAGCCTCAAAACCACCCTTTCCCAATTGGCGCCGCGCCAGGCACAAAAATGGGCATACGGGTCGAGGTAGGTCCACCGCCCAAAGAGCCAGCAGGAAAAACTATGCCTTGTTCTAAAGCTCTGTGGGAAATGCTTGCGTAGCCCCACAGACCTGGGGGCTGCGGGCTTTCCTGCTGCCTTCAGCCTCGACACCACCCTTTCCCACTTGGTGCCGCGCCAGGCACAAAAATGGCTATACGGCTGGAGATGGGTCACCCGCCCAAGGAGCCAGCAGGGAAAACTAGGCCTTGTTCTAAAGCTCTTTGGGAACCGCTTGCGTAGCCCCACAGACCTGGGGGCTGCGGGCTTTCCTGCTGCCTTCAGCCTCCACACCACCCTTTCCCACTTGGCTCCGCGCCAGGCACAAAAATGGCTATACGGCTGGAGATGGGTCCCCTGCCCAAGGAGCCAGCAGAGTAAACTAGGCCTTGTTCTAAAGCTCTTTGGGAACCGCTTGCATAGCCCCTCAGACCTGGGGGCTGCGGGCTTTCCTACTGCCTTCAGCCTCGACACCACCCTTTCCCACTTGGTGCCACGCCAGGCACAAAAACAGCCATACGGTTGGAGATGGGTCCCCTGCCAAAAGAGCCAGCAGGGAAAACTATGCCTTCTTCTAAAGGTCTTTGGGAACCGCTTGCGTAGCCTCACACACCTGGGTGCTGCGGGCTTTCCTGCTGCCTTCAGCCTCCACACCACCCTTTCCCACTTGGCGTCGCGCCAGGCACAAAAATGGGCATACGGCTGGAGGTGGGTCCCCCGCCCAAGGAGCCAGCAGGGAAAACAATGCCTTCCTCTAAAGCTCTTTGGGAACTGCTTGCGTAGCCCCACAGACCTGGGGGCTGCGGGCTTTCCTGCTGCCTTCAGCCTCGACACCACCCTTTCCCACTTGGTACCACGCCAGGCACAAAAACAGACATATGGCTGGAGATGGGTCGCCCGCACAAGGAGCCAGCAGGGAAAACAATGCCTTCTTCTAAAGCCCTTTGGGAACCGCTTGCGTAGCCCCACAGACCTGGGGGCTGCGGGCTTTCCTGCTGCCTTCAGCCTCGACACCACACTTTCCCACTTGGTGCCGCGCCAGGCACAAGAATGGCTATACGGCTGGAGATGGGTCACCCGCCCAAGGAGCCAGTAGGGAAAACTAGGCCTTGTTCTAAAGCTCTATGGGAACCGCTTGCGTAGCCCCACAGACCTGGGGGCTGCGGGCTTTTCTGCTGCCTTCAGCCTCAACACCACCCTTTCCCACTTGGCGCCGCGCCAGGTACAAAAATGGCCATACGGCTGGAGATGTGTCCCCCGCCCAAAGACCCAGCAGGGAAAACTAGGCCTTGTTCTAAAGCTCTTTGGGAACCGCTTGTGTAGCACCCACAGACCTGGGGGCTGCGGGCTTTCCTGCTGCCTTCAGCCTCGACACCACCCTTTCCCACTAGGTGTCGCTCCAGGCACAAAAATGGCCATATGGCTGGAGATGGGTCGCCCGCACAAGGAGCCAGCAGGGAAAACTATGCCTTCTTCTAAAGCTCTTTGGGAACCGCTTGCGTAGCCCCACAGACCTGGGGGCTGCGGGCTTTCCTGCTGCCTTCAGCCTCGACACCACCATTTCCCACTTGGCGTCGCGCCACGCACAAAAAAGGCCATATGGCTGGAGATGGGTCGCCCGCACAAGGAGCCAGCAGGGAAAAAATGCCTTCTTCTAAAGCTCTTTGGGAACCGCTTGCGTAGCCCCACAGACCTGGGGGCTGCGGGCTTTCCTGCTGCCTTCAGCCTCGACACCACCCTTTCCCACTTGGTGCCGCGCCAGGCACAAAAATGGCTATACGGCTGGGGATGGGTCCCCCGCCCAAGGAACCAGCAGGGAAAACTAGGCCTTGTTCTAAAGCTCTTTGGGAACCGCTTGCGTAGCCCCACAGACCTGGGGGCTGCGGGCTTTCCTGCTGCCTTCAGCCTCCACACCACCCTTTCCCACTTGGTGCCACGCCAGGCACAAAAATGGCCATACGGCTGGAGATGGGTCTCCCGCACAATGAGCCAGCAGGGTAAACTAGGCCTTATTCTAAAGCTCTTTGGGAACCGCTTGCGTAGCCCCACAGACCTGGGGGCTGCGGGCTTTCCTACTGCCTTCAGCCTCGACACCACCCTTTCCCACTTCGCGTTGCGCCAAGCACAAAAATGGCCATATGGCTGGAGATGGGTCCCCCGCCCAAGGAGCCAGCAGGGAAAACAATGCCTTCTTCTAAAGCTCTTTTGGAACCGCTTCGTAGCCCCACAGACCTGGGGGCTGCGGACTTTCCTGCTGCCTTCAGCCTCCACACCACCCTTTCCCACTTGGCGTCGCGCCAGGCACAAAAATGGCCATATGGCTGGAGATGGGTCGCCCGCACAAGGAGCCAGCAGGGAAAACTATGCCTTGTTCTAAAGCTCTTTGGGAACCGCTTGCGTAGCCCCAAAGACCTGGGGGCTGCGGGCTTTCCTGCTGCCTTCAGCCTCCACACCACCCTTTCCCACTTGGCGCCGTGCCAGGCACAAAAATGGCCATATGGCTGGAGATGGGTCGCCCGCACAAGGAGCCAGCAGGGAAAACAATGCCTTCTTCTAAAGCTCTTTGGGAACCGCTTGCGTAGCCCCACAGACCTGGGGGCTGCGGGCTTTCCTGCTGCCTTCAGCCTCCACACCACCCTTTCCCACTTGGCGTCGCGCCAGGCACAAAAACGGCCATATGGCTGGAGATGGGTCGCCCGCACAAGGAGCCAGCAGGGAAAACTATGCCTTGTTCTAAAGCTCTTTGGGAACCGCTTGCGTAGCCCCACAGACCTGGGGGCTGCGGGCTTTCCTGCTGCCTTCAGCCTCCACACCACCCTTTCCCACTTGGCGCCGCGCCAGGCACAAAAATGGCCATATGGCTGGAGATGGGTCTCCCGCACAAGGAGCCAGCAGGGTAAACTAGGCCTTCTTCTAAAGCTCTTTGGGAACCGCTTGCGTAGCCCCACAGACCTGGGGGCTGCGGGCTTTCCTGCTGCCTTCAGCCTCCACACCACCCTTTCCCACTTGGTGCCACGCCAGGCACAAAAACAGCCATACGGCTGGAGATGCGTCCCACGCCGAAAGAACCAGCAGGAAAAACTATGCCTTGTTCTAAAGCTCTTTGGGAAACGCTTGCGTGGCCCCATACACCTGGGGGCTGCGGGCTTTCCTGCCGCCTTCAGCCTCGACACCACCCTTTCCCACTTGGCGTCGCGCCAGGCACAAAAATGGCCATACGGCTGGAGATGGGTCCCCCACCCAAGGAGCCAGCAGGGAAAAATATGCCTTGTTCTAAAGCTCTTTGGGAACCTCTTGCGTAGCCCCACAGACCTGGGGGCTGCGGGCTTTCCTGCTGCCTTCAGCCTCCACACCACCCTTTCCCACTTGGCGCCGCGCCAGGAGCAAAAACGGCCATACGGCTGGAGATGGGTCCCCCACCCAAGGAGCCAGCAGGGAAAACTATGCCTTGTTCTAAAGCTCTTTGGGAAACGCTTGTGTAGCCCCACAGACCTGGGGGCTGCGGGCTTTCCTGCTGCCTTCAGCCTCCACACCACACTTTCCCACTTGGCGCCGCGCCAGGAGAAAAATGGACATACGGCTGGAGATGGGTCCCCCTCCCAAGGAGCCAGCAGGGAAAACTATGCCTTGTTCTAAAGCTCTTTGTGAATCACTTGCGTAGCCCCACAGACCTGGGGGCTGCGGGCTTTCCTGCTGCCTTCAGCCTTGACATGACCCTTTCCCACTTGGTGCCGCGCCAGGCACAAAAATGGCTATACGGCTTAATATAGGTCCCCTGCCCAAGGAGCCAGCAGGAAAAGCAATGCCTTGTTCTAAAGCTATTTGGGAACCTCTTGCGTAGCCCCACAGACCTGGGGGCTGCAGGCTTTCCTGCTGCCTTCAGCCTCAAAACCACCCTTTCCCAATTGGCGCCGCGCCAGGCACAAAAATGGGCATACGGGTCGAGGTAGGTCCACCGCCCAAAGAGCCAGCAGGAAAAACTATGCCTTGTTCTAAAGCTCTGTGGGAAATGCTTGCGTAGCCCCACAGACCTGGGGGCTGCGGGCTTTCCTGCTGCCTTCAGCCTCGACACCACCCTTTCCCACTTGGTGCCGCGCCAGGCACAAAAATGGCTATACGGCTGGAGATGGGTCACCCGCCCAAGGAGCCAGCAGGGAAAACTAGGCCTTGTTCTAAAGCTCTATGGGAACCGCTTGCGTAGCCCCACAGACCTGGGGGCTGCGGGCTTTCCTGCTGCCTTCAGCCTCCACACAACCCTTTCCCACTTGGCGCCGCGCCAGGTACAAAAATGGCCATACGGCTGGAGATGTGTCCCCCGCCCAAAGACCCAGCAGGGAAAACTAGGCCTTGTTCTAAAGCTCTTTGGGAACCGCTTGCGTAGCCCCACAGACTTGGGGGCTGCGGGCTTTCCTGCTGCCTTCAGCCTCGACATCACCCTTTCCCACTTGGCGCCGCGCCAGGCACAAAAATGGCTATACGGCTGGAGATGGGTCCCCTGCCCAAGGAGCCAGCAGAGTAAACTAGGCCTTGTTCTAAAGCTCTTTGGGAACCGCTTGCATAGCCCCACAGACCTGGGGGCTGCGGGCTTTCCTACTGCCTTCAGCCTCGACACCACCCTTTCCCACTTGGTGCCACGCCAGGCACAAAAACAGCCATACGGTTGGAGATGGGTCCCCTGCCAAAAGAGCCAGCAGGGAAAACTATGCCTTCTTCTAAAGGTCTTTGGGAACCGCTTGCGTAGCCTCACACACCAGGGTGCTGCGGGCTTTCCTGCTACCTTCAGCCTCCACACCACCCTTTCCCACTTGGCGCCGCGCCAGGCACAAAAATGGCCATATGGCTGGAGATGGGTCTCCCGCACAAGGAGCCAGCAGGGAAAACTATGCCTTCTTCTAAAGCTCTTTGGGAACCGCTTGCGTAGCCCCACAGACCTGGGGGCTGCGGGCTTTCCTGCTGCCTTCAGCCTCCACACCACCCTTTCCCACTTGGCGTCGCGCCAGGCACAAAAATGGCCATACGGCTGGAGGTGGGTCACCCGCCCAAGGAGCCAGCAGGGAAAACAATGCCTTCCTCTAAAGCTCTTTGGGAACTGCTTGCGTAGCCCCACAGACCTGGGGGCTGCGGGCTTTCCTGCTGCCTTCAGCCTCGACACCACCTTTTCCCACTTGGTACCACGCCAGGCACAAAAACAGACATATGGCTAGAGATGGGTCGCCCGCACAAGGAGCCAGCAGGGAAAGCAATGCCTTCTTCTAAAGCCCTTTGGGAACCGCTTGCGTAGCCCCACAGACCTGGGGGCTGCGGGCTTTCCTGCTGCCTTCAGCCTCGACACCACACTTTCCCACTTGGTGCCGCGCCAGGCACAAGAATGACTATACGGCTGGAGATGGGTCACCCGCCCAAGGAGCCAGTAGGGAAAACTAGGCCTTGTTCTAAAGCTCTATGGGAACCGCTTGCGTAGCCCCACAGACCTGGGGGCTGCGGGCTTTTCTGCTGCCTTCAGCCTCAACACCACCCTTTCCCACTTGGCGCCGCGCCAGGTACAAAAATGGCCATACGGCTGGAGATGTGTCCCCCGCTCAAAGACCCAGCAGGGAAAACTAGGCCTTGTTCTAAAGCTCTTTGGCAACCGCTTGCGTAGCACCCACAGACCTGGGGGCTGCAGGCTTTCCTGCTGCCTTCAGCCTCAATACTACGCTTTCCCACTAGGTGTCGCTCCAGGCACAAAAATGGCCATACGGCTGGAGATGGGTCCCCCGCCCAAGGAGCCAGCAGGGAAAAATATGCCTTGTTCTAAAGCTCTTTGGGAACCGCTTGCGTAGCCTCACAGACCTGGGGCTACGAGCTTTTCTGCTGCCTTCAGCCTCGACACCACCCGTTCCCACTTGGCGCCACGCCAGGCACAAAAATGGCCATACGGATAGAGATTGGTCCCACGCCCAAGGAGCCAGCAGGGAAAACCAGGCCTTGTTCTAAAGCTCTTTGGGAACCGCTTGCGTAGCCCCACAGACTTGGGGGCTGCGGGCTTTCCTGCTGCCTTCAGCCTCGACACCACCCTTTCCCACTTGGCGTCGCGCCAGGCACAATAATGGCCATATGGCTGGAGATGGGTCGCCCGCACAAGGAGCCAGCAGGGAAAACTATGCCTTGTTCTAAAGCTCTTTGGGAACCGCTTGCGTAGCCCCACAGACCTGGGGGCTGCGGGCTTTCCTGCTGCCTTCAGCCTTGACACCACCCTTTCCCACTTCGCGTTGCGCCAAGCACAAAAATGGCCATATGGCTGGAGATGGGTCCCCCGCCCAAGGAGCCAGCAGGGAAAACAATGCCTTCTTCTAAAGCTCTTTTGGAACCGCTTCGTAGCCCCACAGACCTGGGGGTGCGGGCTTTCCTGCTGCCTTCAGCCTCCACACCACCCTTTCCCACTTGGCGTCGCGCCAGGCACAAAAATGGCCATATGGCTGGAGATGGGTCGCCGCACAAGGAGCCAGCAGGGAAAACTATGCCTTGTTCTAAAGCTCTTTGGGAACCGCTTGCGTAGCCCCAAAGACCTGGGGGCTGCGGGCTTTCCTGCTGCCTTCAGCCTCCACACCACCCTTTCCCACTTGGCGCCGTGCCAGGCACAAAAATGGCCATATGGCTGGAGATGGGTCGCCCGCACAAGGAGCCAGCAGGGAAAACTAGGCCTTCTTCTAAAGCTCTTTGGGAACCGCTTGCGTAGCCCCACAGACCTGGGGGCTGCGGGCTTTCCTGCTGCCTTCAGCCTCCACACCACCCTTTCCCACTTGGCGTCGCGCCAGGCACAAAAACGGCCATATGGCTGGAGATGGGTCCCCCGCCCAAGGAGCCAGCAGGGAAAACAATGCCTTCTTCTAAAGCTCTTTGGGAACCGCTTGCGTAGCCCCACAGACCTGGGGGCTGCGGGCTTTCCTGCTGCCTTCAACCTCGACACCACCCTTTCCCACTTGGCGCCGCGCCAGGCACAAAAATAGACATACGGCTGGAGATGGGTCACCCGCCCAAGGAGCCAGCAGGGAAAACTAGGCCTTGTTCTAAAACTCTATGGTAACCGCTTGCGTAGCCCCACAGACCTGGGGGCTGCGGGCTTTTCTGCTGCCTTCAGCCTCCACGCCACCCTTTCCCACTTGGCGTCGCGCCAGGTACAAAAATGGCCATACGGCTGGAGATGTGTCCCCCGCCGAAAGACCCAGCACGGAAAACAAGGCCTTGTTCTAAAGCTCTTTGGGAACCGCTTGCGTAGCCCCACAGACCTGGGGGCTGAGGGCTTTCCTGCTGCCTTCAGCATCCACACCACCCTTTCCCACTTGGCGCCGCTCCAGGCACAAAAATGGCCATACGGATGGAGATTGGTCCCACGCCCATGGAGCCAGCAGGGAAAACCAGGCCTTCTTCTAAAGCTCTTTGGGAACCGCTTTCGTAGCCCCACAGACCTGGGGGCTGCGGGCTTTCCTGCTGCCTTCAGCCTCGACACCACCCTTTCCCACTTGGCGTCGTGCCAGGCACAAAAATGGCCATATGGCTGGAGATGTGTCCCCCGCCCAAAGACCCAGCAGGGAAAACTAGGCCTTGTTCTAAAGCTCTTTGGGAATCCCTTGCGTAGCCCCACAGACCTGGGGGCTGAGGGCTTTCCTGCTGCCTTCAACCTTGACATGACCCTTTCCCACTTGGTGCCGCGCCAGGCTCAAAAATGGCTATACGGCTGAAGATAGGTCCCCCTCCCAAGGAGCCAGCAGGAAAAACTAGGCCTTGTTCTAAAGCTATTTGGGAACCTCTTGCGTAGCCCCACAGACCTGGGGGCTGCGGGCCTTCCTCTGCCTTAAGCCTCGACACCACCCTTTCCCACTTGGCGCCGCGCCAGGCACAAAAATGGCCATACGGCTGGAGATGGGTCCCCCGCACAAGTAGCCAGCAGGGAAAACAATGCCTTGTTCTAAAGCTCTGTGGGAACCGCTTGCGTAGCCCCACATACCTGGGGGCTGCAGGCTTTCCTGCTGCCTTCAGCCTCAAAACCACCCTTTTCCAATTGGCGCCGCGCCAGGCACAAAAATGGGCATACGGGTCGAGTTAGGTCCACCGACCAAAGAGCCAGAAGGGAAAACTATGCCTTGTTCTAAAGCTCTGTGGGAACCGCTTGCGTAGCACCCACAGACCTGGGGGCTGCAGGCTTTCCTGCTGCCTTCAGCCTCAATACTATGCTTTCCCACTTGGTGCCACGCCAGGCACAAAAACAGCCATACGGCTGGAGATGGGTCCCCCGCCCAAAGAGCCAGCAGGGAAAACTATGCCTTGTTCTAAAGCTCTTTGGGAACCGCTTGCGTAGCCCCACAGACCTGGGGGCTGCGGGCTTTCCTGCTGCCTTCAGCCTCAAAACCACCCTTTCCCAATTGGCGCCGCGCCAGGCACAAAAATGGGCATACGGGTCGAGGTAGGTCCACCGCCCAAAGAGCCAGCAGGAAAAACTATGCCTTGTTCTAAAGCTCTGTGGGAAATGCTTGCGTAGCCCCACAGACCTGGGGGCTGCGGGCTTTCCTGCTGCCTTCAGCCTCGACACCACCCTTTCCCACTTGGTGCCGCGCCAGGCATAAAAATGGCTATACGGCTGGAGATGGGTCACCCGCCCAAGGACCCAGCAGGGAAAACTAGGCCTTGTTCTAAAGCTCTATGGGAACCGCTTGCGTAGCCCCACAGACCTGGGGGCTGCGGGCTTTCCTGCTGCCTTCAGCCTCCACACCACCCTTTCCCACTTGGCGCCGCGCCAGGCACAAAAATGGCTATACGGCTGGAGATGGGTCCCCTGCCCAAGGAGCCAGCAGAGTAAACTAGGCCTTGTTCTAAAGCTCTTTGGGAACCGCTTGCATAGCCCCTCAGACCTGGGGGCTGCGGGCTTTCCTACTGCCTTCAGCCTCGACACCACCCTTTCCCACTTGGTGCCACGCCAGGCACAAAAACAGCCATACGGTTGGAGATGGGTCCCCTGCCAAAAGAGCCAGCAGGGAAAACTATGCCTTCTTCTAAAGGTCTTTGGGAACCGCTTGCGTAGCCTCACACACCTGGGTGCTGCGGGCTTTCCTGCTGCCTTCAGCCTCCACACCACCCTTTCCCACTTGGCGCCGCGCCAGGCACAAAAATGTCCATATGGCTGGAGATGGGTCGCCCGCACAAGGAGCCAGCAGGGAAAACTATGCCTTGTTCTAAAGCTCTTTGGGAACCGCTTGCGTAGCCCCACAGACCTGGGGGCTGCGGGCTTTCCTGCTGCCTTCAGCCTCGACACCACCCTTTCCCACTTGGCGTCGCGCCAGGCACAAAAATGGCCATACGGCTGGAGGTGGGTCCCCCGCCCAAGGAGCCAGCAGGGAAAACAATGCCTTCCTCTAAAGCTCTTTGGGAACTGCTTGCGTAGCCCCACAGACCTGGGGGCTGCGGGCTTTCCTGCTGCCTTCAGCCTCGACACCACCCTTTCCCACTTGGTACCACGCCAGGCACAAAAACAGACATATGGCTGGAGATGGGTCGCCCGCACAAGGAGCCAGCAGGGAAAACAATGCCTTCTTCTAAAGCCCTTTGGGAACCGCTTGCGTAGCCCCACAGACCTGGGGGCTGCGGGCTTTCCTGCTGCCTTCAGCCTCGACACCACCCTTTCCCACTTGGCGCCGCGCCAGGTACAAAAATGGCCATACGGCTGGAGATGTGTCCCCCGCCCAAAGACCCAGCAGGGAAAACTAGGCCTTGTTCTAAAGCTCTTTGGGAACCGCTAGCGTAGCCCTACAGACCTGGGTGCTGAGGGCTTTCCTGCTGCCTTCAGCCTCCACACCACCCTTTCCCACTTGGCGCCGCTCCAGGCACAAAAATGGCCATATGGATGGAGATTGGTTCCACGCCCATGGAGCCAGCAGGGAAAACCAGGCCTTGTTCTAAAGCTCTTTGGGAACCGCTTTCGTAGCCCCACAGACCTGGGGGCTGCGGGCTTTCCTACTGCCTTCAGCCTCGACACCACCCTTTCCCACTTGGCGTCGTGCCAGGCACAAAAATGGCCATATGGCTGGAGATGTGTCCCCCGCCCAAAGACCCAGCAGGGAAAACTAGGCCTTGTTCTAAAGCTCTTTGGGAATCCCTTGCGTAGCCCCACAGACCTGGGGGCTGAGGGCTTTCCTGCTGCCTTCAACCTTGACATGACCCTTTCCCACTTGGTGCCGCGCCAGGCTCAAAAATGGCTATACGGCTGAAGATAGGTCCCCCTCCCAATGAGCCAGCAGGAAAAACTAGGCCTTGTCCTAAAGCTATTTGGGAACCTCTTGCGTAGCCCCACAGACCTGGGGGCTGCGGGCCTTCCTCTGCCTTAAGCCTCGAAACCACCCTTTCCCACTTCGCGTTGCGCCAAGCACAAAAATGGCCATATGGCTGGAGATGGGTCCCCCGCCCAAGGAGCCAGCAGGGAAAACAATGCCTTCTTCTAAAGCTCTTTGGGAACCGCTTCGTAGCCCCACAGACCTGGGGGCTGCGGGCTTTCCTGCTGCCTTCAGCCTCGACACCACCCTTTCCCACTTGGCGTCGCGCAGGCACAAAAATGGCCATTCGGCTGGAGATGGGTCGCCCGCACAAGGAGCCAGCAGGGAAAACTATGCCTTGTTCTAAAGCTCTTTGGGAACCGCTTGCGTAGCCCCAAAGACCTGGGGGCTGCGGGCTTTCCTGCTGCCTTCAGCCTCCACACCACCCTTTCCCACTTGGCGCCGTGCCAGGCACAAAAATGGCCATATGGCTGGAGATGGGTCGCCCGCACAAGGAGCCAGCAGGGAAAACAATGCCTTCTTCTAAAGCTCTTTGGGAACCGCTTGCGTAGCCCCACAGACCTGGGGGCTGCGGGCTTTCCTGCTGCCTTCAGCCTCGACACCACCCTTTCCCACTTGGCGTCGCGCCAGGCACAAAAACGGCCATATGGCTGGAGATGGGTCGCCCGCACAAGGAGCCAGCAGGGAAAACTATGCCTTGTTCTAAAGCTCTTTGGGAACCGCTTGCGTAGCCCCACAGACCTGGGGGCTGCGGGCTTTCCTGCTGCCTTCAGCCTTGACACCACCCTTTCCCACTTGGCGCCGCGCCAGGCACAAAAATGGCCATATGGCTGGAGATGGGTCCCCCGCCCAAGGAGCCAGCAGGGAAAACAATGCCTTCTTCTAAAGCTCTTTGGGAACCGCTTGCGTAGCCCTATAGACCTGGGGGCTGCGGGCTTTCCTGCTGCCTTCAACCTCGACACCACCCTTTCCCACTTGGCGCTGCGCCAGGCACAAAAATAGACATACGGCTGGAGATGGGTCACCCGCCCAAGGAGCCAGCAGGGAAAACTAGGCCTTGTTCTAAAACTCTATGGTAACCGCTTGCGTAGCCCCACAGACCTGGGGGCTGCGGGCTTTTCTGCTGTCTTCAGCCTCCACGCCACCCTTTCCCACTTGGCGCCGCGCCAGGTACAAAAATGGCCATACGGCTGGAGATGTGTCCCCCGCCCAAAGACCCAGCAGGGAAAACTAGGCCTTGTTCTAAAGCTCTTTGGGAACCGCTTGCGTAGCCCCACAGACCTGGGGGCTGAGGGCTTTCCTGCTGCCTTCAGCCTCCACACCACCCTTTCCCACTTGGCGCCGCTCCAGGCACAAAAATGGCCATACGGCTGGAGATTGGTCCCACGCCCATGGAGCCAGCAGGGAAAACTATGCCTTGTTCTAAAGCTCTTTGGGAACCGCTTGCGTAGCCCCACAGACCTGGGGGCTGCGGGCTTTCCTGCTGCCTTCAGCCTCGACACCACCCTTTCCCACTTGGCGTCGTGCCAGGCACAAAAACAGCCATATGGCTGGAGATGTGTCCCCCGCCCAAAGACCCAGCAGGGAAAACTAGGCCTTGTTCTAAAGCTCTTTGGGAATCCCTTGCGTAGCCCCACAGACCTGGGGGCTGCGGGCCTTCCTCTGCCTTCAGCCTCGACACCACCCTTTCCCACTTGGCGCCGCGCCAGGCACAAAAATGGCCATACGGCTGGAGATGGGTCCCCCGCACAAGTAGCCAGCAGGGAAAATTAGGCCTTGTTCTAAAGCTCTGTGGGAACCGCTTGCGTAGCCCCACATACCTGGGGGCTGCAGGCTTTCCTGCTGCCTTCAGCCTCAAAACCACCCTTTTCCAATTGGCGCCGCGCCAGGCACAAAAATGGGCATACGGGTCGAGGTAGGTCCACCGCCGAAAGACCCAGCAGGGAAAACTATGCCTTGTTCTAAAGCTCTGTGGGAACCGCTTGCGTAGCACCCACAGACCTGGGGGCTGCAGGCTTTCCTGCTGCCTTCAGCCTCAATACTATGCTTTCCCACTAGGTGTCGCTCCAGGCACAAAAATGGCTATACGCCTGGAGATGGGTCCCCCGCCCAAGGAGCCAGCAGGGAAAACAATGCCTTGTTCTAAAGCTCTTTGGGAACCGCTTGCGTAGCCCCACAGACCTCGGGGCTGCGGGCTTTTCTGCTACCTTCAGCCTCCACACCACCCTTTCCCACTTGGCGCCGCGCCAGGTACAAAAATTGCCATACGGCTGGAGATGTGTCCCCCGCCCAAACACCCAGCAGGGAAAACTAGGCCTTGTTCTAAAGCTCTTTGGGAACCGCTTGCGTAGCCCCACAGACCTGGGGGCTGCAGGCTTTCCTGCTGCCTTCAGCCTCGACACCACCCTTTCCCACTTGGCGTCGCGCCAGGCACAAAAATGGCCATATGGCTGGAGATTGGTCCCCCGCACAAGGAGCCAGCAGGGAAAACAATGCCTTCTTCTAAAGCTCTTTGGAAACCGCTTGCGTAGCCCCGCAGACCTGGGGGCTGCGGGCTTTCCTGCTGCCTTCAGCCTCCACACCACCCTTTCCCACTTGGTGCCACGCCAGGCACAAAAACAGCCATACGGCTGGAGATGCGTCCCACGCCGAAAGAACCAGCAGGGAAAACTAGGCCTTGTTCTAAAGTTCTTTGGGAACCGCTTGCGTAGCCCCACAGACCTGGGGGCTGAGGGCTTTCCTGCAGCCATCACCCTTGACATGACCCTTTCCTACTTGGTGCCGCGCCAGGCACAAAAATGGCTATACGGCTAAGACAGGTCCCCCACCCAATGAGCCAGGAGGGAAAACTAGGCCTTGTTCTAAAGCTATTTGTGAACCGCTTGCGTAGCCCCAAACACCTGGGGGCTGCGGGCCTTCCTGCTGCTCTCAGTCTCAAAACCACCCTTTCTCACTTGGCGTCGCGCAAGGCACAGAAATGGCCATACGGCTGGAGATGGGTCCCCCGCACAAGTAGCCAGCACGGAAAACAATGCCTTGTTCTAAAGCTCTGTTGAAACCGCTTGCGTAGCCCCACAGACCTGGGGGCTGCAGGCTTTCCTACTGCCTTCAGCCTCAAAACCACCCTTTCCCACTTGGCGCCGCGCCAGGCACAAAAATGGCCATACGGCTGAAGATAGGTCCCCCGCCCAAGGAGCCAGCAGGAAAAACTAGGCCTTGATTTAAAGCTATTTCGGAACCTCTTGCGTAGCCCAACAGACCACGGGGCTGCGGGCCTTCCTGCTGCCTTCAGCCTCGACACCACCCTTTCCCACTTGGCGCCCCGCCAGGCACAAAAATGGTCATACGGCTAGATATGGGTCCCCCGCCCAAGGAGCCAACAGGAAAACTATGCCGTGTTCTAAACCTCCTTGGGAACCGCTTGCGTAGCCCCACACACCTGCGGGCTGCGGGATTTCCTGCTGCCTTCAGCCTCCACACCACCCTTTCCCACTTGGCGCCGCGCCAGGCACAAAAATGGCCATACGGGTCGAGGTGGGTCCCTGGCTCAAGGAGCCATCAGGGAAATATATTCTTTGTTTTAAAGCTCTTTGGTAACCGCTTGCGTAGCCCCACAGACCTGGGGTCTGCCGGCTTTCCTGCATCCTTCAACCTCCACACCACCCTTTCCCAGTTGCCATCGCGCCAGGCACAAAAATGGCCATATACATGGAGATGGGTCCCCCGCACAAGGAGCCATCAGGGACAACTAGGCCTTGCTCTAAAGCTTTTTGAGAAATGCTTGCGTAGCCCCAAAGACCTGGGGGCTGCAGGCTTTCCTGCTGCCTTCCGCCTCGACACCACCCTTTCCCACTTGGCATCGCGCCAGGCACAAAAATGACTATACGGCTGGAGATGGGTCCCCCGCACAAGGAGCCAGCAGGGAAAACAATGCCTTCTTCTAAAGCTCTTTGGGAACCGCTTGCGTAGCCCCAAAGACCTGGGGGCTGCAGGCTTTCCTGCTGCCTTCAGCCTCCACACCACCCTTTCCCACTTGGCGCCGCGCCAGGCACAAAAATGGCCATACGGCTGGAGATGGGTCCCCCGCCCAAGGAGCCAGCTGGGAAAACTATGCCTTGTTCTAAAGCTCTTCGGGAATCACTTGCGTAGCCCCACAGACCTGGGGGCTTCAGGCTTTCCTGCTGCCTTCAGCCTCAATACTACGCTTTCCCACTAGGTGTCGCTCCAGGCACAAAAATGGCCATGCAGCTGGAGCTGGGTCCCCTGCCCAAGGAGCCAGCAGGGAAAATTATGCCTTCTTCTAAAGCTCTTTGGGAACCGCTTGCGTAGCCCCACAGACCTGGGGGCTGCGGGCTTTCCTGCTGCCTTCAGCCTCGACACCACCCTTTCCCACTTGGCACCACGCCAGGCACAAAAACAGCCATACTGCTGGAGATGGGTCCCCCGCCCATAGAGCCAGCAGGATAAACTATGCCTTGTTCTAAAGCTCTTTGGAAACGCTTGCGTAGCCCCACAGACCAGGGGGCTGCGGGTTTTCCTGCTGCCTTCAGCCTCAAAAACACCCTTTCCCACTTGGCGCCACGCCAGGCACAAAAACAGCCATACGGCTGGAGATGGGTCCCCCGCCCATAGAGCCAGCAGGATAAACTATGCCTTGTTCTAAAGCTCTTTGGAAACGCTTGCGTAGCCCCACAGACCTGGGGGCTGCGGGCTTTCCTGCTGCATTCAGCCTCAAAAAAGCCCTTTCCCACTTGGCGCCGCACCAGGCACAAAAATGGCTATACGGCTGAAGATAGGTCCCCCGCCCAAGGAGCCAGCAGGAAAAACTAGGCCTTCTAAAGCTATTTGGGAACCGCTTGCGTAGCCCCACAGACCTGGGGGCTGCGGGCCTTCCTGCTGCCCTCAGCCTCAAAACCACCCTTTCCCAGTTGGCGCCGCGCCAGGCACAAAAATGGCCATGCGGATAGATATGGGTCCCCCGCCCAAAGAGCCAGCAGGGAAAACTATGCCGTGTTCTAAACCTCCTTGGGAACCGCTTGCGTAGCCCCACAGACCTGGGGCTGCGGGATTTCCTGCTGCCTTCAGCCTCCACAACACCATTTCCAACTTGGCGCCGCGCCAGGCACAAAAATGGCCATACGGGTCGAGGTGGGTCCCTTGCCCAAGGAGCCAACAGGGAAATTTATTCTTTGTTTTAAAGCTCTTTGGGAACCGCTTGCGTAGCCCCACAGACCTGGGGGCTGCGGGCTTTCCTGCTGCCTTCAGCCTTGACACGACCCTTTCCCAGTTGGCGCCACGCCAGGCACAAAAACAGCCATATGGCTGGAGATGGGTCCCCCGCCCATGGAGGCAGCAGGATAAAATATGCCTTGTTCTAAAGCTCTTTGGAAACGCTTGCGTAGCCCCACAGACCTGGGGGCTGCGGGCTTTCCTGCTGCCTTCAGCCTTGACACGACCCTTTCCCAGTTGGCGCCGCGCCAGGCAAAAAAATGGCCATACGGCTAGATATGGGTCCCCCGCCCAAGGAGCCAGCAGGGAAAACTATGCCTTGTTCTACAGCTCTTTGGGAACCGCTTGCGTAGCCGAACACACCTGGGGGCTGCGGGCTTTCCTGCTGCCTTCATCCTCGACACCACCCTTTCTCACTTGGCGTTGCGCAATGCACAGAAATGGCCATACGGCTGGAGATGGGTCCCCCGCACAAGGAGCCAGCAGGGAAAACAATGCCTTCTTCTAAAGCTGTGTGGGAACCGCTTGCGTAGCCCCACAGACCTGGGGGCTGCAGCCTTTCCTGCTGCCTTCAGCCTCCACACCACCCTTTCCCACTTGGCGCCGCGCCAGGCACAAAATGGCCATACGGGTCGAGGTAGGTCCCACGCCCAAAGAGCCAGCAGGGAAAACTATGCCTTGTTCTAAAGCTCTTTAGGGAACCGCTTGCGTAGCCCCACAGACCTGGGGGCTGCAGGCTTTCCTGCTGCCTTCAGCCTCAAAACCACCCTTTCCCACTTTGCGCCGCGCCAGGCACAAAAATGGCGATACGGCTGAAGATAGGTCCCCCGCCCCAGGAGCCAGCAGGAAAAACTAGGCCTTGATCTAAAGCTATTTCGGAACCTCTTGCGTAGCCCAACAGACCTCGGGGCTGCGGGCCTTCCTGCTGCCTTCAGCCTCGACACCACCCTTTCCCACTTGGCGCCCCGCCAGGCACAAAAATGGTCATACGGCTAGATATGTTTCCCCCGCCCAAGGAGCCATCAGGGAAAACTATGCCGTATTCTAAACCTCCTTGGGAACCGCTTGCGTAGCCCCACAGACCTGGGGGCTGCGGGCTTTCCTGCTGCCTTCAGCCTCCACACCACCCTTTCCCACTTGGCGCCGCGCCAGGCACAAAAATGGCCATACGGGTCGAGGTGGGTCCCTTGCCCAAGGAGCCAACAGGGAAAACAATGCCTTCTTCTAAAGCTCTTTGGGAACCGCTTGCGTAGCCCCACACACCTGGGGGCTGCAGGCTTTCCTGCTGCCTTCAGCCTCGACACCACCCTTTCCCACTTGGCGTCGCGCCAGGCACAAAAATGGCTATACGGCTGGAGATGGGTCCCCCGCACAAGGAGCCAGCAGGGAAAACAATGCCTTCTTCTAAAGCTCTTTGGGAACCGCTTGCGTAGCCCCGCAGACCTGGGGGCTGCAGGCCTTCCTGCTGCCCTCAGCCTCAAAACCACCCTTTCCCAGTTGGCGCCGCACCAGGCAAAAAAATGGCCATACGGCTAGATATGGGTCCCCCGCCCAAGGAGCCAGCAGGGAAAACTATGCCTTGTTCTAAAGCTCTTTGGGAACCGCTTGCGTAGCCCCACAGACCTGGGGGCTGCGGGCTTTCCTGCTGCCTTCAGCCTCGACACCACCCTTTCTCACTTGGCGTTGCGCAAGGCACAGAAATGGCCATACGGCTGGAGATGGGTCCCCCGCACAAGTAGCCAGCAGGGAAAATTAAGCCTTGTTCTAAAGCTCTGTGGGAACCGCTTGCGTAGCCCCACACACCTGGGGGCTGCAGCCTTTCGTGCTGCCTTCAGCCTCCACACCACCCTTTCCAACTTGGCGCCGCGCCAGGCACAAAATGGGCATACGGGTCGCGGTAGGTCCCACGCCCAAAGAGCCAGCAGGGAAAACTATGCCTTGTTCTAAAGCTCTTTAGGGAATCGCTTGCGTAGCCCCACAGACCTGGGGGCTACAGGCTTTCCTGCTGCCTTCAGCCTCAATACTACGCTTTCCCACTAGGTGTCGCTCCAGGCACAAAAATGGCCATGCAGCTGGAGATGGGTCCCCCGTCCAAGGAACCAGCAGGGAAACCTATGCCTTCTTGTAAAGCTCTTTGGGAACCGCTTGCGTAGCCCCACAGACCTGGGGGCTGCGGGCTTTCCTGCTGCCTTCAGCCTCGACACCACCCTTTCCCACTTGGTGCCACGCCAGGCACAAAAACAGCCATACGGCTGGAGATGGGTCCCCCGCCGAAAGACCCAGCAGGGAAAACTAGGCCTTGTTCTAAAGTTCTTTGGGAAACGCTTGCGTAGCCCCACAGACCTGGGGGCTGCGGGTTTTCCTGCTGCCTTCAGCCTCGACACCACCCTTTCCCACTTGGTGCCCCGCCAGGCACAAAAATGGTCATACGGCTAGATATGGGTCCCCCGCCCAAGGAGCCAGCAGGGAAAACTATGCCGTGTTCTAAACCTCCTTGGGAACCGCTTGCGTAGCCCCACACACCTGGGGGCTGCGGGCTTTCCTGCTGCCTTCAGCCTCCACACCACCCTTTCCCACTTGGTGCCACGCCAGGCACAAAAACAGCCATACGGCTGGAGATGCGTCCCACGCTGAAAGAACCAGCAGGGAAAACTAGGCCTTGTTCTAAAGTTCTTTGGGAACCGCTTGCGTAGCCCCACAGACCTGGGGGCTACAGGCTTTCCTGCTGCATTCAGCCTCAACACCACCCTTTCCCACTTGGCGCCGCGCCAGGAGCAAAAATGGCCATACGGCTGGAGATGGGTCCCCCGCCCAAGGAGCCAGCTGGGAAAACTATGCCTTGTTCTAGAGCTCTTTGGGAATCACTTGCGTAGCCCCACAGACCTGGGGGCTGCGGGCTTTCCTGCTGCCCTCAGCCTTGACATGACCCTTTCCCACTTGGTGCCGCACCAGGCACAAAAATGGCTATACGGCTGAAGATAGGTCCCCCGCCCAAGGAGCCAGCAGGAAAAACTAGGCCTTGTTCTAAAGCTATTTGGGAACCGCTTGCGTAGCCCCACAGACCTGGGGGCTGCGGGCCTTCCTGCTGCCCTCAGCCTCAAAACCACCCTTTCCCAGTTTGCGCCGCGCCAGGTACAAAAATGGCCATACGGCTAGATATGGGTCCCCAGCCCAAGGAGCCAGCAGGGAAAACTATGCATTGTTCTAAAGCTCTTTAGGGAACCGCTTGCGTAGCCCCACAGACCTGGGAGCTGCAGGCTTTCCTGCTGCCTTCATCCTGAAAACCACCCTTTCCCACTTGGCGCCGCGCCAGGCACAAAAATGGCTATACGGCTGGAGATGGGTCACCCGCCCATAGAGCCAGCAGGATAAACTAGGCCTTGATCTAAAGCTATTTCGGAACCTCTTGCGTAGCCCCACAGACCTGGGGGCTGCGGTATCTCCTGCTGTTTTCAGCCTCCACACCACCCTTTCCCACTTGGCGTCGCGCCAGGCACAAAAATGGCTATACGGCTGGAGATGTGTCCCCCGCTCAAGGAGCAATCAGCGAAAACTAGGCCTTGTTCTAAAGCTCTTTTGGAACCGCTTGCGTAGCCCCAAAGACCTGGGGGGCTACAGGTTTTTCTGCTGCATTCAGCCTCGACACCACCCTTTCCCACTTGGCGCCGCGCCAGGCACAAAAATGGCCATACGGCTGGACATGGGTCCCCCGCCGAAGGAGCCAGCAGGGAAAACAATGCCTTGTTCTAAACCTATTTGGGAACCTCTTGTGTAGCCACACAGACCTTGGGACTGCGGGCATTCCTGCTGCCTTCAGCCTCCACACCACCCTTCCCCACTTGGCTCCGCGCCACGTACAAAAATGGCCATACGGCTGGAGATGTGTCCCCCGCCCAAAGACCCAACAGGGAAAACTAGGCCTTGTTCTAAAGCTCTTAGGGAACCGCTTGCGTAGCCCCACAGACCTGGGGGCTACAGGCTTTCCTGCTGCCTTCAGCCTCAATACTACGCTTTCCCACTAGGTGTCGCTCCAGGCACAAAAATGGCCATGCAGCTGGAGATGGGTCCCCCGCCCAAGGAACCAGCAGGGAAAACTATGCCTTCTTGTAAAGCTCTTTGGGAACCGCTTGCGTAGCCCCACACACCTGGGGGCTGCGGGCTTTCCTGCTGCCTTCAGCCTCAAAACCACCCTTTCCCACTTGGCGCCACGCCAGGCACAAAAACAGCCATACGGCTGGAGATGGGTCCCCCGCCCATAGTGCCAGCAGGATAAACTATGCCTTGTTCTAAAGCTCTTTGGAAACGCTTGCGTAGCCCCACAGACCTGGGGACTGCGGGCCTTCCTGCTGCCCTCAACCTCAAAACCACCCTTTTCCAGTTGGCGCCGCGCCAGGCACAAAAATGGCCATACGGCTAGATATGGGTCCCCAGCACAAGGAGCCAGCAGGGAAAACTATGCCTTGTTCTAAAGCTCTTTGGGAACCGCTTGCGTAGCCCCACACACCTGGGGGCTGCGGGCTTTCCTGCTGCCTTCAGCCTCAAAAACACCCTTTCCCACTTGGCGCCGCAGCAGGCAAAAAAATGGCCCTACGGCTGGAGATGGGTCCCCCACCCAAGGAGCCAGCAGGGAAAATTAAGCCTTGTTCTAAAGCTCTGTGGGAACCGCTTGCGTAGCCCCACACACCTGGGGGCTGCAGCCTTTCGTGCTGCCTTCAGCCTCCACACCACCCTTTCCAACTTGGCGCCGCGCCAGGCACAAAATGGGCATACGGGTCGCGGTAGGTCCCACGCCCAAAGACCCAGCAGGGAAAACTATGCCTTGTTCTAAAGCTCTTTAGGGAATCGCTTGCGTAGCCCCACAGACCTGGGGGCTACAGGCTTTCCTGCTGCCTTCAGCCTCAATACTACGCTTTCCCACTAGGTGTCGCTCCAGGCACAAAAATGGCCATGCAGCTGGAGATGGGTCCCCCGTCCAAGGAACCAGCAGGGAAACCTATGCCTTCTTGTAAAGCTCTTTGGGAACCGCTTGCGTAGCCCCACAGACCTGGGGGCTGCGGGCTTTCCTGCTGCCTTCAGCCTCGACACCACCCTTTCCCACTTGGTGCCACGCCAGGCACAAAAACAGCCATACGGCTGGAGATGGGTCCCCCGCCGAAAGACCCAGCAGGGAAAACTAGGCCTTGTTCTAAAGTTCTTTGGGAAACGCTTGCGTAGCCCCACAGACCTGGGGGCTGCGGGTTTTCCTGCTGCCTTCAGCCTCGACACCACCCTTTCCCACTTGGTGCCCCGCCAGGCACAAAAATGGTCATACGGCTAGATATGGGTCCCCCGCCCAAGGAGCCAGCAGGGAAAACTATGCCGTGTTCTAAACCTCCTTGGGAACCGCTTGCGTAGCCCCACACACCTGGGGGCTGCGGGCTTTCCTGCTGCCTTCAGCCTCCACACCACCCTTTCCCACTTGGTGCCACGCCAGGCACAAAAACAGCCATACGGCTGGAGATGCGTCCCACGCTGAAAGAACCAGCAGGGAAAACTAGGCCTTGTTCTAAAGTTCTTTGGGAACCGCTTGCGTAGCCCCACAGACCTGGGGGCTACAGGCTTTCCTGCTGCATTCAGCCTCAACACCACCCTTTCCCACTTGGCGCCGCGCCAGGAGCAAAAATGGCCATACGGCTGGAGATGGGTCCCCCGCCCAAGGAGCCAGCTGGGAAAACTATGCCTTGTTCTAGAGCTCTTTGGGAATCACTTGCGTAGCCCCACAGACCTGGGGGCTGCGGGCTTTCCTGCTGCCCTCAGCCTTGACATGACCCTTTCCCACTTGGTGCCGCACCAGGCACAAAAATGGCTATACGGCTGAAGATAGGTCCCCCGCCCAAGGAGCCAGCAGGAAAAACTAGGCCTTGTTCTAAAGCTATTTGGGAACCGCTTGCGTAGCCCCACAGACCTGGGGGCTGCGGGCCTTCCTGCTGCCCTCAGCCTCAAAACCACCCTTTCCCAGTTTGCGCCGCGCCAGGTACAAAAATGGCCATACGGCTAGATATGGGTCCCCAGCCCAAGGAGCCAGCAGGGAAAACTCTGCATTGTTCTAAAGCTCTTTAGGGAACCGCTTGCGTAGCCCCACAGACCTGGGAGCTGCAGGCTTTCCTGCTGCCTTCATCCTGAAAACCACCCTTTCCCACTTGGCGCCGCGCCAGGCACAAAAATGGCTATACGGCTGGAGATGGGTCACCCGCCCATAGAGCCAGCAGGATAAACTAGGCCTTGATCTAAAGCTATTTCGGAACCTCTTGCGTAGCCCCACAGACCTGGGGGCTGCGGTATCTCCTGCTGTTTTCAGCCTCCACACCACCCTTTCCCACTTGGCGTCGCGCCAGGCACAAAAATGGCTATACGGCTGGAGATGTGTCCCCCGCTCAAGGAGCAATCAGCGAAAACTAGGCCTTGTTCTAAAGCTCTTTTGGAACCGCTTGCGTAGCCCCAAAGACCTGGGGGGCTACAGGTTTTTCTGCTGCATTCAGCCTCGACACCACCCTTTCCCACTTGGCGCCGCGCCAGGCACAAAAATGGCCATACGGCTGGACATGGGTCCCCCGCCGAAGGAGCCAGCAGGGAAAACAATGCCTTGTTCTAAACCTATTTGGGAACCTCTTGTGTAGCCACACAGACCTTGGGACTGCGGGCATTCCTGCTGCCTTCAGCCTCCACACCACCCTTCCCCACTTGGCTCCGCGCCACGTACAAAAATGGCCATACGGCTGGAGATGTGTCCCCCGCCCAAAGACCCAACAGGGAAAACTAGGCCTTGTTCTAAAGCTCTTAGGGAACCGCTTGCGTAGCCCCACAGACCTGGGGGCTACAGGCTTTCCTGCTGCCTTCAGCCTCAATACTACGCTTTCCCACTAGGTGTCGCTCCAGGCACAAAAATGGCCATGCAGCTGGAGATGGGTCCCCCGCCCAAGGAACCAGCAGGGAAAACTATGCCTTCTTGTAAAGCTCTTTGGGAACCGCTTGCGTAGCCCCACACACCTGGGGGCTGCGGGCTTTCCTGCTGCCTTCAGCCTCAAAACCACCCTTTCCCACTTGGCGCCACGCCAGGCACAAAAACAGCCATACGGCTGGAGATGGGTCCCCCGCCCATAGTGCCAGCAGGATAAACTATGCCTTGTTCTAAAGCTCTTTGGAAACGCTTGCGTAGCCCCACAGACCTGGGGACTGCGGGCCTTCCTGCTGCCCTCAACCTCAAAACCACCCTTTTCCAGTTGGCGCCGCGCCAGGCACAAAAATGGCCATACGGCTAGATATGGGTCCCCAGCACAAGGAGCCAGCAGGGAAAACTATGCCTTGTTCTAAAGCTCTTTGGGAACCGCTTGCGTAGCCCCACACACCTGGGGGCTGCGGGCTTTCCTGCTGCCTTCAGCCTCAAAAACACCCTTTCCCACTTGGCGCCGCAGCAGGCAAAAAAATGGCCCTACGGCTGGAGATGGGTCCCCCACCCAAGGAGCCAGCAGGGAAAATTATGCTTGTTCTAAATCTCTTTGGGAACCGCTTGCGTAGCCCACAACACCTGGGGGTTGCGGGATTTCCTGCTGCCTTCAGCCTCGACACCACCCTTTCCCACTTGGTGCCACGCCAGGCACAAAAACAGCCATACGGCTGGAGATGGGTCCCCCGCCCAAAGACCCAGCAGGGAAAACTAGGCCTTGTTCTAAAGTTCTTTGGGAAACGCTTGCGTAGCCCGACAGACCGGGAGCTGCGGGCTTTTCTGCTGCCTTCAGCCTCGACACCACCCTTTCCCACTTGGCGCCCCGCCAGGCACAAAAATGGTCATACGGCTAGATATGGGTCCCCCGCCCAAGGAGCCAGCAGGGAAAACTATGCCGTGTTCTAAACCTCCTTGGGAACCGCTTGCGTAGCCCCACACACCTGGGGGCTGCAGGCTTTCCTGCTGCCTTCAGCCTCCACACCACCCTTTCCCACTTGGTGCCACGCCAGGCACAAAAACAGCTATACGGCTGGAGATGCATCCGACGCTGAAAGAACCAGCAGGGAAAACTAGGCCTTGTTCTAAAGTTCTTTGGGAACCGCTTGCGTAGGCCCACAGACCTGGGGGCTGCAGGCTTTCCTGCTGCATTCAGCCTCAACACCACCCTTTCCCACTTGGCGCCGCGCCAGGAGCAAAAATGGCCATACGGCTGGAGATGGGTCCCCCGCCCATGGAGCCTGCTGGGAAAACTATGCCTTGTTCTAGAGCTCTTTGGGAATCATTTGCGTCGCCCCACAGACCTGGGGGCTGCGGGCTTTCCTGCTGCCTTCATCCTCAAAACCACCCTTTCCCACTTGGCGCCGCGCCAGGCACAAAAATGGCTATACGGCTGGAGATAGGTCCCCCGCCCAAGGAGCCAGCAGGAAAAACTAGGCCTTGATCTAAAGCTATTTCGGAACCTCTTGCGTAGCCCCACAGACCTGGGGGCTGCGGGCCTTCCTGCTGCCCTCAGCCTCGACACCACCCTTTCCCACTTGGCGCCCCGCAGGCACAAAAATGGCCATACGGCTTGATATGGGTCCCCCGCCCAAGGAGCCAGCAGGGAAAATTATGGCGTGTTCTAAACCTCCTTGGGAACCGCTTGCGTAGCCCCACACACCTGGGGGCTGCGGTATCTCCTGCTGTTTTCAGCCTCCACACCACCCTTTCCCACTTGGCGTCGCGCCAGGCACAAAAATGGCTATACGGCTGGAGATGTGTCCCCCGCTCAAGGAGCAATCAGTGAAAACTAGGCCTTGTTCTAAAGCTCTTTTGGAACTGCTTGCGTAGCCCCAAAGACCTGGGGTGCTACAGGTTTTTCTGCTACATTCAGCCTCGACACCACCCTTTCCCACCTGGCGCCACGCCAGGCACAAAAATGGCCATATGGCTGGAGATGGTTCCCCCACCCAAGGAGCCAGCAGGGAAAATTATGCTTGTTCTAAAGCTCTTTGGGAACCGCTTGCGTAGCCCCACAGACCTGGGGGCTGCGGGCTTTCCTGCTGCCTTCAGCCTCGACACCACCCTTTCCCACTTGGTGCCACGCCAGGCACAAAAACAGCCATACGGCTGGAGATGGGTCCCCCGCCCAAAGACCCAGCAGGAAAAACTAGACCTTGTTCTAAAGCTATTTCGGAACCTCTTGCGTAGCCACACAGACCTGGGGGCTGCGGGCCTTCCTGCTGCCCTCAGCCTCAAAACCACCCTTTCCCAGTTGGCGCCGCGCCAGGCAGAAAAATGGCCATACGGCTAGATATGGGTCCCCCGCCCAAGGAGCCAGCAGGGAAAACTATGCCTTGTTCTAAAGCTCTTTGGGAACCGCTTGCGTAGCCACACAGACCTGGGGGCTGCGGGCCTTCCTGCTGCCCTCAGCCTCAAAACCACCCTTTCCCACTTGGCGCCGCGCCAGGCACAAAAATGGCTATACGGCTGAAGATAGGTCCCCCGCCCAAGGAGCCAGCAGGAAATACTAGGCCTTGATCGAAAGCTATTTCGGAACCTCTTGCGTAGCCCCAGAGACCTCGGGGCTGCGGGCCTTCCTGCTGCCTTCAGCCTCGACACCACCCTTTCCCACTTGGCGCCCCGCCAGGCACAAAAATGGTCATACGGCTGGAGATGGGTCCCCCGCCCAAGGAGCCAGCAGGGAAAACTATGCCGTGTTCTAAACCTCCTTGGGAACCGCTTGTGTAGCCCCACACACCTGGGGGCTGCAGGCTTTCCTGCTGCCTTCATCCTCCACACCACCCTTTCCCACTTGGTGCCACGCCAGGCACAAAAACAGCCATACGGCTGGAGATGCGTCCCACGCTGAAAGAACCAGCAGGGAAAACTAGGCCTTGTTCTAAAGTTCTTTGGGAACCGCTTGCGTAGCCCCACAGACCTGGGGGCTGCAGGCTTTCCTGCTGCATTCAGCCTCGACACCACCCTTTCCCACTTGGCGTCGCGCCAGGCAAAAAAATGGCTATACGGCTGGAGATGGGTCCCCCGCAGAAGGAGCCAGCAGGGAAAACAATGCCTTCTTCTAAAGCTCTTTGGGAACCGCTTGCGTAGCCCCACAGACCTGGGGGCTGCAGGCTTTCCTGCTGCATTCAGCCTCAATACTACGCTTTCCCACTAGGTGTCGCTCCAGGCACAAAAATGGCTATGCAGCTGGAGATGGGTCCCCCGCCGAAGGAACCAGCAGGGAAAACTATGCCTTCTTCTAAAGCTCTTTGGGAACCGCTTGCGTAGCCCCACACACCTGGGGGCTGCGGGCTTTCCTGCTGCCTTCAGCCTCGACACCACCCTTTCCCACTTGGCGCCATGCCAGGCACAAAAACAGCCATACGGCTGGAGATGGGTCCCCCGCCCATAGAGCCAGCAGGATAAACTATGCCTTGTTCTAAAGCTCTTTGGAAACGCTTGCGTAGCCCCACAGACATGGGGGCTGCGGGCTTTCCTGCTGCATTCAGCCTCAAAAGCACCCTTTCCCACTTGGCGCCGCACCAGGCACAAAAATGGCCATACGGCTGGAGATGGGTCCCCCACCCAAGGAGCCAGCAGGGAAAATTATGCTTGTTCTAAAGCTCTTTGGGAACCGCTTGCTTAGCCCCACAGACCTGGGGGCTGCGGGCTTTCCTGCTGCCTTCAGCCTCCACACCACCCTTTCCCACTTGGCGCCGCGCCAGGAGCAAAAATGGCCATACGGCTGGAGATGGGTCCCCCGCCCAAGGAGCCAGCTGGGAAAACTAGGCCTTGTTCTAAAGCTCTTTGGGAATCACTTGCGTAGCCCCACAGACCTGGGGGCTGCAGGCTTTCCTGCTGCCATCAGCCTTGACATGACCCTTTCCCACTTGGTGCCACGCCAGGCACAAAAATGGCTATACGGCTGAAGATAGGTCCCCCGCCCAAGGAGCCAGCAGGAAAAACTAGGCCTTGTTCTAAAGCTATTTGGGAACCGCTTGCGTAGCCCCACAGACCTGGGGGCTGCGGGCTTTCCTGCTGCCCTCAGCCTCAAAACCACCCTTTCCCAATTGGCGCCGCGCCAGGCACAATAATGGCCATACGGCTAGATATGGGTCCCCCGCCCAAGGAGCCAGCAGGGAAAACTATGCCTTGTTCTAAAGCTCTTTGGGAACCTCTTGCGTACCCCACAGACCTGGGGGCTGCGGGCTTTCCTGCTGCCTTCAGCCTCGACACCACCCTTTCTCACTTGGCGTTGCGCAAGGCACAGAAATGGCCATACGGCTGGAGATGGGTCCCCCGCACAAGTAGCCAGCAGGGAAAACAATGCCTTGTTCTAAAGCTCTGTGGGAACCGCTTGCGTAGCCCCACAGACCTGGGGGCTGCAGCCTTTCCTGCTGCCTTCAGCCTCCACACCACCCTTTCCCACTTGGCGCCGCGCCAGGAGCAAAAATGGCCATACGGCTGGAGATGGGTCCCCCGCCCAAGGAGCCAGCTGGGAAAACTATGCCTTGTTCTAAAGCTCTTTGGGAATCACTTGCGTAGCCCCACAGACCTGGGGGCTGCAGGCTTTCCTGCTGCCATCAGCCTTGACATGACCCTTTCCCACTTGGTGCCACGCCAGGCACAAAAATGGCTATACGGCTGAAGATAGGTCCCCCGCCCAAGGAGCCAGCAGGAAAAACTAGGCCTTGTTCTAAAGCTATTTGGGAACAGCTTGCGTAGCCCCACAGACCTGGGGGCTGCGGGCTTTCCTGGTGCCCTCAGCCTCAAAACCACCCTTTCCCAATTGGCGCCGCGCCAGGCACAAAAATGGTCATACGGCTAGATATGGGTCCCCCGCCCAAGGAGCCAGCAGGGAAAACTATGCCTTGTTCTAAAGCTCTTTGGGAACCGCTTGCGTAGCCCCACAGACCTGGGGGCTGCGGGCTTTCCTGCTGCCTTCAGCCTCGACACCACCCTTTCCCACTTGGCGCCCCGCAGGCACAAAAATGGCCATACGGCTTGATATGGGTCCCCCGCCCAAGGAGACAGCAGGGAAAATTATGGCGTGTTCTAAACCTCCTTGGGAACCGCTTGCGTAGCCCCACAGACCTGGGGGCTGCGGTATCTCCTGCTGTTTTCAGCCTCCACAGAACCCTTTCCCACTTGGCGTCGCGCCAGGCACAAAAATGGCTATACGGCTGGAGATGTGTCCCCCGCTAAAGGAGCAATCAGCGAAAACTAGGCCTTGTTCTAAAGCTCTTTTGGAACCGCTTGCGTAGCCCCAAAGACCTGGGGTGCTACAGGTTTTTCTGCTACATTCAGCCTCGACACCACCCTTTCCCACTTGGCGCCACGCCAGGCACAAAAATGGCCATATGGCTGGAGATGGTTCCCCCACCCAAGGAGCCAGCAGGGAAAATTATGCTTGTTCTAAAGCTCTTTGGGAACCGCTTGCGTAGCCCCACAGACCTGGGGGCTGCGGGCTTTCCTGCTGCCTTCAGCCTCGACACCACCCTTTCCCACTTGGTGCCACGCCAGGCACAAAAACACCCATACGGCTGGAGATGGGTCCCCCGCCCAAAGACCCAGCAGGGAAAACGAGGCCTTGTTCTAAAGTTCTTTGGGAAACGCTTGCGTAGCCCGACAGACCTGGGGGCTGCGGGCTTTCCTGCTGCCTTCAGCCTTGACATGACCCTTTGCCACTTGGCGCCGTGCCAGGCACAAAAATGGCCATACGGCTGGAGATGGGTCCCCCACCCAAGGAGTCAGCAGGGAAAACTAGGCCTTGTTCTAAAGCTCTTTGGGAACCGCTTGCGTAGCCCCACAGACCTGGGGCTGCGAGCTTTCCTGCTGCCTTCAGCCTCCACACCACCCTTTCCCACTTGGCGCCGCGCCGGGCACAAAAATGGCCATATGGCTGGAGATGCTTCCCCCACCCAAGGAGCCAGCAGGGAAAACTATGCTTTGTTCTAAAGGTCTTTGGGAACCGCTTGCATAGCGCCACAGACCTGGGGGCTGCGGGCTTTCCTGCTGCCATCAGCCTTGACATGACCCTTTCCCACTTGGTGCCGCGCCAGGCAAAAAAATGGCTATACGGCTGAAGATAGGTCCCCCGCCCAAGGAGCCAGCAGGAAAAACTAGACCTTGTTCTAAAGCTATTTGGGAACCGCTTGCGTAGCCACACAGACCTGGGGGCTGCGGGCCTTCCTGCTGCCCTCAGCCTCAAAACCACCCTTTCCCAGTTGGCGCCGCGCCAGGCACAAAAATGGCCATACGGCTAGATATGGGTCCCAAGCCCAAGGAGCCAGCAGGGAAAACTATGCCTTGTTCTAAAGCTCTTTGGGAACCGCTTGCGTAGCCCCACAGACCTGGGGGCTGCGGGCTTTCCTGCTGCCTTCAGCCTCGAAACCACCCTTTCTCACTTGGCGTCGCGCAAGGCACAGAAATGGCCATACGGCTGGAGATGGGTCCCCCGCACAAGAAGCCAGCAGGGAAAACAATGCCTTGTTCTAAAGCTCTGTGGGAACCGCTTGCGTAGCCCCACAGACCTGGGGGCTGAGGGCTTTCCTGCTGCCTTCAGCCTCCACACCACCCTTTCCAAATTTGCGCCGCGGCAGGCACAAAATGGGCATACGGGTCGCGGTAGGTCCCACGCCCAAAGAGCCAGCAGGGAAAATTATGCCTTGTTCTAAAGCTCTTTAGGGAACCGCTTGCGTAGCCCCACAGACCTGGGGGCTGCAGGCTTTCCTGCTGCCTTCAGCCTCAAAACCACCCTTTCCCACTTGGCGCCGCGCCAGGCACAAAAATGGCTATACGGCTGAAGATAGGTCCCCCGCCCAAGGAGCCAGCAGGAAATACTAGGCCTTGATCTAAAGCTATTTCGGAACCTCTTGCGTAGCCCCAGAGACCTCGGGGCTGCGGGCCTTCCTGCTGCCTTCAGCCTCGACACCACCCTTTCCCACTTGGCGCCCCGCCAGGCACAAAAATGGTCATACGGCTGGAGATGGGTCCCCCGCCCAAGGAGCCAGCAGGGAAAACTATGCCGTGTTCTAAACCTCCTTGGGAACCGCTTGTGTAGCCCCACACACCTGGGGGCTGCAGGCTTTCCTGCTGCCTTCAGCCTCCACACCACCCTTTCCCACTTGGTGCCACGCCAGGCACAAAAACAGCCATACGACTGGAGATGCGTCCCACGCTGAAAGAACCAGCAGGGAAAACTAGGCCTTGTTCTAAAGTTCTTTGGGAACCGCTTGCGTAGCCCCACAGACCTGGGGGCTGCAGGCTTTCCTGCTGCCTTCAGCCTCGACACCACCCTTTCCCACTTGGCGTCGCGCCAGGCAAAAAAATGGCTATACGGCTGGAGATGGGTCCCCCGCAGAAGGAGCCAGCAGGGAAAACAATGCCTTCTTCTAAAGCTCTTTGGGAACCGCTTGCGTAGCACCACAGACCTGGGGGCTGCAGGCTTTCCTGCTGCATTCAGCCTCAATACTACGCTTTCCCACTAGGTGTCGCTCCAGGCACAAAAATGGCTATGCAGCTGGAGATGGGTCCCCCGCCGAAGGAACCAGCAGGGAAAACTATGCCTTCTTCTAAAGCTCTTTGGGAACCGCTTGCGTAGCCCCACACACCTGGGGGCTGCGGGCTTTCCTGCTGCCTTCAGCCTCGACACCACCCTTTCCCACTTGGCGCCACGCCAGGCACAAAAACAGCCATACGGCTGGAGATGGGTCCCCCGCCCATAGAGCCAGCAGGATAAACTATGCCTTGTTCTAAAGCTCTTTGGAAACGCTTGCGTAGCCCCACAGACATGGGGGCTGCGGGCTTTCCTGCTGCATTCAGCCTCAAAAGCACCCTTTCCCACTTGGCGCCGCACCAGGCACAAAAATGGCCATACGGCTGGAGATGGGTCCCCCACCCAAGGAGCCAGCAGGGAAAATTATGCTTGTTCTAAAGCTCTTTGGGAACCGCTTGCTTAGCCCCACAGACCTGGGGGCTGCGGGCTTTCCTGCTGCCTTCAGCCTCGACACCACCCTTTCCCACTTGGCGCCGCGCCAGGAGCAAAAATGGCCATACGGCTGGAGATGGGTCCCCCGCCCAAGGAGCCAGCTGGGAAAACTAGGCCTTGTTCTAAAGCTCTTTGGGAATCACTTGCGTAGCCCCACAGACCTGGGGGCTGCAGGCTTTCCTGCTGCCATCAGCCTTGACATGACCCTTTCCCACTTGGTGCCACGCCAGGCACAAAAATGGCTATACGGCTGAAGATAGGTCCCCCGCCCAAGGAGCCAGCAGGAAAAACTAGGCCTTGTTCTAAAGCTATTTGGGAACCGCTTGCGTAGCCCCACAGACCTGGGGGCTGCGGGCTTTCCTGCTGCCCTCAGCCTCAAAACCACCCTTTCCCAATTGGCGCCGCGCCAGGCACAAAAATGGCCATAAGGCTAGATATGGGTCCCCCGCCCAAGGAGCCAGCAGGGAAAACTATGCCTTGTTCTAAAGCTCTTTGGGAACCGCTTGCGTAGCCCCACAGACCTGGGGGCTGCGGGCTTTCCTGCTGCCTTCAGCCTCGACACCACCCTTTCTCACTTGGCGTTGCGCAAGGCACAGAATTGGCCATACGGCTGGAGATGGGTCCCCCGCACAAGTAGCCAGCAGGGAAAACAATGCCTTGTTCTAAAGCTCTTTGGGAACCGCTTGCGTAGCCCCACACACCTGGGGGCTGCGGGCTTTCCTGCTGCCTTCAGCCTCCACACCACCCTTTCCCACTTGGCGCCACGCCAGGCACAAAAACAGCCATACGGCTGGAGATGGGTCCCCCGCCCATAGAGCCAGCAGGATAAACTATGCCTTGTTCTAAAGCTCTTTGGAAACGCTTGCGTAGCCCCACAGACATGGGGGCTGCGGGCTTTCCTGCTGCATTCAGCCTCAAAAGCACCCTTTCCCACTTGGCGCCGCACCAGGCACAAAAATGGCCATACGGCTGGAGATGGGTCCCCCACCCAAGGAGCCAGCAGGGAAAATTATGCTTGTTCTAAAGCTCTTTGGGAACCGCTTGCTTAGCCCCACAGACCTGGGGGCTGCGGGCTTTCCTGCTGCCTTCAGCCTCGACACCACCCTTTCCCACTTGGCGCCGCGCCAGGAGCAAAAATGGCCATACGGCTGGAGATGGGTCCCCCGCCCAAGGAGCCAGCTGGGAAAACTAGGCCTTGTTCTAAAGCTCTTTGGGAATCACTTGCGTAGCCCCACATACCTGGGGGCTGCAGGCTTTCCTGCTGCCATCAGCCTTGACATGACCCTTTCGCACTTGGTGCCACGCCAGGCACAAAAATGGCTATACGGCTGAAGATAGGTCCCCCGCCCAAGGAGCCAGCAGGAAAAACTAGGCCTTGTTCTAAAGCTATTTGGGAACCGCTTGCGTAGCCCCACAGACCTGGGGGCTGCGGGCTTTCCTGCTGCCCTCAGCCTCAAAACCACCCTTTCCCAATTGGCGCCGCGCCAGGCACAATAATGGCCATACGGTTAGATATGGGTCCCCCGCCCAAGGAGCCAGCAGGGATAACTATGCCTTGTTCTAAAGCTCTTTGGGAACCGCTTGCGTACCCCACAGACCTGGGGGCTGCGGGCTTTCCTGCTGCCTTCAGCCTCGACACCACCCTTTCTCACTTGGCGTTGCGCAAGGCACAGAAATGGCCATACGGCTGGAGATGGGTCCCCCGCACAAGTAGCCAGCAGGGAAAACAATGCCTTGTTCTAAAGCTCTGTGGGAACCGCTTGCGTAGCCCCACAGACCTGGGGGCTGCAGCCTTTCCTGCTGCCTTCAGCCTCCACACCACCCTTTCCCACTTGGCGCCGCGCCAGGAGCAAAAATGGCCATACGGCTGGAGATGGGTCCCCCGCCCAAGGAGCCAGCTGGGAAAACTATGCCTTGTTCTAAAGCTCTTTGGGAATCACTTGCGTAGCCCCACAGACCTGGGGGCTGCAGGCTTTCCTGCTGCCATCAGCCTTGACATGACCCTTTCCCACTTGGTGCCACGCCAGGCACAAAAATGGCTATACGGCTGAAGATAGGTCCCCCGCCCAAGGAGCCAGCAGGAAAAACTAGGCCTTGTTCTAAAGCTATTTGGGAACAGCTTGCGTAGCCCCACAGACCTGGGGGCTGCGGGCTTTCCTGGTGCCCTCAGCCTCAAAACCACCCTTTCCCAATTGGCGCCGCGCCAGGCACAAAAATGGCCATACGGCTAGATATGGGTCCCCCGCCCAAGGAGCCAGCAGGGAAAACTATGCCTTGTTCTAAAGCTCTTTGGGAACCGCTTGCGTAGCCCCACAGACCTGGGGGCTGCGGGCTTTCCTGCTGCCTTCAGCCTCGACACCACCCTTTCTCACTTGGCGTTGCGCAAGGCACAGAATTGGCCATACGGCTGGAGATGGGTCCCCCGCACAAGTAGCCAGCAGGGAAAACAATGCCTTGTTCTAAAGCTCTATGGGAACCGCTTGCGTAGCCCCACAGACCTGGGGGCTGCAGGCTTTCCTGCTGCCTTCAGCCTCCACACCACCCTTTCCAAATTTGCGCCGCGGCAGGCACAAAATGGGCATACGGGTCACGGTAGGTCCCACGCCCAAAGAGCCAGCAGGGAAAATTATGCCTTGTTCTAAAGCTCTTTAGGGAACCGCTTGCGTAGCCCCACAGACCTGGGGGCTGCAGGCTTTCCTGCTGCCTTCAGCCTCAAAACCACCCTTTCCCACTTGGCGCCGCGCCAGGCACAAAAATGGCTATACGGCTGAAGATAGGTCCCCCGCCCAAGGAGCCAGCAGGAAATACTAGGCCTTGATCTAAAGCTATTTCGGAACCTCTTGCGTAGCCCCAGAGACCTCGGGGCTGCGGGCCTTCCTGCTGCCTTCAGCCTCAAAACCACCCTTTCCCACTTGGCGCCCCGCCAGGCACAAAAATGGTCATACGGCTGGAGATGGGTCCCCCGCCCAAGGAGCCAGCAGGGAAAACTATGCCGTGTTCTAAACCTCCTTGGGAACCGCTTGTGTAGCCCCACACACCTGGGGGCTGCAGGCTTTCCTGCTGCCTTCAGCCTCCACACCACCCTTTCCCACTTGGTGCCACGCCAGGCACAAAAACAGCCATACGGCTGGAGATGCGTCCCACGCTGAAAGAACCAGCAGGGAAAACTAGGCCTTGTTCTAAAGTTCTTTGGGAACCGCTTGCGTAGCCCCACAGATCTGGGGGCTGCAGGCTTTCCTGCTGCATTCAGCCTCGACACCACCCTTTCCCACTTGGCGTCGCGCCAGGCAAAAAAATGGCTATACGGCTGGAGATGGGTCCCCCGCAGAAGGAGCCAGCAGGGAAAACAATGCCTTCTTCTAAAGCTCTTTGGGAACCGCTTGCGTAGCCCCAAAGACCTGGGGGCTGCGGTCTTTCCTGCTGCCTTCAGCCTCCACACCACCATTACCCAATTCGTGCCATGCCAGGCACAAAAAAAGCCATACGGCTGGAGATGCGTCCCACGCCGAAAGAACCAGCAGGGAAAACTAGGCCTTGTTGTAAAGTTCTTTGGGAACCGCTTTCGTAGCCCCACAGACTTGGGGGCTGCAGGCTTTCCTGCTGCGTTCAGCCTCAATACTACGCTTTCCCACTAGGTGTCGCTCCAGGCACAAAAATGGCTATGCAGCTGGAGATGGGTCCCCCGCCGAAGGAACCAGCAGGGAAAACTATGCCTTCTTCTAAAGCTCTTTGGGAACCGCTTGCGTAGCCCCACACACCTGGGGGCTGCGGGCTTTCCTGCTGCCTTCAGCCTCGACACCACCCTTTCCCACTTGGCGCCTCGCCAGGCACAAAAACAGCCATACGGCTGGAGATGGGTCCCCCGCCCATAGAGCCAGCAGGATAAACTATGCCTTGTTCTAAAGCTCTTTGGAAACGCTTGCGTAGCCCCACAGACATGGGGGCTGCGGGCTTTCCTGCTGCATTCAGCCTCAAAAGCACCCTACCCACTTGGCGCCGCACCAGGCACAAAAATGGCCATACGGCTGGAGATGGGTCCCCCACCCAAGGAGCCAGCAGGGAAAATTATGCTTGTTCTAAAGCTCTTTGGGAACCGCTTGCTTAGCCCCACAGACCTGGGGGCTGCGGGCTTTCCTGCTGCCTTCAGCCTCGACACCACCCTTTCCCACTTGGCGCCGCGCCAGGAGCAAAAATGGCCATACGGCTGGAGATGGGTCCCCCGCCCAAGGAGCCAGCTGGGAAAACTATGCCTTGTTCTAAAGCTCTTTGGGAATCACTTGCGTAGCCCCACAGACCTGGGGGCTGCAGGCTTTCTTGCTGCCATCAGCGTTGACATGACCCTTTCCCACTTGGTGCCACGCCAGGCACAAAAATGGCTATACGGCTGAAGATAGGTCCCCCGCCCAAGGAGCCAGCAGGAAAAACTAGGCCTTGTTCTAAAGCTATTTGGGAACCGCTTGCGTAGCCCCACAGACCTGGGGGCTGCGGGCTTTCCTGCTGCCCTCAGCCTAAAAACCACCCTTTCCCAATTGGCGCCGCGCCAGGCACAATAATGGCCATACGGCTGGAGATGGGTCCCCCGCAGAAGGAGCCAGCAGGGAAAACTATGCCTTGTTCTAAAGCTCTTTGGGAACCGCTTGCGTACCCCACAGACCTGGGGGCTGCGGGCTTTCCTGCTGCCTTCAGCCTCGACACCACCCTTTCTCACTTGGCGTTGCGCAAGGCACAGAAATGGCCATACGGCTGGAGATGGGTCCCCCGCAGAAGTAGCCAGCAGGGAAAACAATGCCTTGTTCTAAAGCTCTGTGGGAACCGCTTGCGTAGCCCCACAGACCTGGGGGCTGCAGGCTTTCCTGCTGCCTTCAGCCTCCACACCACCCTTTCCCACTTGGCGCCGCGCCAGGCAGAAAATGGGCATACGGGTCGCGGTAGGTCCCACGCCCAAAGAGCCAGCAGGGAAAACAATGCCTTGTTCTAAAGCTCTGTGGGAACCGCTTGCGTAGCCCCACAGACCTGGGGGCTGCAGCCTTTCCTGCTGCCTTCAGCCTCAAAACCACCCTTTCCCACTTGGTGCCGCGCCAGGCACAAAAATGGCTATACGGCTGGAGATGGGTCACCCGCCCAAGGAGCCAGCAGGGAAAACTAGGCCTTGTTCTAAACCTATTTGGGAACCTCTTGTGTAGCCACACAGACCTGTGGGCTGCGGGCATTCCTGCTGCCTTCAGCCTCGACACCACCCTTTCCCACTTGGCGCCGCGCCAGGAGCAAAAATGGCCATACGGCTGGAGATGGGTCCCCCGCACAAGTAGCCAGCAGGGAAAACAATGCCTTGTTCTAAAGCTCTTAGGGAACCGCTTGCGTAGCCCCACAGACCTGGGGGCTACAGGCTTTCCTGCTGCCTTCAACCTCAATACTACGCTTTCCCACTAGGTGTCGCTCCAGGCACAAAAATGGCCATGCAGCTGGAGATGGGTCCCCCGTCCAAGGAACCAGCAGGGAAAACTATGCCTTCTTCTAAAGCTCTTTGGGAACCGCTTGCGTAGCCCCACAGACCTGGGGGCTGCGGGCTTTCCTGCTGCCTTCAGCCTCGACACCACCCTTTCCCACTTGGCGCCGCACCAGGCACAAAAATGGCCATACGGCTGGAGATGGGTCCCCCGCACAAGGAGCCAGCAGGGAAAATTATGCTTGTTCTAAATCTCTTTGGGAACCGCTTGCGTAGCCCCATAGACCTGGGGGCTGCGGGCTTTCCTGCTGCCTTCAGCCTCGACACCACCCTTTCCCACTTGGCGTCGCGCCAGGCACAGAAATGGCTACACGGCTGGAGATGGGTCCCCCGCCCAAGGAGCCAGCAGGGAAAACTAGGCCTTGTTCTAAAGCTCTTTGGGAACCGCTTGCGTAGCCCCACAGACCTGTAGGGTGCGGGCTTTCCTGCTGCCTTCAGCCTCGACACCACCCTTTCCCACTTGGCGTCGCGCCAGGCACAAAAACGGCCATATGGATGGAGATCGGTCCCCAGCACAAGGAGCCAGCAGGGAAAACAATGCCTTCTTCTAAAGCTCTTTGGGAAGCGCTTGCGTAGCCCCAGAGACCTGGGGGCTGCAGGATTTCCTGCTGCCTTCAGCCTCCACACCACCCTTTCCCACTTGGTGCCACGCCAGGCACAAAAACAGCCATACGGCTGGAGATGCGTCCCACGCCGAAAGAACCAGCAGGGAAAACTAGGCCTTGTTCTAAAGTTATTTGGGAAACGCTTGCGTAGCCCCACAGACCTGGGGGCTGCGGGCTTTCCTGCTGCCTTCAGCCTCAAAAACACCCTTTCCCACTTGGCGCCGCGCCAGGCACAAAAATGGCCATACGGCTGGAGATGCTTCCCCCACCCAAGGAGCCAGCAGGGAAAACTATGCCTTGTTCTAAAGCTCTTTGGGAACCGCTTGCGTAGCCTCACAGACCTGGGGGCTGCGGGCTTTCCTGCTGCCTTCAGCCTCCACACCACCCTTTCCCACTTGGCGCCGCGCCAGGCACAAAAATGGCCATACGGGTCGAGGTGGGTCCCTTGCCCAAGGAGCCAACAGGGAAATTTATTCTTTGTTTTAAAGCTCTTTGGGAACCGCTTGCGTAGCCCCACAGACCTGTGGGCTGCGGGCTTTCCTGCTGCCTTCAGCCTCGACACCACCCTTTCCCACTTGGCGCCACGCCAGGCACAAAAACAGCCATACGGCTGGAGATGGGTCCCCCGCCCATAGAGCCAGCAGGATAAACTATGCCTTGTTCTAAAGCTCTTTGGAAACGCTTGCGTAGCCCCACAGACCTGGGGGCTGCGGGCTTTCCTGCTGCCTTCAGCCTCAAAAACACCCTTTCCCACTTGGCGCCGCACCAGGAACAAAAATGGCCATACGGCTGGAGATGGGTCCCCCGCCCAAGGAGCCAGCAGGGAAAATTATGCTTGTTCTAAAGCTCTTTGGGAACCGCTTGCGTAGCCCCACAGACCTGGGGGCTGCGGGCTTTCCTGCTGCCTTCAGCCTCGACACCACCCTTTCCCACTTGGTGTTGCGCCAGGCACAAAAATGGCTATACGGCTGGAGATGGGTCCACCGCTCAAGGAGCAAGCAGGGAAAACTAGGCCTTGTTCTAAAGCTCTATGTGAACTGCTTGCGTAGCCCCAAAGACCTGGGGGTCTACAGGGTTTTCTCCTGCATTCAGCCTCGACACCACCCTTTCCCACTTGGCGCCGCGCCAGGCTCAAAAATGGCTATATTGCTGGAGATGGTTCCCACACCCAAGGAGCCAGCAGGGAAAACTATGCCTTGTTCTAAAGCTGTTTGGGAACCGCTTGCGTAGCCCCACAGACCTGGGGGCTGCGGGCTTTCCTGCTGCCTTGAGCATCAAAACCACCCTTTCCCACTTGGCGTCGCGCCAGGCACAAAAATGGCTATACGCCTGGAGATGGGTCCCCCGCCCAAGGAGCCAGCAGGGAAAACTATGCCTTGTTCTAAAGCTCTTTGGGAACCGCTTGCGTAGCCCCACAGACCTGGGGGCTGCGGGCTTTCCTGCTGCCTTCAGCCTTGACATGACCCTTTGCCACTTGGCGCCACTCTAGGCACAAAAATGGCCATACGGCTGGAGATGAGTCCCCCGCCCAAAGACCCAGCAGGGAAAACTATGTCTTGTTCTAAAGCTCTTTGGAAACCGCTTGCGTATCCCCACAGACCTGGGGGCTGCGGGCTTGCCTGCTGCCTTCAGCCTCGACACCACCCTTTCCCACTTGGTGCCGCGCCAGGCACAAAAATGGCTATACGCCTGGATATGGGTCCCCCGCCCAAGGAGCCAGCAGGGAAAGCTAGGCCTTGTTCTAAAGCTCTATGGGAACCGCTTGCGTAGCCCCACAGACCTGGGGGCTGTGGGCTTTTCTGCTGCCTTCAGCCTCCACACCACCCTTTCCCACTTGGCGACGCGCCAGGTACAAAAATGGCTTTACGGCTGGAAATGTGTCCCCCGCCCAAACACCCAGCAGGGAAAACTAGGCCTTGTTCAAAAGCTCTTTCGGAACCGCTTGCGTAGCACCCACAGACCTGGGGGCTGCGGGCTTTCCTGCTGCCTTCAGCCTCAATACTACGCTTTCCCACTAGGTGTCGCTCCAGGCACAAAAATGGCCATATGGCTGGAGATGGGTCCGCCGCACAAGGAGCCAGCAGGGAAAACAATGCCTTCTTCTAAAGCCCTTTGGGAACCGCTTGCGTAGCCCCTCAGACCTGGGGGCTGCGGGCTTTCCTGCAGCCTTCAGCCTTGACATGACCCTTTGCCACTTGGCGCCGGTCTAGGCACAAAAATGGCCATACGGATGGAGATGAGTCCCCCGCTCAAAGACCCAGCAGGGAAAACTATGCCTTGTTCTAAAGCTCTTTGGAAACCGCTTGCGTAGCCCCACAGACCTGGGGGCTGCGGGCTTTCCTGCTGCCTTCAGCCTCAAAACCACCCTTTCCCACTTGGCGTCGTGCCAGGCACAAAAATGGCCATACGGCTGGAGATGGGTCCCCCGCCCAAGGAACCAGCAGAAAAAACGAGGCCTTGTTCTAAAGCTCTTTGGGAACCGCTTGCATAGCCCCACAGACCTGGGGGCTGCGGGCTTTCCTGCTGCATTCAGCCTAAAAAACACCCGTTCCCACTTGGTGCCACGCCAGGCACAAAAACAGCCATATGGCTGGAAGTGGGTCCCCCGCCCAAAGAGCCAGCAGGGAAAACTATGCCTTCTTCTAAAGCTCTTTGGGAACCGCTTGCGTAGCCCCACAGACCTGGGGGCTGCGGGCTTTCCTGCTGCCTTCAGCCTCGACACCACCCTTTCCCAGTTGGCGTCGTGCCAGGATCAAAAATGGCTATACGGATGGAGATGGGTCACCCTCCCAAGGAGCCAGCAGGGAAAACTAGGCCTTGTTCTAAAGCTATTTGGGAACGGCTTACGTAGCCCCAAAGACCTGGGGGCTGCAGGCTTTCCTGCTGCCTTCAGCCTCGACACCACCCTTTCCCACTTGGTGCCCCGCCAGGCACAAAAACAGCCATACGGCTGGAGAGGGGTCCCCCGCCCAGAGAGACAGCAGGGAAAACTATGCCTTGTTCTAAAGCTCTTTGGGAACCGCTTGCGTAGCCCCACAGACCTGGGGGCTGCGGTCTTTCCTACAGCCTTCAGCCTTGACACGACCCTTTCCCACTTGGCGCCGGTCTAGGCACAAAAAAGGCCATACGGCTGGAGATGAGTCTCCCGCCCAAAGACCCAGCAGGGAAAAATATGCCTTGTTCTAAAGCTCTTTGGGAACCACTTGCGTAGCCCCACAGACCTGGGGCTTCGAGCTTTCCTGCTGCCTTCAGCCTCGACACCACCCTTTCCCACGAGGCGCCGCGCCAGGCACAAAAATGGCCATACGGATGGAGATTGGTCCCACGCCCAAGGAGCCAGCAGGGAAAACTAGGCCTTGTTCTAAAGCTATTTGGGAACCGCTTGCGTAGCCCCACAGACCTGGGGGCTGCGGTCTTTCCTGCTGCCTTCAGCCTCGACACCACCCTTTCCTAATTGGCGTCGTGCCAGGAACAAAAATGGCTATACGGCTGGAGATGGGTCCCCCGCCCAAGGAACCAGCAGAAAAAACTAGGCCTTGTTCTAAAGCTCTTTGGGAACCGCTTGCATAGCCCCACAGACCTGGGGGCTGCGGGCTTTCCTGCTGCCTTCAGCCTCGACATCACCCTTTCCCACTTGGTGCCACGCCAGGCACAAAAACAGCCATATGGCTGGAAGTGGGTCCCCCGCCCAAAGAGCCAGCAGGGAAAACTATGCCTTCTTCTAAAGCTCTTTGGGAACCGCTTGCGTAGCCCCACAGACCTGGGGGCTGCGGGCTTTCTTGCTGCCTTCAGCCTCAAAACCACCCTTTCCCACTTGGAGCCGCGCCAGGCACAAAAACAGCCATATGGCTGTAGATGGGACCCCCGCACAAGGAGCCAGCAGGGAAAACAATGCCTTCTTCTAAAGCTCTTTGGGAACCGCTTGCGTAGCCCCACACACCTGGGGGCTGCGGGCTTTCCTGCTGTCTTCAGCCTCGACACCACCCTTTCCCACTTGGTGCCACGCCAGGCACAAAAACAGCCATACGGCTGGAGATGGGTCCCCCGCCCAAAGAGCCAGCAGGGAAAACTATGCCTTGTTCTAAAGCTCTTTGGGAACCGCTTGCGTAGCCCCACAGACCTGGGGGCTGCGGGCTTTCCTGCTGCCTTCAGCCTCCACACCACCCTTTCCCACTTGGCGCCGCGCCAGGCACAAAAATGGCCATACAGCTGGAGATGGGTCCCCCTCCCAAGGAGCCAGCAGGGTAAACTAGGCCTTGTTCTAAAGCTCTTTGGGAACCGCTTGCATCGCCCCACAGACCTGGGGGCTGCGGGCTTTCCTGCTGCCTTCAGCCTCGACACCACCCTTTCCCACTTGGTGCCACGCCAGGCACAAAAATGGCTATACGCCTGGAGATGGGTCCCCCGCCCAAGGAGCCAGCAGGGAAAAATAGGACTTGTTCTAAAGCTCTTTGGGAACCGCTTGCGTAGCACCCACAGACCTGGGGGCTGCAGGCTTTCCTGCTGCCTTCAGCCTGAATACTACGCTTTCCCACTAGGTGTCGCTCCAGGCACATAAATGGCTATACGGCTGGAGATGGGTCCCCCGCCCAAGGAGCCAGCAGGGAAAACTAGGCCTTGTTCTAAAGCTATTTGGGAACCGCTTGCATAGCCCCACAGACCTGGGGCTGCGAGCTTTCCTGCTGCCTTCAGCCTCGACACCACCCTTTCCCATGAGGCGCCGCGCCAGGCACAAAAATGGCCATACGGATGGAGATTGGTCCCCCGCCCAAGGAGCCAGCAGGGAAAACTATGCCTTGTTTTAAAGCTATTTGGGAACCGCTTGCGTAGCCCCACAGACCTGGGGGCTGCGGGCTTTCCTGCTGCCTTCAGCCTCGACACCACCCTTTCCTAATTGGCGTCGTGCCAGGCACAAAAATGGCTATACGGCTGGAGATGGGTCCCCCGCCCAAGGAACCAGCAGAAAAAACTAGGCCTTCTTCTAAAGCTCTTTGGGAACCGCTTGCGTAACCCCACAGACCTGGGGGCTGCGGGCTTTCTTGCTGCCTTCAGCCTCAAAACCACCATTTCCGACTTGGCGTCGCACCAGGCACAAAAATGGCTATACGGCTGGAGATGGGTCCCCCGCCAAAGGAGCCAGCAGGGAAAACTAGGACTTGTTCTAAAGCTCTTTGGGAAACGCTTGCGTAGCCCCAAAGACCTGGAGGCTACAGGTTTTTCTGCTGCCTTCAGCCTCGACACCAGCCTTTCCCACTTGGCGCCGCGCCAGGAGCAAAAATGGCCATACGGCTGGAGATGGGTCCCCCGCCCACGGAGCCAGCAGGGAAAACTATGCCTTGTTCTAAAGCTCTTTGGGAATCACTGGCGTAGCCCCACAGACCTGGGGGCTGCGGGCTTTCCTGCAGCCTTCAGCCTTGACATGACCCTTTGCCACTTGGCGCCGGTCTAGGCACAAAAAAGGCCATACGGCTGGAGATGAGTCTCCCGCCCAAAGACCCAGCAGGGAAAACTATGCCTTGTTCTAAAGCTCTTTGGGAACCGCTTGCGTAGCCCCACAGACCTGGGGCTGCGAGCTTTCCTGCTGCCTTCAGCCTCGACACCACCCTTTCCCACGAGGCGCCGCGCCAGGCACAAAAATGGCCATACGGATGGAGATTGGTCCCACGCCCAAGGAGCCAGCAGGGAAAACTAGGCCTTGTTCTAAAGCTATTTGGGAACCGCTTGCGTAGCCCCACAGACCTGGGGGCTGCGGTCTTTCCTGCTGCCTTCAGCCTCGACACCACCCTTTCCTAATTGGCGTCGTGCCAGGAACAAAAATGGCTATACGGCTGGAGATGGGTCCCCCGCCCAAGGAACCAGCAGAAAAAACTAGGCCTTGTTCTAAAGCTCTTTGGGAACCGCTTGCATAGCCCCACAGACCTGGGGGCTGCGGGCTTTCCTGCTGCCTTCAGCCTCGACACCACCCTTTCCCACTTGGTGCCACGCCAGGCACAAAAACAACCATATGGCTGGAAGTGGGTCCCCCGCCCAAAGAGCCAGCAGGGAAAACAATGCCTTCTTCTAAAGCTCTTTGGGAACCGCTTGCGTAGCCCCACAGACCTGGGGGCTGCGGGCTTTCCTGCTGTCTTCAGCCTCGACACCACCCTTTCCCACTTGGTGCCACGCCAGGCACAAAAACAGCCATACGGCTGGAGATGGGTCCCCCGCCCAAAGAGCCAGCAGGGAAAACTATGCCTTGTTCTAAAGCTCTTTGGGAACCGCTTGCGTAGCCCCACAGACCTGGGGGCTGCGGGCTTTCCTGCTGCCTTCAGCCTTGACATGACCCTTTGCCACTTGGCGCCGGTCTAGGCACAAAAATGGCCATACGGCTGGAGATGAGTCCCCCGCCCAAAGACCCAGCAGGGAAAACTAGGCCTTGTTCTAAAGCTATTTGGGAACCGCTTGCGTAGCACCCACAGACCTGGGGGCTGCGGGCTTTCCTGCTGCCTTCAGCCTCGACACCACCCTTTCCTAATTGGCGTCGTGCCAGGCACAAAAATGGCTATACGGCTGGAGATGGGTCCCCCGCCCAAGGAACCAGCAGAAAAAACTAGGCCTTGTTCTAAAGCTCTTTGGGAACCGCTTGCATAGCCCCACAGACCTGGGGGCTGCGGGCTTTCCTGCTGCCTTCAGCCTCGACATCACCCTTTCCCACTTGGTGCCACGCCAGGCACAAAAACAGCCATATGGCTGGAAGTGGGTCCCCCGCCCAAAGAGCCAGCAGGGAAAACTATGCCTTCTTCTAAAGCTCTTTGGGAACCGCTTGCGTAGCCCCACAGACCTGGGGGCTGCGGGCTTTCTTGCTGCCTTTAGCCTCAAAACCACCCTTTCCCACTTGGCGTCGCGCCAGGCACAAAAATGGCTATACGGCTAGAGATGGGTCCCCCGCCAAAGGAGCCAGCAGGGAAAACTAGGACTTGTTCTAAAGCTCTTTGGGAAACGCTTGCGTAGCCCCAAAGACATGGAGGCTACAGGTTTTTCTGCTGCCTTCAGCCTCGACACCAGCCTTTCCCACTTGGCGCCGCGCCAGGAGCAAAAATGGCCATACGGCTGGAGATGCGTCCCTCGCCCATGGAGCCAGCAGGGAAAACTATGCCTTGTTCTAAAGCTCTTTGGGAATCACTGGCGTAGCCCCACAGACCTGGGGGCTGCGGGCTTTCCTGCTGCCTTCAGCCTCGACACCACCGTTTCCCACTTGGTGCCGCGCCAGGCACAAAAATGGCCATACGGCTGGAGAGGGGTCCCCCGCCCAGAGAGACAGCAGGGAAAACTATGCCTTGTTCTAAAGCTCTTTGGGAACCGCTTGCGTAGCCCCACAGACCTGGGGGCTGCGGGCTTTCCTGCTGCCTTCAGCCTCCACACCACCCTTTCCCACTTGGAGCCGCGCCAGGCACAGAAATGGCCATACAGCTGGAGATGGGTTCCCCGCCCAAGGAGCCAGCAGGGAAAACTAGGCCTTGTTCTAAAGCTCTATGGGAACGGCTTGCGTAGCCCCACAGACCTGGGGGCTGCGGTCTTTCCTGCAGCCTTCAGCCTCGACATGACCCTTGGCCACTTGGTGCCACTCCAGGCACAAAAACAGCCATACGGCTGGAGAGGGGTCCCCCGCCCAGAGAGACAGCAGGGAAAACAATGCCTTCTTCTAAAGCTCTTTGGGAACCGCTTGCGTAGCACCCACAGACCTGGGGGCTGCAGGCTTCCTGCTGCCTTCAGCCTGAATAGTACGCTTTCCCACTAGGTGTCGCTCCAGGCACAAAAATGGCCATACGGCTGGAGATGGGTCCCCCGCCCAAGGAACCAGCAGGGAAAACTAGGCCTTGTTCTAAAGCTCTTTGGGAACCGCTTGCGTAGCCCCACAGACCTGGGGCTGCGAGCTTTCCTGCTGCCTTCAGCCTCGACACCACCCTTTCCCACTAGGCGCCGCGCCTGGCACAAAAATGGCCATACGGATGGAGATTGGTCCCACGCCCAAGGAGCCAGCAGGGAAAACTATGCCTTGTTTTAAAGCTCTGTGGGAACCGCTTGCGTAGCCCCACAGACCTGCGGGCTGCGGGCTTTCCTGCTGCTTTCAGCCTCGACATCACCCTTTCCCACTTGGCGTCGTGCCAGGCACAAAAATGGCTATACGGCTGGAGAGTGGTCCCCCGCCCAAGGAACCAGCAGAAAAAACTAGGCCTTGTTCTAAAGCTATTTGGGAACCGCTTGCATAGCCCCACAGACCTGGGGGCTGCGGGCTTTCCTGCTGCCTTCAGCCTCAAAACCGCCCTTTCCCACTTGGCGCCGCGGCAGGCACAAAAATGGCTATACGGCTGGAGATGGGTCCCCCGCCCAAGGAGCCAGCAGGGAAAACTATGCCTTGTTCTAAAGCTCTTTGGGAACCGCTTGTGTAGCCCCAAAGACCTGGAGGTTACAGGTTTTTCTGCTGGCTTCAGCCTCGACACCACCCTTTCCCACTTGGCGCCGCGCCAGGCACAACAATGGCCATATGGCTGGAGATGGTTCCCCCACCCAAAGAGCCAGTAGGGAATATTATGCCTTGTTCTAAAGATCTTTGGGAAACGCTTGCGTAGCCCCACAGACCTGGGGGCTGCGGGCTTTCCTGCTGCCTTCAGCCTCGACACCACCCTTTCCCACTTGGTGCCGCGCCAGGCACAAAAATGGCCATATGGCTGAAGATAGGTTGTCCGCCCAAGGAGCAAACAGGAAAAACTAGGCCTTGTTCTAAAGCTATTTCGGAACCTCTTGCATAGCCCCACAGACCTGGGGGCTGCGGGCTTTCCTGCTGCCTTCAGCCTCGACACCACCCATTCCCACTTGGCGTCGCGCCAGGCACAAAAATGGCCATACGCCTAGATATGGGTCCCCTGCCCAAGGAGCCAGCAGGGAAAAATATGCCTTGTTCTAAAGCTCTTTGGGAACCGCTTTCGTAGCCCCACAGACCTGGGGGCTGCGGGATTTCCTGCTGCCTTCAGCCTCGACACCACCCTTTCCCACTTGGTGCCACGCCAGGCACAAAAACAGCAATATGGCTGGAAGTGGGTCCCCCGCCCAAAGAGCCAGCAGGGAAAACTATGCCTTCTTCTAAAGCTCTTTGGGAACAGCTTGCGGAGCCCCACAGACCTGGGGTCTGCAAGCTTTCTTGCTGCCTTCAGCCTCGACACCACCCTTTCCCACTTGGTGCCGCGCTAGGCACAAAAATGGCTATACGCCTGGAAATGTGTGCCCCGCCCAAGGAGCCAGCAGGGAAAACTAGGCCTTGTTCTAAAGCTGTTTGGGAACCGCTTGCGTAGCCCCACAGACCTGGGGGCTGCGGGCTTTCCTGATGCCTTCAGCCTCGACATCACCCTTTCCCACTTGGCGTCGTGCCAGGCACAAAAATGGCTATACGCCTGGAGATGGGTCCCCCGCCCAAGGAGCCAGCAGAAAAAACTAGGCCTTGTTTTAAAGCTCTTTGGGAACCGCTTGCGTAGCCCCACAGACCTGGGGGCTGCGGGCTTTCCTGCTGCCTTCAGCCTCCACACCACCCTTTCCCACTTGGCGCCGCGCCAGGAGTAAAAATGGCCATAAAGCTGGAGATGGGTCCCCCGCCCAAGGAGCCAGCAGGGAAAACTAGGCCTTGTTCTAAAGCTCTTTGGGAATCACTGGCGTAGCCCCAGAGACCTGGGGGCTGCGGGCTTTCCTGCTGCCTTCAGCCTCGACACCACCCTTTCCCACTTGGTGCCGCGCCAGGCACAAAAATGGCCATACGGCTGAAGATAGCTTGTCCGCCCAAGGAGCCAACAGGAAAAACTAGGCCTTGTTCTAAAGCTATTTCGGAACCTCTTGCGTAGCCCCACAGACCTGGGGGCTGCGGGCTTTCCTGCTTCCTTCAGCCTTGACACCACCCTTTCCCACTTGGCGCCGCGCCAGGCACAAAAATGGCCATACGTCTAGATATGGGTCCCCTGCCCAAGGAGCCAGCAGGGAAAACTATGCCTTCTTCTAAAGCTCTTTGGGAACCGCTTGCGTAGCCCCACAGACCTGGGGGCTGCGGGCTTTCCTGCTGCCTTCAGCCTCCACACCACCCTTCCTCACTTGGCGTTGCGCAAGAAACAAAAGTGACCATACGGGTCGAGGTAGGTCCACCGCTCAAACAGCCAGCAGGGAAAACTATGCCTTGTTCTAAAGCTCTTTGGGAACGACTTGCGTAGCCCCACAGACCTGGGGGCTGCGGGCTTTCCTGCTGCCTTCAGCCTCGACACCACCCTTTCCCACTTGGCGTCGCGCCAGGCACAAAAATGGCCATATGGCTGGAGGTGGGTCCCGCGCCCAAAGAGCCAGCAGGGAAAACTATGCCTTGTTCTAAAGCTCTTTGGGAACCACTTGCGTAGCCCCACAGACCTGGGGGCTGCGGGCTTTCCTGCTGCCTTCAGCCTCAAAACCACCCTTTCCCACTTGGCGCCGCACCAGGCACAAAAATGGCCATACAGCTGGAGATGGGTCCCCATCCCAAGGAGCCAGCAGGGAAAACTATGCCTTGTTCTAAAGCTCTTTGGGAACCGCTTGCGTAGCCCCACAGACCTGGGGGCTGCGGGCTTTCCTGCTGCCTTCAGCCTTGACACCACCCTTTCCCACTTGGCGCCGCGCCAGGCACAAAAATGGCCATACATCTAGATATGGGTCCCCTGCCCAAGGAGCCAGCAGGGAAAACTATGCCTTGTTCTAAAGCTCTTTGGGAACCGCTTGCGTAGCCCCACAGACCTGGGGGCTGCGGGCTTTCCTGCTGCCTTCAGCCTCCACACCACCCTTTCCCACTTGGCGCCGCGCCAGGAGTAAAAATGGCCATAAGGCTGGAGATGGGTCCCCCGCCCAAGGAGCCAGCAGGGAAAACTAGGCCTTGTTCTAAAGCTCTTTGGGAATCACTGGCGTAGCCCCACAGACCTGCGGGCTGCGGGCTTTCCTGCTGCCTTCAGCCTCAAAACCACCCTTTCCCACTTGGCGCCGCACCAGGCACAAAAACAGCCATACGGTTGGAGAGGGGTCCCCCGCCCAGAGAGACAGCAGGGAAAACAATGCCTTCTTCTAAAACTCTTTGGGAACCGCTTGCGTAGCCCCACAGACCTGGGGGCTGCGGGCTTTCCTGCTGCCTTCAGCCTCCACACCACCCTTTCCCCCTTGGCGCCCCGCCAGGCACAAAAATGGCCATACAGCTGGAGATGGGTCCCCCGCCCAAGGAGCCAGCAGGGAAAACTATGCCTTGTTCTAAAGCTCTATGGGAACGGCTTGCGTAGCCCCACAGACCTGGGGGCTGCGGGCTTTCCTGCAGCCTTCAGCCTTGACATGACCCTTTGCCACTTGGCGCCGGTCTAGGCACAAAAATGGCCATATGGCTGGTGATGAGACCCCGCCCAAAGACCCAGCAGGGAAAACTATGCCTTGTTCTAAAGCTCTTTGGAAACCGCTTGCGTAGCCCCACAGACCTGGGGGCTGCGGGCTTTCCTGCTGCCTTCAGCCTCGACACCACCCTTTCCCACTTGGTGCCACGCCAGGCACAAAAACAGCAATATGGCTGGAAGTGGGTCCCCCGCCCAAAGAGCCAGCAGGGAAAAATATGCCTTGTTCTAAAGCTCTTTGGGAACCGCTTGCGTAGCCCCACAGACCTGGGGGCTGCGGGCTTTCCTGCTGCCTTCAGCCTCCACACCACCCTTTCCCCCTTGGCGCCCCGCCAGGCACAAAAATGGCCATACAGCTGGAGATGGGTCCCCTGCCCAAGGAGCCAGCAGGGTAAACTAGGCCTTGTTCTAAAGCTCTTTGGGAACCGCTTGCGTAGCCCCACAGACCTGGGGGCTGCGGGCTTTCCTGCTGCCTTCTGCCTTGACATGACCCTTTGCCACTTGGCGCCGGTCTAGGCACAAAAATGGCCATACGGCTGGAGATGAGTCCCCCGCCCAAAGACCCAGCAGGGAAAACTAGGCCTTGTTCTAAAGCTATTTGGGAACCGCTTGCGTAGCACCCACAGACCTGGGGGCTGCGGGCTTTCCTGCTGCCTTCAGCCTCGACACCACCCTTTCCTAATTGGCGTCGTGCCAGGCACAAAAATGGCTATACGGCTGGAGATGGGTCCCCCGCCCAAGGAACCAGCAGAAAAAACTAGGCCTTGTTCTAAAGCTCTTTGGGAACCGCTTGCATAGCCCCACAGACCTGGGGGCTGCGGGCTTTCCTGCTGTCTTCAGCCTCGACATCACCCTTTCCCACTTGGTGCCACGCCAGGCACAAAAACAGCCATATGGCTGGAAGTGGGTCCCCCGCCCAAAGAGCTAGCAGGGAAAACTATGCCTTGTTCTAAAGCTCTTTGGGAACCGCTTGCGTAGCCCCACAGACCTGGGGGCTGCGGGCTTTCTTGCTGCCTTTAGCCTCAAAACCACCCTTTCCCACTTGGCGTCGCGCCAGGCACAAAAATGGCTATACGGCTAGAGATGGGTCCCCCGCCAAAGGAGCCAGCAGGGAAAACTAGGACTTGTTCTAAAGCTCTTTGGGAAACGCTTGCGTAGCCCCAAAGACATGGAGGCTACAGGTTTTTCTGCTGCCTTCAGCCTCGACACCAGCCTTTCCCACTTGGCGCCGCGCCAGGAGCAAAAATGGCCATACGGCTGGAGATGCGTCCCTCGCCCACGGAGCCAGCAGGGAAAACTATGCCTTGTTCTAAAGCTCTTTGGGAATCACTGGCGTAGCCCCACAGACCTGGGGGCTGCGGGCTTTCCTGCTGCCTTCAGCCTCGACACCACCGTTTCCCACTTGGTGCCGCGCCAGGCACAAAAATGGCCATACGGCTGGAGAGGGGTCCCCCGCCCAGAGAGACAGCAGGGAAAACTATGCCTTGTTCTAGAGCTCTTTGGGAACCGCTTGCGTAGCCCCACAGACCTGGGGGCTGCGGGCTTTCCTGCTGCCTTCAGCCTCCACACCACCCTTTCCCACTTGGAGCCGCGCCAGGCACAGAAATGGCCATACAGCTGGAGATGGGTTCCCCGCCCAAGGAGCCAGCAGGGAAAACTAGGCCTTGTTCTAAAGCTCTATGGGAACGGCTTGCGTAGCCCCACAGACCTGGGGGCTGCGGTCTTTCCTGCAGCCTTCAGCCTCGACATGACCCTTTGCCACTTGGTGCCACTCCAGGCACAAAAACAGCCATACGGCTGGAGAGGGGTCCCCCGCCCAGAGAGACAGCAGGGAAAACAATGCCTTCTTCTAAAGCTCTTTGGGAACCGCTTGCGTAGCACCCACAGACCTGGGGGCTGCAGGCTTCCTGCTGCCTTCAGCCTGAATAGTACGCTTTCCCACTAGGTGTCGCTCCAGGCACAAAAATGGCCATACGGCTGGAGATGGGTCCCGCGCCCAAGGAACCAGCAGGGATAACTAGGCCTTGTTCTAAAGCTCTTTGGGAACCGCTTGCGTAGCCCCACAGACCTGGGGCTGCGAGCTTTCCTGCTGCCTTCAGCCTCGACACCACCCTTTCCCACTAGGCGCCGCGCTTGGCACAAAAATGGCCATACGGATGGAGATTGGTCCCACGCCCAAGGAGCCAGCAGGGAAAACTATGCCTTGTTTTAAAGCTCTGTGGGAACCGCTTGCGTAGCCCCACAGACCTGCGGGCTGCGGGCTTTCCTGCTGCTTTCAGCCTCGACATCACCCTTTCACACTTGGCGTCGTGCCAGGCACAAAAATGGCTATACGGCTGGAGAGTGGTCCCCCGCCCAAGGAACCAGCAGAAAAAACTAGGCCTTGTTCTAAAGCTATTTGGGAACCGCTTGCATAGCCCCACAGACCTGGGGGCTGCGGGCTTTCCTGCTGCCTTCAGCCTCAAAACCGCCCTTTCCCACTTGGCGCCGCGGCAGGCACAAAAATGGCTATACGGCTGGAGATGGGTCCCCCGCCCAAGGAGCCAGCAGGGAAAACTATGCCTTGTTCTAAAGCTCTTTGGGAACCGCTTGTGTAGCCCCAAAGACCTGGAGGTTACAGGTTTTTCTGCTGGCTTCAGCCTCGACACCACCCTTTCCCACTTGGCGCCGCGCCAGGCACAACAATGGCCATATGGCTGGAGATGGTTCCCCCACCCAAAGAGCCAGTAGGGAATATTATGCCTTGTTCTAAAGATCTTTGGGAAACGCTTGCGTAGCCCCACAGACCTTGGGGCTGCGGGCTTTCCTGCTGCCTTCAGCCTCGACACCACCCTTTCCCACTTGGTGCCGCGCCAGGCACAAAAATGGCCATATGGCTGAAGATAGGTTGTCCGCCCAAGGAGCAAACAGGAAAAACTAGGCCTTGTTCTAAAGCTATTTCGGAACCTCTTGCATAGCCCCACAGACCTGGGGGCTGCGGGCTTTCCTGCTGCCTTCAGCCTCGACACCACCCATTCCCACTTGGCGTCACGCCAGGCACAAAAATGGCCATACGCCTAGATATGGGTCCCCTGCCCAAGGAGCCAGCAGGGAAAAATATGCCTTGTTCTAAAGCTCTTTGGGAACCGCTTGCGTAGCCCCACAGACCTGGGGGCTGCGGGCTTTCCTGCTGCCTTCAGCCTCGACACCACCCTTTCCCACTTGGTGCCACGCCAGGCACAAAAACAGCAATATGGCTGGAAGTGGGTCCCCCGCCCAAAGAGCCAGCAGGGAAAATTATGCCTTCTTCTAAAGCTCTTTGGGAACAGCTTGCGTAGCCCCACAGACCTGGGGTCTGCAAGCTTTCTTGCTGCCTTCAGCCTCGACACCACCCTTTCCCACTTGGTGCCGCGCCAGGCACAAAAATGGCTACACGCCTGGAAATGTGTGCCCCGCCCAAGGAGCCAGCAGGGAAAACTAGGCCTTGTTCTAAAGCTGTTTGGGAACCGCTTGCGTAGCCCCACAGACCTGGGGGCTGCGGGCTTTCCTGCTGCCTTCAGCCTCGACATCACCCTTTCCCACTTGGCGTCGTGCCAGGCACAAAAATGGCTATACGCCTGGAGATGGGTCCCCCGCCCAAGGAGCCAGCAGGGAAAACTAGGCCTTGTTCTAAAGCTCTTTGGGAATCACTGGCGTAGCCCCACAGACCTGGGGGCTGCGGGCTTTCCTGCTGCCTTCAGCCTCGACACCACCCTTTCCCACTTGGTGCCGCGCCAGGCACAAAAATGGCCATGCGGCTGAAGATAGGTTGTCCGCCCAAGGAGCCAACAGGAAAAACTAGGCCTTGTTCTATAGCTATTTGGGAACCTCTTGCGTAGCCCCACAGACCTGGGGGCTGCGGGCTTTCCTGCTGCCTTCAGCCTTGACACCACCCTTTCCCACTTGGCGCCCCGCCAGGCACAAAAATGGTCATACGGCTAGATATGGGTCCCCCGCCCAAGGAGCCAACAGGAAAACTATGCCGTGTTCTAAACCTCCTTGGGAACCGCTTGCGTAGCCCCACAGACCTGGGGGCTGCGGGCTTTCCTGCTGCCTTCAGCCTCCCCACCACCCTTTCCCACTTTGCGCCGCGCCAGGCACAAAAATGGCCATATGGCTGGAGAAGGGTCCGCTGCACAAGGAGCCAGCAGGGAAAACAATGCCTTCTTCTAAAGCTCTTTGGGAACCACTTGTGTAGCCCCACAGACCTGGGGGCTGCGGGCTTTCCTGCTGCCTTCAGCCTCGACACCACCCTTTCCCACTTGGCGTCGCGCCAGGCACAAAAATGGCCATACAGCTGGAGATGGGTCCTCCGCCCAAGGAGCCAGCAGGGAAAACTATGCCTTGTTCTAAAGCTCTTTGGGAACCGCTTGCGTAGCCCCACAGACCTGGGGGCTGCGGGCTTTCCTGCTGCCTTCAGCCTTGACACCACCCTTTCCCACTTGGCGCCGCGCCAGGCACAAAAATGGCCATACATCTAGATATGGGTCCCCTGCCCAAGGAGCCAGCAGGGAAAACTATGCCTTGTTCTAAAGCTCTTTGGGAACCGCTTGCGTAGCCCCACAGACCTGGGGGCTGCGGGCTTTCCTGCTGCCTTCAGCCTCCACACCACCCTTTCCCACTTGGCGCCGCGCCAGGAGTAAAAATGGCCATAAGGCTGGAGATGGGTCCCCCGCCCAAGGAGCCAGCAGGGAAAACTAGGCCTTGTTCTAAAGGTCTTTGGGAATCACTGGCGTAGCCCCACAGACCTGCGGGCTGCGGGCTTTCCTGCTGCCTTCAGCCTCGACACCACCCTTTCCCACTTGGTGCCGCGCCAGGCACAAAAATGGCCATACGGCTGAAGATAGGTTGTCCGCCCAAGGAGCCAAGAGGAAAAACTAGACCTTGTTCTAAAGCTATTTCGGAACCTCTTGCGTAGCCCCACAGACCTGGGGGCTGCGGGCTTTCCTGCTGCCTTCAGCCTTGACACCACCCTTTCCCACTTGGCGCCGCGCCAGGCACAAAAATGGCCATACATCTAGATATGGGTCCCCTGCCCAAGGAGCCAGCAGGGAAAACTATGCCTTGTTCTAAAACTCTTTGGGAACCGCTTGCGTAGCCCCACAGACCTGGGGGCTGCGGGCTTTCCTGCTGCCTTCAGCCTCCACACCACCCTTCCTCACTTGGCGTCGCGCAAGAAACAAAAATGGCCATACGGGTCGAGGTAGGTCCACCGCTCAAAGAGCCAGCAGGGAAAACTATGCCTTGTTCTAAAGCTCTTTGGGAATCACTGGCGTAGCCCCACAGACCTGGGGGCTGCGGGCTTTCCTGCTGCCTTCAGCCTCGACACCACCCTTTCCCACTTGGTGCAGCGCCAGGCACAAAAATGGCCATACGGCTGAAGATAGGTTGTCCGCCCAAGGAGCCAACAGGAAAAACTAGGCCTTGTTCTAGTGCTATTTCGGAACATCTTGCGTAGCCCCACAGACCTGGGGGCTGCGGGCTTTCCTGCTGCCTTCAGCCTTGACACCAACCTTTCCCACTTGGCGCCCCGCCAGGCACAAAAATGGTCATACGGCTAGATATGGGTCCCCCGCCCAAGGAGCCAACAGGAAAACTATGCCGTGTTCTAAACCTCCTTGGGAACCGCTTGCGTAGCCCCACACACCTGGGGGCTGCGGGCTTTCCTGCTGCCTTCAGCCTCGACACCACCCTTTCCCACTTGGCGCCGCACCAGGCACAAAAATGGCCATACAGCTGGAGATGGGTCCCCCGCCCAAGGAGCCAGCAGGGAAAACTATGCCTTGTTCTAAAGCTCTTTGGGAACGGCTTGCGTAGCCCCACAGACCTGGGGGCTGCGGGCTTTCCTGCAGCCTTCAGCCTTGACATGACCCTTTGCCACTTGGCGCCGCTCTAGGCACAAACATGGCCATACGGCTGGAGATGAGTCCCCCGCCCAAAGACCCGGCAGGGAAAACTATGCCTTGTTCTAAAGCTCTTTGGAAACCGCTTGCGTAGCCCCACAGACCTGGGGTCTGCAAGCTTTCCTGCTGCCTTCAGCCTCGACACCACCCTTTCCCACTTGGTACCGCGCCAGGCACAAAAATGGCTATACGCCTGGAAATGTGTCCCCCGCCCAAGGAGCCAGCAGGGAAAACTAGGCCTTGTTCTAAAGCTGTTTGGGAACCGCTTGCGTAGCCCCACAGACCTGGGGGCTGCGGGCTTTCCTGCTGCTTTCAGCCTCGACACCACCCTTTCCCACTTGGCGTCGTGCCAGGCACAAAAATGGCTATACGCCTGGAGATGGGTCCCCCGCCCAAGGAGCCAGCAGAAAAAACTAGGCCTTTTTCTAAAGCTCTTTGGGAACCGCTTGCGTAGCCCCACAGACCTGGGGGCTGCGGGCTTTCCTGCTGCCTTCAGCCTCCACACCACCCTTTCCCACTTGGCGCCGCGCCAGGAGTAAAAATGGCCATAAGGCTGGATATGGGTCCCCCGCCCAAGGAGCCAGCAGGGAAAACTAGGCCTTGTTCTAAAGTTTTTTGGGAATCACTGGCGTAGCCCCATAGACCTGGGGGCTGCGGGCTTTCCTGCTGCCTTCAGCCTCGACACCACCCTTTCCCACTTGGTGCCGCGCCAGGCACAAAAATGGCCATACGGCTGAAGATAGGTTGTCCGCCCAAGGAGCCAACAGGAAAAACTAGGCCTTGTTCTAAAGCTCTTTGGGACCTCTTGCGTAGCCCCACAGACCTGGGGGCTGCGGGCTTTCCTGCTGCCTTCAGCCTTGACACCACCCTTTCCCACTTGGCGCCGCGCCAGGCACAAAAATGGCCATACGTCTAGATATGGGTCCCCTGCCCAAGGAGCCAGCAGGGAAAACTATGCCTTGTTCTAAAACTCTTTGGGAACCGCTTGCGTAGCCCCACAGACCTGGGGGCTGCGGGCTTTCCTGCTGCCTTCAGCCCCCACACCACCCTTCCTCACTTGGCGTCGCGCAAGAAACAAAAATGGCCATACGGGTCGAGGTAGGTCCACCGCTCAAAGAGCCAGCAGGGAAAACTATGCCTTGTTCTAAAGCTCTTTGGGAAACGCTTGCGTAGCCCCACAGACCTGGGGGCTGCGGGCTTTCCTGCTGCCTTCAGCCTCGACACCACCCTTTCCCACTTGGTGCCGCGCCAGGCACAAAAATGGCCATACGGCTGAAGATAGCTTGTCCGCCCAAGGAGCCAACAGGAAAAACTAGGCCTTGTTCTAAAGCTATTTCGGAACCTCTTGCGTAGCCCCACAGACCTGGGGGCTGCGGGCTTTCCTGCTGCCTTCAGCCTTGACACCACCCTTTCCCACTTGGCGCCGCGCCAGGCACAAAAATGGCCATACGTCTAGATATGGGTCCCCTGCCCAAGGAGCCAGCAGGGAAAACTATGCCTTGTTCTAAAACTCTTTGGGAACCGCTTGCGTAGCCCCACAGACCTGGGGGCTGCGGGCTTTCCTGCTGCCTTCAGCCCCCACACCACCCTTCCTCACTTGGCGTCGCGCAAGAAACAAAAATGGCCATACGGGTCCAGGTAGGTCCACCGCTCAAAGAGCCAGCAGGGAAAACTATGCCTTGTTCTAAAGCTCTTTGGGAAACGCTTGCGTAGCCCCACAGACCTGGGGGCTGCGGGCTTTCCTGCTGCCTTCAGCCTCAAAACCGCCCTTTCCCACTTGGCGCCGCGCCAGGCACAAAAATGGCCATACAGCTGGAGATGGGTCCCCCGCCCAAAGACCCAGGAGGGAAAACTAGGCCTTGTTCTAAAGCTCTTTGGGAACCGCTTGCATAGCCCCAAAGACCTGGGGGCTGCAGGCTTTCCTGCTGCATTCAGCCTAAAAAACACCCTTTCCCACTTGGTGCCACGCCAGGCACAAAAACAGCCATATGGCTGGAAGTGGGTCCCCCGCCAAAAGAGCCAGCAGGGAAAACTATGCCTTCTTCTAAAGCTCTTTGGGAACCGCTTGCATAGCTCCACAGACCTGGGGGCTGCGGGCTTTCCTGCTGCCTTCAGCCTCCACACCACACTTTCCCACTTGGCGTCGTGCCAGGCACAAAAATGGCTATACGGCTGGAGATGGGTCACCCTCCCAAGGAGCCAGCAGGGAAAACTAGGCCTTGTTCTAAAGCTATTTGGGAACCGCTTGCATAGCCCCAAAGACCTGGAGGCTGCAGGCTTTTCTGCTGCCTTCACCCTCGACACCACCCTTTCCCAATTTGCGCCGCGCCAGGCACAAAGATGGCCATACAGCTGGAGATGGGTCCCCCGCCCAAGTGGCCAGCAGGGTAAACTAGGCCTTGTTCTAAAGCTCTTTGGGAACCGCTTGCATAGCCCCACAGACCTGGGGGCTGCAGGCTTTCCTGCTGCCTTCAGCCTCGACACCACCCTTTCCCACTTGGTCCCACGCCAGGCACAAAAACAGCCATACGGCTGGAGATGGGTCCCCCGCCCAAAGAGCCAGCAGGGAAAACTAGGCCTTGTTCTAAAGCTCTTAAGGAACCGCTTGCGTAGCCCCACAGACCTGGGGGCTGCGGGCTTTCCTGCTGCCTTCAGCCTCCACACCACCCTTTCCCACTTGGTGCCGCGCCAGGCACAAAAATGGCCATACGGCTGAAGATAGGTTGTCCGCCCAAGGAGCCAACAGGAAAAACTAGGCCTTGTTCTAAAGCTATTTCGGAACCTCTTGCGTAGCCCCACAGACCTGGGGGCTGCGGGCTTTCCTGCTGCCTTCAGCCTTGATACCACCCTTTCCCACTTGGCGCCCCGCCAGGCACAAAAATGGTCATACGGCTAGATATGGGTCCCCCGCCCAAGGAGCCAACAGGAAAACTATGCCATGTTCTAAACCTCCTTGGGAACCGCTTGCGTAGCCCCACAGACCTGGGGGCTGCGGGCTTTCCTGCTGCCTTCAGCCCCCACACCACCCTTCGTCACTTGGCGTCGCGCAAGAAACAAAAATGGCCATACGGGTCCAGGTAGGTCCACCGCTCAAAGAGCCAGCAGGGAAAACTATGCCTTGTTCTAAAGCTCTTTGGGAAACGCTTGCGTAGCCCCACAGACCTGCGGGCTGCGGGCTTTCCTGCTGCCTTCAGCCTCAAAACCGCCCTTTCCCACTTGGCGCCGCGGCAGGTACAAAAATGGCTATACGGCTGGAAATGTGTCCCCCGCCCAAAGACCCAGGAGGGAAAACTAGGCCTTGTTCTAAAGCTCTTTGGGAACCGCTTGCATAGCCCCAAAGACCTGGGGGCTGCAGGCTTTCCTGCTGCATTCAGCCTAAAAAACACCCTTTCCCACTTGGTGCCACGCCAGGCACAAAAACAGCCATATGGCTGGAAGTGGGTCCCCCGCCAAAAGAGCCAGCAGGGAAAACTATGCCTTCTTCTAAAGCTCTTTGGGAACCGCTTGCATAGCTCCACAGACCTGGGGGCTGCGGGCTTTCCTGCTGCCTTCAGCCTCCACACCACCCTTTCCCACTTGGCGTCGTGCCAGGCACAAAAATGGCTATACGGCTGGAGATGGGTCACCCTCCCAAGGAGCCAGCAGGGAAAACTAGGCCTTGTTCTAAAGCTATTTGGGAACCGCTTGCGTAGCCCCAAAGACCTGGAGGCTGCAGGCTTTTCTGCTGCCTTCACCCTCGACACCACCCTTTCCCAATTGGCGCCGCGCCAGGCACAAAGATGGCCATACAGCTGGAGATGGGTCCCCCTCCCAAGTGGCCAGCAGGGTAAACTAGGCCTTGTTCTAAAGCTCTTTGGGAAACGCTTGCATAGCCCCACAGACCTGGGGGCTGCAGGCTTTCCTGCTGCCTTCAGCCTCGACACCACCCTTTCCCACTTGGTCCCACGCCAGGCACAAAAACAGCCATACGGCTGGAGATGGGTCCCCCGCCCAAAGAGCCAGCAGGGAAAACTAGGCCTTGTTCTAAAGCTCTTAAGGAACCGCTTGCGTAGCCCCACAGACCTGGGGGCTGCGGGCTTTCCTGCTGCCTTCAGCCTCCACACCACCCTTTCCCACTTGTTGCCGCGCCAGGCACAAAAATGGCCATAAGGCTGAAGATAGGTTGTCCGCCCAAGGAGCCAACAGGAAAAACTAGGCCTTGTTCTAAAGCTATTTCGGAACCTCTTGCGTAGCCCCACAGACCTGGGGGCTGCGGGCTTTCCTGCTGCCTTCAGCCTTGACACCACCCTTTCCCACTTGGCGCCCCGCCAGGCACAAAAATGGTCATACGGCTAGATATGGGTCCCCCGCCCAAGGAGCCAACAGGAAAACTATGCCATGTTCTAAACCTCCTTGGGAACCGCTTGCGTAGCCCCACAGACCTGGGGGCTGCGGGCTTTCCTGCTGCCTTCAGCCTCCACACCACCCTTTCCCACTTGGTGCCGCGCCAGGCACAAAAATGGCCATATGGCTGGAGATGGGTCCGCCGCACAAGGAGCCAGCAGGGAAAACAATGCCTTCTTCTAAAGCTCTTTGGGAACCGCTTGCGTAGCCCCACAGACCTGGGGGCTGCGGGCTTTCCTGCTGCCTTCAGCCTCCACACCACCCTTTCCCACTTGGTGTTGCGCCAAGCACAAAAATGGCCATATGGCTGGAGATGGGTCCCGCGCCCAAAGAGCCAGCAGGGAAAACTATGCCTTGTTCTAAAGCTCTTTGGGAACCACTTGCGTAGCACCACAGACCTGGGGGCTGCGGGCTTTCCTGCTGCCTTCAGCCTCAAAACCACCCTTTCCCACTTGGCGCCGCACCAGGCACAAAAATGGCCATACAGCTGGAGATGGGTCCCCCGCCCAAGGAGCCAGCAGGGAAAACTAGGCCTTGTTCTAAAGCTCTTTGGGAACGGCTTGCGTAGCCCCACAGACATGGGGGCTGCGGGCTTTCCTGCAGCCTTCAGCCTTGACATGACCCTTTGCCACTTGGCGCCGCTCTAGGCACAAAAATGGCCATACGGCTGGAGATGAGTCCCCCGCCCAAAGACCCGGCAGGGAAAACTAGGCCTTGTTCTAAAGCTGTTTGGGAACCGCTTGCGTAGCCCCACAGACCTGGGGGCTGCGGGCTTTCCTGCTGCCTTCAGCCTCCACACCAGCCTTTCCCACTTGGCGCCGCGCCAGGAGTAAAAATGGCCATAAGGCTGGAGATGGGTCCCCCGCCCAAGGAGCCAGCAGGGAAAAATATGCCTTGTTCTAAAGCTCTTTGGGAATCACTGGCGTAGCCCCACAGACCTGGGGGCTGCGGGCTTTCCTGCTGCCTTCAGCCTTGACACCACCCTTTCCCACTTGGCGTCGCGCAAGAAACAAAAATGGCCATACGGGTCGAGGTAGGTCCACCGCTCAAAGAGCCAGCAGGGAAAACTATGCCTTGTTCTAAAGCTCTTTGGGAAACGCTTGCGTAGCCCCACAGACCTGGGGGCTGCGGGCTTTCCTGCTGCCTTCAGCCTCGACACCACCCTTTCCCACTTGGTGCCGCGCCAGGCACAAAAATGGCCATACGGCTGAAGATAGGTTGTCCGCCCAAGGAGCCAACAGGAAAAACTATGCCTTGTTCTAAAACTCTTTGGGAACAGCTTGCGTAGCCCCACAGACCTGGGGGCTGCGGGCTTTCCTGCTGCCTTCAGCCCCCACACCACCCTTCCTCACTTGGCGTCGCGCAAGAAACAAAAATGGCCATACGGGTCCAGGTAGGTCCACCGCTCAAAGAGCCAGCAGGGAAAACTATGCCTTGTTCTAAAGCTCTTTGGGAACCGCTTGCGTAGCCCCACAGACCTGGGGGCTGCGGGCTTTCCTGCTGCCTTCAGCCTCAAAACCGCCCTTTCCCACTTGGCGCCGCGGCAGGTACAAAAATGGCTATACGGCTGGAAATGTGTCCCCCGCCCAAAGACCCAGGAGGGAAAACTAGGCCTTGTTCTAAAGCTCTTTGGGAACCGCTTGCATAGCCCCAAAGACCTGGGGGCTGCAGGCTTTCCTGCTGCATTCAGCCTAAAAAACACCCTTTCCCACTTGGTGCCACGCCAGGCACAAAAACAGCCATATGGCTGGAAGTGGGTCCCCCGCCAAAAGAGCCAGCAGGGAAAACTATGCCTTCTTCTAAAGCTCTTTGGGAAACGCTTGCGTAGCCCCACAGACCTGGGGGCTGCGGGCTTTCCTGCTGCCTTCAGCCTCCACACCACCCTTTCCCACTTGGCGTCGTGCCAGGCACAAAAATGGCTATACGGCTGGAGATGGGTCACCCTCCCAAGTGGCCAGCATGGTAAACTAGGCCTTGTTCTAAAGCTCTTTGGGAACCGCTTGCATAGCCCCACAGACCTGGGGGCTGCAGGCTTTCCTGCTGCCTTCAGCCTCGACACCACCCTTTCCCACTTGGTGCCACGCCAGGCACAAAAACAGCCATACGGCTGGAGATGGGTCCCCCGCCCAAAGAGCCAGCAGGGAAAACTAGGCCTTGTTCTGAAGCTGTTTGGGAACCGCTTGCGTAGCCCCACAGACCTGGGGGCTGCGGGCTTTCCTGCTGCCTTCAGCCTCCACACCACCCTTTCCCACTTGGCGCCACGCCAGGCACAAAAACGGCCATATGGCTGTAGATGGGAACCCCGCACAAGGAGCCAGCAGGGAAAACAATGCCTTCTTCTAAAGCTCTTTGGGAACCGCTTGCGTAGCCCCACAGACCTGGGGGCTGCAGGCTTTTTTGCTGCCTTCAGCCTCGACACCACCCTTTCCCACTTGGCGCCACGCCAGGCACAAAAACAGCCGTACGGCTGGAGATGCGTCCCACGCCCAAAGAGCCAGCAGGGAAAACTATGCCTTGTTCTAAAGCTCTTTGGGAACCGCTTGCGTAGCCCCACAGACCTGGGGGCTGCGGGCTTTCCTGCTGCCTTCAGCCTCGACACCACCCTTTCCCACTTGGTGCCACGCCAGGCACAAAAACAGCCATACGGCTGGAGATGGGTCCCCCGCCCAAAGAGCCAGCAGGGAAAAATAGGCCTTGTTCTAAAGCTGTTTGGGAACCGCTTGCGTAGCCCCACAGACCTGGGGGCTGCGGGCTTTCCTGCTGCCTTCAGCCTCCACATCACCCTTTCCAACTTGGCGCCGCGCCAGGCAGAAAAAATGGCCATATGGCTGGAGATGGGTCCCCCGCCCAAAGACCCAGCAGGGAAAACAATGCCTTCTTCTAAAGCCCTTTGGGAACTGCTTGCGTAGCCCCACAGACCTGGGGGCTGCGGGCTTTCCTGATGCCTTCAGCCTCAAAACCACCCTTTCCCACTTGGCGCCGCACCAGGCACAAAAATGGACATACAGCTGGAGATGGGTCCCCCGCCCAAAGAGCCAGCAGGGAAAACTATGCCTTGTTCTAAAGCTCTTTGGGAACCGCTTGCGTAGCCCCACAGACCTGGGGGCTGCGGGCTTTCCTGCTACCTTCAGCCTCCACACCACCCTTTCCCACTTGGTGCCACGCCAGTCACAAAAACAGCCATACGGCTGGAGATGGGTCCTCCGCCCAAAGAGCCAGCAGGGAAAACTAGGCCTTGTTCTAAAGCTCTTTGGGAACCGCTTGCGTAGCCCCACAGACCTGGGGGCTGCGGGCTTTCCTGCTGCCTTCAGCCTCCACACCACCCTTTCCCAATTGGCGCCGCGCCAGGCACAAAAACGGTCATATGGCTGGAGATGGGTCACCCGCCCAAGGAGCCAGCAGGGAAAACTATGCCTTCTTCTAAAGCTCTTTGGGAACCGCTTGCGTAGCCCCACACACCTGGGGGCTGCAGGCTTTCCTGCTGCCTTCAGCCTCGACACCACCCTTTCCCACTTGGTGCCACTCCAGGCACAAAAACAGCCATACAGCTGGAGATGGGTCCCCCGCCCAAGGAGCCAGCAGGGAAAACTATGCCTTGTTCTAAAGCTCTATGGGAACGGCTTGCGTAGCCTCACAGACCTGGGGGCTGCGGGCTTTCCTGCAGCCTTCAGCCTTGACATGACCCTTTGCCACTTGGCGCCGGTCTAGGCACAAAAATGGCCATATGGCTGGAGATGAGTCCCCCGCCCAAAGACCCAGCAGGGAAAACTATGCCTTGTTCTGAAGCTCTTTGGAAACCGCTTGCGTAGCCCCACAGACCTGGGGGCTGCGGGCTTTCCTGCTGCCTTCAGCCTCGACACCACCCTTTCCCACTTGGTGCCGCGCCAGGCACAAAAATGGCTATACGCCTGGAGATGGGTCCCCCGCCCAAGGAGCCAGCAGGGAAAACTATGCCTTCTTCTAAAGCTCTTTGGGAACCGCTTGCGTAGCACCCACAGACCTGGGGGCTGCAGGCTTCCTGCTGCCTTCAGCCTGAATAGTACGCTTTCCCACTAGGTGTCGCTCCAGGCACAAAAATGGCCATACGGCTGGAGATGGGTCCCCCGCCCAAGGAACCAGCAGGGAAAATTAGGCCTTGTTCTAAAGCTCTTTGGGAACCGCTTGCGTAGCCCCACAGACCTGGGGCTGCGAGCTTTCCTGCTGCCTTCAGCCTCGACACCACCCTTTCCCACTAGGCGCCGCGCCTGGCACAAAAATGGCCATACGGATGGAGATTGGTCCCACGCCCAAGGAGCCAGCAGGGAAAACTATGCCTTGTTTTAAAGCTCTGTGGGAACCGCTTGCGTAGCCCCACAGACCTGCGGGCTGCGGGCTTTCCTGCTGCTTTCAGCCTCGACATCACCCTTTCCCACTTGGCGTCGTGCCAGGCACAAAAATGGCTATACGGCTGGAGAGTGGTCCCCCGCCCAAGGAACCAGCAGAAAAAACTAGGCCTTGTTCTAAAGCTATTTGGGAACCGCTTGCATAGCCCCACAGACCTGGAGGCTGCGGGCTTTCCTGCTGCCTTCAGCCTCAAAACCGCCCTTTCCCACTTGGCGCCGCGGCAGGCACAAAAATGGCTATACGGCTGGAGATGGGTCCCCCGCCCAAGGAAACAGCAGGGAAAACTATGCCTTGTTCTAAAGCTCTTTGGGAACAGCTTGTGTAGCCACAAAGACCTGGAGGTTACAGGTTTTTCTGCTGGCTTCAGCCTCGACACCACCCTTTCCCACTTGGCGCCGCGCCAGGCACAACAATGGCCATATGGCTGGAGATGGTTCCCCCACCCAAAGAGCCAGTAGGGAATATTATGCCTTGTTCTAAAGCTCTATGTGAACCGCTTGCGTAGCCCCACAGACCTGGGGGCTGCGGGCTTTCCTGCTGCCTTCAGTCTCGACACCACCCTTTCCCACTTGGTGCCGCGCCAGGCACAAAAATGGCCATATGGCTGAAGATAGGTTGTCCGCCCAAGGAGCAAACAGGAAAAACTAGGCCTTGTTCTAAAGCTATTTCGGAACCTCTTGCATAGCCCCACAGACCTGGGGGCTGCGGGCTTTCCTGCTGCCTTCAGCCTCCACACCACCCATTCCCACTTGGCGTCGCGCCAGGCACAAAAATGGCCATACGCCTAGATATGGGTCCCCTGCCCAAGGAGCCAGCAGGGAAAAATATGCCTTGTTCTAAAGCTCTTTGGGAACCGCTTGCGTAGCCCCACAGACCTGGGGGCTGCGGGCTTTCCTGCTGCCTTCAGCCTCCACACCACCCTTTCCCACTTGGCGTCACGCCAGGCACAAAAACAGCAATATGGCTGGAAGTGGGTCCCCCGCCCAAAGAGCCAGCAGGGAAAACTATGCCTTCTTCTAAAGCTCTTTGGGAACAGCTTGCGTAGCCCCACAGACCTGGGGTCTGCAAGCTTTCCTGCTGCCTTCAGCCTCGACACCACCCTTTCCCACTTGGTGCCGCGCCAGGCACAAAAATGGCTATACGCCTGGAAATGTGTGCCCCGCCCAAGGAGCCAGCAGGGAAAACTAGGCCTTGTTCTAAAGCTGTTTGGGAACCGCTTGCGTAGCCCCACAGACCTGGGGGCTGCGGGCTTTCCTGCTGCCTTCAGCCTCGACATCACCCTTTCCCACTTGGCGTCGTGCCAGGCACAAAAATGGCTATACGCCTGGAGATGGGTCCCCCGCCCAAGGAGCCAGCAGAAAAAACTAGGCCTTGTTCTAAAGCTCTTTGGGAACGGCTTGCGTAGCCCCACAGACCTGGGGGCTGCGGGCTTTCCTGCTGCCTTCAGCCTCCACACCACCCTTTCCCACTTGGCGCCGCGCCAGGAGTAAAAATGGCCATAAGGCTGGAGATGGGTCCCCCGCCCAAGGAGCCAGCAGGGAAAACTAGGCCTTGTTCTAAAGCTCTTTGGGAATCACTGGCGTAGCCCCACAGATATGGGGGCTGCGGGCTTTCCTGCTGCCTTCAGCCTCGACACCACCCATTCCCACTTGGCGTCGCGCCAGGCACAAAAATGGCCATACGGCTGGAGATGAGCCCCCCGCCCAAAGACCCGGCAGGGAAAACTATGCCTTGATCTAAAGCTCTTTGGAAACCGCTTGCGTAGCCCCACAGACCTGGGGTCTGCAAGCTTTCCTGCTGCCTTCAGCCTCGACACCACCCTTTCCCACTTGGTGCCGCGCCAGGCACAAAAATGGCTATACGCCTGGAAATGTGTCCCCCGCCCAAGGAGCCAGCAGGGAAAACTAGGCCTTGTTCTAAAGCTGTTTGGGAACCGCTTGCGTAGCCCCACAGAACTGGGGGCTGCGGGCTTTCCTGCTGCCTTCAGCCTCGACACCACCCTTTCCCACTTGGCGTCGCGCCAGGCACAAAAATGGCTATACGCCTGGAGATGGGTCCCCCGCCCAAGGAGCCAGCAGAAAAAACTAGGCCTTGTTCTAAAGCTGTTTGGGAACCGCTTGCGTAGCCCCACAGACCTGGGGGCTGCGGGCTTTCCTGCTGCCTTCAGCCTCCACACCACCCTTTCCCACTTGGCGCCGCGCCAGGAGTAAAAATGGCCATAAGGCTGAAGATAGGTTGTCCGCCCAAGGAGCCAACAGGAAAAACTAGGCCTTGTTCTAAAGCTATTTCGGAACCTCTTGCGTAGCCCCACAGACCTGGGGGCTGCGGGCTTTCCTGCTGCCTTCAGCCTTGACACCACCCTTTCCCACTTGGCGCCGCGCCAGGCACAAAAATGGCCATACGTCTAGATATGGGTTCCCTGCCCAAGGAGCCAGCAGGGAAAACTATGCCTTGTTCTAAAACTCTTTGGGAACCGCTTGCGTAGCCCCACAGACCTGGGGGCTGCGGGCTTTCCTGCTGCCTTCAGCCTCCACACCACCCTTCCTAACTTGGCGTCGCGCAAGAAACAAAAATGGCCATACGGGTCCAGGTAGGTCCACCGCTCAAAGAGCCAGCAGGGAAAACTATGCCTTGTTCTAAAGCTCTTTGGGAAACGTTTGCGTAGCCCCACAGACCTGGGGGCTGCGGGCTTTCCTGCTGCCTTCAGCCTCCACACCACCCTTTCCCACTTGGTGCCGCGCCAGGCACAAAAATGGCCATACGGCTGAAGATAGCTTGTCCGCCCAAGGAGCCAACAGGAAAAACTAGGCCTTGTTCTAAAGCTATTTCGGAACCTCTTGCGTAGCCCCACAGACCTGGGGGCTGCGGGCTTTCCTGCTGCCTTCAGCCTTGACACCACCCTTTCCCACTTGGCGCCCCGCCTAGCACAAAAATGGTCATACGGCTAGATATGGGTCCCCCGCCCAAGGAGCCAACAGGAAAACTATGCCGTGTTCTAAACCTCCTTGGGAACCGCTTGCGTAGCCCCACACACCTGGGGGCTGCGGGCTTTCCTGCTGCCTTCAGTCTCCACACCACCCTTTCCCACTTTGCGCCGCGCCAGGCACAAAAATGGCCATATGGCTGGAGATGGGTCCGCCGCACAAGGAGCCAGCAGGGAAAACAATGCCTTCTTCTAAAGCTCTTTGGGAACCGCTTGCGTAGCCCCACAGACCTGGGGGCTGCGGGCTTTCCTGCTGCCTTCAGCCTCGACACCACCCTTTCCCACTTGGCGTCGCGCCAGGCACAAAAATGGCCATATGGCCGGAGATGGGTCCCGCGCCCAAAGAGCCAGCAGGGAAAACTATGCCTTGTTCTAAAGCTCTTTGGGAACCACTTGCGTAGCCCCACAGACCTGGGGGCTGCGGGCTTTCCTGCTGCCTTCAGCCTCAAAACCACCCTTTCCCACTTGGCGCCGCACCAGGCACAAAAATGGCCATACAGCTGGAGATGGGTCCCCCGCCCAAGGAGCCAGCAGGGAAAACTATGCCTTGTTCTATAGCTCTTTGGGAACGGCTTGCGTAGCCCCACAGACATGGGGGCTGCGGGCTTTCCTGCAGCCTTCAGCCTTGACATGACCCTTTGCCACTTGGCGCCGCTCTAGGCACGAAAATGGCCATACGGCTGGAGATGAGTCCCCCGCCCAAAGACCCGGCAGGGAAAACTATGCCTTGTTCTAAAGCTCTTTGGAAACCGCTTGCGTAGCCCCACAGACCTGGGGTCTGCAAGCTTTCCTGCTGCCTTCAGCCTCGACACCACCCTTTCCCACTTGGTGCCGCGCCAGGCACAAAAATGGCTATACGCCTGGAAATGTGTCCCCCGCCCAAGGAGCCAGCAGGGAAAACTAGGCCTTGTTCTAAAGCTGTTTGGGAACCGCTTGCGTAGCCCCACAGACCTGGGGGCTGCGGGCTTTCCTGCTGCCTTCAGCCTCCACACCACCCTTTCCCACTTGGCGTCGTGCCAGGCACAAAAATGGCTATACGCCTGGAGATGGGTCCCCCGCCCAAGGAGCCAGCAGGAAAAACTAGGCCTTGTTCTAAAGCTCTTTGGGAACCGCTTGCGTAGCCCCACAGACCTGGGGGCTGCGGGCTTTCCTGCTGCCTTCAGCCTCCACACCACCCTTCCTCACTTGGCGTCGCGCAAGAAACAATAATGGCCATACGGGTCGAGGTAGGTCCACCGCTCAAAGAGCCAGCAGGGAAAACTAGGCCTTGTTCTAAAGCTCTTTGGGAAACGCTTGCGTAGCCCCACAGACCTGGGGGCTGCGGGCTTTCCTGCTGCCTTCAGCCTCGACACCACCCTTTCCCACTTGGTGCCGCGCCAGGCACAAAAATGGCCATACGGCTGAAGATAGCTTGTCCGCCCAAGGAGCCAACAGGAAAAACTAGGCCTTGTTCTAAAGCTATTTCGGAACCTCTTGCGTAGCCCCACAGACCTGGGGGCTGCGGGCTTTCCTGCTGCCTTCAGCCTTGACACCACCCTTTCCCACTTGGCGCCGCGCCAGGCACAAAAATGGCCATACGTCTAGATATGGGTCCCCCGCCCAAGGAGCCAGCAGGGAAAACTATGCCTTGTTCTAAAGCTCTTTGGGAACCGCTTGCGTAGCCCCACAGACCTGGGGGCTGCGGGCTTTCCTGCTGCCTTCAGCCTCCACACCACCTTTCCTCACTTGGCGTCGCGCAAGAAACAAAAATGGCCATACGGGTCCAGGTAGGTCCACCGCTCAAAGAGCCAGCAGGGAAAACTATGCCTTGTTCTAAAGCTCTTTGGGAAACGCTTGCGTAGCCCCACAGACCTGGGGGCTGCGGGCTTTCCTGCTGCCTTCAGCCTCGACACCACCCTTTCCCACTTGGTGCCACGCCAGGCACAAAAACAGCCATACGGCTGGAGATGGGTCCCCCGCCCAAAGAGCCAGCAGGGAAAAATAGGCCTTGTTGTAAAGCTGTTTGGGAACCGCTTGCGTAGCCCCACAGACCTGGGGGCTGCGGGCTTTACTGCTGCCTTCAGCCTCCACACCACCCTTTCCCACTTGGTGCCACTCCAGTCACAAAAACAGCCATACGGCTGGAGATGGGTCCTCCGCCCAAAGAGCCAGCAGGGAAAACTAGGCCTTGTTCTAAAGCTCTTTGGGAACCGCTTGCGTAGCCCCACAGAACTAGGGGCTGCGGGCTTTCCTGCTGCCTTCAGCCTCCACACCACCCTTTCCCACTTGGCGCCGCGCCAGGCACAAAAACGGCCATATGGCTGGAGATGGGTCGCCCGCACAAGGAGCCAGCAGGGAAAACAATGCCTTCTTCTAAAGCTCTTTGGGAACCGCTTGCGCAGCCCCACACACCTGGGGGCTGCAGGCTTTCCTGCTGCCTTCAGCCTCGACACCACCCTTTCCCACTTGGTGCCACTCCAGGCACAAAAACAGCCATACGGCTGGAGAGGGGCCCCCCGCCCAGAGAGACAGCAGGGAAAACAATGCCTTCTTCTAAAACTCTTTGGGAACCGCTTGCGTAGCCCAACAGACCTTGGGGCTGCTGGCTTTCCTGCTTCCTTCAGCCTCCACACCACCCTTTCCCACTTGGCGCCGCAACAGGCACAAAAATGGCCATACAGCTGGAGATGGGTCCCCCGCCCAAGGAGCCAGCAGGGAAAACTATGCCTTGTTCTAAAGCTCTATGGGAACGGCTTGCGTAGCCCCACAGACCTGGGGGCTGCGGGCTTTCCTGCAGCCTTCAGCCTTGACATGACCCTTTGCCACTTGGCGCCGGTCTAGGCACAAAAATGGCCATATGGCTGGAGATGAGTCCCCCGCCCAAAGACCCAGCAGGGAAAAATATGCCTTGTTCTAAAGCTCTTTGGAAACCGCTTGCGTAGCCCCACAGACCTGGGGGCTGCGGGCTTTCCTGCTGCCTTCAGCCTCGACACCACCCTTTCCCACTTGGTGCCGCGCCAGGCACAAAAATGGCTATACGCCTGGAGATGGGTCCCCCGCCCAAGGAGCCAGCAGGGAAAACTATGCCTTCTTCTAAAGCTCTTTGGGAACCGCTTGCGTAGCACCCACAGACCTGGGGGCTGCAGGCTTTCCTGCTGCCTTCAGCCTGAATAGTACGCTTTCCCACTAGGTGTCGCTCCAGGCACAAAAATGGCCATACGGCTGGAGATGGGTCCCCCGCCCAAGGAAACAGCAGGGAAAACTAGGCCTTGTTCTAAAGCTCTTTGGGAACCGCTTGCGTAGCCCCACAGACCTGGGGCTGCGAGCTTTCCTGCTGCCTTCAGCCTCGACACCACCCTTTCCCACTTGGCGCCGCGCCTGGCACAAAAATGGCCATACGGATGGAGATTGGTCCCACGCCCAAGGAGCCAGCAGGGAAAACTATGCCTTGTTTTAAAGCTCTGTGGGAACCGCTTGCGTAGCCCCACAGACCTGCGGGCTGCGCGCTTTCCTGCTACCTTCAGCCTCGACATCACCCTTTCCAACTTGGCGTCGTGCCAGGCAGAAAAATGGCTATACGGTGGAGAGTGGTCCCCCGCCCAAGGAACCAGCAGAAAAAACTAGGCCTTGTTCTAAAGCTATTTGGGAACCGCTTGCGTAGCCCCACAGACCTGGGGGCTGCGGGCTTTCCTGCTGACTTCAGCCTCAAAACCGCCCTTTCCCACTTGGCGCCGCGGCAGGCACAAAAATGGCTATACGGCTGGAGATGGGTCCCCCGCCCAAGGAGCCAGCAGGGAAAACTAGGCCTTGTTCTAAAGCTCTTTGGGAACCGCTTGTGTAGCCCCAAAGACCTGGAGGTTACAGGTTTTTCTGCTGGCTTCAGCGTCGACACCACCCTTTCCCACTTGGCGCCGCGCCAGGCACAACAATGGCCATATGGCTGAAGATAGGTTGTCCGCCCAAGGAGCAAACAGGAAAAACTAGGCCTTGTTCTAAAGCTATTTCGGAACCTCTTGCATAGCCCCACAGACCTGGGGGCTGCGGGCTTTCCTGCTGCCTTCAGCCTCGACACCACCCATTCCCACTTGGCGTCGCGCCAGGCACAAAAATGGCCATACGCCTAGATATGGGTCCCCTGCCCAAGGAGCCAGCAGGGAAAACTATGCCTTGTTCTAAAGCTCTTTGGGAACCGCTTGCGTAGCCCCACAGACCTGGGGGCTGCGGGCTTTCCTGCTGCCTTCAGCCTCGACACCACCCTTTCCCACTTGGTGCCACGCCAGGCACAAAAACAGCAATATGGCTGGAAGTGGGTCCCCCGCCCAAAGAGCCAGCAGGGAAAACTATGCCTTCTTCTAAAGCTCTTTGGGAACCGCTTGCGTAGCCCCACAGACCTGGGGGCTGCGGGCTTTCCTGCTGCCTTCAGCCTCCACACCACCCTTTCCCACTTGGCGCTGCGCAAGGAGTAAAAATGGCCATACGCCTGGAAATGTGTGCCCCGCCCAAGGAGCCAGCAGGGAAAACTATGCCTTGTTCTAAAGCTCTTTGGGAATCACTGACGTAGCCCCACAGACCTGGGGGCTGCGGGCTTTCCTGCTGCCTTCAGCCTCGACACCACCCTTTCCCACTTGGTGCCGCGCCAGGCACAAAAATGGCTATACGGCTGAAGATAGGTTGTCCGCCCAAGGAGCCAACAGGAAAAACTAGGCCTTGTTTTAAAGCTATTTCGGAACCTCTTCCTAGCCCCACAGACCTGGGGGCTGCGGGCTTTCCTGCTACCTTCAGCTTCCACACCACCCTTCCTCACTTGGCGTCGCGCAAGAAACAAAAATGGCCATACGGGTCGAGGTATGTCCACCGCTCAAAGAGCCAGCAGGGAAAACTATGCCTTGTTCTAAAGCTCTTTGGGAAACGCTTGCGTAGCCCCACAGACCTGGGGGCTGCGGGCTTTCCTGCTGCCTTCAGCCTCCACACCACCCTTTCCCACTTGGCGCCGCGCCAGGAGCAAAAATGGCCATACGGCTGGAGATGGGTCCCCTGCCCAAGGAGCCAGCAGGGAAAACTATGCCTTCTTCTAAAGCTCTTTGGGAAACGCTTGCGTAGCCCCACAGACCTGGGGGCTGCGGGCTTTCCTGCTGCCTTCAGCCTCCACACCACCCTTTCCCACTTGGCGCCGCGCCAGGCACAAAAACGGCCATATGGCTGGAGATGGGTCCCCCGCCCAAAGATCCAGCAGGGGAAACTAGGCCTTGTTCTAAAGCTCTTTGGGAACCGCTTGCGTAGCTCTACAGACCTGGGGGCTGTGGGCTTTCCTGCTGCCTTCAGCCTCGACACCACCCTTTCCCACTTGGCGTCACGCCAGGCACAAAAATGGCCATACCGCTGAAGATAGGTTGTCCGCCCAAGGAGCCAGCAGGGAAAACAATGCCTTCTTCTAAAGCTCTTTGGGAACCGCTTGCGTAGCCCAACAGACCTGGGGGCTGCAGGCTTTCCTGCTGCCTTCAGCCTCGATACCACCCTTTCCCACTTGGTGCCACGCCAGGCACAAAAACAGCCATACGGCTGGAGAGGAGTCCCCCGCCCAGAGAGACAGCAGGGAAAACTATGCCTTGTTCTAAAGCTCTTTGGGAACGGCTTGCGTAGCCCCACAGACCTGGGGGCTGCGGGCTTTCCTGCTGCCTTCAGCCTCGACACCACCCTTTCCCTCTTGGCGCCGCGCCAGGCACAAAAATGGCCATATGGCTGGAGATGGGTCCCCCGCCCAAGGAACCAGCAGGGAAAACTATGCCTTGTTCTAAAGCTCTTTGGGAACCGCTGGCGTAGCCCCACAGACCTGGGGCTGCGAGCTTTCCTGCTGCCTTCAGCCTCGACACCACCCTTTCCCACTAGGCGCCCCGCCAGGCACAAAAATGGCTATACGGCTGGAGATGGGTCCCCCGCCAAAGGAGCCAGCAGGGAAAACTAGGCCTTGTTCTAAAGCTCTTTGGGAACCGCTTGTGTAGCCCCAAAGACCTGGAGGCTACAGGTTTTTCTGCTGACATCAGCCTCGACACCACCTTTTCCCACTTGGCGCCGCGCCAGGCACAACAATGGCCATATGGCTGGAGATGGTTCCCCCACCCAAAGAGCCAGCAGGGCAAATTATGCCTTGTTCTAAAGATCTTTGGGAAACGCTTGCGTAGCCCCACAGACCTGGGGGCTGCGGGCTTTCCTGCTGCCTTCAGCCTCCACACCACCCTTTCCCACTTGGTGCCGCGCCAGGCACAAAAATGGCCATACGGCTGAAGATAGGTTGTCCGCCCAAGGAGCAAACAGGAAAAACTAGGCCTTGTTCTAAAGCTATTTCGGAACCTCTTGCATAGCCCCACAGACCTGGGGGCTGCGGGCTTTCCTGCTGCCTTCAGCCTCGACACCACCCATTCCCACTTGGCGTCGCGCCAGGCACAAAAATGGCCATACATCTAGATATGGGTCCCCTGCCCATGGAGCCAGCAGGGAAAACTATGCCTTCTTCTAAAGCTCTTTGGGAACCGCTTGCGTAGCCCCACAGACCTGGGGGCTGCGGGCTTTCCTGCTGCCTTCAGCCTCAAAACCACCCTTTCCCAATTGGCGCCGCGCCAGGCACAAAAATGGCTATATGACTGGAGATGGGTCCCCCGCCCAAGGAGCCAGCAGGGAAAACTATGCCTTGTTCTAAAGATCTTTGGGAACCGCTTGCGTGGCCTCACAGACCTGGGGGCTGCGGGCTTTCCTGCTGCCTTCAGCCTCCACACCACCCTTTCCCACTTGGCGCTGCGCAAGGAGTAAAAATGGCCATACGGCTGGAGATGGGTCCCCCGCCCAAGGAGCCAGCAGGGAAAACTAGGCCTTGTTCTAAAGCTCTTTGGGAACCGCTTGCGTAGCCCCACAGACCTGGGGGCTGCGGGCTTTCCTGCTGCCTTCAGCCTCGACACCACCCTTTCCCACTTGGTGCCGCGCCAGGCACAAAAATGGCCATACGGCTGTAGATAGGTTGTCCGCCCAAGGAGCCAACAGGAAAAACTAGGCCTTGTTCTAAAGCTATTTCGGAACCTCTTCGTAGCCCCACAGACCTGGGGGCTGCGGGCTTTCCTGCTGCCTTCAGCCTTGACACCACCCTTTCCCACTTGGCGCCTCGCCAGGCACAAAAATGGCCATACGTCTAGATATGGGTCCCCTGCCAAAGGAGCCAGCAGGGAAAACTATGCCTTGTTCTAAAGCTCTTTGGGAACCGCTTGCGTAGCCCCACAGACCTGGGGGCTGCGGGCTTTCCTGCTGCCTTCAACCTCCACACCACCCTTCCTCACTTGCCGTCGCGCAAGAAACAAAAATGGCCATACGGGTCGAGGTAGGTCCACCGCTCAAAGAGCCAGCAGGGAAAACTATGCCTTGTTCTAAAGCTCTTTGGGAAACGCTTGCGTAGCCCCACAGACCTGGGGGCTGCGGGCTTTCCTGCTGCCTTCAGCCTCAAAACCGCCCTTTCCCACTTGGCGCCGCGGCAGGCACAAAAATGGCCATACGGCTGGAGATGGGTCCCCCGCCCAAAGATCCAGCAGGGGAAACTAGGCCTTGTTCTAAAGCTCTTTGGGAACCGCTTGCGTAGCCCTACAGACCTGGGGGCTGCGGGCTTTCCTGCTGCCTTCAGCCTCCACACCACCCTTTCCCACTTGGCGTCACGCCAGGCACAAAAATGGCCATACGGCTGAAGATATTTTGTCCGCCCAAGGAGCCAGCAGGGAAAACTATGCCTTGTTCTAAAGCTCTATGGGAACGGCTTGCGTAGCCCCACAGACATGGGGGCTGCGGGCTTTCCTGCTGCCTTCAGCCTTGACATGACCCTTTGCAACTTGGCGCCGCTCTAGGCACAAAAATGGCCATACGGCTGGAGATGAGTCCCCCGCCCAAAGACCCAGCAGGGAAAACTATGCCTTGTTCTAAAGCTCTTTGGAAACCGCTTGCATAGCCCCACAGACCTGGGGTGTGCAAGCTTTCCTGCTGCCTTCAGCCTCGACACCACCCTTTCCCACTTGGTGCCGCGCCAGGCACAAAAATGGCTATACGCCTGGAAATGTGTCCCCCTCCCAAGGAGCCAGCAGGGAAAACTAGGCCTTGTTCTAAAGCTGTTTGGGAACCGCTTGCGTAGCCCCACAGACCTGGGGGCTGCGGGCTTTCCTGCTGCCTTCAGCCTCAAAACCGCCCTTTCCCACTTGGCGCCGCGGCAGGCACAAAAATGGCTATACGGCTGGAGATGGGTCCCCCGCCCAAGGAGCCAGCAGGGAAAACTAGGCCTTGTTCTAAAGCTCTTTGGGAACCGCTTGTGTAGCCCCAAAGACCTGGAGGCTACAGGTTTTTCGGCTGACTTCAGCCTCGACACCACCCTTTCCCACTTGCCGCCGCGCCAGGCACAATAATGGCCATATGGCTGGAGATGGTTCCCCCACCCAAGGAGCCAGCAGGGAAAACTATGCCTTGTTCTAAAGATCTTTGGGAACCGCTTGCGTAGCCCCACAGAACTGGGGGCTGCGGGCTTTCCTGCTGCCTTCAGCCTCCACACCACCCATTCCCACTTGGCGTCGCGCCAGGCACAAAAATGGCCATACGGCTGGAGATGGGTCCCCTGCCCAAGGAGCCAGCAGGGAAAACTATGCCTTGTTCTAAAGCTCTTTGGGAACCGCTTGCATAGCCCCACAGACCTGGGGGCTGCGGGCTTTCCTGCTGCCTTCAGCCTCAAAACCACCCTTTCCCAATTGGCGCCGCGCCAGGCACAAAAATGGCTATATGACTGGAGATGGGTTCCCCGCCCAAGGAGCCAGCAGGGAAAACTATGCCTTCTTCTAAAGATCTTTGGGAACCGCTTGCGTGGCCCCACATACCTGGGGGCTGCGGGCTTTCCTGCTGCCTTCAGCCTTCACACCACCCTTTCCCACTTGGCGCCTCGCCAGGAGTAAAAATGGCCATACGGCTGGAGATGGGTCCCCCGCCCAAGGAGCCAGCAGGGAAAACTAGGCCTTGTTCTAAAGCTCTTTGGGAACCGCTTGCGTAGCCCCACAGACCTGGGGGCTGCGGGCTTTCCTGCTGCCTTCAGCCTCGACACCACCCTTTCCCACTTGGTGCCGCGCCAGGCACAAAAATGGCCATACGGCTGAAGATACTTTGTCCGCCCAAGGAGGCAACAGGAAAAACTAGGCCTTGTTCTAAAGCTATTTCGGAACCTCTTCGTAGCCCCACAGACCTGGGGACTGCGGGCTTTCCTGCTGCCTTCAGCCTCCACACCACCCTTTCCCACTTGGCGCCACGCCAGGCACAAAAATGGCCATACGTCTAGATATGGGTCCCCTGCCCAAGGAGCCAGCAGGGAAAACTATGCCTTGTTCTAAAGCTCTTTGGGAACCGCTTGCGTAGCCCCACAGACCTGGGGGCTGCGGGCTTTCCTGCTGCCTTCAGCCTCCACACCACCCTTCCTCACTTGGCGTCGCGCAAGAAACAAAAATGGCCATACGGGTCGAGGTAGGTCCACCGCTCAAAGAGCCAGCAGGGAAAATTATGCCTTGTTCTAAAGCTCTTTGGGAAACGCTTGCGTAGCCCCACAGACCTGGGGGCTGCAGGCTTTCCTGCTGCCTTCAGCCTCAAAACCGCCCTTTCCCACTTGGCGCCGCGGCAGGCACAAAAATGGCTATACGGCTGGAGATGGGTCCCCCGCCCAAGGAGCCAGCAGGGAAAACTAGGCCTTGTTCTAAAGCTCTTTGGGAACCGCTTGTGTAGCCCCAAAGACCTGGAGGCTACAGGTTTTTCTGCTGACTTCAGCCTCGACACCACCCTTTCCCACTTGCCGCCGCGCCAGGCACAATAATGGCCATATGGCTGGAGATGGTTCCCCCACCCAAGGAGCCAGCAGGGAAAACTATGCCTTGTTCTAAAGATCTTTGGGAACCACTTGCGTAGCCCCACAGACCTGGGGGTGCGGGCTTTCCTGCTGCCTTCAGCCTCCACACCACCCTTTCCCACTTGGCGCCGCGCCAGGAGCAAAAATGGCCATAAGGCTGGAGATGGGTCCCCCGCCCAAGGAGCCAGCATGGAAAACTATGCCTTGTTCTAAAGCTCTTTGGGAAACGCTTGCGTAGCCCCACAGACCTGGGGGCTGCGGGGCTTCCTGCTGCCTTCAGCCTCAAAACCGCCCTTTCCCACTTGGCGCCGCGGCATGCACAAAAATGGCCATACGTCTGGAGATGGGTCCCCCGCCCAAAGATCCAGCAGGGAAAACTAGGCCTTGTTCTAAAGCTCTTTGGGAACCGCTTGCGTAGCCCTACAGACCTGGGGGCTGCGGGCTTTCCTGCTGCCTTCAGCCTCGACGCCACCCTTTCCCACTTGGCGTCACGCCAGGCACAAAAGTGGCCATACGGCTGAAGATAGGTTGTCGGCCCAAGGAGCCAGCAGGGAAAACTATGCCTTGTTCTAAAGCTCTATGGGAACGGCTTGCGTAACCCCACAGACATGGGGGCTGCGGGCTTTCCTGCAGCCTTCAGCCTTGACATGACCCTTTGCAACTTGGCGCCGCTCTAGGCACAAAAATGGCCATACGGCTGGAGATGAGTCCCCCGCCCAAAGACCCAGCAGGGAAAACTATGCCTTGTTCTAAAGCTGTTTGGAAACCGCTTGCATAGCCCCACAGACCTGGGGTGTGCAAGCTTTCCTGCTGCCTTCAGCCTCGACACCACCCTTTCCCACTTGGTGCCGCGCCAGGCACAAAAATGGCTATACGCCTGGAAATGTGTCCCCCTCCCAAGGAGTCAGCAGGGAAAACTAGGCCTTCTTCTAAAGCTGTTTGGGAACCGCTTGCGTAGCCCCACAGACCTGGGGGCTGCGGGCTTTCCTGCTGCCTTCAGCCTCAAAACCGCCCTTTCCCACTTGGCGCCGCGGCAGGCACAAAAATGGCTATACGGCTGGAGATGGGTCCCCCGCCCAAGGAGCCAGCAGGGAAAACTAGGCCTTGTTCTAAAGCTCTTTGGGAACCGCTTGCGTAGCCCCAAAGACCTGGAGGCTACAGGTTTTTCTGCTGACTTCAGCCTCGACACCACCCTTTCCCACTTGCCGCCGCGCCAGGCACAATAATGGCCATATGGCTGGAGATGGTTCCCCCACCCAAGGAGCCAGCAGGGAAAACTATGCCTTGTTCTAAAGCTCTTTGGGAACCGCTTGCGTAGCCCCACAGACCTGGGGGCTGCGGGCTTTCCTACTGCCTTCACCCTCAAAAACCACCCTTTCCCACTTGGCGTCGCGCCAGGCACAAAAATGGCTATACGGCTGGAGATGGGTCCCCCGCCCAAGGAGCCAGCAGGGAAAACTAGGCCTTGTTCTAAAGCTCTATGTGAACCGCTTGCGTAGCCCCACAGACCTTGGGGCTGCGGGCTTTCCTGCTGCCTTCAGCCTCGACACCACCCTTTCCCACTTGGCGCCGCGCCAGGCACAAAAATGGCCATACGGATGGAGATTGGTCCCCTGCCCAAGAAGACACCAGGAAAAAGCAGGCCTTGTTCTAAAGCTCTTTGGGAACCGCTTGCGTAGCTCTACAGACCTGGGGGCTGCAGGCTTTCCTGCTGCCTTCAGCCTCGACACCAGTATTTCCCACTTGGCACCGCGCCAGGCACAAAAATGGCCATAGAGCTGGAGATGGGTCCCCCTCCCAAGGAGCCAGCAGGGTAAACTAGTCCTTGTTCTAAAGCTCTTTGGGAACCGCTTGCATAGCCCCACAGACCTGGGGGCTGCGGGCTTTCCTGCTGCCTTCAGCCTCGACACCACCCTTTCCCACTTGGTGCCACGCCAGGCACAAAAACAGCCATACGGCTGGAGATGGGTCCCCCGCCCAAAGAGCCAGCAGGGAAAACTATGCCTTGTTCTAAAGCTCTTTGGGAACCGCTTGCGTAGCCCCACAGACCTGGGGGCTGCGGGCTTTCCTGCTGCCTTCAGCCTCAAAACCGCCCCTTCCCACTTGGCTTCGCGCCAGGCACAAAAATGGCTATACGGTTGGAGATGGGTCCCCCGCCCAAGGAGCCAGCAGGGAAAACTGGGCCTTGTTCTACAGCTCTTTGGGAACCGCTTGCGTAGCCCCAAAGACCTGGAGGCTACAGGTTTTTCTGCTGACTTCAGCCTCGACACCACCCTTTCCCACTTGGCGCCGCACCAGGCACAACAATGGCCATATGGCTGGAGATGGTTCCCCCACCCAAGGAGCCAGCAGGGAAAACTATGCCTTGTTCTAAAGATCTTTGGGAAACGCTTGCGTAGCCCCACAGACCTGGGGGCTGCGGGCTTTCCTGCTGCCTTCAGCCTCCACACAACCCTTTCCCACTTGGCGCCGCGCCAGGCACAAAAATGGCCATACGCCTAGATATGGGTCCCCTGCCCAAGGAGCCAGCAGGGAAAACTATGCCTTGTTCTAAACCTCTTTGGGAACCGCTTGCGTAGCCCCACAGACCTGGGGGCTGCGGGCTTTCCTGATGCCTTCAGCCTCGACACCACCCTTTCCCACTTGGCGTCGCGCCAGGCACAAAAATGGCCATATGGCTGGAGATGGGTCCCGCGCCCAAAGAGCCAGCAGGGAAAACTATGCCTTGTTCTAAAGCTCTTTGGGAACCGCTTGCGTAGCCCCACAGACCTGGGGGCTGCGGGCTTTCCTGCTGCCTTCAGCCTCAAAACCGCCCTTTCCCACTTGGCTTCGCGCCAGGCACAAAAATGGCTATATGGTTGGAGATGGGTCCCCCGCCCAAGGAGCCAGCAGGGAAAACTAGGCCTTGTTCTGCAGCTCTTTGGGAACAGCTTGCGTAGCCCCAAAGACCTGGAGGCTACAGGTTTTTCTGCTGACTTCATCCTCGACACCACCCTTTCCCACTTGGTGCCGCGCCAGGCACAAAAATGGCTATACGCCTGGAAATGTGTCCCCCGCCCAAGGAGCCAGCAGGGAAAACTAGGCCTTGTTCTAAAGCTCTGTGGGAACCGCTTGCGTAGCCCCACAGACCTGGGGGCTGCGGGCTTTCGTGCTGCCTTCAGCCTCCACACCACCCTTTCCCACTTCGTGCCGCGCCAGGCACAAAAACAGCCATACGGGTCGAGGTAGGTCCACCACTCAAAGAGCCAGCAGGGAAAACTATGCCTTGTTCTAAAGCTCTTTGAGAAACGCTTGCGTAGCCCCACAGACCTGGGGGCTGCGGGCTTTCCTGCTGCCTTCAGCCTCAAAACCGCCCTTTCCCACTTGGCGCCGCGGCAGGCACAAAAATGGCTATACGGCTGGAGATGGGTCCCCCGCCCAAGGAGCCAGCAGGGAAAACTATGCCTTCTTCTAAACCTCTTTGGGAACCGCTTGCGTAGCCCCACAGACCTGGGTGCTGCGGGCTTTCCTGCTGCCTTCAGCCTCGACACCACCCTTTCCCACTTGGTGCCACGCCAGGCACAAAAACAGCAATATGGCTGGAAGTGGGTCCCCCGCCCAAAGAGCCAGCAGGGAAAACTATGCCTTCTTCTAAAGCTCTTTGGGAACCGCTTGCGTAGCCCCACAGACCTGGGGGCTGCGGGCTTTCCTGCTGCCTTCAGCCTCAAAACCACCCTTTCCCACTTGGCTTCGCGCCAGGCACAAAAATGGCTATAAGGCTGGAGATGGGTCCCCCGCCCAAGGAGCCAGCAGGGAAAACTATGCCTTGTTCTAAAGATCTTTGGGAACCGCTTGCGTAGCCCCACAGACCTGGGGGCTGCGGGCTTTCCTGCTGCCTTCAGCCTCCACACCACCCTTTCCAACTTGGCGCCGCGCCAGGCACAATAATGGCCATACGGCTGGAGATGGGTCCCCCGCCCAAGGAGCCAGCAGGGAAAACTATGCCTTCTTCTAAAGCTCTTTGGGAACCGCTTGCGTAGCCCCACAGACCTGGGGGCTGCGGGCTTTCCTGCTGCCTTCAGCCTCGACACCACCCTTTCCCACTTGGCGTCACGCCAAGCACAAAAATGGCCGTATGGCTGGAGATGGGTCGCCCGCACAAGGAGCCAGCAGGGAAAACTGGGCCTTGTTCTAAAGCTCTTTGGGAACCGCTTGCATAGCCCCAAAGACCTGGGGGCTGCAGGCTTTCCTGCTGCCTTCAACCTCAATATTACGCTTTCCCACTAGGTGTCGCTCCAGGCACAAAAATGGCCATAAGGCTAGATATGGGTCCCCCGCCCAAGGAGCCAGCAGGGAAAATTATGCCTTGTTCTAAAGCTATTTGGGAACCTCTTGCGTAGCCCCACAGACCTGGGGGCTGCAGGCTTTTCTGCTGCCTTCAGCCTCAAAACCGCCCTTTCCACTTGGCGCCACGCCAGGCACTAAAATCGCCATACAGCTGGAGATGGGTCCCCCGCCCAAAGACCCTGAAGGGAAAACTAGGCCTTGTTCTAAAGCTCTTTGGGAACCGCTTGCGTAGCACCCACAGACCTGGGGGCTGCAGGCTTTCCTGCTGCCTTCAGCCTTAATACTACGCTTTCCCACTAGGTGTCGCTCCAGGCCCAAAAATGGCCATACGGCTGGAGATGGGTCCCCCGCCAAAGGAACCAGCAGGGAAAACTGCGCCTTGTTCTAAAGCTCTTAGGGAACCGCTTGCGTAGCCCCACAGACCTGGGGGCTGCGGGCTTTCCTGCTGCCTTCAGCCTCGACATCACCCTTTCCCACTTGGCGCCGCGCCAGGAGCAAAAATGGCCATACGGCTGGAGATGGTTCCCCAGCCCAAAGACCCAGCAGGGAAAACTATGCCTTGTTCTAAAGCTCTTTGGGAACCGCTTGCGTAGCACCCACAGACCTGGGGGCTGCAGTCTTTCCTGCTGCCTTCAACCTCAATATTACGCTTTCCCACTAGGTGTCGCTCCAGGCACAAAAATGGCCATAAGGCTAGATATGGGTCCCCCGCACAAGGAGCCAGCAGGGAAAACTAAGCCTTGTTCTAAAGCTCTTTGGGAACCTCTTGCGTAGCCCCACAGACCTGGGGGCTGCGGGCCTTCCTGCTGCCTTCAGCGTCCACACCACCCTTTCCCATTTGGCGTAGCGCCAGGCACAAAAATGGCTATACGGCTGGAGATGGGTCTCCCGCCCAAGGAGCCAGCAGGGAAAACTAGGCCTTGTTCTAAAGCTCTTTGGGAACCGCTTGAGTAGCCCCAAAGACCTGGGGGCTGCAGGCTTTTCTGCTGCCTTCAGCCTCAAATCCGCCCTTTCCACTTGGCGCCGCGCAAGGCACAAAAATGGCCATACAGCTGGAGATGGGTCCCCCGCCCAAAGACCCAGCAGGGAAAACTAGGCCTTGTTTTAAAGCTCTTTGGGAACCGCTTGCATAGCCCCACAGACCTGGGGGCTGCGCGCTTTCCTGCTGCCTTCAGCCTCCACACCACCCTTTCCCACTTGGTGCCACGCCAGGCACAAAAACAGCCATACGGCTGGAGATGGGTCCCCCGCCCAAAGAGCCAGCAGGGAAAACTATGCCTTGTTCTAAAGCTCTTTGGGAACCGCTTGCGTAGCCCCACACACCTGGGGGCTGCGGGCTTTCCTGCTGCCTTCAGCCTCCACACCACCCTTTCCCACTTGGTGTCGCGCCAGGCACAAAAATGGCTATACGGCTGGAGATGGGTCTCCCGCCCAGGAAGCCAGCAGGGAAAACTAGGCCTTGTTCTAAAGCTATTTGGGAACCGCTTGCGTAGCCCCAAAGACCTGGGGGCTGCAGGTATTTCTGCTGCCTTCAGCCTCGACACCACCCTTTCCCACTTGGCGCCGCGCTAGGCACAAAAATGGCCATACGGCTGGAGATGGATCCCCAGCCCAAAGACCCAGTAGGGAAAACTATGCCTTCTTCTGAAGCTCTTTGGGAACCGCTTGTGTAGCACCCACAGACCTGGGGGCTGCAGGCTTTCCTGCTGCCTTCAACCTCAATATTACGCTTTCCCACTAGGTGTCGCTCCAGGCACAAAAATAGCCATAAGGCTTGATATGGGTCCCCCGCCCAAGGAGCCAGCAGGGAAAACTATGCCTTGGTCTAACGCTATTTGGGAACCTCTTGCGTAGCCCCACAGACCTGGGCGCTGCGGGCCTTCCTGCTGCCTTCAGCCTCGACACCACCCTTTCCCTCTTGGCGCCGCACCAGGCACAAAAATGGCCATACGGCTGGAGTTGGGTCCCCAGCCCAAAGACCCAGCAGGGAAAACTAGGCCTTGTTCTAAAGCTCTTTGGGAACCGCTTGCGTAGCACCCACAGACCTGGGGGCTGCAGGCTTTCCTGCTGCCTTCAACCTCAATATTAGGCTTTTCCACTAGCTGTCGCTCCAGGCACAAAAATGGCCCTAAGGCTAGATATGGGTCCCCCGCCCAAGGAGCCAGCAGGGAAAACTATGCCTTGTTCTAAAGCTATTTGGGAACCGCTTGCGTAGCCCCACAGACCTGCGGGCTGCGGGCCTTCCTGCTGCCTTCAGCCTCCACACCACCCTTTCCCATTTGGCGTAGCGCCAGGTACAAAAATGGCCATAAGGCTGGAGATGGGTCCCCCGCCCAAGGAGCCAGCAGGGAAAACTAGGCCTTGTTCTAAAGCTCTTTGGGAACCGCTTGAGTAGCCCCAAAGACCTGGGGGCTGCAGGCTTTTCTGCTGCCTTCAGCCTCAAAACCGCCCTTTCCATTTGGCGCCGCGCAAGGCACAAAAATGGCCATACAGCTGGAGATGGGTCCCCCGCCCAAAGACCCAGCAGGGAAAACTAGGCCTTCTTCTAAAGCTCTTTGGGAACCGCTTGCATAGCCCCACAGACCTGGGGGCTGCGGGCTTTCCTGCTGCCTTCAGCCTCCACACCACCCTTTCCCACTTGGTGCCACGCCAGGCACAAAAACAGCCATACGGCTGGAGATGGGTCCCCCGCCCAAAGAGCCAGCAGGGAAAACTATGCCTTGTTCTAAAGATCTTTGGGAACCGCTTGGTAGCCCCACAGACCTGGGGGCTGCGGGCTTTCCTGCTGCCTTCAGCCTCAAAAACACCCTTTCCCACTTGGTGTCGCTCCAGGCACAAAAATGGCCATACGGCTGAAGATAGGTTGTCCACCCAAGGAGCAAACAGGAAAAACTAGGCCTTGTTCTAAAGCTATTTCGGAACCTCTTGCGTAGCCCCACAGACCTGGGGGCTGCGGGCTTTCCTGCTGCCTTCAGCCTCGACACCACCCTTTCCCACTTGGCGTCACGCCAGGCACAAAAATGGCCATACGCCTAGATATTGGTCCCCTGCACAAGGAGCCAGCAGGGAAAACTATGCCTTGTTCTAAAGCTCTTTGGGAACCGCTTGCGTAGCCCCACAGACCTGGGGGCTGCGGGCTTTCCTGCTGCCTTCAGCCTCCACACCACCCTTCCTCACTTGGCGTCGCGCAAGAAACAAAAATGGCCATACGGGTCGAGCTAGGTCACCGCTCAAAGAGCCAGCAGGGAACACTATGCCTTGTTCTAAAGCTCTTTGGGAACCGCTTGCGTAGCCCCACAGACCTGGGGGCTGCGGGCTTTCCTGCTGCCTTCAGCCTCGACACCACCCTTTCCCACTTGGCGTCGCGCCAGGCACAAAAATGGCCATATGGCTGGAGATGGGTCCGCCGCACAAGGAGCCAGCAGGGAAAACAATGCCTTCTTCTAAAGCTCTTTGGGAACCGCTTGCGTAGCCCCACAGACCTGGGGGCTGCGGGCTTTCCTGCTGCCTTCAGCCTCGACACCACCCTTTCCCACTTGGCGTCGCGCCAGGCACAAAAATGGCCATATGGCTGGAGATGGGTCCCGCGCCCAAAGAGCCAGCAGGGAAAACTATGCCTTGTTCTAAAGCTCTTTGGGAACCGCTTGCGTAGCCCCACAGACCTGGGGGCTGCGGGCTTTCCTGCTGCCTTCAGCCTCAAAACCGCCGTTTCCCACTTGGCTTCGCGCCAGGCACAAAAATGGCTATACGGTTGGAGATGGGTCCCCCGCCCAAGGAGCCAGCAGGGAAAACTAGGCCTTGTTCTACAGCTCTTTGGGAACCGCTTGCGTAGCCCCAAAGACCTGGAGGCTACAGGTTTTTCTGCTGACTTCAGCCTCCACACCACCCTTTCCCACTTGGCGCCGCACCAGGCACAACAATGGCCATATGGCTGGAGATGGTTCCCCCACCCAAGGAGCCAGCAGGGAAAACTATGCCTTTTTCTAAAGATCTTTGGGAAACGCTTGCGTAGCCCCACAGACCTGGGGGCTGCGGGCTTTCCTGCTGCCTTCAGCCTCAAAAACACCCTTTCCCACTTGGTGTCGCTCCAGGCACAAAAATGGCCATACGGCTGAAGATAGGTTGTCCACCCAAGGAGCAAACAGGAAAAACTAGGCCTTGTTCTAAAGCTATTTCGGAACCTCTTCGTAGCCCCACAGACCTGGGGGCTGCGGGCTTTCCTGCTGCCTTCAGCCTCGACACCACCCTTTCCCACTTGGCGTCACGCCAGGCACAAAAATGGCCATACGCCTAGATATGGGTCCCCTGCACAAGGAGCCAGCAGGGAAAACTATGCCTTGTTCTAAAGCTCTTTGGGAACCGCTTGCGTAGCCCCACACACCTGGGGGCTGCGGGCTTTCCTGCTGCCTTCAGCCTCCACACCACCCTTCCTCACTTGGCGTCGCGCAAGAAACAAAAATGGCCATACGGGTCGAGCTAGGTCACCGCTCAAAGAGCCAGCAGGGAAAACTATGCCTTGTTCTAAAGCTCTTTGGGAACCGCTTGCGTAGCCCCACAGACCTGGGGGCTGCGGGCTTTCCTGCTGCCTTCAGCCTCGACACCACCCTTTCCCACTTGGCGCCGCGCCAGGTACAAAAATGGCCATATGGCTGGAGATGGGTCCGCCGCACAAGGAGCCAGCAGTGAAAACAATGCCTTCTTCTAAAGCTCTTTGGGAACCGCTTGCGTAGCCCCACAGACCTGGGGGCTGCGGGCTTTCCTGCTGCCTTCAGCCTCGACACCACCCTTTCCCACTTGGCGTCGCGCCAGGCACAAAAATGGCCATATGGCTGGAGATGGGTCCCGCGCCCAAAGAGCCAGCAGGGAAAACTATGCCTTGTTCTAAAGCTCTTTGGGAACCGCTTGCGTAGCCCCACAGACCTGGGGGCTGCGGGCTTTCCTGCTGCCTTCAGCCTCAAAACCGCCCTTTCCCACTTGGCTTCGCGCCAGGCACAAAAATGGCTATACGGTTGGAGATGGGTCCCCCGCCCAAGGAGCCAGCAGGGAAAACTAGGCCTTGTTCTACAGCTCTTTGGGAACCGCTTGCGTAGCCCCAAAGACCTGGAGGCTACAGGTTTTTCTGCTGACTTCAGCCTCCACACCACCCTTTCCCACTTGGCGCCGCACCAGGCACAACAATGGCCATATGGCTGGAGATGGTTCCCCCACCCAAGGAGCCAGCAGGGAAAACTATGCCTTGTTCTAAAGCTCTTTTGGAACCGCTTGCGTAGCCCCACAGACCTGGGGGCTGCGGGCTTTCCTGCTGCCTTCAGCCTCCACACCACCCTTTCCCACTTGGCGCCGCGCCAGGCACAAAAATGGCCATACGCCTAGATATGGGTCCCCTGCCCAAGGAGCCAGCAGGGAAAACTATGCCTTGTTCTAAACCTCTTTGGGAACCACTTGCGTAGCCCCACAGACCTGGGGGCTGCGGGCTTTCCTGCTGCCTTCAGCCTCGACACCATCCTTTCCCAACTGGCGCCGCGCCAGGCACAAAAATGGCCATACGGCTGGAGATGGGTCCCCCGCCCAAGGAGCCAGCAGGGAAAACTATGCCTTGTTCTAAAGCTCTTTGGGAATCACTGGCGTAGCCCCACAGACCTGGGGGCTGCGGGCTTTCCTGCTGCCTTCAGCCTCAAAAACACCCTTTCCCACTTGGTGTCGCTCCAGGCACAAAAATGGCCATATGGCTGAAGATAGGTTGTCCACCCAAGGAGCAAACAGGAAAAACTAGGCCTTGTTCTAAAGCTATTTCGGAACCTCTTCGTAGCCCCACAGACCTGGGGGCTGCGGGCTTTCCTGCTGCCTTCAGCCTCGACACCACCCTTTCCCACTTGGCGTCACGCCAGGCACAAAAATGGCCATACGCCTAGATATGGGTCCCCTGCACAAGGAGCCAGCAGGGAAAACTATGCCTTGTTCTAAAGCTCTTTGGGAACCGCTTGCGTAGCCCCACACACCTGGGGGCTGCGGGCTTTCCTGCTGCCTTCAGCCTCCACACCACCCTTCCTCACTTGGCGTCGCGCAAGAAACAAAAGTGGTCATACGGGTCGAGCTAGGTCACCGCTCAAAGAGCCAGCACGGAAAACTATGCCTTGTTCTAAAGCTCTTTGGGAACCGCTTGCGTAGCCCCACAGACCTGGGGGCTGCGGGCTTCTCTGCTGCCTTCAGCCTCCACACCACCCTTTCCCACTTGGTGCCACGCCAGGCACAAAAACAGCCATACGGCTGGAGATGGGTCCCCCGCCCAAAGACCCAGCAGGGAAAACTATGCCTTGTTCTAAAGCTCTTTGGGAACCGCTTGCGTAGCCCCACAGACCTGGGGGCTGCGGGCTTTCCTGCTGCCTTCAGCCTCAAAACCACCCTTTCCCACTTGGTGTCGCGCCAGGCACAAAAATGGCTATACGGCTGGAGATGGGTCTCCCGCCCAGGAAGCCAGCAGGGAAAACTATGCCTTGGTCTAACGCTATTTGGGAACCTCTTGCGTAGCCCCACAGACCTGGGCGCTGCGGGCCTTCCTGCTGCCTTCAGCCTCGACACCACCCTTTCCCTCTTGGCGCCGCACCAGGCACAAAAATGGCCATACGGCTGGAGTTGGGTCCCCAGCCCAAAGACCCAGCAGGGAAAACTAGGACTTGTTCTAAAGCTCTTTGGGAACCGCTTGCGTAGCACCCACAGACCTGGGGGCTGCAGGCTTTCCTGCTGCCTTCAACCTCAATATTAGGCTTTCCCACTAGCTGTCGCTCCAGGCACAAAAATGGCCCTAAGGCTAGATATGGGTCCCCCGCCCAAGGAGCCAGCAGGGAAAATTATGCCTTGTTCTAAAGCTATTTGGGAACCGCTTGCGTAGCCCCACAGACCTGCGGGCTGCGGGCCTTCCTGCTGCCTTCAGCCTCCACACCACCCTTTCCCATTTGGCGTAGCGCCAGGCACAAAAATGGCCATAAGGCTGGAGATGGGTCCCCCGCCCAAGGAGCCAGCAGGGAAAACTAGGCCTTGTTCTAAAGCTCTTTGGGAACCGCTTGAGTAGCCCCAAAGACCTGGGGGCTGCAGGCTTTTCTGCTGCCTTCAGCCTCAAAACCGCCCTTTCCATTTGGCGCCGCGCAAGGCACAAAAATGGCCATACAGCTGGAGATGGGTCCCCCGCCCAAAGACCCAGCAGGGAAAACTAGGCCTTCTTCTAAAGCTCTTTGGGAACCGCTTGCATAGCCCCACAGACCTGGGGGCTGCGGGCTTTCCTGCTGCCTTCAGCCTCGACACCACCCTTTCCCACTTGGTGCCACGCCAGGCACAAAAACAGCCATACGGCTGGAGATGGGTCCCCCGCCCAAAGACCCAGCAGGGCAAACTATGCCTTGTTCTAAAGATCTTTGGGAACCGCTTGGTAGCCCCACAGACCTGGGGGCTGCGGGCTTTCCTGCTGCCTTCAGCCTCAAAAACACCCTTTCCCACTTGGTGTCGCTCCAGGCACAAAAATGGCCATACGGCTGAAGATAGGTTGTCCACCCAAGGAGCAAACAGGAAAAACTAGGCCTTGTTCTAAAGCTATTTTGGAACCTCTTGCGTAGCCCCACAGACCTGGGGGCTGCGGGCTTTCCTGCTGCCTTCAGCCTCGACACCACCCTTTCCCACTTGGCGTCGCGCCAGGCACAAAAATGGCCATATGGCTGGAGATGGGTCCGCCGCACAAGGAGCCAGCAGGGAAAACAATGCCTTCTTCTAAAGCTCTTTGGGAACCGCTTGCGTAGCCCCACAGACCTGGGGGCTGCGGGCTTTCCTGCTGCCTTCAGCCTCGACACCACCCTTTCCCACTTGGCGTCGCGCCAGGCACAAAAATGGCCATATGGCTGGAGATGGGTCCCGCGCCCAAAGAGCCAGCAGGGAAAACTATGCCTTGTTCTAAAGCTCTTTGGGAACCGATTGCGTAGCCCCACAGACCTGGGGGCTGCGGGCTTTCCTGCTGCCTTCAGCCTCAAAACCGCCCTTTCCCACTTGGCTTCGCGCCAGGCACAAAAATGGCTATACGGTTGGAGATGGGTCCCCCGCCCAAGGAGCCAGCAGGGAAAACTAGGCCTTGTTCTACAGCTCTTTGGGAACCGCTTGCGTAGCCCCAAAGACCTGGAGGCTACAGGTTTTTCTGCTGACTTCAGCCTCCACACCACCCTTTCCCACTTGGCGCCGCACCAGGCACAACAATGGCCATATGGCTGGAGATGGTTCCCCCACCCAAGGAGCCAGCAGGGAAAACTATGCCTTGTTCTAAAGATCTTTGGGAAACGCTTGCGTAGCCCCACAGACCTGGGGGCTGCGGGCTTTCCTGCTGCCTTCAGCCTCCACACCACCCTTTCCCACTTGGCGCCGCGCCAGGAACAAAAATGGCCATACGCCTAGATATGGGTCCCCTGCCCAAGGAGCCAGCAGGGAAAACTATGCCTTGTTCTAAACCTCTTTGGGAACCACTTGCGTAGCCCCACAAACCTGGGGGCTGCGGGCTTTCCTGCTGCCTTCAGCCTCGACACCACCCTTTCCCAATTGGCGCCGCGCCAGGCACAAAAATGGCCATACGGCTGGAGATGGGTCCCCCGCCCAAGGAGCCAGCAGGGAAAACTATGCCTTGTTCCAAAGCTCTTTGGGAATCACTGGCGTAGCCCCACAGACCTGGGGGCTGCGGGCTTTCCTGCTGCCTTCAGCCTCAAAAACACCCTTTCCCACTTGGTGTCGCTCCAGGCACAAAAATGGCCATACGGCTGAAGATAGGTTGTCCACCCAAGGAGCAAACAGGAAAAACTAGGCCTTGTTCTAAAGCTATTTCGGAACCTCTTCGTAGCCCCACAGACCTGGGGGCTGCGGGCTTTCCTGCTGCCTTCAGCCTCGACACCACCCTTTCCCACTTGGCGTCACGCCAGGCACAAAAATGGCCATACGCCTAGATATGGGTCCCCTGCCCAAGGAGCCAGCAGGGAAAACTATGCCTTGTTCTAAAGCTCTTTGGGAACCGCTTGCGTAGCCCCACACACCTGGGGGCTGCGGGCTTTCCTGCTGCCTTCAGCCTCCACACCACCCTTCCTCACTTGGCGTCGCGCAAGAAACAAAAATGGCCATACGGGTCGAGCTAGGTCACCGCTCAAAGAGCCAGCAGGGAAAACTATGCCTTGTTCTAAAGCTCTTTGGGAACCGCTTGCGTAGCCCCACAGACCTGGGGGCTGCGGGCTTTCCTGCTGCCTTCAGCCTCGACACCACCCTTTCCCACTTGGCGCCGCGCCAGGCACAAAAATGGCCATATGGCTGGAGATGGGTCCGCCGCACAAGGAGCCAGCAGGGAAAACAATGCCTTCTTCTAAAGCTCTTTGGGAACCGCTTGCGTAGCCCCACAGACCTGGGGGCTGCGGGCTTTCCTGCTGCCTTCAGCCTCGACACCACCCTTTCCCACTTGGCGTCGCGCCAGGCACAAAAATGGCCATATGGCTGGAGATGGGTCCCGCGCCCAAAGAGCCAGCAGGGAAAACTATGCCTTGTTCTAAAGCTCTTTGGGAACCGCTTGCGTAGCCCCACAGACCTGGGGGCTGCGGGCTTTCCTGCTGCCTTCAGCCTCAAAACCGCCCTTTCCCACTTGGCTTCGCGCCAGGCACAAAAATGGCTATACGGTTGGAGATGGGTCCCCCGCCCAAGGAGCCAGCAGGGAAAACTAGGCCTTGTTCTACAGCTCTTTGGGAACCGCTTGCGTAGCCCCAAAGACCTGGAGGCTACAGGTTTTTCTGCTGACTTCAGCCTCCACACCACCCTTTCCCACTTGGCGCCGCACCAGGCACAACAATGGCCATATGGCTGGAGATGGTTCCCCCACCCAAGGAGCCAGCAGGGAAAACTATGCCTTGTTCTAAAGATCTTTGGGAAACGCTTGCGTAGCCCCACAGACCTGGGGGCTGCGGGCTTTCCTGCTGCCTTCAGCCTCGACACCACCCTTTCCCACTTGGCGCCGCGCCAGGCACAAAAATGGCCATACGGCTGGAGATGGTTCCTATCCCAAAGACCCAGCAGGGAAAACTAGGCCTTGTTCTAAAGCTCTTTGGGAACTGCTTGCGTAGCACCCACAGACCTGGGGGCTGCGGGCTTTCCTGCTGCCTTCAACCTCAATATTACGATTTCCCACTAGGTGTCGCTCCAGGCACAAAAATGGCCATAAGGCTAGATATGGGTCCCCAGCCCAAGGAGCCAGCAGGGAAAACTAAGCCTTGTTCTAAAGCTCTTAGGGAACCTCTTGAGTAGCCCCACAGACCTGGGGGCTGCGGGCTTTCCTGCTGCCTTCAGCCTCGACACCACCCTTTCCCACTTGGCGCCGCGCCAGGAGCAAAAATGGCCATACGGCTGGAGATGGGTCCCCCGCTTAAGGAGCCAGCAGGGAAAACTAAGCCTTGTTCTAAAGCTCTTAGGGAACCTCTTGCGTAGCCCCACAGACCTGCGGGCTGCGGGCCTTCCTGCTGCTTTCAGCCTCGACACCACCCTTTCCCACTTGGCGCCTCGCCAGTCACAAAAATGGCCATACGTCTGGACAATGGTCCCCCGCCCAAGGAGCCAGCAGGGAAAACTAGGCCTTGTTCTAAAGCTCTTTGGGAACCGCTTGCGTAGCCCCACAGACCTGGGGGCTGCAGGCTTTCCTGCTGCCTTCTGCCTTGACATGACCCTTTCCCACTTGGCGCCGCGCTAGCTACAAAAATGGCCATACGGCTGGAGATGGGTCCCACGCCCAAAGAGCCAGCAGGGAAAACTATGCCTTGTTCTAAAACTCTTTGGGAACTGCTTGCGTAGCACCCACAGACCTAGGGGCTGCGGGCTTTCCTGCTGCCTTCAACCTCAATATTACGCTTTCCCACTAGGTGTCGCTCCAGGCACAAAAACAGCCATACGGCTGGAGATGGGTCCCCCGCCCAAGGAGCCAGCAGGGAAAACTATGTCTTGTTCTAAAGCTCTTTTGGAACCGCTTGCGTAGCCCCACAGACCTGGGGGCTGCGGGCTTTCCTGCTGCCTTCAGCCTCGACAACACCCTTTCCCACTTGGCGTCGCGCCAGGTACAAAAATGGCCATACGGCTGGAGATGGGTCGCCCACACATGGAGCCAGCAGGGTAAACAATGCCTTCTTCTAAAGCTCTTTGGGAACCGTTTGCGTAGCCCAACAGACATGGGGGCTGCAGGCTTTCCTGCTGCCTTCTGCCTCCACACCACTCTTTCCCACTTGGCGTCGCGCCAGGCACAAAAATGGCCATACAGCTGGAGATGGGTCCCCCGCCCAAGGAGCCAAAGGGAAAACTATGCCTTGTTCTAAAGCTCTTTGGGAACCGCTTGCGTAGGCCCAAAGACCTGGGGGCTACAGGTATTTCTGCTGCCTTCAGCCTCGACACCACCCTTTCCACTTGGCGCCGCGCCAGGCACAAAAATGGCCATATGGCTGGAGATGGTTCCCCCACCCAAGGAGCCAGCAGGAAAAACTATGCCTTGTTCTAAAGCTCTTTGGGAACCGCTTGCGTAGCACCCACAGACATGGGGGCTGCAGGCTTTCCTGCTGCCTTCAACCTCAATATTAGGCTTTCCCACTAGGTGTCGCTCCAGGCACAAAAATGGCCCTAAGGCTAGATATGGGTCCCCCGCCCAAGGAGCCAGCAGGGAAAATTATGCCTTGTTCTAAAGCTATTTGGGAACCTCTTGCGTAGCCCCACAGACCTGCGGGCTGCGGGCCTTCCTGCTGCCTTCAGCCTCCACACCACCCTTTCCCACTTGGCGCCGCACCAGGCACAAAAATGGCCATACGGCTGGAGATGGGTCTCCCGCCCAAAGACCCAGAAGGGAAAACTAGGCCTTGTTCTAAAGCTATTTGGGAACCGCTTGCGTAGCCCCACAGACCTGGGGGCTGCAGGCTTTTCTGCTGCCTTCAGACTCAAAACCGCCCTTTCCACTTGGCGCCGCGCCAGGCACAAAAATGGACTTACAGCTGGACATGGGTCCCCCGCACAACGAGCTAGCAGGGTAAAATAGGCCTTGTTCTAAAGCTCTTTGGGAACCGCTTGCATAGCCCCACAGACCTGGGGGCTGCGGGCTTTCCTGCTGCCTTCAGCCTCCACACCACCCTTTCCCACTTGGTGCCATGCCAGGCACAAAAACAGCCATACGGCTGGGGATGGGTCCCCCGCCCAAGGAGCCAGCAGGGTAAACAATGCCTTCTTCTAAAGCTCTTTGGGAACCGCTTGCATAGCCCCACAGACATGGGGGCTGCAGGCTTTCCTGCTGCCTTCTGCCTCCACACCACTCTTTCCCACTTGGCGTCGCGCTAGGCACAAAAATGGCTATATGGCTGGAGATGGGTCCCCCGCCCAAGGAGCCAAAGGGAAAACTAGGCCTTGTTCTAAAGCTCTTTGGGAACCGCTTGCGTAACCCCACAGACCTGGGTGCTGCGGGCTGTCCTGCTGCCTTCAGCCTCGACACCACCCTTTCCCACTTGGTGCCACGCCAGGCACAAAAACAGCCATACGGCTGGAGATGGGTCCCCCGCCCAAAGAGCCAGCATGGAAAACTACGCCTTGTTCTAAAGCTCTTTGGGAACCGCTTGCGTAGCCCCACAGACCTTGGGGCTGCGGTCCTTTCTGCTGCCTTCAGCCTCGAAACCAACCTTTCCAACGTGGCGCCGCGCCAGGCACAAAAATGGCCATACGGCTAGATATGGGTCCCACGCCCAAGGAGCCAGCAGGAAAAAATATGCCTTCTTCTAAAGCTCTTTGGGAAGCGCTTGCGTAGCCCCACAGACCTGGGGGCTGCGGGCTTTTCTGCTGCCTTCAGCCTCCACACCACACTTTCCCAATTGGCGCCGCGCCAGGCACAAAAACAGCCATACGGCTGGAGATGCGTCCCTCGCCGAAAGAACCAGCAGGGAAAACTAGGCCTTCTTCAAAGATCTTTGGGAAACGATTGCGTAGCCCTACAGACCTGGGTGCTGCAGGTATTTCTGCTGCCTTCAGCCTCGACACCACCCTTTCCCACTTGGTGCCACGCCAGGCACAAAAACAGCCATACGGCTGGAGATGTGTCCCCTGCCCAAAGACCCTGAAGGGAAAACTAGGCCTTGTTCTAAAGCTCTTTGGGAACCGCTTGCGTAGCACCCACAGACCTGGGGGCTGCAGGTTTTTCTGCTGCCTTCAGCCTCAATACTACGCTTTCCCACTAGGTGTTGCTCCAGGCCCAAAAATGGCCATACGGCTGGAGATGGGTCCCCCGCCCAAGGAGCCAGCAGGGAAAACTATGCCTTCTTCTAAAGCTCTTAAGGAACCGCTTGCGTAGCCCCACAGACCTGGGGATGCGAGCTTTCCTGCTGCCTTCAGCCTTGACACCACCCTTTCCCACTTGGCGCCGCGCCAGGCACAAAAATGGCCATACAGCTGGAGATGGGTCCCCCTCCCAAAGACCCAGCAGGCAAAAATAGGCCTTGTTCTAAAGCTCTTTGGGAACCGCTTGCGTAGCCCCACAGAACTGGGGGCTGCGGGCTTTCCTGCTGCCTTCAGCCTCGACACCACCCTTTCCCACTTGGCACCGCGCCAGGCACAAAAATGGCCATACGGCTGGAGATATGTCCCCCGCCCAAAGACCCAGAAGGGAAAACTAGGCCTTGTTCTAAAGCTCTTTGGGAACCGCTTGCGTAGCACCCACAGACCTGGGGGCTGCAGGCTTTCCTGCTGCCTTCAGCCTCAATACTACGCTTTCCCACTAGGTGTTGCTCCAGGCCCAAAAATGGCCATACGGCTGGAGATGGGTCCCCCGCCCAAGGAACCAGCAGGGAAAACTATGCCTTGTTCTAAAGCTCTTAAGGAACCGCTTGCGTAGCCCCACAGACCTGGGGATGCGAGCTTTCCTGCTGCCTTCAGCCTTGACACCACCCTTTCCTACTTGGCGCCGCACCAGGCACAAAAATGGCCATACGGCTGGAGATGTGTCCCCCGCCCAAAGACCCAGAGGGGAAAACTAGACCTTGTTCTAAAGCTCTTTGGGAACCGCTTGCGTAGCACTCACAGACCTGGGGGCTGCAGGCCTTCCTGCTGCCTTCAGCCTCAATACTACGCTTTCCCACTAGGTGTTGCTCCAGGCCCAAAAATGGCCATACGGCTGGAGATGGGTCCCCCGCCCAAGGAGCCAGCAGGGAAAACTATGCCTTGTTCTAAAGCTGTTAAGGAACCGCTTGCGTAGCCCCACAGACCTGGGGATGCGAGCTTTCCTGCTGCCTTCAGCCTTGACACCACCCTTTCCCACTTGGCGCCGCGCCAGGCACAAAAATGGCCATATGGCTGGAGATGGGTCCCCCGCCCATGGAGCCAGCAGGGAAAACTAGGCCTTGTTCTAAAGCTATTTCGGAACCGCTTGCGTAGCCCCACAGACCTGGGGGCTGCAGGCTTTTCTGCTGCCTTCAGCCTCAAAACCGCCCTTTCCACTTCGCGCCGCGCCAGGCACAAAAATGGCCTTACAGCTGGAGATGGGTCCCCCGCACAACGAGCTAGCAGGGTAAAATAGGCCTTGTTCTAAAGCTCTTTGGGAACCGCTTGCATAGCCCCACAGACCTGGGGGCTGCGGGCTTTTCTGCTGCCTTCAGCCTCCACACCACCCTTTCCCACTTGGTGCCACGCCAGGCACAAAAACAGCCATACGGCTGGGGATGGGTCCCCCGCCCAAGGAGCCAGCAGGGAAACTATGTCTTGTTCTAAAGCTCTTTGGGAACCGCTTGCGTAGCCCCACAGACCTGGGGGCTGCGGGCTTTCCTGCTGCCTTCAGCCTCCACACCACTCTTTCCCACTTGGCGTCGCGCCAGGCACAAAAATGGCTATACGGCTGGAGATGGGTCCCCCGCCCAAGGAGCTAACAGGGAAAACTAGGCCTTCTTCTAAAGCTCTTTGGGAACCGCTTGCGTAGCCCCAAAGACCTGGGGGCTACAGGTATTTCTGCTGCCTTCAGCCTCGACACCACCCTTTCCCACTTGGCGCCGCGCTAGGCACAAAAATGGCCATATGGCGGGAGATGGTTCCCCCACCCAAGGAGCCAGCAGGGAAAACTATGCCTTGTTCTAAAGCTCTTTGGGAACCGCTTGCGTAACCCCACAGACCTGGGGGCTGCGGGCTTTCCTGCTGCCTTCAGCCTCGACACCACCCTTTCCCACTTGGCGTCGCGCCAGGCACAAAAATGGCCATATGGCTGGAGATGGGTCCCCCGATCAAGGAGCCAGCAGGGAAAACTATGCCTTCTTCTAAAGCTCTTAGGGAACCGCTTGCGTAGCCCCACAGACCTGGGGGCTGCGGGCTTTTCTGCTGCCTTCAGCCTCCACACCACACTTTCCCAATTGGCGCCGCGCCAGGCACAAAAACAGCCATACGGCTGGAGATGCGTCCCTCGCCGAAAGAACCAGCAGGGAAAACTAGGCCTTCTTCAAAGATCTTTGGGAAACGATTGCGTAGCCCTACAGACCTGGGTGCTGCAGGTATTTCTGCTGCCTTCAGCCTCGACACCACCCTTTCCCACTTGGCGCCGCGCTAGGCACAAAAATGGCCATACGGCTGGAGATGGATCCCCAGCCCAAAGACCCAGAAGGGAAAACTATGCCTTGTTCTGAAGCTCTTTGGGAACCGCTTGCGTAGCACCCACAGACCTGGGGGCTGCAGGCTTTCCTGCTGCCTTCAGCCTCAATACTACGCTTTCCCACTAGGTGTCGCTCCAGGCCCAAAAATGGCCATACGGCTGGAGATGGTTCCCCCGCCCAAGGAACCAGCAAGGAAAACTACGCCTTGTTCTAAAGCTCTTAGGGAACCGCTTGCGTAGCCCCACAGGCCTGGGGGCTGCGGGCTTTCCTGCTGCCTTCAGCCTCGACATCACCCTTTCCCACTTGGCGCCGCGCCAGGCACAAAAATGGCCATACGGCTGGAGATGGTTCCCCAGCCCAAAGAGCCAGCAGGGAAAACTACGCCTTGTTCTAAAGCTCTTTGGGAACCGCTTGCGTAGCCCCAAAGACCTGAGGGCTGCAGGTTTTTCTGCTGCCTTCAGCCTCGACACCACCCTTTCCCACTTGGCGCCGCGCCAGGCACAAAAATGGCCATACAGCTGGAGATGGTTCCCCCTCCCAAAGACCCAGCAGGCAAAAATAGGCCTTGTTCTAAAGCTCTTTGGGAACCGCTTGCGTAGCCCCACAGACCTGGGGGCTGCGGGCTTTCCTGCTGCCTTCAGCCTCGACACAACCCTTTCCCACTTCGTGCCACGCCAGGCAAAACAACAGCCATACGGCTGGAGATGGGTCCCCAGCCCAAAGAGCCAGCAGGGAAAACTATGCCTTGTTCTAAAGCTCTTTGGGAACCGCTTGTGTAGCCCCACAGACCTGGGGGCTGCGGGCTTTCCTGCTGCCTTCAGCCTCGACATCACCCTTTCCCACTTGGCGCCGCGCCAGGGGCAAAAATGGCAATACGGCTGGAGATGGGTCCCCCGCCCAAAGAGCCAGCAGGGAAAACTAGGCCTTGTTCTAAAGCTCTTTGGGAACCTCTTGCGTAGCCCCACAGACCTGGGGGCTGCGGGCTTTCCTGCTGCCTTCAGCCTCGACACCACCCTTTCCACTTGGCGCCGCACCAGGCACTAAAATGGCCATACGGCTGGAGATGTGTCCCCCGCCCAAAGACCCAGCAGGGAAAACTAGACCTTGTTCTAAAGCTCTTTCGGAACCGCTTGCGTAGCACCCACAGACCTGGGGGCTGCAGGCTTTCCTGCTGCCTTCAGCCTCAATACTACGCTTTCCCACTAGGTGTTGCTCCAGGCCCAAAAATGGCCATACGGCTGGAGATGGGTCCCCCGCCCAAGGAGCCAGCAGGGAAAACTATGCCTTGTTCTAAAGCTCTTAAGGAACCGCTTGCGTAGCCCCACAGACCTGGGGATGCGAGCTTTCCTGCTGCCTTCAGCCTTGACTCCACCCTTTCCAACTTGGCGCCGCACCAAGCACAAAAATGGCCATACGGCTGGAGATGGGTCCCCCGCCCATGGAGCCAGCAGGGAAAACTAGGCCTTGTTCTAAAGCTATTTCGGAACCGCTTGCGTAGCCCCACAGACTATGGGCTGCAGGCTTTTCTGCTGCCTTCAGCCTCAAAACCGCCCTTTCCACTTGGCGCCGTGCCAGGCACAAAAATGGCCTTACAGCTGGAGATGGGTCCCCCGCACAACGAGCTAGCAGGGTAAAATAGGCCTTGTTCTAAAGCTCTTTGGGAACCGCTTGCATAGCCCAACAGACCTGGGGGCTGCGGGCTTTCCTGCTGCCTTCAGCCTCCACACCACCCTTTCCCACTTGGTGCCACGCCAGGCACAAAAACAGCCATACGGCTGGGGATGGGTCCCCCGCCCAAGGAGCCAGCAGGGAAAACTATGTCTTGTTCTAAAGCTCTTTGGGAACCGCTTGCGTAGCCGCACAGACCTGGGTGCTGCGGGCTTTCCTGCTGCCTTCAGCCTCGACAACACCCTTTCCCACTTGGCGTCGCGCCAGGCACAAAAATGGCCATATGGCTGGAGATGGGTCGCCCACACAAGGAGCCAGCAGGGAAAACAATGCCTTCTTCTAAAGCTCTTTGGGAACCGCTTGCGTAGCCCAACAGACCTGGGGGCTGCGGGCTTTCCTGCTGCCTTCAGCCTCCACACCACACTTTCCCAATTGGCGCCGCGCCAGGCACAAAAACAGCCATACGGCTGGAGATGCGTCCCTCGCCGATAGAACCAGCAGGGAAAACTAGGCCTTCTTCAAAGATCTTTGGGAAGCGATTGCGTAGCCCTACAGACCTGGGTGCTGCAGGTATTTCTGCTGCCTTCAGCCTCGACACCACCCTTTCCCACTTGGCGCCGCGCTAGGCACAAAAATGGCCATACGGCTGGAGATGGGTCCCCCGCCCAAGGAGCCAGCAGGGAAAACTATGCCTTGTTCTGAAGCTCTTTGGGAACCGCTTGCGTAGCCCCTCAGACCTGGGGGCTGCAGGCTTTCCTGCTGCCTTCAGCCTCAATACTACGCTTTCCCACTAGGTGTTGCTCCAGGCCCAAAAATGGCCATACGGCTGGAGATGGGTCCCCCGCCCAAGGAGCCAGCAGGGAAAACTATGCCTTGTTCTAAAGCTATTTCGGAACCGCTTGCGTAGCCCCACAGACCTGGGGGCTGCAGGCTTTTCTGCTGCCTTCAGCCTCAAAACCGCCCTTTCCACTTGGCGCCGCGCCAGGCACAAAAATGGCCTTACAGCTGGAGATGGGTCCCCCGCACAACGAGCTAGCAGGGTAAAATAGGTCTTGTTCTAAAGCTCTTTGGGAACCGCTTGCATAGCCCCACAGACCTGGGGGCTGCGGGCTTTCCTGCTGCCTTCAGCCTCCACACCACCCTTTCCCACTTGGTGCCACGCCAGGCACAAAAACAGCCATACGGCTGGGGATGGGTCCCCCGCCCAAGGAGCCAGCAGGGAAAACTATGTCTTGTTCTAAAGCTCTTTGGGAACCGCTTGCGTAGCCGCACAGACCTGGGGGCTGCGGGCTTTCCTGCTGCCTTCAGCCTCGACAACACCCTTTCCCACTTGGCGTCGCGCCAGGCACAAAAATGGCCATATGGCTGGAGATGGGTCGCCCACACAAGGAGCCAGCAGGGAAAACAATGCCTTCTTCTAAAGCTCTTTGGGAACCGCTTGCGTAGCCCCACAGACCTGGGGGCTGTGGGCTTTCCTGCTGCCTTCAGCCTCCACACCACACTTTCCCAATTGGCGCCGCGCCAGGCACAAAAACAGCCATACGGCTGGAGATGCGTCCCTCGCCGAAAGAACCAGCAGGGAAAACTAGGCCTTCTTCAAAGATCTTTGGGAAGCGATTGCGTAGCCCTACAGACCTGGGTGCTGCAGGTATTTCTGCTGCCTTCAGCCTCGACACCACCCTTTCCCACTTGGCGCCGCGCTAGGCACAAAAATGGCCATACGGCTGGAGATGGGTCCCCAGCCCAAAGAGCCAGCAGGGAAAACTATGCCTTGTTCTAAAGCTCTTTGGGAACCGCTTGTGTAGCCCCACAGACCTGGGGGCTGCGGGCTTTCCTGCTGCCTTCAGCCTCGACATCACCCTTTCCCACTTGGCGCCGCGCCAGAGGCAAAAATGGCAATACGGCTGGAGATGGGTCCCCCGCCCAAGGAGCCAGCAGGGAAAACTAGGCCTTGTTCTAAAGCTCTTTGGGAACCTCTTGCGTAGCCCCACAGACCTGGGGGCTGCGGGCTTTCCTGCTGCCTTCAGCCTCGACATCACCCTTTCCCACTTGGCGCCGCACCAGGCACAAAAATGGCCATACGGCTGGAGATGTGTCCCCCGCCCAAAGACACAGAGGGGAAAACTAGACCTTGTTCTAAAACTCTTTCGGAACCGCTTGCGTAGCACCCACAGACCTGGGGGCTGCAGGCTTTCCTGCTGCCTTCAGCCTCAATACTACGCTTTCCCACTAGGTGTTGCTCCAGGCCCAAAAATGGCCATACGGCTGGAGATGGGTCCCCCGCCCAAGGAGCCAGCAGGGAAAACTATGCCTTGTTCTAAAGCTCTTAAGGAACCGCTTGCGTAGCCCCACAGACCTGGGGATGCGAGCTTTCCTGCTGCCTTCAGCCTTGAAACCACCCTTTCCCACTTGGCGCCGGGCCAGGCACAAAAATGGCCATACGGCTGGAGATGGGTCCCCCGCCCATGGAGCCAGCAGGGAAAACTAGGCCTTGTTCTAAAGCTATTTCGGAACCGCTTGCGTAGCCCCACAGACTATGGGCTGCAGGCTTTTCTGTTGCCTTCAGCCTCAAAACCGCCCTTTCCACTTGGCGCCGCGCCAGGCACAAAAATGGCCTTACAGCTGGAGATGGGTCCCCCGCACAACGAGCTAGCAGGGTAAAATAGGCCTTGTTCTAAAGCTCTTTGGGAACCGCTTGCATAGCCCAACAGACCTGGGGGCTGCGGGCTTTCCTGCTGCCTTCAGCCTCCACACCACCCTTTCCCACTTGGTGCCACGCCAGGCACAAAAACAGCCATACGGCTGGGGATGGGTCCCCCGCCCAAGGAGCCAGCAGGGAAAACTATGTCTTGTTCTAAAGCTCTTTGGGAACCGCTTGCGTAGCCGCACAGACCTGGGTGCTGCGGGCTTTCCTGCTGCCTTCAGCCTCGACAACACCCTTTCCCACTTGGCGTCGCGCCAGGCACAAAAATGGCCATATGGCTGGAGATGGGTCGCCCACACAAGGAGCCAGCAGGGAAAACAATGCCTTCTTCTAAAGCTCTTTGGGAACCGCTTGCGTAGCCCAACAGACCTGGGGGCTGCGGGCTTTCCTGCTGCCTTCAGCCTCCACACCACACTTTCCCAATTGGCGCCGCGCCAGGCACAAAAACAGCCATACGGCTGGAGATGCGTCCCTCGCCGAAAGAACCAGCAGGGAAAACTAGGCCTTCTTCAAAGATCTTTGGGAAGCGATTGCGTAGCCCTACAGACCTGGGTGCTGCAGGTATTTCTGCTGCCTTCAGCCTCGACACCACCCTTTCCCACTTGGCGCCGCACCAGGCACAAAAATGGCCATACGGCTGGAGATGGGTCCCCCGCCCAAGGAGCCAGCAGGGAAAACTATGCCTTGTTCTGAAGCTCTTTGGGAACCGCTTGCGTAGCCCCTCAGACCTGGGGGCTGCAGGCTTTCCTGCTGCCTTCAGCCTCAATACTACGCTTTCCCACTAGGTGTTGCTCCAGGCCCAAAAATGGCCATACGGATGGAGATGGGTCCCCCGCCCAAGGAGCCAGCAGGGAAAACTATGCCTTGTTCTAAAGCTATTTCGGAACCGCTTGCGTAGCCCCACAGACCTGGGGGCTGCAGGCTTTTCTGCTGCCTTCAGCCTCAAAACCGCCCTTTCCACTTGGCGCCGCGCCAGGCACAAAAATGGCCTTACAGCTGGAGATGGGTCCCCCGCACAACGAGCTAGCAGGGTAAAATAGGTCTTGTTCTAAAGCTCTTTGGGAACCGCTTGCGTAGCCCCACAGACCTGGGGGCTGCGGGCTTTCCTGCTGCCTTCAGCCTCCACACCACCCTTTCCCACTTGGTGCCACGCCAGGCACAAAAACAGCCATACGGCTGGGGATGGGTCCCCCGCCCAAGGAGCCAGCAGGGAAAACTATGTCTTGTTCTAAAGCTCTTTGGGAACCGCTTGCGTAGCCGCACAGACCTGGGGGCTGCGGGCTTTCCTGCTGCCTTCAGCCTCGACAACACCCTTTCCCACTTGGCGTCGCGCCAGGCACAAAAATGGCCATATGGCTGGAGATGGGTCGCCCACACAAGGAGCCAGCAGGGAAAACAATGCCTTCTTCTAAAGCTCTTTGGGAACCGCTTGCGTAGCCCCACAGACCTGGGGGCTGTGGGCTTTCCTGCTGCCTTCAGCCTCCACACCACACTTTCCCAATTGGCGCCGCGCCAGGCACAAAAACAGCCATACGGCTGGAGATGCGTCCCTCGCCGAAAGAACCAGCAGGGAAAACTAGGCCTTCTTCAAAGATCTTTGGGAAGCGATTGCGTAGCCCTACAGACCTGGGTGCTGCAGGTATTTCTGCTGCCTTCAGCCTCGACACCACCCTTTCCCACTTGGCGCCGCGCTAGGCACAAAAATGGCCATACGGCTGGAGATGGGTCCCCAGCCCAAAGAGCCAGCAGGGAAAACTATGCCTTGTTCTAAAGCTCTTTGGGAACCGCTTGTGTAGCCCCACAGACCTGGGGGCTGCGGGCTTTCCTGCTGCCTTCAGCCTCGACATCACCCTTTCCCACTTGGCGCCGCGCCAGAGGCAAAAATGGCAATACGGCTGGAGATGGGTCCCCCGCCCAAGGAGCCAGCAGGGAAAACTAGGCCTTGTTCTAAAGCTCTTTGGGAACCTCTTGCGTAGCCCCACAGACCTGGGGGCTGCGGGCTTTCCTGCTGCCTTCAGCCTCGACATCACCCTTTCCCACTTGGCGCCGCACCAGGCACAAAAATGGCCATACGGCTGGAGATGTGTCCCCCGCCCAAAGACACAGAGGGGAAAACTAGACCTTGTTCTAAAACTCTTTCGGAACCGCTTGCGTAGCACCCACAGACCTGGGGGCTGCAGGCTTTCCTGCTGCCTTCAGCCTCAATACTACGCTTTCCCACTAGGTGTTGCTCCAGGCCCAAAAATGGCCATACGGCTGGAGATGGGTCCCCCGCCCAAGGAGCCAGCAGGGAAAACTATGCCTTGTTCTAAAGCTCTTAAGGAACCGCTTGCGTAGCCCCACAGACCTGGGGATGCGAGCTTTCCTGCTGCCTTCAGCCTTGAAACCACCCTTTCCCACTTGGCGCCGGGCCAGGCACAAAAATGGCCATACGGCTGGAGATGGGTCCCCCGCCCATGGAGCCAGCAGGGAAAACTAGGCCTTGTTCTAAAGCTATTTCGGAACCGCTTGCGTAGCCCCACAGACTATGGGCTGCAGGCTTTTCTGTTGCCTTCAGCCTCAAAACCGCCCTTTCCACTTGGCGCCGCGCCAGGCACAAAAATGGCCTTACAGCTGGAGATGGGTCCCCCGCACAACGAGCTAGCAGGGTAAAATAGGCCTTGTTCTAAAGCTCTTTGGGAACCGCTTGCATAGCCCAACAGACCTGGGGGCTGCGGGCTTTCCTGCTGCCTTCAGCCTCCACACCACCCTTTCCCACTTGGTGCCACGCCAGGCACAAAAACAGCCATACGGCTGGGGATGGGTCCCCCGCCCAAGGAGCCAGCAGGGAAAACTATGTCTTGTTCTAAAGCTCTTTGGGAACCGCTTGCGTAGCCGCACAGACCTGGGTGCTGCGGGCTTTCCTGCTGCCTTCAGCCTCGACAACACCCTTTCCCACTTGGCGTCGCGCCAGGCACAAAAATGGCCATATGGCTGGAGATGGGTCGCCCACACAAGGAGCCAGCAGGGAAAACAATGCCTTCTTCTAAAGCTCTTTGGGAACCGCTTGCGTAGCCCAACAGACCTGGGGGCTGCGGGCTTTCCTGCTGCCTTCAGCCTCCACACCACACTTTCCCAATTGGCGCCGCGCCAGGCACAAAAACAGCCATACGGCTGGAGATGCGTCCCTCGCCGAAAGAACCAGCAGGGAAAACTAGGCCTTCTTCAAAGATCTTTGGGAAGCGATTGCGTAGCCCTACAGACCTGGGTGCTGCAGGTATTTCTGCTGCCTTCAGCCTCGACACCACCCTTTCCCACTTGGCGCCGCACCAGGCACAAAAATGGCCATACGGCTGGAGATGGGTCCCCCGCCCAAGGAGCCAGCAGGGAAAACTATGCCTTGTTCTGAAGCTCTTTGGGAACCGCTTGCGTAGCCCCTCAGACCTGGGGGCTGCAGGCTTTCCTGCTGCCTTCAGCCTCAATACTACGCTTTCCCACTAGGTGTTGCTCCAGGCCCAAAAATGGCCATACGGATGGAGATGGGTCCCCCGCCCAAGGAGCCAGCAGGGAAAACTATGCCTTGTTCTAAAGCTATTTCGGAACCGCTTGCGTAGCCCCACAGACCTGGGGGCTGCAGGCTTTTCTGCTGCCTTCAGCCTCAAAACCGCCCTTTCCACTTGGCGCCGCGCCAGGCACAAAAATGGCCTTACAGCTGGAGATGGGTCCCCCGCACAACGAGCTAGCAGGGTAAAATAGGTCTTGTTCTAAAGCTCTTTGGGAACCGCTTGCGTAGCCCCACAGACCTGGGGGCTGCGGGCTTTCCTGCTGCCTTCAGCCTCCACACCACCCTTTCCCACTTGGTGCCACGCCAGGCACAAAAACAGCCATACGGCTGGGGATGGGTCCCCCGCCCAAGGAGCCAGCAGGGAAAACTATGTCTTGTTCTAAAGCTCTTTGGGAACCGCTTGCGTAGCCGCACAGACCTGGGGGCTGCGGGCTTTCCTGCTGCCTTCAGCCTCGACAACACCCTTTCCCACTTGGCGTCGCGCCAGGCACAAAAATGGCCATATGGCTGGAGATGGGTCGCCCACACAAGGAGCCAGCAGGGAAAACAATGCCTTCTTCTAAAGCTCTTTGGGAACCGCTTGCGTAGCCCCACAGACCTGGGGGCTGTGGGCTTTCCTGCTGCCTTCAGCCTCCACACCACACTTTCCCAATTGGCGCCGCGCCAGGCACAAAAACAGCCATACGGCTGGAGATGCGTCCCTCGCCGAAAGAACCAGCAGGGAAAACTAGGCCTTCTTCAAAGATCTTTGGGAAGCGATTGCGTAGCCCTACAGACCTGGGTGCTGCAGGTATTTCTGCTGCCTTCAGCCTCGACACCACCCTTTCCCACTTGGCGCCGCGCTAGGCACAAAAATGGCCATACGGCTGGAGATGGGTCCCCAGCCCAAAGAGCCAGCAGGGAAAACTATGCCTTGTTCTAAAGCTCTTTGGGAACCGCTTGTGTAGCCCCACAGACCTGGGGGCTGCGGGCTTTCCTGCTGCCTTCAGCCTCGACATCACCCTTTCCCACTTGGCGCCGCGCCAGAGGCAAAAATGGCAATACGGCTGGAGATGGGTCCCCCGCCCAAGGAGCCAGCAGGGAAAACTAGGCCTTGTTCTAAAGCTCTTTGGGAACCTCTTGCGTAGCCCCACAGACCTGGGGGCTGCGGGCTTTCCTGCTGCCTTCAGCCTCGACATCACCCTTTCCCACTTGGCGCCGCACCAGGCACAAAAATGGCCATACGGCTGGAGATGTGTCCCCCGCCCAAAGACACAGAGGGGAAAACTAGACCTTGTTCTAAAACTCTTTCGGAACCGCTTGCGTAGCACCCACAGACCTGGGGGCTGCAGGCTTTCCTGCTGCCTTCAGCCTCAATACTACGCTTTCCCACTAGGTGTTGCTCCAGGCCCAAAAATGGCCATACGGCTGGAGATGGGTCCCCCGCCCAAGGAGCCAGCAGGGAAAACTATGCCTTGTTCTAAAGCTCTTAAGGAACCGCTTGCGTAGCCCCACAGACCTGGGGATGCGAGCTTTCCTGCTGCCTTCAGCCTTGAAACCACCCTTTCCCACTTGGCGCCGGGCCAGGCACAAAAATGGCCTTACAGCTGGAGATGGGTCCCCCGCACAACGAGCTAGCAGGGTAAAATAGGCCTTGTTCTAAAGCTCTTTGGGAACCGCTTGCATAGCCCCACAGACCTGGGGGCTGCGGGCTTTCCTGCTGCCTTCAGCCTCGACATCACCCTTTCCCACTTGGCGCCGCGCCAGGGGCAAAAATGGCTATACGGCTGGAGATGGGTCCCCCGCCCAAGGAGCCAACAGGGAAAACTAGGCCTTGTTCTAAAGCTCTTTGGGAACCGCTTGCGTAGCCCCAAAGACCTTGGGGCTACAGGTATTTCTGCTGCCTTCAGACTCGACACCACCCTTTCCACTTGGTGCCACACCAGGCACAAAAACAGCCATACGGCTGGGGATGGGTCCCCCGCCCAAGGAGCCAGCAGGGAAAACTAGGCCTTGTTCTAAAGCTCTTTGGGAAACGCTTGCGTAGCCGCACAGACCTGGGGGCTGCGGGCTTTCCTGCTGCCTTCAGCCTCGACAACACCCTTTCCCACTTGGCGTCGCGCCAGGCACAAAAATGGCCATATGGCTGGAGATGGGTCGCCCACACAAGGAGCCAGCAGGGAAAACAATGCCTTCTTCTAAAGCTCTTTGGGAACCGCTTGCGTAGCCCCACAGACGTGGGGGCTGCGGGCTTTCCTGCTGCCTTCAGCCTCCACACCACACTTTCCCAATTGGCGCCGCGCCAGGCACAAAAACAGCCATACGGCTGGAGATGCGTCCCTCGCCGAAAGAACCAGCAGGGAAAATTAGGCCTTCTTCAAAGATCTTTGGGAAGCGATTGCGTAGCCCTACAGACCTGGGTGCTGCAGGTATTTCTGCTGCCTTCAGCCTCGACACCACCCTTTCCCACTTGGCGCCGCGCTAGGCACAAAAATGGCCATACGGCTGGAGATGGATCCCCAGCCCAGAGACCCAGCAGGGAAAACTATGCCTTGTTCTGAAGCTCTTTGGGAACCGCTTGCGTAGCACCCACAGACCTGGGGGCTGCAGGCTTTCCTGCTGCCTTCAACCTCAATATTACGCTTTCCCACTAGGTGTCGCTCCAGGCACAAAAATGGCCATAAGGCTAGATATGGGTCCCCCGCCCAAGGAGCCAGCAGGGAAAACTAGGCCTTGTTCTGAAGCTCTTTGGGAACCGCTTGCATAGCACCCACAGACCTGGGGGCTGCGGGCTTTCCTGCTGCCTTCAGCCTCCACACCACACTTTCCCAATTGGCGCCGCGCCAGGCACAAAAACAGCCATACGGCTGGAGATGCGTCCCTCGCCGAAAGAACCAGCAGGGAAAACTAGGCCTTCTTCAAAGATCTTTGGGAAGCGATTGCGTAGCCCTACAGACCTGGGTGCTGCAGGTATTTCTGCTGCCTTCAGCCTCGACACCACCCTTTCCCACTTGGTGCCACACCAGGCACAAAAATGGCCATACGTCTGGACAATGGTCCCCCGCCCAAGGAGCCAGCAGGGAAAACTAGGCCTTGTTCTAAAGCTCTTCGGGAACCGCTTGCGTAACCCCACAGACCTGGGTGCTGCGGGCTGTCCTGCTGCCTTCAGCCTCGACACCACCCTTTCCCACTTGGTGCCACGCCAGGCACAAAAACAGCCATACGGCTGGAGATGGGTCCCCCGCCCAAAGAGCCAGCAGGGAAAACTACGCCTTGTTCTAAATCTCTTTGGGAACCGCTTGCGTAGCCCCACAGACCTGGGGGCTGCGGGCTTTCCTTCTGCCTTCAGCCTTGACATGACCCTTTCCCACTTGGCGCCGCACCAGGCACAAAAATGGCCATACGGCTGGAGATGGATCCCCAGCCCAAAGACCCAGCAGGGAAAACTATGCCTTGTTCTGAAGCTCTTTGGGAACCGCTTGCGTAGCACCCACAGACCTGGGGGCTGAAGGCTTTCCTGCTGCCTTCAACCTCAATATTACGCTTTCCCACTAGGTGTCGCTCCAAACACAAAAATGGCCATAAGGCTAGATATGGGTCCCCCGCCCAAGGAGCCAGCAGGGAAAACTAGGCCTTGGTCTAAAGCTATTTGGGAACCTCTTGCGTAGCCCCACAGACGTGGGGGCTGCGGGCCTTCCTGCTGCCTTCAGCCTCGACACCACCCTTTCCCTCTTGGCGCCGCACCAGGCACAAAAATGGCCATACGGCTGGAGATGGGTCCCCAGCCCAAAGACCCGGAAGGGAAAACTAGGCCTTGTTCTAAAGCTCTTTGGGAACCGCTTGCGTAGCACCCACAGACCTGGGGGCTGCAGGCTTTCCTGCTGCCTTCAACCTCAATATTACGCTTTCCCACTAGGTGTCGCTCCAGGCACAAAAATGGCCATAAGGCTAGATATGGGTCCCCCGCCCAAGGAGCCAGCAGGGAAAACTAGGCCTTGTTCTGAAGCTCTTTGGGAAGCGCTTGCATAGCACCCACAGACCTGGGGGCTGCGGGCCTTCCTGCTGCCTTCAGCCTCGACACCACCCTTTCCCACTTGGCGCCGCGCCAGGCACAAAAATGGCCATACGTCTGGAAAATGGTCCCCCGCCCAAGGAGCCAGCAGGGAAAACTAGGCCTTGTTCTAAAGCTCTTTGGGAACCGCTTGCGTAGCCCCACAGACCTGGGGGCTGCAGGCTTTCCTGCTGCCTTCTGCCTTGACATGACCCTTTGCCACTTGGCGCCGCGCTAGCTACAAAAATGGCCATACGGCTGGAGATGGGTCCCACACCCAAAGAGCCAGCAGGGAAAACTATGCCTTGTTCTAATGCTCTTTGGGATCCGCTTGCGTAGCACCCACAGACCTGAGGGCTGCAGTCTTTCCTGCTGCCTTCAACCTCAATATTATGCTTTCCCACTAGGTGTCGCTCCAGGCACAAAAATGGCCATAAGGCTAGATATGGGTCCCCCGCCCAAGGAGCCAGCAGGGAAAACTATGCCTTGTTCTAAAGCTATTTGGGAACCTCTTGCGTAGCCCCACAGACCTGGGGGCTGCGGGCCTTCCTGCTGCCTTCAGCCTCGACACCACCCTTTCCCTCTTGGCGCCGCACCAGGCACAAAAATGGCCATATGGCTGGAGATGGGTCGCCCGCACAAGGAGACAGCAGGGAAAACTAGGCCTTGATCTAAAACTCTTTGGGAACCGCTTGCGTAGCCCCAAAGACCTGGGGGCTGCAGGTTTTTCTGCTGCCTTCAGCCTCGACACCACCCTTTCCCACTTGGCGCCACGCCAGGCACAAAAATGCCCATACGGCTGGAGATGTGTCCCCCGTCCAAAGACCCAGAAGGGAATACTAGGCCTTGTTCTAAAGCTCTTTGGGAACCGCTTGCGTAGCACCCACAGACGTGGGGGCTGCAGGCTTTCCTGCTGCCTTCAGCCTCAATACTACGCTTTCCCAATAGGTGTTGCTCCAGGCCCAAAAATGGCCATACGGCTGGAGATGGGTCCCCCGCCCAAGGAGCCAGCAGGGAAAACTATGCCTTGTTCTAAAGCTCTTAAGGAACCGCTTGCGTAGCCCCACAGACCTGGGGATGCGAGCTTTCCTGCTGCCTTCAGCCTTGACACCACCCTTTCCCACTTGGCGCCGCGCCAGGCACAAAAATGGCCATACGGCTGGAGATGGGTCCCCTGCCCATGGAGCCACCAGGGAAAACTAGGCCTTGTTCTAAAGCTATTTGGGAACCGCTTGCGTAGCCCCACAGACCTGGGGCTGCAGGCTTTTCTGCTGCCTTCAGACTCAAAACCGCCCTTTCCACTTCGCGCCGGGCCAGGCACAAAAATGGTGGCCTTACAGCTGGAGATGGGTCCCCCGCACAACGAGCTAGCAGGGTATAATAGGCCTTGTTCTAAAGCTCTTTGGGAACCGCTTGCATAGCCCCACAGACCTGGGGGCTGCGGGCTTTCCTGCTGCCTTCAGCCTCCACACCACCCTTTCCCACTTGGTGCCACACCAGGCACAAAAATGGCCATACGTCTGGACAATGGTCCCCCGCACAAGGAGCCAGCAGGGAAAACTAGGCCTTGTTCTAAAGCTCTTTGGGAACCGCTTGCGTTACCCCACAGACCTGGGTGCTGCGGGCTGTCCTGCTGCCTTCAGCCTCGACACCACCCTTTCCCACTTGGTGCCTCGCCAGGCACAAAAACAGCCATACGGCTGGAGATGGGTCCCCCGCCCAAAGAGCCAGCAGGGAAAACTACGCCTTGTTCTAAATCTCTTTGGGAACCGCTTGCGTAGCCCCACAGACCTGGGGGCTGCGGGCTTTCCTTCTGCCTTCAGCCTTGACATGACCATTTCCCACTTGGTGCCGCGCCAGGCACAAAAATGGCTATACGGCTGAAGATAGGTCCCCCGCCCAAGGAGCCAGCAGGAAAAACTAGGCCTTGTTCTAAAGCTCTTTGGGAACCGCTTGCGTAGCCCCACAGACCTGGGGGCTGCGGTCCTTTCTGCTGCCTTCAGCCTCGAAACCACCCTTTCCCACTTGGCGCCGCGCCAGGCACAAAAATGGCCATACGGCTAGATATGGGTCCCCCGCCCAAGGAGCCAGCAGGGAAAACTATGCCTTCTTCTAAAGCTCTTTGGGAACCGCTTGTGTAGCCCCACAGACCTGGGGGCTGCGGGCTTTTCTGCTGCCTTCAGCCTCCACACCACACTTTCCCAATTGGCGCCGCGCCAGGCACAAAAACAGCCATACGGCTGGAGATGCGTCCCTCGCCGAAAGAACCAGCAGGGAAAACTAGGCCTTCTTCAAAGATCTTTGGGAAGCGATTGCGTAGCCCTACAGACCTGGGTGCTGCAGGTATTTCTGCTGCCTTCAGCCTCGACACCACCCTTTCCCACTTGGCGCCGCGCTAGGCACAAAAATGGCCATACGGCTGGAGATGGATCCCCAGCCCAAAGACCCAGCAGGGAAAACTATGCCTTGTTCTGAAGCTCTTTGGGAACCGCTTGCGTAGCACCCACAGACCTGGGGGCTGAAGGCTTTCCTGCTGCCTTCAACCTCAATATTACGCTTTCCCACTAGGTGTCGCTCCAGGCACAAAAATGGCCATAAGGCTAGATATGGGTCCCCCGCCCAAGGAGCCAGCAGGGAAAACTATGCCTTGTTCTAAAGCTATTTGGGAACCTCTTGCGTAGCCCCACAGACCTGGGGGCTGCGGGCCTTCCTGCTGCCTTCAGCCTCGACACCACCCTTTCCCTCTTGGCGCCGCACCAGGCACAAAAATGGCCATACGGCTGGAGATGGGTCCCCAGCCCAAAGACCCGGAAGGGAAAACTAGGCCTTGTTCTAAAGCTCTTTGGGAACAACTTGCGTAGCACCCACAGACCTGGGGGCTGCAGGCTTTCCTGCTGCCTTCAACCTCAATATTACGCTTTCCCACTAGGTGTCGCTCCAGGCACAAAAATGGCCATAAGGCTAGATATGGGTCCCCCGCCCAAGGAGCCAGCAGGGAAAACTAAGCCTTGTTCTAAAGCTCTTAGGGAACCTCTTGCGTAGCCCCACAGACCTGGGGGCTGCGGGCCTTCCTGCTGCCTTCAGCCTCGACACCACCCTTTCCCACTTGGCGCCGCGCCAGGCACAAAAATGGCCATACGTCTGGACAATGGTCCCCCGCCCAAGGAGCCAGCAGGGAAAACTAGGCCTTGTTCTAAAGCTCTTTGGGAACCGCTTGCGTAGCCCCACAGACCTGGGGGCTGCAGGCTTTCCTGCTGCCTTCTGCCTTGACATGACCCTTTGCCACTTGGCGCCGCGCTAGCTACAAAAATGGCAATACGGCTGGAGATGGGTCCCACGCCCAAAGAGCCAGCAGGGAAAACTATGCCTTGTTCTAATGCTCTTTGGGATCCGCTTGCGTAGCACCCACAGACCTGAGGGCTGCAGTCTTTCCTGCTGCCTTCAACCTCAATATTATGCTTTCCCACTAGGTGTCGCTCCAGGCACAAAAATGGCCATAAGGCTAGATATGGGTCCCCCGCCCAAGGATCCAGCAGGGAAAACTAGGCCTTGTTCTAAAGCTCTTTGGGAACCTCTTGCGTAGCCCCACAGACCTGGGGGCTGCGGGCCTTCCTGCTGCCTTCAGCCTCGACACCACACTTTCCCTCTTGGCGCCGCACCAGGCACAAAAATGGCCATATGGCTGGAGATGGGTCGCCCGCCCAAGGAGCCAGCAGGGAAAACTAGGCCTTGATCTAAAGCTCTTTGGGAACCGCTTGCGTAGCCCCAAAGACCTGGGGGCTGCAGGTTTTTCTGCTGCCTTCAGCCTCGACACCACCCTTTCCCACTTGGCGCCGCGCCAGGCACAAAAATGGCCATACAGCTGGAGATGGTTCCCCCTACCAAACACCGAGCAGGCAAAAATAGGCCTTGTTCTAAAGCTCTTTGGGAACCGCTTGCGTAGCCCCACAGACCTGGGGTCTGCGTGCTTTCTTGCTGCCTTCAGCCTCGACACAACCCTTTCCCACTTGGTGCCACGCCAGGCACAAAAACAGCCATACGGCTGGAGATGGGTCCCCAGCCCAAAGAGCCAGCAGGGAAAACTATGCCTTGTTCTAAAGCTCTTTGGGAACCGCTTGCGTAGCCCCACAGACCTGGGGGCTGCGGGCTTTCCTGCTGCCTTCAGCCTCGACATCACCCTTTCCCACTTGGCGCCGCGCCAGGGGAAAAACGGCAATACGGCTGGAGATGGGTCCCCCGCCCAAGGAGCCAGCAGGGAAAAATAGGCCTTGTTCTAAAGCTCTTTGGGAACCTCTTGCGTAGCCCCACAGACCTGGGGGCTGCGGGCTTTCCTGCTGCCTTCAGCCTCGACACCACCCTTTCCCACTTGGCGCCGCACCAGGCACAAAAATGGCCATATGGCTGGAGATGTGTCCCCCGCCCAAAGACCCAGAGGGGAAAACTAGACCTTGTTCTAAAGCTCTTTGGGAACCGCTTGCGTAGCACCCACAGACGTGGGGGCTGCAGGCTTTCCTGCTGCCTTCAGCCTCAATACTACGCTTTCCCACTAGGTGTTGCTCCAGGCCCAAAAATGGCCATACGGCTGGAGATGGGTCCCCCGCCCAAGGAGCCAGCAGGGAAAACTATGCCTTGTTCTAAAGCTCTTAAGGAACCGCTTGCGTAGCCCCACAGACCTGGGGATGCGAGCTTTCCTGCTGCCTTCAGCCTTGACACCACCCTTTCCCACTTGGCGCCGCGCCAGGCACAAAAATGGCCATACGGCTGGAGATGGGTCCCCCGCCCATGGAGCCAGCAGGGAAAATTAGGCCTTCTTCTAAAGCTATTTCGGAACCGCTTGCGTAGCCCCACAGACCTGGGGGCTGCAGGCTTTTCTGCTGCCTTCAGCCTCAAAACCGCCCTTTCCACTTGGCGCCGCGCCAGGCACAAAAATGGCCTTACAGCTGGAGATTGGTCCCCCGCACAACGAGCTAGCAGGGTAAAATAGGCCTTGTTCTAAAGCTCTTTGGGAACCGCTTGCATAGCCCCACAGACCTGGGGGCTGCGGGCTTTCCTGCTGCCTTCAGCCTCCACACCACCCTTTCCCACTTGGTGCCACGCCAGGCACAAAAACAGCCATACGGCTGGGGATGGGTCCCCCGCCCAAGGAGCCAGCAGGGAAAACTATGTCTTGTTCTAAAGCTCTTTGGGAACCGCTTGCGTAGCCCCCAGACCTGGGGGCTGCGGGCTTTCCTGCTGCCTTTAGCCTCGACAACACCCTTTCCCACTTGGCGTCGCGCCAGGCACAAAAATGGCCATATGGCTGGAGATGGGTCGCCCACACAAGGAGCCAGCAGGGAAAACAATGCCTTCTAAAGCGCTTTGGGAACCGCTTGCGTAGCCCCACAGACCTGGGGGCTGCGGGCTTTCCTGCTGCCTTCAGCCTCCACACCACTCTTTCCCACTTGGCGTCGCGCCAGGCACAAAAATGGCTATACGGCTGGAGATGGGTCCCCCGCCCAAGGAGCCAACAGGAAAAACTAGGCCTTGTTCTAAAGCTCTTTGGGAACCGCTTGCGTAGCCCCACAGACCTGGGGGCTGCGGTCCTTTCTGCTGCCTTCAGCCTCGAAACCACCCTTTCAAACTTGGCGCCGCGCCAGGCACAAAAATGGCCATACGGATAGATATGGGTCCCCCGCCCAAGGAGCCAGCATGGAAAACTATGCCTTCTTCTATAGCTCTTCGGGAACCGCTTGCGTAGCCCCACAGACCTGGGGGCTGCGGGCTTTCCTGCTGCCTTCAGCCTCGACATCACCCTTTCCCACTTGGTGCCGCACCAGGCACAAAAACAGCCATACGGCTGGAGATGCGTCCCTCGCCGAAAGAACCAGCAGGGAAAACTAGGCCTTCTTCAAAGACCTTTGGGAAACGATTGCGTAGCCCTACAGACCTGGGTGCTGCAGGTATTTCTGCTGCCTTCGGCCTCGACACCACCCTTTCCCACTTGGCGCGGCGCTAGGCAGAAAAATGGCCATAAGGCTGGAGATGGATCGCCAGCCCAAAGACCCAGCAGGGAAAACTATGCCTTGTTCTGAAGCTCTTTGGGAACCACTTCCATAGCACCCACAGACCTGGGGGCTGAAGGCTTTCCTGCTGCCTTCAACCTCAATATTACGCTTTCCCACTAGGTGTCGCTCCAGGCACAAAAATGGCCATAAGGCTAGATATGGGTCCCCCGCCCAAGGAGCCAGCAGGGAAAACTATGCCTTGTTCTAAAGCTCTTTGGGAACCTCTTGCGTAGCCCCACAGACCTGGGGGCTGCGGGCCTTCCTGCTGCCTTCAGCCTCGACACCACCCTTTCCCTTTTGGCGCCGCACAAGGCACAAAAATCGCAATACGGCTGGAGATGGGTCGCCCGCACAAGGAGACAGCAGGGAAAACTATGCCTTGTTCTAAAGCTCTTTGGGAACCGCTTGCGTAGCACCCACAGACCTGGGGGCTGCAGGCTTTCCTGCTGCCTTCAACCTCAATATTACTCTTTCCCACTAGGTGTCGCTCCAGGCACAAAAATGGCCATAAGGCTAGATATGGGTCCCCCGCCTAAGGAGCCAGCAGGGAAAACTATGCCTTGTTCTAAAGCTATTGGGAACCTCTTGCGTAGCCCCACAGACCTGGGGGCTGCGGGCCTTCCTGCTGCCTTCAGCCTCGACACCACCCTTTCCCTCTTGGCGCCGCACCAGGCACAAAAATGGCCATATGGCTAGAGATGGGTCGCCCGCACAAGGAGACAGCAGGGAAAACTAGGCCTTGACCTAAAACTCTTTGGGAACCGCTTGCGTAGCCCCACAGACCTGGCGGCTGCGGGCTTTCCTGCTGCCATCAGCCTCGACATCACCCTTTCCCACTTGGCGCCGCGCCAGGGGCAAAAATGGCAATACGGCTGGAGATGGGTCCCCCGCCCAAGGAGCCAGCAGGGAAAACTAGGCCTTGTTCTAAAGCTATTAGGGAACCTCTTGCGTAGCCACACAGACCTGGGGGCTGCGGGCTTTCCTGCTGCCTTCAGCCTCGACACCACCCTTTCCCACTAGGTGTTGCTCCAGGCCCAAAAATGGCCATACGGCTGGAGATGGGTCCCCCGCCCAAGGAGCCAGCAGGGAAAACTATGCCGTGTTCTAAAGCTCTATGGGAACCGCTTGCGTAGCCCCACAGACCTGGGGGCTGCGGGCTTTCCTGCTACCTTCAGCCTCGACACCACCCTTTCCCACTTGGCGCCGCGCCAGGGGCAAAAATGGCAATACGGCTGGAGATGGGTCCCCCGCCCAAGGAGCCAGCAGGGAAAACTAGGCCTTTTTCTAAAGCTCTTAGGGAACCTCTTGCGTAGCCCCTCAGACCTGGGGGCTGCGGGCTTTCCTGCTGCCTTCAGCCTCGACACCACCCTTTCCCACTTGGCGCCGCACCAGGCACAAAAATGGCCATACGGCTGGAGATGGGTCCCCCGCCCAAGGAGCCAGCAGGGAAAACTATGCCTTGTTCTAAAGTTATTAGGGAACCTCTTGCGTAGCCCCACAGACCTGGGGGCTGCGGGCTTTCCTGCTGCCTTCAGCCTCGACACCACCCTTTCCCACTTGGCGCCGCACCAGGCACAAAAATGGCCATACGGCTGGAGATGTGTCCCCCGCCCAAAGACCCAGAAGGGAAAACTATGCCTTGTTCTAAAGCTCTTTGGGAACCGCTTGCGTAGCACCCACAGACCTGGGGGCTGCAGACTTTCCTGCTGCCTTCAGCCTCAATACTACGCTTTCCCACTAGGTGTTGCTCCAGGCCCAAAAATGGCCATACGGCTGGAGATGTGTCCCCCGCCCAAAGACCCAGCAGGGAAAACTATGCCTTGTTCTAAAGCTCTTTGGGAACCGCTTGCGTAGCCCCACAGACCTGGGGGCTGCGGGCTTTCCTGCTGCCTTCAGCCTCGACACCACCCTTTCCCACTTGGTGCCGCGCCAGGCACAAAAATGGCCATATGGCTGGAAATGGGTCACCCGCCCAAGGAGCCAGCAGGGAAAACTAGGCCTTGTTCTAAAGCTATTTGGAAATCGCTTGCGTAGCCCCAAAGACCTGAGGGCTGCAGGCTTTTCTGCTGCCTTCAGCCTCAAAACCGCCCTTTCCACTTGGCGCCGCGCCAGGCACAAAAATGGCCATACGGCTGGAGATGGGTCCCCCGCCCAAAGACCCAGAAGGGAAAACTATGTCTTGTTCTAAAGCTCTTTGGGAACCGCTTGCGTAGCCGCACAGACCTGGGTGCTGCGGGCTTTCCTGCTGCCTTCAGCCTTGACATGACCATTTCCCACTTGGCTTCGCGCCAGGCACAAAAATGGCTATACGGCTGAAGATAGGTCCCCCGCCCAAGGAGCCAGCAGGAAAAACTAGGCCTTGTTCTAAAGCTCTTTGGGAACCGCTTGCATAGCCCCACAGACCTGGGGGCTGCGGTCCTTTCTGCTGCCTTCAGCCTCGAAACCACCGTTTCAAACTTGGCGCCGCGCCAGGCACAAAAATGGCCATACGGCTAGATATGGGTCCCCCGCCCAAGGAGCCAGCAGGGAAAATTATGCCTTCTTCTAAAGCTCTTTGGGAACCGCTTCCGTAGCCCCACAGACCTGGGGGCTGCGGGCTTTTCTGCTGCCTTCAGCCTCCACACCACACTTTCCCAATTGGCGCCGGGCCAGGCACAAAAACAGCCATACGGCTGGAGATGCGTCCCTCGCCGAAAGAACCAGCAGGGAAAACTAGGCCTTCTTCAAAGACCTTTGGGAAACGATTGCGTAGCCCTACAGACCTGGGTGCTGCAGGTATTTCTGCTGCCTTCGGCCTCGACGCCACCCTTTCCCACTTGGCGCCGCGCTAGGCACAAAAATGGCCATACGGCTGGAGATGGATCCCCAGCCCAGAGACCCAGCAGGGAAAACTATGCCTTGTTCTGAAGCTCTTTGGGAACCGCTTGCGTAGCACCCACAGACCTGGGGGCTGCAGGCTTTCCTGCTGCCTTCAACCTCAATATTACGCTTTCCCACTAGGTGTCGCTCCAGGCACAAAAATGGCCATAAGGCTAGATATGGGTCCCCCGCCCACGGAGCCAGCAGGGAAAACTATGCCTTGTTCTAAAGCTCTTTGGGAACCTCTTGCGTAGCCCCACAGAACTGGGGGCTGCGGGCCTTCCTGCTGCCTTCAGCCTCGACACCACCCTTTCCCTCTTGGCGCCGCACCAGGCACAAAAATGGCCATAAGGCTGGAGATGGGTCCCCAGCCCAAAGACCCAGCAGGGAAAACTAGGCCTTCTTCTAAAGCTCTTTGGGAACCGCTTGCGTAGCACCCACAGACCTGGGGGCTGCAGGCTTTCCTGCTGCCTTCAACCTCAATATTACGCTTTCCCACTAGGTGTCGCTCCAGGCACAAAAATGGCCATAAGGCTAGATATGGGTCCCCCGCCCAAGGAGCCAGCAGGGAAAACTATGCCGTGTTCTAAAGCTCCATGGGAACTTCTTGCGTAGCCCCACAGACCTGGGGGCTGCGGGCCTTCCTGCTGCCTTCAGCCTCGACACCACCCTTTCCCACTTGGCGCCGCGCCAGTCACAAAAATGGCCATACGTCTGGACAATGGTCCCCCGCCCAAGGAGCCAGCAGGGAAAACTAGGCCTTGTTCTAAAGCTCTTTGGGAACCGCTTGCGTAGCCCCACAGACCTGGGGGCTGCGGGCTTTCCTGCTGCCTTCAGCCTCGACACAACCCTTTCCCACTTGGTGCCACGCCAGGCACAAAAACAGCCATACGGCTTGAGATGGCTCCCCAGCCCAAAGAGCCAGCAGGGAAAACTATGCCTTGTTCTAAAGCTCTTTGGGAACCGCTTGCGTAGCCCAACGGACCTGGGGGCTGCGGGCTTTCCTGCTGCCTTCAGCCTCGACATCACCCTTTCCAACTTGGCGCCGCGCCAGGGGCAAAAATGGCAATACGGCTGGAGATGGGTCCCCCGCCCAAGGAGCCAGCAGGGAAAATTAGGCCTTGTTCTAAAGCTATTAGGGAACCTCTTGCGTAGCCCCACAGACCTGGGGGCTGCGGGCTTTCCTGCTGCCTTCAGCCTCGACACCACCCTTTCCCACTTGGCGCCGCACCAGGCACAAAAATGGCCATACGGCTGGAGATGTGTCCCCCGCCCAAAGACCCAGAAGGGAAAACTAGGCCTTGTTCTAAAGCTCTTTGGGAACCGCTTGCGTAGCACCCACAGACCTGGGGGCTGCAGGCTTTCCTGCTGCCTTCAGCCTCAATACTACGCTTTCCCACTAGGTGTTGCTCCAGGCCCAAAAACGGCCATACGGCTGGAGATGGGTCCCCCGCCCAAGGAGCCAGCAGGGAAAACTATGCCTTGTTCTAAAGCTCTTAAGGAACCGCTTGCGTAGCACCCACAGACCTGGGGGCTGCAGGCTTTCCTGCTGCCTTCAGCCTCAATACTACGCTTTCCCACTAGGTGTTGCTCCAGGCCCAAAAATGGCCATACGGCTGGAGATGGGTCCCCCGCCCAAGGAGCCAGCAGGGAAAACTATGCCTTGTTCTAAAGCTCTTAAGGAACCGCTTGCGTAGCCCCACAGACCTGGGGATGCGAGCTTTCCTGCTGCCTTCAGCCTTGACACCACCCTTTCCCACTTGGCGCCGCGCCAGGCACAAAAATGGCCATACGGCTGGAGATGGGTCCCCCGCACAACGAGCTAGCAGGGTAAAATAGGCCTTGTTCTAAAGCTCTTTGGGAACCGCTTGCATAGCCCCACAGACCTGGGGGCTGCGGGCTTTCCTGCTGCCTTCAGCCTCCACACCACCCTTTCCCACTTGGTGCCACGCCAGGCACAAAAACAGCCATACGGCTGGGGATGGGTCCCCCGCCCAAGGAGCCAGCAGGGAAAACTATGTCTTGTTCTAAAGCTCTTTGGGAACCGCTTGCGTAGCCCCACAGACCTGGGGGCTGCGGGCTTTCCTGCTGCCTTCAGCCTCGACAACACCCTTTCCCACTTGGCGTCGCGCCAGGCACAAAAACGGCCATATGGCTGGAGATGGGTCGCCCACACAAGGAGCCAGCAGGGAAAACAATGCCTTCTTCTAAAGCTCTTTGGGAACCGCTTGCGTAGCCCAACAGACTTGGGGGCTGTGGGCTTTCCTGCTGCCTTCAGCCTCCACACCACTTTTTCCCACTTGGCGTCGCGCCAGGCACAAAAATGGCTATACGGCTGGAGATGGGTCCCCCGCCCAAGGAGCCAACAGGGAAAACTAGGCCTTCTTCTAAAGCTCTTTGGGAACCGCTTGCGTAGCCCCAAAGACCTGGGGGCTACAGGTATTTCTGCTGCCTTCAGCCTCGACACCACCCTTTCCACTTGGCGTCGCGCCAGGCACAAAAACAGCCATACGGCTGGAGATGGGTCCCCCGCCCAAAGAGCCAGCAGGGAAAACTACGCCTTGTTCTAAAGCTCTTTGGGAACCGCTTGCGTAGCCCCACAGACGTTGGGGCTGCGGGCTTTCCTGCTGCCTTCAGCCTTGACATGACCATTTCCCACTTGGTGCCGCGCCAGGCACAAAAATGGCCATACGGCTGGAGATGGGTCCCCCGCCCAAGGAGCCAGCAGGAAAAACTAGGCCTTGTTCTAAAGCTCTTTGGGAACCGCTTGCGTAGCCCCACAGACCTGGGGGCTGCGGGCTTTTCTGCTGCCTTCAGCCTCCACACCACACTTTCCCAATTGGCGCCGGGCCAGGCACAAAAACAGCCATACGGCTGGAGATGCGTCCCTCGCCGAAAGAACCAGCAGGGAAAACTAGGCCTTCTTCAAAGATCTTTGGGAAACGATTGCGTAGCCCTACAGACCTGGGTGCTGCAGGTATTTCTGCTGCCTTCAGCCTCGACACCACCCTTTCCCACTTGGCGCCGCGCTAGGCACAAAAATGGCCATACGGCTGGAGATGGGTCCCCTGCCCAAAGACCCAGAAGGGAAAACTATGCCTTGTTCTAAAGCTCTTTGGGAACCGCTTGCGTAGCACCCACAGACCTGGGGGCTGCAGGCTTTCCTGCTGCCTTCAACCTCAATATTACTCTTTCCCACTAGGTGTCGCGCCAGGCACAAAAATGGCCATAAGGCTAGATATGGGTCCCCCGCCCAAGGAGCCAGCAGGGAAAACTAAGCCTTGTTCTAAAGCTCTTAGGGAACTTCTTGCGTAGCCCCACAGACCTGGGGGCTGCCGGCCTTCCTGCTGCCTTCAGCCTCGACACCACCCTTTCCCACTTGGCGCCGCGCCAGGCACAAAAATGGCCATACGTCTGGAAAATGGTCCCCGCCCAAGGAGCCAGCAGGGAAAACTAGGCCTTGTTCTAAAGCTCTTTGGGAACCGCTTGCGTAGCCCCACAGACCTGGGGGCTGCAGGCTTTCCTGCTGCCTTCTGCCTTGACATGACCCTTTGCCACTTGGCGCCGCGCTAGCTACAAAAATGGCCATGCGGCTGGAGATGGGTCCCACGCCCAAAGAGCCAGCAGGGAAAACTATGCCTTGTTCTAATGCTCTTTGGGATCCGCTTGCGTAGCACCCACAGACCTGAGGGCTGCAGGCTTTCCTGCTGCCTTCAACCTCAATATTATGCTTTCCCACTAGGTGTCGCTCCAGGCACAAAAATGGCCATAAGGCTAGATATGGGTCCCCCGCCTAAGGAGCCAGCAGGGAAAAATATGCCTTGTTCTAAAGCTATTTGGGAACCTCTTGCGTAGCCCCACAGACCTGGGGGCTGCGGGCCTTCCTGCTGCCTTCAGCCTCGACACCACCCTTTCCCACTTGGCGCCGCACCAGGCACAAAAATGGCCATATGGCTGGAGATGGGTCGCCCGCACAAGGAGACAGCAGGGAAAAATAGGCCTTGATCTAAAACTCTTTGGTAACCGCTTGCGTAGCCCCAAAGACCTGGGGGCTGCAGGTTTTTCTGCTGCCTTCAGCCTCGACACCACCCTTTCCCACTTGGCGCCACGCCAGGCACAAAAATGGCCATACAGCTGGAGATGGTTCCCCAGCCCAAAGACCCAGCAGGCAAAAATAGGCCTTGTTCTAAAGCTCTTTGGGAACCGCTTGCGTAGCCCCACAGACCTGGGGGCTGCGGGCTTTCCTGCTGCCTTCAGCCTCGACACAACCCTTTCCCACTTGGTGCCACGCCAGGCACAAAAACAGCCATACGGCTGGAGATGGGTCCCCAGCCCAAAGAGCCAGCAGGGAAAACTATGCCTTGTTCTAAAGCTCTTTGGGAACCGCTTGCGTAGCCCAACAGACCTGGGGGCTGCGGGCTTTCCTGCTGCCTTCAGCCTCGACATCACCCTTTCCAACTTGGCGCCGCGCCAGCGGCAAAAATGGCTATACGGCTGGAGATGGGTCCCCCGCCCAAGGAGCCAGCAGGGAAAACTAGGCCTTGTTCTAAAGCTATTAGGGAACCTCTTGCGTAGCCCCACAGACCTGGGGGCTGCGGGCTTTCCTGCTGCCTTCAGCCTCGACACCACCCTTTCCCACTTGGCGCCGTACCGGGCACAAAAATGGCCATACGGCTGGAGATGTGTCCCCCGCCCAAAGACCCAGAAGGGAAAACTAGGCCTTGTTCTAAAGCTCTTTGGGAACCGCTTGCGTAGCACCCACAGACCTGGGGGCTGCAGGCTTTCCTGCTGCCTTCAGCCTCAATACTACGCTTTCCCACTAGGTGTTGCTCCAGGCCCAAAAACAGCCATACGGCTGGAGATGGGTCCCCCGCCCAAGGAGCCAGCAGGGAAAACTAGGCCTTGTTCTAAAGCTCTTAGGGAACCGCTTGCGTAGCCCCACAGACCTGGGGCTGCGAGCTTTCCTGCTGCCTTCAGCCTCGACACCACCCTTTCCCACTTGGCGCCGCGCCAGGCACAAAAATGGCCATACGGCTGGAGATGGGTCCCCCGCCCAAGGAGCCAGCAGGGAAAACTATGCCTTGTTCTAAAGCTCTTTGGGAACCGCTTTCGTAGCCCCACAGACCTGGGGGCTGCAGGCTTTCCTGCTGCCTTCAGCCTTGACATGACCATTTCCCACTTGGTGCCGCGCCAGGCACAAAAATGGCTATACGGCTGAAGATAGGTCCCCCGCCCAAGGAGCCAGCAGGGAAAACTAGGCCTTGTTCTAAAGCTCTTTGGGAACCTCTCGCGTAGCCCCACAGACCTGGGGGCTGTGGGCCTTCCTGCTGCCTTCAGCCTCGACACCACCCTTTCCCACTTGGCGCCGCGCCAGTCACAAAAATGGCCATACGTCTGGACAATGGTCCCCCGCCAAAGGAGCCAGCAGGGAAAACTAGGCCTTGTTCTAAAGCTATTTGGGAACCTCTTGCGTAGCCCCACAGACCTGGGGGCTGCGGGCCTTCCTGCTGCCTTCAGCCTCGACACCACCCTTTCCGTCTTGGCGCCGCACCAGGCACAAAAATGGCCATATGGCTGGAGATGGGTCGCCCGCAAAAGGAGCCAGCAGGGAAAACTAGGCCTTGATCTAAAACTCTTTGGGAACCGCTTACGTAGCCCCAAAGACCTGGGGGCTGCAGGTTTTTCTGCTGCCTTCAGCCTTGACACCACCCTTTCCCACTTGGCGCCGCGCCAGGCACAAAAATGGCCATACAGCTGGAGATGGTTCCCCCTCCCAAAGACCCAGCAGGCAAAAATAGGCCTTGTTCTAAAGCGCTTTGGGAACCGCTTGCGTAGCCCCACAGACCTGGGGGCTGCGGGCTTTCCTGCTGCCTTCAGCCTCGACACCACCCTTTCCCACTTGGCGCCGCACCAGGCACAAAAATGGCCATACGGCTGGAGATGTGTCCCCCGCCCAAAGACCCAGAAGGGAAAACTAGGCCTTGTTCTAAAGCTCTTTGGGAACCGCTTGCGTAGCACCCACAGACCTGGGGGCTGCAGGCTTTCCTGCTGCCTTCAGCCTCAATACTACGCTTTCCCACTAGGTGTTGCTCCAGGCCCAAAAATGGCCATACGGCTGGAGATGGGTCCCCCGCCCAAGGAGCCAGCAGGGAAAACTATGCCTTGTTCTAAAGCTCTTAAGGAACCGCTTGCGTAGCCCCACAGACCTGGGGATGCGAGCTTTCCTGCTGCCTTCAGCCTTGACACCACCCTTTCCCACTTGGCGCCGCGCCAGGCACAAAAATGGCCATACGGCTGGAGATGGGTCCCCCGCCCAAAGACCCAGAAGGGAAAACTATGTCTTGTTCTAAAGCTCTTTGGGAACCGCTTGCGTAGCCGCACAGACCTGGGTGCTGCGGGCTTTCCTGCTGCCTTCAGCCTTGACATGACCATTTCCCACTTGGCTTCGCGCCAGGCACAAAAATGGCTATACGGCTGAAGATAGGTCCCCCGCCCAAGGAGCCAGCAGGAAAAACTAGGCCTTGTTCTAAAGCTCTTTGGGAACCGCTTGCATAGCCCCACAGACCTGGGGGCTGCGGTCCTTTCTGCTGCCTTCAGCCTCGAAACCACCGTTTCAAACTTGGCGCCGCGCCAGGCACAAAAATGGCCATACGGCTAGATATGGGTCCCCCGCCCAAGGAGCCAGCAGGGAAAATTATGCCTTCTTCTAAAGCTCTTTGGGAACCGCTTCCGTAGCCCCACAGACCTGGGGGCTGCGGGCTTTTCTGCTGCCTTCAGCCTCCACACCACACTTTCCCAATTGGCGCCGGGCCAGGCACAAAAACAGCCATACGGCTGGAGATGCGTCCCTCGCCGAAAGAACCAGCAGGGAAAACTAGGCCTTCTTCAAAGACCTTTGGGAAACGATTGCGTAGCCCTACAGACCTGGGTGCTGCAGGTATTTCTGCTGCCTTCGGCCTCGACGCCACCCTTTCCCACTTGGCGCCGCGCTAGGCACAAAAATGGCCATACGGCTGGAGATGGATCCCCAGCCCAGAGACCCAGCAGGGAAAACTATGCCTTGTTCTGAAGCTCTTTGGGAACCGCTTGCGTAGCACCCACAGACCTGGGGGCTGCAGGCTTTCCTGCTGCCTTCAACCTCAATATTACGCTTTCCCACTAGGTGTCGCTCCAGGCACAAAAATGGCCATAAGGCTAGATATGGGTCCCCCGCCCACGGAGCCAGCAGGGAAAACTATGCCTTGTTCTAAAGCTCTTTGGGAACCTCTTGCGTAGCCCCACAGAACTGGGGGCTGCGGGCCTTCCTGCTGCCTTCAGCCTCGACACCACCCTTTCCCTCTTGGCGCCGCACCAGGCACAAAAATGGCCATAAGGCTGGAGATGGGTCCCCAGCCCAAAGACCCAGCAGGGAAAACTAGGCCTTCTTCTAAAGCTCTTTGGGAACCGCTTGCGTAGCACCCACAGACCTGGGGGCTGCAGGCTTTCCTGCTGCCTTCAACCTCAATATTACGCTTTCCCACTAGGTGTCGCTCCAGGCACAAAAATGGCCATAAGGCTAGATATGGGTCCCCCGCCCAAGGAGCCAGCAGGGAAAACTATGCCGTGTTCTAAAGCTCCATGGGAACTTCTTGCGTAGCCCCACAGACCTGGGGGCTGCGGGCCTTCCTGCTGCCTTCAGCCTCGACACCACCCTTTCCCACTTGGCGCCGCGCCAGTCACAAAAATGGCCATACGTCTGGACAATGGTCCCCCGCCCAAGGAGCCAGCAGGGAAAACTAGGCCTTGTTCTAAAGCTCTTTGGGAACCGCTTGCGTAGCCCCACAGACCTGGGGGCTGCGGGCTTTCCTGCTGCCTTCAGCCTCGACACAACCCTTTCCCACTTGGTGCCACGCCAGGCACAAAAACAGCCATACGGCTTGAGATGGCTCCCCAGCCCAAAGAGCCAGCAGGGAAAACTATGCCTTGTTCTAAAGCTCTTTGGGAACCGCTTGCGTAGCCCAACGGACCTGGGGGCTGCGGGCTTTCCTGCTGCCTTCAGCCTCGACATCACCCTTTCCAACTTGGCGCCGCGCCAGGGGCAAAAATGGCAATACGGCTGGAGATGGGTCCCCCGCCCAAGGAGCCAGCAGGGAAAATTAGGCCTTGTTCTAAAGCTATTAGGGAACCTCTTGCGTAGACCCACAGACCTGGGGGCTGCGGGCTTTCCTGCTGCCTTCAGCCTCGACACCACCCTTTCCCACTTGGCGCCGCACCAGGCACAAAAATGGCCATACGGCTGGAGATGTGTCCCCCGCCCAAAGACCCAGAAGGGAAAACTAGGCCTTGTTCTAAAGCTCTTTGGGAACCGCTTGCGTAGCACCCACAGACCTGGGGGCTGCAGGCTTTCCTGCTGCCTTCAGCCTCAATACTACGCTTTCCCACTAGGTGTTGCTCCAGGCCCAAAAATGGCCATACGGCTGGAGATGGGTCCCCCGCCCAAGGAGCCAGCAGGGAAAACTATGCCTTGTTCTAAAGCTCTTAAGGAACCGCTTGCGTAGCACCCACAGACCTGGGGGCTGCAGGCTTTCCTGCTGCCTTCAGCCTCAATACTACGCTTTCCCACTAGGTGTTGCTCCAGGCCCAAAAATGGCCATACTGCTGGAGATGGGTCCCCCGCCCAAGGAGCCAGCAGGGAAAACTATGCCTTGTTCTAAAGCTCTTAAGGAACCGCTTGCGTAGCCCCACAGACCTGGGGATGCGAGCTTTCCTGCTGCCTTCAGCCTTGACACCACCCTTTCCCACTTGGCGCCGCGCCAGGCACAAAAATGGCCATACGGCTGGAGATGGGTCCCCCGCACAACGAGCTAGCAGGGTAAAATAGGCCTTGTTCTAAAGCTCTTTGGGAACCGCTTGCATAGCCCCACAGACCTGGGGGCTGCGGGCTTTCCTGCTGCCTTCAGCCTCCACACCACCCTTTCCCACTTGGTGCCACGCCAGGCACAAAAACAGCCATACGGCTGGGGATGGGTCCCCCGCCCAAGGAGCCAGCAGGGAAAACTATGTCTTGTTCTAAAGCTCTTTGGGAACCGCTTGCGTAGCCCCACAGACCTGGGGGCTGCGGGCTTTCCTGCTGCCTTCAGCCTCGACAACACCCTTTCCCACTTGGCGTCGCGCCAGGCACAAAAACGGCCATATGGCTGGAGATGGGTCGCCCACACAAGGAGCCAGCAGGGAAAACAATGCCTTCTTCTAAAGCTCTTTGGGAACCGCTTGCGTAGCCCAACAGACTTGGGGGCTGTGGGCTTTCCTGCTGCCTTCAGCCTCCACACCACTCTTTCCCACTTGGCGTCGCGCCAGGCACAAAAATGGCTATACGGCTGGAGATGGGTCCCCCGCCCAAGGAGCCAACAGGGAAAACTAGGCCTTCTTCTAAAGCTCTTTGGGAACCGCTTGCGTAGCCCCAAAGACCTGGGGGCTACAGGTATTTCTGCTGCCTTCAGCCTCGACACCACCCTTTCCACTTGGCGTCGCGCCAGGCACAAAAACAGCCATACGGCTGGAGATGGGTCCCCCGCCCAAAGAGCCAGCAGGGAAAACTACGCCTTGTTCTAAAGCTCTTTGGGAACCGCTTGCGTAGCCCCACAGACGTTGGGGCTGCGGGCTTTCCTGCTGCCTTCAGCCTTGACATGACCATTTCCCACTTGGTGCCGCGCCAGGCACAAAATTGGCTATACGGCTGGAGATGGGTCCCCCGCCCAAGGAGCCAGCAGGAAAAACTAGGCCTTGTTCTAAAGCTCTTTGGGAACCGCTTGCGTAGCCCCACAGACCTGGGGGCTGCGGGCTTTTCTGCTGCCTTCAGCCTCCACACCACACTTTCCCAATTGGCGCCGGGCCAGGCACAAAAACAGCCATACGGCTGGAGATGCGTCCCTCGCCGAAAGAACCAGCAGGGAAAACTAGGCCTTCTTCAAAGATCTTTGGGAAACGATTGCGTAGCCCTACAGACCTGGGTGCTGCAGGTATTTCTGCTGCCTTCAGCCTCGACACCACCCTTTCCCACTTGGCGCGGCGCTAGGCACAAAAATGGCCATACGGCTGGAGATGGATCCCCAGCCCAAAGACCCAGCAGGGAAAACTATGCCTTGTTCTGAAGCTCTTTGGGAACCGCTTGCATAGCACCCACAGACCTGGGGGCTGCAGGCTTTCCTGCTGCCTTCAACCTCAATATTACGCTTTCCCACTAGGTGTCGCTCCAGGCCCAAAAATGGCCATAAGGCTAGATAAGGGTCCCCCGCCCAAGGAGCCAGCAGGGAAAACTATGCCTTGTTCTAAAGGTATTTGGGAACCTCTTGCGTAGCCCCACAGACCTGGGGGCTGCGGGCCTTCCTGCTGCATTCAGCCTCGACACCACCCTTTCCCTTTTGGCGCCGCGCCAGGCACAAAAATGGCCATACGGCTGGAGATGGGTCCCCAGCCCAAAGACCCAGCAGGGAAAACTATGCCTTGTTCTAAAGCTCTTTGGGAACCGCTTGCGTAGCACCCACAGACCTGGGGGCTGCAGGCTTTCCTGCTGCCTTCAACCTCAATATTACTCTTTCCCACTAGGTGTCGCGCCAGGCACAAAAATGGCCATAAGGCTAGATATGGGTCCCCCGCCCAAGGAGCCAGCAGGGAAAACTAAGCCTTGTTCTAAAGCTCTTAGGGAACTTCTTGCGTAGCCCCACAGACCTGGGGGCTGCCGGCCTTCCTGCTGCCTTCAGCCTCGACACCACCCTTTCCCACTTGGCGCCGCGCCAGGCACAAAAATGGCCATACGTCTGGAAAATGGTCCCCGCCCAAGGAGCCAGCAGGGAAAACTAGGCCTTGTTCTAAAGCTCTTTGGGAACCGCTTGCGTAGCCCCACAGACCTGGGGGCTGCAGGCTTTCCTGCTGCCTTCTGCCTTGACATGACCCTTTGCCACTTGGCGCCGCGCTAGCTACAAAAATGGCCATGCGGCTGGAGATGGGTCCCACGCCCAAAGAGCCAGCAGGGAAAACTATGCCTTGTTCTAATGCTCTTTGGGATCCGCTTGCGTAGCACCCACAGACCTGAGGGCTGCAGGCTTTCCTGCTGCCTTCAACCTCAATATTATGCTTTCCCACTAGGTGTCGCTCCAGGCACAAAAATGGCCATAAGGCTAGATATGGGTCCCCCGCCTAAGGAGCCAGCAGGGAAAAATATGCCTTGTTCTAAAGCTATTTGGGAACCTCTTGCGTAGCCCCACAGACCTGGGGGCTGCGGGCCTTCCTGCTGCCTTCAGCCTCGACACCACCCTTTCCCACTTGGCGCCGCACCAGGCACAAAAATGGCCATATGGCTGGAGATGGGTCGCCCGCACAAGGAGACAGCAGGGAAAAATAGGCCTTGATCTAAAACTCTTTGGTAACCGCTTGCGTAGCCCCAAAGACCTGGGGGCTGCAGGTTTTTCTGCTGCCTTCAGCCTCGACACCACCCTTTCCCACTTGGCGCCACGCCAGGCACAAAAATGGCCATACAGCTGGAGATGGTTCCCCAGCCCAAAGACCCAGCAGGCAAAAATAGGCCTTGTTCTAAAGCTCTTTGGGAACCGCTTGCGTAGCCCCACAGACCTGGGGGCTGCGGGCTTTCCTGCTGCCTTCAGCCTCGACACAACCCTTTCCCACTTGGTGCCACGCCAGGCACAAAAACAGCCATACGGCTGGAGATGGGTCCCCAGCCCAAAGAGCCAGCAGGGAAAACTATGCCTTGTTCTAAAGCTCTTTGGGAACCGCTTGCGTAGCCCAACAGACCTGGGGGCTGCGGGCTTTCCTGCTGCCTTCAGCCTCGACATCACCCTTTCTAACTTGGCGCCGCGCCAGCGGCAAAAATGGCTATACGGCTGGAGATGGGTCCCCCGCCCAAGGAGCCAGCAGGGAAAACTAGGCCTTGTTCTAAAGCTATTAGGGAACCTCTTGCGTAGCCCCACAGACCTGGGGGCTGCGGGCTTTCCTGCTGCCTTCAGCCTCGACACCACCCTTTCCCACTTGGCGCCGTACCGGGCACAAAAATGGCCATACGGCTGGAGATGTGTCCCCCGCCCAAAGACCTAGAAGGGAAAACTAGGCCTTGTTCTAAAGCTCTTTGGGAACCGCTTGCGTAGCACCCACAGACCTGGGGGCTGCAGGCTTTCCTGCTGCCTTCAGCCTCAATACTACGCTTTCCCACTAGGTGTTGCTCCAGGCCCAAAAACAGCCATACGGCTGGAGATGGGTCCCCCGCCCAAGGAGCCAGCAGGGAAAACTATGCCTTGTTCTAAAGCTCTTAGGGAACCGCTTGCGTAGCCCCACAGACCTGGGGCTGCAGGCTTTCCTGCTGCCTTCAGCCTCGACACCACCCTTTCCCACTTGGCGCCGCGCCAGGCACAAAAATGGCCATACGGCTGGAGATGGGTCCCCCGCCCAAGGAGCCAGCAGGGAAAACTATGCCTTGTTCTAAAGCTCTTTGGGAACCGCTTTCGTAGCCCCACAGACCTGGGGGCTGCAGGCTTTCCTGCTGCCTTCAGCCTTGACATGACCATTTCCCACTTGGTGCCGCGCCAGGCACAAAAATGGCTATACGGCTGAAGATAGGTCCCCCGCCCAAGGAGCCAGCAGGGAAAACTAGGCCTTGTTCTAAAGCTCTTTGGGAACCTCTCGCGTAGCCCCACAGACCTGGGGGCTGTGGGCCTTCCTGCTGCCTTCAGCCTCGACACCACCCTTTCCCACTTGGCGCCGCACCAGTCACAAAAATGGCCATACGTCTGGACAATGGTCCCCCGCCAAAGGAGCCAGCAGGGAAAACTAGGCCTTGTTCTAAAGCTATTTGGGAACCTCTTGCGTAGCCCCACAGACCTGGGGGCTGCGGGCCTTCCTGCTGCCTTCAGCCTCGACACCACCCTTTCCCTCTTGGCGCCGCACCAGGCACAAAAATGGCCATATGGCTGGAGATGGGTCGCCCGCAAAAGGAGCCAGCAGGGAAAACTAGGCCTTGATCTAAAACTCTTTGGGAACCGCTTGCGTAGATCCACAGACCTGGGGGCTGCAGGTTTTTCTGCTGCCTTCAGCCTCGACACCACCCTTTCCCACTTGGTGCCACGCCAGGCACAAAAACAGCCATACGGCTGGAGATTGGTCCCCAGCCCAAAGAGCCAGCAGGGAAAACTATGCCGTGTTCTAAAGCTCTATGGGAACCTCTTGCGGAGCCCCACAGACCTGGGGGCTGCGGGCTTTCCTGCTGCCTTCAGCCTCGACATCACCCTTTCCCACTTGGCGCCGCGCCAGGGGCAAAAATGGCAATACGGCTGGAGATGGGTCCCCAGCCCAAAGACCCAGAAGGGAAAACTATGCCTTGTTCTGAAGCTCTTTGGGAACCGCTTGCGTAGCACCCACAGACCTGGGGGCTGCAGGCTTTCCTGCTGCCTTCAACCTCAATATTACGCTTTCCCACTAGGTGTCGCTCCAGGCCCAAAAATGGCCATACGGCTAGATATGGGTCCCCCGCCCAAGGAGCCAGCAGGGAAAACTAGGTCTTGTTCTAAAGCTATTTGGGAACCTCTTGCGTAGCCCCACAGAACTGGGGGCTGCGGGCCTTCCTGCTGCCTTCAGCCTCGACACCACCCTTTCCCTCTTGGCGCCGCACCAGGCACAAAAATGGCCATACGGCTGGAGATGGGTCCCCAGCCCAAAGACCCAGCAGGGAAAACTATGCCTTGTTCTAAAGCTCTTTGGGAACCGCTTGCGTAGCCCCACAGACCTGGGGGCTGCGGGCCTTCCTGCTGCCTTCAGCCTTGACATGACCATTTCCCACTTGGTGCCGCGCCAGGCACAAAAATGGCCATACGGCTGGACAATGGTCCACCGCCCAAGGAGCCAGCAGGGAAAACTAGGCCTTGTTCTAAAGCTCTTTGGGAACCGCTTGCGTAGCCCCACAGAACTGGGGGCTGCGGGCCTTCCTGCTGCCTTCAGCCTCGACACCACGCTTTCCCTCTTGGCGCCGCACCAGGCACAAAAATGGCCATATGGCTGGAGATGGGTCGCCCGCAAAAGGAGCCAGCAGGGAAAACTAGGCCTTGATCTAAAACTCTTTGGGAACCGCTTGCGTAGATCCACAGACCTGGGGGCTGCAGGTTTTTCTGCTGCCTTCAGCCTCGACACCACCCTTTCCCACTTGGTGCCACGCCAGGCACAAAAACAGCCATACGGCTGGAGATTGGTCCCCAGCCCAAAGAGCCAGCAGGGAAAACTATGCCTTGTTCTAAAGCTCTTTGGGAACCGCTTGCGTAGCCCCACAGACCTGGGGGCTGCGGGCTTTCCTGCTGCCTTCAGCCTCGACATCACCCTTTCCCACTTGGCGCCGCACCAGGCACAAAAATGGCCATACGGCTGGAGATGTGTCCCCCGCCCAAAGACCCAGCAGGGAAAACTATGCCTTGTTCTAAAGCTCTTTGGGAACCGCTTGCGTAGCACCCACAGACCTGGGGGCTGCAGGCTTTCCTGCTGCCTTCAGCCTCAATACTACGCTTTCCCACTAGGTGTTGCTCCAGGCCCAAAAATGGCCATACGGCTGGAGATGGGTCCCCCGCCCAAGGAGCCAGCAGGGAAAACTACGCCTTGTTCTAAAGCTCTTAGGGAACCGCTTGCGTAGCCCCACAGACCTGGGGGCTGCGGGCTTTCCTGCTGCCTTCAGCCTCGAAATCACCCTTTCCCACTTGGCGCCGCGCCAGGAGCAAAAATGGCCATACGGCTGGAGATGGGTCCCCCGCACAAGGAGCCAGCAGGGAAAACTAAGCCTTGTTCTAAAGCTCTTTGGGAACCGCTTGCGTAGCCCCACAGACCTGGGGGCTGCGGGCTTTCCTGCTGCCTTCTGCCTTGACATGACCCTTTGACACTTGGCGCCGCGCTAGCTACAAAAATGGCCATACGGCTGGAGATGGGTCACACGCCCAAAGAGCCAGCAGGGAAAACTATGCCTTGTTCTAAAGCTCTTTGGGAACCGCTTGCGTAGCCCCACAGACCTGGGGGCTGCGTGCTTTCCTGCTGCCTTCAGCCTCGACACAACCCTTTCCCACTTGGTGCCGCGCCAGGCACAAAAATGGCCATATGGCTGGAAATGGGTCCCCCGCCCAAGGAGCCAGCAGGGAAAACTAGGCCTTGTTTTAAAGCTATTTGGGAATCGCTTGCGTAGCCCCAAAGACCTGGGGGCTGCAGGCTTTTCTGCTGCCTTCAGCCTCAAAACCGCCCTTTCGACTTGGCGCCGCGCCAGGCACAAAAATGGCCATACGGCTGGAGATGGGTCCCCCGCCCAAAGACCCAGAAGGGAAAACTATGCCTTGTTCTAAAGCTCTTTGGGAACCGCTTGCGTAGCCCCACAGACCTGGGGGCTGCGGGCTTTCCTGCTGCCTTCAGCCTTGACATGACCATTTCCCACTTGGTGCCGCGCCAGGCACAAAAATGGCTATACGGCTGAAGATAGGTCCCCCGCCCAAGGAGCCAGCAGGGAAAACTACGCCTTGTTCTAAAGCTCTTTGGGAACCGCTTGCGTAGCCCCACAGACCTGGGGGCTGCGGGCTTTTCTGCTGCCTTCAGCCTCGAAACCACCCTTTCAAACTTGGCGCCGCGCCAGGCACAAAAATGGCCATACGGCTAGATATGGGTCCCCTGCCCAAGGAGCCAGCAGGGAAAACTATGCCTTCTTCTAAAGCTCTTTGGGAACCTCTTGCGTAGCCCCACAGAACTGGGGGCTGCGGACTTTTCTGCTGCCTTCAGCCTCCACACCACACTTTCCCAATTGGCGCCGCGCCAGGCACAAAAACAGCCATACGGCTGGAGATGCGTCCCTCGCCGAAAGAACCAGCAGGGAAAACTAGGCCTTCTTCAAAGATCTTTGGGAAACGATTGCGTAGCCCTACAGACCTGGGGGCTGCAGGTATTTCTGCTGCCTTCAGCCTCGACACCACCCTTTCCCACTTGGCGCCGCGCTAGGCACAAAAATGGCCATACGGCTGGAGATGGATCCCCAGCCCAAAGACCCAGAAGGGAAAACTATGCCTTGTTCTGAAGCTCTTTGGGAACCGCTTGCGTAGCACCCACAGACCTGGGGGCTGCAGGCTTTCCTGCTGCCTTCAACCTCAATATTACGCTTTCCCACTAGGTGTCGCTCCAGGCACAAAAATGGCCATACGGCTAGATATGGGTCCCCCGCCCAAGGAGCCAGCAGGGAAAACAATGCCTTCTTCTAAAGCTATTTGGGAACCTCTTGCGTAGCCCCACAGAACTGGGGGCTGCGGGCCTTCCTGCTGCCTTCAGCCTCGACACCACCCTTTCCCTCTTGGCGCCGCACCAGGCACAAAAATGGCCATACGGCTGGAGATGGGTCCCCAGCCCAAAGACCCAGCAGGGAAAACTATGCCTTGTTCTAAAGCTCTTTGGGAACCGCTTGCGTAGCCCCACAGACCTGGGGGCTGCGGGCCTTCCTGCTGCCTTCAGCCTTGACATGACCATTTCCCACTTGGTGCCGCGCCAGGCACAAAAATGGCCATACGGCTGGACAATGGTCCACCGCCCAAGGAGCAAGCAGGGAAAACTAGGCCTTGTTCTAAAGCTCTTTGGGAACCGCTTGCGTAGCCCCACAGAACTGGGGGCTGCGGGCTTTCCTGCTGCCTTCAGCCTCGACATCACCCTTTCCCACTTGGCGCCGCGCCAGGGGCAAAAATGGCAATACGGCTGGAGATGGGTCCCCCGCCCAAGGAGCCAGCAGGGAAAACTAGGCCTTGTTCTAAAGCTCTGTGGGAACCGCTTGCGTAGCCCCACAGACCTGGGGGCTGCGGGCTTTCCTGCTGCCTTCAGCCTCGACACCACCCTTTCCCACTTGGCGCCGCACCAGGCACAAAGATGGCCATACGGCTGGAGATGTGTCCCCCGCCCAAAGACCCAGAGGGGAAAAACTAGGCCTTGTTCTAAAGCTCTTTGGGAACCGCTTGCGTAGCACCCACAGACCTGGGGGCTGCAGGCTTTCCTGCTGCCTTCAGCGTCAATACTACGCTTTCCCACTAGGTGTTGCTCCAGGCCCAAAAATGGCCATACGGCTGGAGATGGGTCCCCCGCCCAAGGAGCCAGCAGGGAAAACTACGCCTTGTTCTAAAGCTCTTAGGGAACCGCTTGCGTAGCCCCACAGACGTGGGGGCTGCGGGCTTTCCTGCTGCCTTCAGCCTCGAAATCACCCTTTCCCACTTGGCGCCGCGCCAGGCACAAAAATGGCCATACGGCTGGAGATGGGTCCCCCGCCCATGGAGCCAGCAGGGAAAACTAGGCCTTGTTCTTAAGCTCTTTGGGAACCGCTTGCGTAGCCCCACAGACCTGGGGGCTGCGGGCTTTTCTGCTGCCTTCAGACTCAAAACCGCCCTTTCCACTTGGCACCGCGCCAGGCACAAAAATGGCCTTACAGCTGGAGATAGGTCCCCCGCACAACGAGCTAGCAGGGTAAAATAGGCCTTGTTCTAAAGCTCTTTGGGAACCGCTTGCGTAGCCCCAAAGACCTGGGGGGTACAGGTATTTCTGCTGCCTTCAGGCTCCACACCACACTTTCCACTTGGCGCCGCGCCAGGCACAAAAATGGCCATATGGCTGGAGATGGTTCCCCCACCCAAGGAGCCAGCAGGGAAAACTATGCCTTGTTCTAAAGCTCTTTGGGAACCGCTTGCGGAACCCCACAGACCTGGGTGCTGCGGGCTGTCCTGCTGCCTTCAGCCTCGACACCACCCTTTCCCACTTGGTGCCACGCCAGGCACAAAAACAGCCATACGGCTGGAGATGGGTCCCCCGCCCAAAGAGCCAGCAGGGAAAATTACGCCTTGTTCTAAAGCTCTTTGGGAACCGCTTGCGTAGCCCCACAGACCTGGGGGCTGCGGTCCTTTCTGCTGCCTTCAGCCTCGAAACCACCCTTTCAAACTTGGCGCCGCGCCAGGCACAAAAATGGCCATACGGCTAGATATGGGTCCCACGCCCAAGGAGCCAGCAGGGAAAACTATGCCTTCTTCTAAAGCTCTTTGGGAACCGCTTGCGTACCCCACAGACCTGGGGGCTGCGGGCTTTTCTGCTGCCTTCAGCCTCCACACCACCCTTTCCCAATTGGCGCCGCGCCAGGCACAAAAACAGCCATACGGCTGGAGATGCGTCCCTCGCCCAAGGAGCCAGCAGGGAAAACTATGCCGTGTTCTGAAGCTCTATGGGAACCGCTTGCGTAGCCCCACAGACCTGGGGGCTGCGGTCTTTCCTGCTGCCTTCAGCCTCAGCATCACCCTTTCCCACTTGGCGCCGCGCCAGGGGTAAAAATGGCCATGCGGCTGGAGATGGGTCCCCCGCCCATGGAGCCAGCAGGGAAAACTAGGCCTTGTTCTAAAGCTCTTAGGGAACCGCTTGCGTAGCCCCACAGACCTGGGGGCTGCAGGCTTTTCTGCTGCCTTCAGACTCAAAACCGCCCTTTCCACTTGGCGCCGCGCCAGGCACAAAAATGGCCTTACAGCTGGAGATGGGTCCCCCGCACAACGAGCTAGGAGGGTAAAATAGGCCTTGTTCTAAAGCTCTTAGGGAACCTCTTGTGTAGCCCCACAGACCTGGGGGCTGCGGGCTTTCCTGCTGCCTTCAGCCTCAACACCACCCTTTTCAACTTGGCGCCGCACCAGGCACAAAAATGGCCATACGGCTGGAGATGTGTCCCCCGCCCAAAGACCCAGAAGGGAAAACTATGCCTTGTTCTAAAGCTCTTTGGGAACCGCTTGCGTAGCACCCACAGACCTGGGGGCTGCAGGCTTTCCTGCTGCCTTCAGCCTCAATACTACGCTTTCCCATTAGGTTTTGCTCCAGGCCCAAAAATGGCCATACGGCTGGAGATGGGTCCCCCGCCCAAGGAGCCAGCAGGGAAAACTACGCCTTGTTCTAAAGCTCTTAGGGAACCGCTTGCGTAGCCCAACAGACCTGGGGGCTGCGGGCTTTCCTGCTGTCTACAGCCTCGAAATCACCCTTTCCCACTTGGCGCCGCGCCAGGAGCAAAAATGGCCATACGGCTGGAGATGGGTCCCCCACACAAGGAGCCAGAAGGGAAAACTCTGCCTTGTTCTAAAGCTCTTTGGGAACCGCTTGCGTAGCCCCACAGACCTGGGGGCTGCGGGCTTTCCTGCTGCCTTCTGCCTTGACATGACCCTTTGACACTTGGCCCCGCGCTAGCTAGAAAAATGGCCATACGGCTGGAGATGGGTCCCCCGCCCAAAGAGCCAGCAGGGAAAACTATGCCTTGTTCTAAAGCTCTTTGGGAACCGCTTGTTTAGCCCCACAGACCTGGGGGCTGCGGGCTTTCCTGCTGCCTTCAACCTCAATATTATGCTTTCCCACTAGGTGTCGCTCCAGGCACAAAAATGGCCATAAGGCTAGATATGGGTCCCCCGCCCAAGGAGCCAGCAGGGAAATCTATGCCTTGTTCTAAAGCTATTTGGGAACCTCTTGCGTAGCCCCACAGACCTGAGGGCTGCGGGCCTTCCTGCTGCCTTCAGCCTCGACACCACCCTTTCCCTCTTGGCGCCGCACCAGGCACAAAAATGGCCATATGGCTGGAGATGGGTCGCCCGCACAAGGAGCCTGCAGGGAAAACTAGGCCTTGATCTAAAACTCTTTGGGAACCGCTTGCGTAGCCCCAAAGACCTGGGGGCTGCAGGTTTTTCTGCTGCCTTCAGCCTCGACACCACCCTTTCCCACTTGGCGCCGCGCCAGGCACAAAAATGGCCATATGGCTGGAGATGGGTCCCCCTCCCAAAGACCCAGCAGGGAAAAATAGGCCTTGTTCTAAAGCTCTTTGGGAACCGCTTGCGTAACCCCACAGACCTGGGTGCTGCGGGCTGTCCTGCTGCCTTCAGCCTCGACACCACCCTTTCCCACTTGGTGCCACGCCAGGCACAAAAACAGCCATACGGCTGGAGATGGGTCCCCTGCCCAAAGAGCCAGCAGGGAAAACTAGGCCTTGTTCTAAAGCTCTTTGGGAACCGCTTGCGTAGCCCCACAGACCTGGGGGCTGCGGGCTTTCCTGCTGCCTTCAGCCTTGACATGACCATTTCCCACTTGGTGCCGCGCCAGGCACAAAAATGGCTATACGGCTGAAGATAGGTCCCCGGCCCAAGGAGCCAGCAGGAAAAACTAGGCCTTGTTCTAAAGCTCTTTGGGAACCGCTTGCGTAGCCCCACAGACCTGGGGGCTGCGGTCCTTTCTGCTGCCTTCAGCCTCGAAACCACCCTTTCAAACTTGGCGCCGCGCCAGGCACAAAAATGGCCATACGGCTAGATATGGGTCCCCCGCCCAAGGAGCCAGCAGAGAAAACTATGCCTTCTTCTAAAGCTCTTTGGGAACCGCTTGCGTACCCCCACAGACCTGGGGGCTGCAGGCTTTTCTGCTGCCTTCAGCCACCACACCACCCTTTCCCACTTGGCGCCGCGCCAGGCACAAAAATGGCCATACGGCTGGAGATGGGTCCACCGCCCAAGGAGCCAGCAGGGAAAACTATGCCGTGTTCTGAAGCTCTATGGGAACCGCTTGCGTAGCCCCACAGACCTGGGGGCTGCGGGCTTTCCTGCTGCCTTCAGCCTCGACATCACCCTTTCCCACTTGGCGCCGCGCCAGCGGCAAAAATGGCAATACGGCTGGAGATGTGTCCCCCGCCCAAGGAGCCAGCAGGGAAAACTAGGCCTTGTTCTAAAGCTCTTTGGGAACCGCTTGCGTAGCACCCACAGACCTGGGGGCTGCAGGCTTTCCTGCTGCCTTCAGCCTCAATACTACGCTTTCCCACTAGGTGTTGCTCCAGGCCCAAAAATGGCCATAGGGCTGGAGATGGGTCCCCCGCCCAAGGAGCCAGCAGGGAAAACTATGCCTTGTTCTAAAGCTCTTTGGGAACCGCTTGCGTAGCCCCAAAGACCTGGGGGCTGCAGGCTTTCCTGCTGCATTCAGCCTCAATAGTACGATTTCCCACTAGGTGTTGCTCCAGGCCCAAAAATGGCCATACGGCTGGAGATGGGTCCCCCGCCCAAGGAGCCAGCAGGGAAAACTAGGTCTTGTTCTAAAGCTATTTGGGAACCTCTTGCGTAGCCCCACAGAACTGGGGGCTGCGGGCCTTCCTGCTGCCTTCAGCCTCGACACCACCCTTTCCCTCTTGGCGCCGCACCAGGCACAAAAATGGCCATACGGCTGGAGATGGGTCCCCAGCCCAAAGACCCAGCAGGGAAAACTATGCCTTGTTCTAAAGCTCTTTGGGAACCGCTTGCGTAGCCCCACAGACCTGGGGGCTGCGGGCCTTCCTGCTGCCTTCAGCCTTGACATGACCATTTCCCACTAGGTGTTGCTCCAGGCACAAAAATGGCCATACGGCTGGACAATGGTCCACCGCCCAAGGAGCCAGCAGGGAAAACTAGGCCTTGTTCTAAAGCTCTTTGGGAACCGCTTGCGTAGCCCCACAGAACTGGGGGCTGCGGGCTTTCCTGCTGCCTTCAGCCTCGACATCACCCTTTCCCACTTGGCGCCGCGCCAGCGGCAAAAATGGCAATACGGCTGGAGATGGGTCCCCCGCCCAAGGAGCCAGCAGGGAAAACTAGGCCTTGTTCTAAAGCTCTGTGGGAACCGCTTGCGTAGCCCCACAGACCTGGGGGCTGCGGGCTTTCCTGCTGCCTTCAGCCTCGACACCACCCTTTCCCACTTGGCGCCGCACCAGGCACAAAAATGGCCATACGGCTGGAGATGTGTCCCCCGCCCAAAGACCCAGAGGGGAAAACTAGGCCTTGTTCTAAAGCTCTTTGGGAACCGCTTGCGTAGCACCCACAGACCTGGGGGCTGCAGGCTTTCCTGCTGCCTTCAGCGTCAATACTACGCTTTCCCACTAGGTGTTGCTCCAGGCCCAAAAATGGCCATACGGCTGGAGATGGGTCCCCCGCCCAAGGAGCCAGCAGGGAAAACTACGCCTTGTTCTAAAGCTCTTAGGGAACCGCTTGCGTAGCCCCACAGACGTGGGGGCTGCGGGCTTTCCTGCTGCCTTCAGCCTCGAAATCACCCTTTCCCACTTGGCGCCGCGCCAGGCACAAAAATGGCCATACGGCTGGAGATGGGTCCCCCGCCCATGGAGCCAGCAGGGAAAACTAGGCCTTGTTCTTAAGCTCTTTGGGAACCGCTTGCGTAGCCCCACAGACCTGGGGGCTGCAGGCTTTTCTGCTGCCTTCAGACTCAAAACCGCCCTTTCCACTTGGCACCGCGCCAGGCACAAAAATGGCCTTACAGCTGGAGATGGGTCCCCCGCACAACGAGCTAGCAGGGTAAAATAGGCCTTGTTCTAAAGCTCTTTGGGAACCGCTTGCGTAGCCCCAAAGACCTGGGGGGTACAGGTATTTCTGCTGCCTTCAGGCTCCACACCACACTTTCCACTTGGCGCCGCGCCAGGCACAAAAATGGCCATATGGCTGGAGATGGTTCCCCCACCCAAGGAGCCAGCAGGGAAAACTATGCCTTGTTCTAAAGCTCTTTGGGAACCGCTTGCGTAACCCCACAGACCTGGGTGCTGCGGACTGTCCTGCTGCCTTCAGCCTCGACACCACCCTTTCCCACTTGGTGCCACGCCAGGCACAAAAACAGCCATACGGCTGGAGATGGGTCCCCCGCCCAAAGAGCCAGCAGGGAAAACTACGCCTTGTTCTAAAGCTCTTTGGGAACCGCTTGCGTAGCCCCACAGACCTGGGGGCTGCGGTCCTTTCTGCTGCCTTCAGCCTCGAAACCACCCTTTCAAACTTGGCGCCGCGCCAGGCACAAAAATGGCCATACGGCTAGATATGGGTCCCCCGCCCAAGGAGCCAGCAGGGAAAACTATGCCTTCTTCTAAAGCTCTTTGGGAACCGCTTGCGTAGCCCCACAGACCTGGGGGCTGCGGGCTTTTCTGCTGCCTTCAGCCTCCACACCACCCTTTCCCAATTGGCGCCGCGCCAGGCACAAAAACAGCCATACGGCTGGAGATGCGTCCCTCGCCCAAGGAGCCAGCAGGGAAAACTATGCCGTGTTCTGAAGCTCTATGGGAACCGCTTGCGTAGCCCCACAGACCTGGGGGCTGCGGGCTTTCCTGCTGCCTTCAGCCTCAGCATCACCCTTTCCCACTTGGCGCCGCGCCAGGGGCAAAAATGGCCATGCGGCTGGAGATGGGTCCCCCGCCCATGGAGCCAGCAGGGAAAACTAGGCCTTGTTCTAAAGCTCTTAGGGAACCGCTTGCGTAGCCCCACAGACCTGGGGGCTGCAGGCTTTTCTGCTGCCTTCAGACTCAAAACCGCCCTTTCCACTTGGCGCCGCGCCAGGCACAAAAATGGCCTTACAGCTGGAGATGGGTCCCCCGCACAACGAGCTAGGAGGGTAAAATAGGCCTTGTTCTAAAGCTCTTTGGGAACTGCTTGCATAGCCCCACAGACCTGGGGGCTGCGGGCTTTCCTGCTGCCTTCAGCTTCCACACCACCCTTTCCCACTTGGTGCCACGCCAGGCACAAAAACAGCCATACGGCTGGGGATGGGTCCCCCGCCCAAGGAGCCAGCAGGGAAAACTATGTCTTGTTGTAAAGCTCTTTGGGAACCGCTTGCGTAGCACCCACAGACCTGGGGGCTGCAGGCTTTCCTGCTGCCTTCAGCCTCAATACTACGCTTTCCCACTAGGTGTTGCTCCAGCCCCAAAAATGGCCATACGGCTGGAGATGGGTCCCCCGCCCAAGGAGCCAGCAGGGAAAACTATGCCTTGTTCTAAAGCTCTTAAGGAACTGCTTGCGTAGCCCCACAGACCTGGGGATGCGAGCTTTCCTGCTGCCTTCAGCCTTGACACCACCCTTTCCCACTTGGCGCCGCGCCAGGCACAAAAATGGCCATACGGCTGGAGATGGGTCCCCCGCCCATGGAGCCAGCAGGGAAAACTAGGCCTTGTTCTAAAGCTCTTAGGGAACCTCTTGTGTAGCCCCACAGACCTGGGGGCTGCGGGCTTTCCTGCTGCCTTCAGCCTCAACACCACCCTTTTCAACTTGGCGCCGCACCAGGCACAAAAATGGCCATACGGCTGGAGATGTGTCCCCCGCCCAAAGACCCAGCAGGGAAAACTATGCCTTGTTCTAAAGCTCTTTGGGAACCGCTTGCGTAGCACCCACAGACCTGGGGGCTGCAGGCTTTCCTGCTGCCTTCAGCCTCAATACTACGCTTTCCCATTAGGTTTTGCTCCAGGCCCAAAAATGGCCATACGGCTGGAGATGGGTCCCCCGCCCAAGGAGCCAGCAGGGAAAACTACGCCTTGTTCTAAAGCTCTTAGGGAACCGCTTGCGTAGCCCAACAGACCTGGGGGCTGCGGGCTTTCCTGCTGCCTTCAGCCTCGACATCACCCTTTCCCACTTGGCGCCGCGCCAGGAGCAAAAATGGCCATACGGCTGGAGATGGGTCCCCCACACAAGGAGCCAGAAGGGAAAACTATGCCTTGTTCTAAAGCTCTTTGGGAACCGCTTGCGTAGCCCCACAGACCTGGGGGCTGCGGGCTTTCCTGCTGCCTTCTGCCTTGACATGACCCTTTGACACTTGGCTCCGCGCTAGCTAGAAAAATGGCCATACGGCTGGAGATGGGTCCCCCGCCCAAAGAGCCAGCAGGGAAAACTAGGCCTTGTTCTAAAGCTCTTTGGGAACCGCTTGTTTAGCCCCACAGACCTGGGGGCTGCGGGCTTTCCTGCTGCCTTCAACCTCAATATTATGCTTTCCCACTAGGTGTCGCTCCAGGCACAAAAATGGCCATAAGGCTAGATATGGGTCCCCCGCCCAAGGAGCCAGCAGGGAAATCTATGCCTTGTTCTAAAGCTATTTGGGAACCTCTTGCGTAGCCCCACAGACCTGGGGGCTGCGGGCCTTCCTGCTGCCTTCAGCCTCGACACCACCCTTTCCCTCTTGGCGCCGCACCAGGCACAAAAATGGCCATATGGCTGGAGATGGGTCGCCCGCACAAGGAGCCAGCAGGGAAAACTAGGCCTTGATCTAAAACTCTTTGGGAACCGCTTGCGTAGCCCCAAAGACCTGGGGGCTGCAGGTTTTTCTGCTGCCTTCAGCCTCGACACCACCCTTTCCCACTTGGCGCCGCGCCAGGCACAAAAATGGCCATACAGCTGGAGATGGTTCCCCCGCCCAAAGACCCAGCAGGGAAAAATAGGCCTTGTTCTAAAGCTCTTTGGGAACCGCTTGCGTAACCCCACAGACCTGGGTGCTGCGGGCTGTCCTGCTGCCTTCAGCCTCGACACCACCCTTTCCCACTTGGTGCCACGCCAGGCACAAAAACAGCCATACGGCTGGAGATGGGTCCCCTGCCCAAAGAGCCAGCAGGGAAAACTAGGCCTTGTTCTAAAGCTCTTTGGGAACCGCTTGCGTAGCCCCACAGACCTGGGGGCTGCGGGCTTTCCTGCTGCCTTCAGCCTTGACATGACCATTTCCCACTTGGTGCCGCGCCAGGCACAAAAATGGCTATACGGCTGAAGATAGGTCACCGGCCCAAGGAGCCAGCAGGAAAAACTAGGCCTTGTTCTAAAGCTCTTTGGGAACCGCTTGCGTAGCCCCACAGACCTGGGGGCTGCGGTCCTTTCTGCTGCCTTCAGCCTCGAAACCACCCTTTCAAACTTGGCGCCGCGCCAGGCACAAAAATGGCCATACGGCTAGATATGGGTCCCCCGCCCAAGGAGCCAGCAGAGAAAACTATGCCTTCTTCTAAAGCTCTTTGGGAACCGCTTGCGTACCCCCACAGACCTGGGGGCTGCAGGCTTTTCTGCTGCCTTCAGCCACCACACCACCCTTTCCCACTTGGCGCCGCGCCAGGCACAAAAATGGCCATACGGCTGGAGATGGGTCCCCCGCCCAAGGAGCCAGCAGGGAAAACTAGGCCTTGTTCTAAAGCTCTTAGGGAACCTCTTGCGTAGCCCCACAGACCTGGGGGCTGCGGGCTTTCCTGCTGCCTTCAGCCTCGACACCACCCTTTCCCACTTGGCGCCGCACCAGGCACAAAAATGGCCATACGGCTGGAGATGTGTCCCCCGCCCAAAGACCCAGAAGGGAAAACTAGGCCTTGTTCTAAAGCTCTTTGGGAACCGCTTGCGTAGCACCCACAGACCTGGGGGCTGCAGGCTTTCCTGCTGCCTTCAGCCTCAATACTACGCTTTCCCACTAGGTGTTGCTCCAGGCCCAAAAATGGCCATAGGGCTGGAGATGGGTCCCCCGCCCAAGGAGCCAGCAGGGAAAACTATGCCTTGTTCTAAAGCTCTTTGGGAACCGCTTGCGTAGCCCCAAAGACCTGGGGGCTGCAGGCTTTCCTGCTGCATTCAGCCTCAATAGTACGATTTCCCACTAGGTGTTGCTCCAGGCACAAAAATGGCCATACGGCTGGAGATGGGTCCCCCGCCCAAGGAGCCAGCAGGGAAAACTAGGCCTTGTTCTAAAGCTCTTAGGGAACCTCTTGCGTAGCCCCACAGACCTGGGGGCTGCAGGCTTTCCTGCTGCCTTCAGCCTCGACACCACCCTTTCCCACTTGGTGCCACGCCAGGCACAAAAACAGCCATACGGCTGGAGATGGGTCCCCTGCCCAAAGAGCCAGCAGGGAAAACTACGCCTTGTTCTAAAGCTCTTTGGGAACCGCTTGCGTAGCCCCACAGAACTGGGGGCTGCGGGCTTTCCTGCTGCCTTCAGCCTTGACATGACCATTTCCCACTTGGTGCCGCGCCAGGCACAAAAATGGCTATACGGCTGAAGATAGGTCCCCGGCCCAAGGAGCCAGCAGGGAAAACTAGGCCTTGTTCTAAAGCTCTTTGGGAACCGCTTGCGTAGCCCCACAGACCTGGGGGCTGCGGTCCTTTCTGCTGCCTTCAGCCTCGAAACCACCCTTTCAAACTTGGCGCCGCGCCAGGCACAAAAATGGCCATACGGCTAGATATGGGTCCCCCGCCCAAGGAGCCAGCAGGGAAAACTATGCCTTCTTCTAAAGCTCTTTGGGAACCGCTTGCGTAGCCCCACAGACCTGGGGGCTGCGGGCTTTTCTGCTGCCTTCAGCCACCACACCACACTTTCCCAATTGGCGCCGCGCCAGGCAAAAAAACAGCCATACGGCTGGAGATGCGTCCCTCGCCGAAAGAACCAGCAGGGAAAACTAGGCCTTTTTCAAAGCTCTTAGGGAACCGCTTGCGTAGCCCCAGAGACCTGGGGCTGCGAGCTTTCCTGCTGCCTTCAGCCTCGACACCACCCTTTCCCACTTGGCGCCGCGCCAGGCACAAAAATGGCCATACGGCTGGAGATGGGTCCCCCGCCCAAGGAGCCAGCAGGGAAAACTATGCCGTGTTCTGAAGCTCTATGGGAACCGCTTGCGTAGCCCCACAGACCTGGGGGCTGCGGGCTTTCCTGCTGCCTTCAGCCTCGACATCACCCTTTCCCACTTGCCGCCGCGCCAGGGGCAAAAATGGCCATACGGCTGGAGATGGGTCCCCCGCCCATGGAGCCAGCAGGGAAAACTAGGCCTTGTTCTAAAGCTATTTGGGAACCTCTTGCGTAGCCCCACAGACCTGGGGGCTGCAGGCTTTTCTGCTGCCTTCAGACTCAAAACCGCCCTTTCCACTTGGCGCCGCGCCAGGGGCAAAGATGGCAATACGGCTGGAGATGTGTCCCCCGCCCAAGGAGCCAGCAGGGAAAACTAGGCCTTGTTTTAAAGCTCTTAGGGAACCTCTTGCGTAGCCCCACAGACCTGGGGGCTGTGGGCTTTCCTGCTGCCTTCAGCCTCGACACCACCCTTTCCCACTTGGCGCCGCACCAGGCACAAAAATGGCCATACGGCTGGAGATGGGTCCCCAGCCCAAAGACCCAGAAGGGAAAACTAGGCCTTGTTCTAAAGCTCTTTGGGAACCGCTTGCGTAGCACCCACAGACCTGGGGGCTGCAGGCTTTCCTGCTGCCTTCAACCTCAATATTACGCTTTCCCACTAGGTGTCACGCCAGGCACAAAAATGGCCATAAGGCTAGATATGGGTCCCCCGCCCAAGGAGCGAGCAGGGAAAACTATGTCTTGTTCTAAAGCTATTTGGGAACCTCTTGCGTAGCCCCACAGACCTGCGGGCTGCGGGCCTTCCTGCTGCCTTCAGCCTCGACACCACCCTTTCCCTCTTGGCGCCGCACCAGGCACAAAAATGGCCATACAGCTGGAGATGGTTCCCCCTCCCAAAGACCCAGCAGGCAAAAATAGGCCTTGTTCTAAAGCTCTTTGGGAACCGCTTGCGTAGCCCCACAGACCTGGGGGCTGCGGGCTTTCCTGCTGCCTTCAGCCTCGACACAACCCTTTCCCACTTGGTGCCACGCCAGGCACAAAAATGGCCATACGGCTGGAGATGGGTCCCCCGCCCAAAGAGCCAGCAGGGAAAACTAGGCCTTGTTCTGAAGCTCTTTGGGAACCGCTTGCGTAGCCCCACAGACCTGGGGGCTGCGGGCTTTCCTGCTGCCTTCAGCCTCGACATCACCCTTTCCCACTTGGCGCCGCGCCAGGGGCAAAAATGGCAATACGGCTGGAGATGGGTCCCCCGCCCAAGGAGCCAGCAGGGAAAACTAGGCCTTGTTCTAAAGCTATTAGGGAACCTCTTGCGTAGCCCCACAGACCTGGGGGCTGCGGGCTTTCCTGCTGCCTTCAGCCTCGACATCACCCTTTCCCACTTGGCGCCGCACCAGGCCCAAAAATGCCCATACGGCTGGAGATGGGTCTCCCGTCCAAGGAGCCAGCAGGGAAAACTATGCCTTGTTCTAAAGCTCTTTGGGAACCGCTTGCGTAGCCACAAAGACCTGGGGGCTGCAGGCTTTCCTGCTGCCTTCAGCCTCAATACTACGCTTTCCCACTAGGTGTTGCTCCAGGCCCAAAAATGGCCATACGGCTGGAGATGGGTCCCCCGCCCAAGGAGCCAGCAGGGAAAACTAGGCCTTGTTCTAAAGCTCTTAGGGAACCGCTTGCGTAGCCCCACAGACCTGGGGCTGCGAGCTTTCCTGCTGCCTTCAGCCTCAACACCACCCTTTCCCACTTGGCGCCGCGCCAGGCACAAAAATGGCCATATGGCTGGAGATGGGTCCCCCGCCCAAGGAGCCAGCAGGGAAAACTATGCCGTGTTCTAAAGCTCTATGGGAACCGCTTGCGTAGCCCCACAGACCTGGGGGCTGCGGGCTTTCCTGCTGCCTTCAGCCTCGACACCACCCTTTCTCACTTGGCGCCGCGCCAGGCACAAAAATGGCCATACGGCTGGAGATGGGTCCCCCGCCCAAGGAGCCAGCAGGGAAAACTAGGCCTTGTTCTAAAGCTCTTAGGGAACCGCTTGCGTAGCCCCACAGACCTGGGGGCTGCGGGCTTTCCTGCTGCCTTCAGCCTCGACACCACCCTTTCCCACTTGGCGCCGCACCAGGCACAAAAATGGCCATACGGCTGGAGATGTGTCCCCCGCCCAAAGACCCAGAAGGGAAAACTAGGCCTTGTTCTAAAGCTCTTTGGGAACCGCTTGCGTAGCACCCACAGACCTGGGGGCTGCAGGCTTTCCTGCTGCCTTCAGCCTCAATACTACGCTTTCCCACTAGGTGTTGCTCCAGGCCCAAAAATGGCCATACGGCTGGAGATGGGTCCCCCGCCCAAGGAGCCAGCAGGGAAAACTATGCCTTGTTCTAAAGCTCTTTGGGAACCGCTTGCGTAGCCCCACAGACCTGGGGCTGCGAGCTTTCCTGCTGCCTTCAGCCTCGACATCACCCTTTCCCACTTGGTGCAGCGCCAGGCACAAAAATGGCCATATGGCTGGAGATGGGTCACCCGTCCAAGGAGCCAGCAGGGAAAACTAGGCCTTGTTCTAAAGCTCTTTGGGAACCGCTTGCGTAGCCCCACAGACCTGGGGGCTGCGGGCTTTCCTGCTGCCTTCTGCCTTGACATGACCCTTTGACACTTGGCGCCGCGCTAGCTACAAAAATGGCCATACGGCTGGAGATGGGTCCCACGCCCAAAGAGCCAGCAGGGAAAACTATGCCTTGTTCTAAAGCTCTTTGGGAACCGCTTGCGTAGCCCCACAGACCTGGGGGCTGCGGGCTTTCCTGCTGCCTTCAGCCTCCACACCACACTTTCCCAATTGGCGCCGCGCCAGGCACAAAAATGGCCATATGGCTGGAAATGGGTTACCCGCCCAAGGAGCCAGCAGGGAAAACTAGGCCTTGTTTTAAAGCTATTTGGGAATCGCTTGCGTAGCCCCAAAGACCTGGGGGCTGCAGGCTTTTCTGCTGCCTTCAGCCTCAAAACCGCCCTTTCCACTTGGCGCCGCGCCAGGCACAAAAATGGCCATACGGCTGGAGATGGGTCCCCCGCCCAAAGACCCAGAAGGGAAAACTATGCCTTGTTCTAAAGCTCTTTGGGAACCGCTTGCGTAGCCCCACAGACCTGGGGGCTGCGGGCTTTCCTGCTGCCTTCAGCCTTGACATGACCATTTCCCACTTGGTACCGCGCCAGGCAGAAAAATGGCTATACGGCTGAAGATAGGTCCCCCGCCCAAGGAGCCAGCAGGAAAAACTAGGCCTTGTTCTAAAGCTCTTTGGGAACCGGTTGCGTAGCCCCACAGTCCTGGGGGCTGCGGTCCTTTCTGCTGCCTTCAGCCTCGAAACCACCCTTTCAAACTTGGCGCCGCGCCAGGCACAAAAATGGCCATACGGCTAGATATGGATCCCCCGCCCAAGGAGCCAGCAGGGAAAACTATGCCTTCTTCTAAAGCTCTTTGGGAACCTCTTGCGTAGCCCCAAAGAACTGGGGGCTGCGGGCTTTTCTGCTGCCTTCAGCCTCCACACCACACTTTCCCAATTGGCGCCGCGCCAGGCACAAAAACAGCCATATGGCTGGAGATGCGTCCCTCGCCGAAAGAACCACCAGGGAAAACTAGGCCTTCTTCGAAGATCTTTGGGAAACGATTGCGTAGCCCTACAGACCTGGGGGCTGCAGGTATTTCTGCTGCCTTCAGCCTCGACACCACCCTTTCCCACTTGGCGCCGCGCTAGGCACAAAAATGGCCATACGGCTGGAGATGGATCCCCAGCCCAAAGACCCAGAAGGGAAAACTATGCCTTGTTCTGAAGCTCTTTGGGAACCGCTTGCGTAGCACCCACAGACCTGGGGACTGCAGGCTTTCCTGCTGCCTTCAACCTCAATATTACGCTTTCCTACTAGGTGTCGCTCCAGGCACAAAAACGGCCATAAGGCTAGATATGGGTCCCCCGCCCAAGGAGCCAGCAGGGAAAAGTATGCCTTGTTCTAAAGCTATTTGGGAACCTCTTGCGTAGCCCCACAGAACTGGGGGCTGCGGGCCTTCCTGCTGCCTTCAGCCTCGACACCACCCTTTCCCTCTTGGCGCCGCACCAGGCACAAAAATGGCCATACGGCTGGAGATGGGTCCCCAGCCCAAAGACCCAGCAGGGAAAACTATGCCTTGTTATAAAGCTCTTTGGGAACCGCTTGCGTAGCCCCACAGACCTGGGGGCTGCGGGCCTTCCTGCTGCCTTCAGCCTCGACACAACCCTTTCCCACTTGGTGCCGCGCCAGGCACAAAAATGGCCATACGTCTGGACAATGGTCCACCGCCCAAGGAGCCAGCAGGGAAAACTAGGCCTTGTTCTAAAGCTCTTTGGGAACCGCTTGCGTAGCCCCACAGACCTGGGGGCTGCAGGCTTTTCTGCTGCCTTCTGCCTTGACATGACCCTTTGCCACTTGGCGCCGCGCTAGCTACAAAAATGGCCATACCGCTGGAGATGGGTCCCACGCCCAAAGAGCCAGCAGGGAAAACTATGCCTTGTTCTAAAGCTCTTTGGGATCCGCTTGCGTAGCACCCACAGACCTGAGGGCTGCAGGCTTTCCTGCTGCCTTCAACCTCAATATTATGCTTTCCCACTAGGTGTCGCTCCAGGCACAAAAATGGCCATAAGGCTAGATATGGGTCCCCCGCCCAAGGAGCCAGCAGGGAAATCTATGCCTTGTTCTAAAGCTACTTGGGAACCTCTTGCGTAGCCCCACAGACCTGGGGGCTGCGGGCCTTCCTGCTGCCTTCAGCCTCGACACCACCCTTTCCCTCTTGGCGCCGCACCAGGCACAAAAATGGCCATATGGCTGGAGATGGGTCGCCCGCAAAAGGAGCCAGCAGGGAAAACTAGGCCTTGATCTAAAACTCTTTGGGAACCGCTTGCGTAGCCCCAAAGACCTGGGGGCTGCAGGTTTTTCTGCTGCCTTCAGCCTCGACACCACCCTTTCCCACTTGGTGCCACGCCAGGCACAAAAACAGCCATACGGCTGGAGATGGGTCCCCAGCCCAAAGAGCCAGCAGGGAAAACTATGCCTTGTTCTAAAGCTCTTTGGGAACCGCTTGCGTAGCCCCACAGACCTGGGGGCTGCGGACTTTCCTGCTGCCTTCAGCCTCGACACCACCCTTTCCCACTTGGCGCCGCACCAGGCACAAAAATGGCCATACGGCTGGAGATGTGTCCCCCGCCCAAAGACCCAGAGGGGAAAACTAGACCTTGTTCTAAAGCTCTTTGGGAACCGCTTGCGTAGCACCCACAGACCTGGGGGCTGCAGGCTTTCCTGCTGCCTTCAGCCTCAATACTACGCTTTCCCACTAGGTGTTGCTCCAGGCCCAAAAATGGCCATACGGCTGGAGATGGGTCCCCCGCCCAAGGAGCCAGCAGGGAAAACTACGCCTTGTTCTAAAGCTCTTAGGGAACCGCTTGCGTAGCCCCACAGACCTGGGGGCTGCGGGCTTTCCTGCTGCCTTCAGCCTCGAAATCACCCTTTCCCACTTGGCGCCGTGCCAGGCACAAAAATGGCCATACGGCTGGAGATGGGTCCCCCGCCCATGGAGCCAGCAGGGAAAACTAGGCCTTGTTCTAAAGCTCTTTGGGAACCGCTTGCGTAGCCCCACAGACCTGGGGGCTGCAGGCTTTTCTGCTGCCTTCAGACTCAAAACCGCCCTTTCCACTTGGCGCCGCGCCAGGCACAAAAATGGCCTTACAGCTGGAGATGGGTCCCCCGCACAATGAGCTAGCAGGGTAAAATAGGCCTTGTTCTAAAGCTCTTTGGGAACCGCTTGCGTAGCCCCACAGACCTGGGGGCTGCGGGCTTTCCTGCTGCCTTCAGCCTCCACACCACCCTTTCCCACTTGGTGCCACGCCAGACAAAAAAACAGCCATACGGCTGGGGATGGGTCCCCCGCCCAAGGAGCCAGCAGGGAAAACTACGCCTTGTTCTAAAGCTCTTTGGGAACCGCTTGCGTAGCCCCACAGACCTGGGGGCTGCGGGCTTTCCTGCTGCCTTCTGCCTTGACATGACCCTTTGACACTTGGCCCCGTGCTAGCTCCAAAAATGGCCATACGGCTGGAGATGGGTCCCACGCCCAAAGAGCCAGCAGGGAAAACTATGCCTTGTTCTAAAGCTCTTTGGGAACCGCTTGTGTAGCCCCACAGACCTGGGGGCTGCGGGCTTTCCTGCTGCCTTCAGCCTCGACACAACCCTTTCCCACTTGGTGCCGCGCCAGGCACAAAAATGGCCATATGGCTGGAAATGGGTCACCCGCCCAAGGAGACAGCAGGGAAAACTAGGCCTTGTTCTAAAGCTATTTGGGAATCGCTTGCGTAGCCCCAAAGACCTTGGGGCTGCAGGCTTTTCTGCTGCCTTCAGGCTCAAAACCGCCCTTTCCACTTGGCGCCGCGCCAGGCACAAAAATGGCCATACGGCTGGAGATGGGTCCCAAGCCCAAAGAGCCAGCAGGGAAAACTATGCCTTGTTCTAAAGCTCTTTGGGAACCGCTTGCGTAGCACCCACAGACCTGAGGGCTGCAGGCTTTCCTGCTGCCTTCAACCTCAATATTATGCTTTCCCACTAGGTGTCGCTCCAGGCACAAAAATGGCCATAAGGCTAGATATGTGTACCCCGCCCAAGGAGCCAGCAGGGAAATCTACGCCTTGTTCTAAAGCTATTTGGGAACCTCTTGCGTAGCCCCACAGACCTGGGGGCTGCGGGCCTTCCTGCTGCCTTCAGCCTCGATACCACCCTTTCCCTCTTGGCGCCGCACCAGGCACAAAAATTGCCATATGGCTGGAGATGGGTCGCCCGCACAAGGAGCCAGCAGGGAAAACTAGGCCTTGATCTAAAACTCTTTGGGAACCGCTTGCGTAGCCCCAAAGACCTGGGGGCTGCAGGTTTTTCTGCTGCCTTCAGCCTCGACACCACCCTTTCCCACTTGGCGCCGCGCCAGGCACAAAAATGGCCATACAGCTGGAGATGGTTCCCCAGCCCAAAGACCCAGCAGGGAAAAATAGGCCTTGTTCTAAAGCTCTTTGGGAACCGCTTGCGTAGCCCCACAGACCTGGGGGCTGCCGGCTTTCCTGCTGCCTTCAGCCTCGACATCACCCTTTCCCACTTGGCGCCGCGCCAGGCACAAAAATGGCCATACGTCTGGACAATGGTCCCCCGCCCAAGGAGCCAGCAGGGAAAACTAGGCCTTGTTCTAAATCTCTTTGGGAACCGCTTGCGTAGCCCCACAGACCTGGGGGCTGCAGGCTTTCCTGCTGCATTCTGCCTTGACATGACCCTTTGCCACTTGGCGCCGCGCTAGCTACAAAAATGGCCATACGGCTGGAGATGGGTCCCAAGCCCAAAGAGCCAGCAGGGAAAACTATGCCTTGTTCTAATGCTCTTTGGGATCCGCTTGCGTAGCACCCACAGACCTGAGGGCTGCAGGCTTTCCTGCTGCCTTCAACCTCAATATTATGCTTTCCCACTAGGTGTCGCTCCAGGCACAAAAATGGCCATAAGGCTAGATATGGGTCCCCCGCCCAAGGAGCCAGCAGGGAAAACTAGGCCTTGTTCTAAAGCTCTTTGGGAACCTCTTGCGTAGCCCCACAGACCTGGGGGCTGCGGGCCTTCCTGCTGCCTTCAGCCTCGACACCACCCTTTCCCTCTTGGCGCCGCACCAGGCACAAAAATGGCCATATGGCTGGAGATGGGTCGCCCGCACAAGGAGCCAGCAGGGAAAACTAGGCCTTGATCTAAAACTCTTTGGGAACCGCTTGCGTAGCCCCAAAGACCTTGGGGCTGCAGGTTTTTCTGCTGCCTTCAGCCTCGACACCACCCTTTCACACTTGGCGCCGCGCCAGGCACAAAAATGGCCATACGGCTGGAGATGGGTCCCCCGCCCATGGAGCCAGCAGGGAAAACTAGGCCTTGTTCTAAAGCTCTTTGGGAACCGCTTGCGTAGCCCCACAGACCTGGGGGCTGCGGGCTTTCCTGCTGCCTTCAGCCTTAACATGACCATTTCCCACTTGGTGCCGCGCCAGGCACAAAATTGGCTATACGGCTGAAGATAGGTCCCCCGCCCAAGGAGCCAGCAGGAAAAACTATGCCTTCTTCTATAGCTCTTCGGGAACCGCTTGCGTAGCCCCACAGAACTGGGGGCTGCGGGCTTTCCTGCTGCCTTCAGCCTCGACACCACACTTTCCCAATTGGCGCCGCGCCAGGCACAAAAATGGCCATACGGCTGGAGATGCGTCCCTCGCCGAAAGAACCAGCAGGGAAAACTAGGCTTTCTTCAAAGACCTTTGGGAAACGATTGCGTAGCCCTACAGACCTGGGTGCTGCAGGTATTTCTGCTGCCTTCGGCCTCGACACCACCCTTTCCCACTTGGCGCGGCGCTAGGCAGAAAAATGGCCATACGGCTGGAGATGGATCGCCAGCCCAAAGACCCAGTAGGGAAAACTATGCCTTGTTCTGAAGGTCTTTGGGAACCGCTTGCATAGCACCCACAGACCTGGGGGCTGCAGGCTTTCCTGCTGCCTTCAACCTCAATATTACGCTTTCCCACTAGGTGTCGCTCCAGGCACAAAAATGGCCATAAGGCTAGATATGGGTCCCCCGCCCAAGGAGCCAGCAGGGAAAACTATGCCTTGTTCTAAAGCTCTTTGGGAACCTCTTGCGTAGCCCCACAGACCTGGGGGCTGCGGGCCTTCCTGCTGCCTTCAGCCTCGACACCACACTTTCCCTTTTGGCGCTGCACCAGGCACAAAAATGGCCATATGGCTGGAGATGGGTCGCCCGCACAAGGAGCCAGCAGGGAAAACTAGGCCTTGATCTAAAACTCTTTGGGAACCGCTTGCGTAGCCCCACAGACCTGGGGGCTGCAGGCTTTCCTGCTGCCTTCTGCCTTGACATGACCCTTTGCCACTTGGCGCCGCGCTAGCTACAAAAATGGCCATACGGCTGGAGATGGGTCCCACGCCCAAAGAGCCAGCAGGGAAAACTATGCCTTGTTCTAATGCTCTTTGGGATCCGCTTGCGTAGCACCCACAGACCTGAGGGCTGCAGGCTTTCCTGCTGCCTTCAACCTCAATATTATGCTTTCCCACTAGGTGTCGCTCCAGGCACAAAAATGGCCATAAGGCTAGATATGGGTCCCCCGCCTAAGGAGCCAGCAGGGAAAACTAGGCCTTGTTCTAAAGCTATTTGGGAACCTCTTGCGTAGCCCCACAGACCTGGGGGCTGCGGGCCTTCCTGCTGCCTTCAGCCTCGACACCACCCTTTCCCTCTTGGCGCCGCACCAGGCACAAAAATGGCCATATGGCTAGAGATGGGTTACCCGCACAAGGAGACAGCAGGGAAAACTAGGCCTTGATCTAAAACTCTTTGGGAACCGCTTGCGTAGCCCCACAGACCTGGGGGCTGCGGGCTTTCCTGCTGCCTTCAGCCTCGACATCACCCTTTCCCACTTGGCGCCGCGCCAGGGGCAAAAATGGCAATACGGCTGGAGATGGGTCCCCCGCCCAAGGAGCCAGCAGGGAAAACTCGGCCGTGTTCTAAAGCTATTAGGGAACCTCTTGCGTAGCCCCACAGACCTGGGGGCTGCGGGCTTTCCTGCTGCCTTCAGCCTCGACATCACCCTTTCCCACTTGGCGCCGCACCAGGCACAAAAATGGCCATACGGCTGGAGATGTGTCCCCCGCCCAAGGAGCCAGCAGGGAAAACTAGGCCTTGTTCTAAAGCTCTTTGGGAACCGCTTGCGTAGCCCCACAGACCTGGGGGCTGCGGGCTTTCCTGCTGCCTTCAGCCTCAATACTACGCTTTCCCACTAGGTGTTGCTCCAGGCCCAAAAATGGCCATACGGCTGGAGATGTGTCCCCCGCCCAAAGACCCAGCAGGGAAAACGATGCCTTGTTCTAAAGCTCTTTGGGAACCGCTTGCGTAGCCCCACAGACCTGGGGGCTGCGGGCTTTCCTGCTGCCTTCAGCCTCGACATCACCCTTTCCCACTTGGCGCCGCGCCAGGCACAAAAATGGCCATACGTCTGGACAGTGGTCCCCCGCCGAAGGAGCCAGCAGGGAAAACTAGGCCTTGTTCTAAAGCTCTTTGGGAACCGCTTGCGTAGCCCCACAGACCTGGGGGCTGCAGGCTTTCCTGCTGCCTTCTGCCTTGACATGACCCTTTGCCACTTGGCGCCGCGCTAGCTACAAAAATGGCCATACGGCTGGAGATGGGTCCCAAGCCCAAAGAGCCAGCAGGGAAAACTATGCCTTGTTCTAATGCTCTTTGGGATCCGCTTGCGTAGCACCCACAGACCTGAGGGCTGCAGGCTTTCCTGCTGCCTTCAACCTCAATATTACGCTTTCCCACTAGGTGTCGCTCCAGGCACAAAAATGGCCATAAGGCTAGATATGGGTCCCCCGCCCAAGGAGCCAGCAGGGAAAACTAGGCCTTGTTCTAAAGCTCTTTGGGAACCTCTTGCGTAGCCCCACAGACCTGGGGGCTGCGGGCCTTCCTGCTGCCTTCAGCCTCGACACCACACTTTCCCTCTTGGCGCCGCACCAGGCACAAAAAAGGCCATATGGCTGGAGATGGGTCGCCCGCACAAGGAGCCAGCAGGGAAAACTAGGCCTTGATCTAAAACTCTTTGGGAACCGCTTGCGTAGCCCCAAAGACCTGGGGGCTGCAGGTTTTTCTGCTGCCTTCAGCCTCGACACCACCCTTTCACACTTGGCGCCGCGCCAGGCACAAAAATGGCCATACGGCTGGAGATGGGTCCCCCGCCCATGGAGCCAGCAGGGAAAACTAGGCCTTCTTCTAAAGCTATTTCGGAACAGCTTGCGTAGCCCCACAGACCTGGGGGCTGCAGGCTTTTCTGCTGCCCTCAGCCTCAAAACCGCCCTTTCCACTTGGCGCCGCGCCAGGCACAAAAATGGCCTTACAGCTGGAGATGGGTCCGCCGCCCAAGGAGCCAGCAGGGAAAACTAGGCCTTGTTCTAAAGCTCTTTGGGAACCGCTTGCGTAGCCCCACAGACCTGGGGGCTGCGGGCTTTCCTGCTGCCTTCAGCCTTAACATGACCATTTCCCACTTGGTGCCGCGCCAGGCACAAAATTGGCTATACGGCTGAAGATAGGTCCCCCGCCCAAGGAGCCAGCAGGAAAATCTATGCCTTCTTCTATAGCTCTTCGGGAATCGCTTGCGTAGCCCCAAAGACCTGGGGGCTGCAGGCTTTTCTGCTGCCTTCAGCCTCAAAACCGCCCTTTCCACTTGGCGCCGCGCCAGGCACAAAAATGGCCATACGGCTGGAGATGGGTCCCCCGCCCAAAGACCCAGAAGGGAAAACTATGCCTTGTTCTAAAGCTCTTTGGGAACCGCTTGCGTAGCCCCACAGACCTGGGGGCTGCGGGCTTTCCTGCTGCCTTCAGCCTTGACATGACCATTTCCCACTTGGTACCGCGCCAGGCAGAAAAATGGCTATACGGCTGAAGATAGGTCCCCCGCCCAAGGAGCCAGCAGGAAAAACTAGGCCTTGTTCTAAAGCTCTTTGGGAACCGGTTGCGTAGCCCCACAGTCCTGGGGGCTGCGGTCCTTTCTGCTGCCTTCAGCCTCGAAACCACCCTTTCAAACTTGGCGCCGCGCCAGGCACAAAAATGGCCATACGGCTAGATATGGATCCCCCGCCCAAGGAGCCAGCAGGGAAAACTATGCCTTCTTCTAAAGCTCTTTGGGAACCTCTTGCGTAGCCCCAAAGAACTGGGGGCTGCGGGCTTTTCTGCTGCCTTCAGCCTCCACACCACACTTTCCCAATTGGCGCCGCGCCAGGCACAAAAACAGCCATATGGCTGGAGATGCGTCCCTCGCCGAAAGAACCACCAGGGAAAACTAGGCCTTCTTCGAAGATCTTTGGGAAACGATTGCGTAGCCCTACAGACCTGGGGGCTGCAGGTATTTCTGCTGCCTTCAGCCTCGACACCACCCTTTCCCACTTGGCGCCGCGCTAGGCACAAAAATGGCCATACGGCTGGAGATGGATCCCCAGCCCAAAGACCCAGAAGGGAAAACTATGCCTTGTTCTGAAGCTCTTTGGGAACCGCTTGCGTAGCACCCACAGACCTGGGGACTGCAGGCTTTCCTGCTGCCTTCAACCTCAATATTACGCTTTCCTACTAGGTGTCGCTCCAGGCACAAAAACGGCCATAAGGCTAGATATGGGTCCCCCGCCCAAGGAGCCAGCAGGGAAAAGTATGCCTTGTTCTAAAGCTATTTGGGAACCTCTTGCGTAGCCCCACAGAACTGGGGGCTGCGGGCCTTCCTGCTGCCTTCAGCCTCGACACCACCCTTTCCCTCTTGGCGCCGCACCAGGCACAAAAATGGCCATACGGCTGGAGATGGGTCCCCAGCCCAAAGACCCAGCAGGGAAAACTATGCCTTGTTATAAAGCTCTTTGGGAACCGCTTGCGTAGCCCCACAGACCTGGGGGCTGCGGGCCTTCCTGCTGCCTTCAGCCTCGACACAACCCTTTCCCACTTGGTGCCGCGCCAGGCACAAAAATGGCCATACGTCTGGACAATGGTCCACCGCCCAAGGAGCCAGCAGGGAAAACTAGGCCTTGTTCTAAAGCTCTTTGGGAACCGCTTGCGTAGCCCCACAGACCTGGGGGCTGCAGGCTTTTCTGCTGCCTTCTGCCTTGACATGACCCTTTGCCACTTGGCGCCGCGCTAGCTACAAAAATGGCCATACCGCTGGAGATGGGTCCCACGCCCAAAGAGCCAGCAGGGAAAACTATGCCTTGTTCTAAAGCTCTTTGGGATCCGCTTGCGTAGCACCCACAGACCTGAGGGCTGCAGGCTTTCCTGCTGCCTTCAACCTCAATATTATGCTTTCCCACTAGGTGTCGCTCCAGGCACAAAAATGGCCATAAGGCTAGATATGGGTCCCCCGCCCAAGGAGCCAGCAGGGAAATCTATGCCTTGTTCTAAAGCTACTTGGGAACCTCTTGCGTAGCCCCACAGACCTGGGGGCTGCGGGCCTTCCTGCTGCCTTCAGCCTCGACACCACCCTTTCCCTCTTGGCGCCGCACCAGGCACAAAAATGGCCATATGGCTGGAGATGGGTCGCCCGCAAAAGGAGCCAGCAGGGAAAACTAGGCCTTGATCTAAAACTCTTTGGGAACCGCTTGCGTAGCCCCAAAGACCTGGGGGCTGCAGGTTTTTCTGCTGCCTTCAGCCTCGACACCACCCTTTCCCACTTGGTGCCACGCCAGGCACAAAAACAGCCATACGGCTGGAGATGGGTCCCCAGCCCAAAGAGCCAGCAGGGAAAACTATGCCTTGTTCTAAAGCTCTTTGGGAACCGCTTGCGTAGCCCCACAGACCTGGGGGCTGCGGACTTTCCTGCTGCCTTCAGCCTCGACACCACCCTTTCCCACTTGGCGCCGCACCAGGCACAAAAATGGCCATACGGCTGGAGATGTGTCCCCCGCCCAAAGACCCAGAGGGGAAAACTAGACCTTGTTCTAAAGCTCTTTGGGAACCGCTTGCGTAGCACCCACAGACCTGGGGGCTGCAGGCTTTCCTGCTGCCTTCAGCCTCAATACTACGCTTTCCCACTAGGTGTTGCTCCAGGCCCAAAAATGGCCATACGGCTGGAGATGGGTCCCCCGCCCAAGGAGCCAGCAGGGAAAACTACGCCTTGTTCTAAAGCTCTTAGGGAACCGCTTGCGTAGCCCCACAGACCTGGGGGCTGCGGGCTTTCCTGCTGCCTTCAGCCTCGAAATCACCCTTTCCCACTTGGCGCCGTGCCAGGCACAAAAATGGCCATACGGCTGGAGATGGGTCCCCCGCCCATGGAGCCAGCAGGGAAAACTAGGCCTTGTTCTAAAGCTCTTTGGGAACCGCTTGCGTAGCCCCACAGACCTGGGGGCTGCAGGCTTTTCTGCTGCCTTCAGACTCAAAACCGCCCTTTCCACTTGGCGCCGCGCCAGGCACAAAAATGGCCTTACAGCTGGAGATGGGTCCCCCGCACAATGAGCTAGCAGGGTAAAATAGGCCTTGTTCTAAAGCTCTTTGGGAACCGCTTGCGTAGCACCCACAGACCTGGGGGCTGCGGGCTTTCCTGCTGCCTTCAGCCTCCACACCACCCTTTCCCACTTGGTGCCACGCCAGACAAAAAAACAGCCATACGGCTGGGGATGGGTCCCCCGCCCAAGGAGCCAGCAGGGAAAACTACGCCTTGTTCTAAAGCTCTTTGGGAACCGCTTGCGTAGCCCCACAGACCTGGGGGCTGCGGGCTTTCCTGCTGCCTTCTGCCTTGACATGACCCTTTGACACTTGGCCCCGTGCTAGCTCCAAAAATGGCCATACGGCTGGAGATGGGTCCCACGCCCAAAGAGCCAGCAGGGAAAACTATGCCTTGTTCTAAAGCTCTTTGGGAACCGCTTGTGTAGCCCCACAGACCTGGGGGCTGCGGGCTTTCCTGCTGCCTTCAGCCTCGACACAACCCTTTCCCACTTGGTGACGCGCCAGGCACAAAAATGGCCATATGGCTGGAAATGGGTCACCCGCCCAAGGAGACAGCAGGGAAAACTAGGCCTTGTTCTAAAGCTATTTGGGAATCGCTTGCGTAGCCCCAAAGACCTTGGGGCTGCAGGCTTTTCTGCTGCCTTCAGGCTCAAAACCGCCCTTTCCACTTGGCGCCGCGCCAGGCACAAAAATGGCCATACGGCTGGAGTTGGGTCCCAAGCCCAAAGAGCCAGCAGGGAAAACTATGCCTTGTTCTAAAGCTCTTTGGGAACCGCTTGCGTAGCACCCACAGACCTGAGGGCTGCAGGCTTTCCTGCTGCCTTCAGCCTCGACACCACCCTTTCCCTCTTGGCGCCGCTCCAGGCACAAAAATGGCCATAAGGCTAGATATGGGTCCCCCGCCCAAGGAGCCAGCAGGGAAAACTAGGCCTTGTTCTAAAGCTCTTTGGGAACCTCTTGCGTAGCCCCACAGACCTGGGGGCTGCGGGCCTTCCTGCTGCCTTCAGCCTCGACACCACCCTTTCCCTCTTGGCGCCGCACCAGGCACAAAAATGGCCATATGGCTGGAGATGGGTCGCCCGCACAAGGAGCCAGCAGGGAAAACTAGGCCTTGATCTAAAACTCTTTGGGAACCGCTTGCGTAGCCCCAAAGACCTGGGGGCTGCAGGTTTTTCTGCTGCCTTCAGCCTCGACACCACCCTTTCACACTTGGCGCCGCGCCAGGCACAAAAATGGCCATACGGCTGGAGATGGGTCCCCCGCCCATGGAGCCAGCAGGGAAAACTAGGCCTTGTTCTAAAGCTCTTTGGGAACCGCTTGCGTAGCCCCACAGACCTGGGGGCTGCGGGCTTTCCTGCTGCCTTCAGCCTTAACATGACCATTTCCCACTTGGTGCCGCGCCAGGCACAAAATTGGCTATACGGCTGAAGATAGGTCCCCCGCCCAAGGAGCCAGCAGGAAAAACTATGCCTTCTTCTATAGCTCTTCGGGAACCGCTTGCGTAGCCCCACAGAACTGGGGGCTGCGGGCTTTCCTGCTGCCTTCAGCCTCGACACCACACTTTCCCAATTGGCGCCGCGCCAGGCACAAAAATGGCCATACGGCTGGAGATGCGTCCCTCGCCGAAAGAACCAGCAGGGAAAACTAGGCTTTCTTCAAAGACCTTTGGGAAACGATTGCGTAGCCCTACAGACCTGGGTGCTGCAGGTATTTCTGCTGCCTTCGGCCTCGACACCACCCTTTCCCACTTGGCGCGGCGCTAGGCAGAAAAATGGCCATACGGCTGGAGATGGATCGCCAGCCCAAAGACCCAGTAGGGAAAACTATGCCTTGTTCTGAAGGTCTTTGGGAACCGCTTGCATAGCACCCACAGACCTGGGGGCTGCAGGCTTTCCTGCTGCCTTCAACCTCAATATTACGCTTTCCCACTAGGTGTCGCTCCAGGCACAAAAATGGCCATAAGGCTAGATATGGGTCCCCCGCCCAAGGAGCCAGCAGGGAAAACTATGCCTTGTTCTAAAGCTCTTTGGGAACCTCTTGCGTAGCCCCACAGACCTGGGGGCTGCGGGCCTTCCTGCTGCCTTCAGCCTCGACACCACACTTTCCCTCTTGGCGCTGCACCAGGCACAAAAATGGCCATATGGCTGGAGATGGGTCGCCCGCACAAGGAGCCAGCAGGGAAAACTAGGCCTTGATCTAAAACTCTTTGGGAACCGCTTGCGTAGCCCCACAGACCTGGGGGCTGCAGGCTTTCCTGCTGCCTTCTGCCTTGACATGACCCTTTGCCACTTGGCGCCGCGCTAGCTACAAAAATGGCCATACGGCTGGAGATGGGTCCCACGCCCAAAGAGCCAGCAGGGAAAACTATGCCTTGTTCTAATGCTCTTTGGGATCCGCTTGCGTAGCACCCACAGACCTGAGGGCTGCAGGCTTTCCTGCTGCCTTCAACCTCAATATTATGCTTTCCCACTAGGTGTCGCTCCAGGCACAAAAATGGCCATAAGGCTAGATATGGGTCCCCCGCCTAAGGAGCCAGCAGGGAAAACTAGGCCTTGTTCTAAAGCTATTTGGGAACCTCTTGCGTAGCCCCACAGACCTGGGGGCTGCGGGCCTTCCTGCTGCCTTCAGCCTCGACACCACCCTTTCCCTCTTGGCGCCGCACCAGGCACAAAAATGGCCATATGGCTAGAGATGGGTTACCCGCACAAGGAGACAGCAGGGAAAACTAGGCCTTGATCTAAAACTCTTTGGGAACCGCTTGCGTAGCCCCACAGACCTGGGGGCTGCGGGCTTTCCTGCTGCCTTCAGCCTCGACATCACCCTTTCCCACTTGGCGCCGCGCCAGGGGCAAAAATGGCAATACGGCTGGAGATGGGTCCCCCGCCCAAGGAGCCAGCAGGGAAAACTCGGCCGTGTTCTAAAGCTATTAGGGAACCTCTTGCGTAGCCCCACAGACCTGGGGGCTGCGGGCTTTCCTGCTGCCTTCAGCCTCGACATCACCCTTTCCCACTTGGCGCCGCACCAGGCACAAAAATGGCCATACGGCTGGAGATGTGTCCCCCGCCCAAGGAGCCAGCAGGGAAAACTAGGCCTTGTTCTAAAGCTCTTTGGGAACCGCTTGCGTAGCCCCACAGACCTGGGGGCTGCGGGCTTTCCTGCTGCCTTCAGCCTCAATACTACGCTTTCCCACTAGGTGTTGCTCCAGGCCCAAAAATGGCCATACGGCTGGAGATGTGTCCCCCGCCCAAAGACCCAGCAGGGAAAACGATGCCTTGTTCTAAAGCTCTTTGGGAACCGCTTGCGTAGCCCCACAGACCTGGGGGCTGCGGGCTTTCCTGCTGCCTTCAGCCTCGACATCACCCTTTCCCACTTGGCGCCGCGCCAGGCACAAAAATGGCCATACGTCTGGACAGTGGTCCCCCGCCGAAGGAGCCAGCAGGGAAAACTAGGCCTTGTTCTAAAGCTCTTTGGGAACCGCTTGCGTAGCCCCACAGACCTGGGGGCTGCAGGCTTTCCTGCTGCCTTCTGCCTTGACATGACCCTTTGCCACTTGGCGCCGCGCTAGCTACAAAAATGGCCATACGGCTGGAGATGGGTCCCAAGCCCAAAGAGCCAGCAGGGAAAACTATGCCTTGTTCTAATGCTCTTTGGGATCCGCTTGCGTAGCACCCACAGACCTGAGGGCTGCAGGCTTTCCTGCTGCCTTCAACCTCAATATTACGCTTTCCCACTAGGTGTCGCTCCAGGCACAAAAATGGCCATAAGGCTAGATATGGGTCCCCCGCCCAAGGAGCCAGCAGGGAAAACTAGGCCTTGTTCTAAAGCTCTTTGGGAACCTCTTGCGTAGCCCCACAGACCTGGGGGCTGCGGGCCTTCCTGCTGCCTTCAGCCTCGACACCACACTTTCCCTCTTGGCGCCGCACCAGGCACAAAAAAGGCCATATGGCTGGAGATGGGTCGCCCGCACAAGGAGCCAGCAGGGAAAACTAGGCCTTGATCTAAAACTCTTTGGGAACCGCTTGCGTAGCCCCAAAGACCTGGGGGCTGCAGGTTTTTCTGCTGCCTTCAGCCTCGACACCACCCTTTCACACTTGGCGCCGCGCCAGGCACAAAAATGGCCATACGGCTGGAGATGGGTCCCCCGCCCATGGAGCCAGCAGGGAAAACTAGGCCTTCTTCTAAAGCTATTTCGGAACAGCTTGCGTAGCCCCACAGACCTGGGGGCTGCAGGCTTTTCTGCTGCCCTCAGCCTCAAAACCGCCCTTTCCACTTGGCGCCGCGCCAGGCACAAAAATGGCCTTACAGCTGGAGATGGGTCCGCCGCCCAAGGAGCCAGCAGGGAAAACTAGGCCTTGTTCTAAAGCTCTTTGGGAACCGCTTGCGTAGCCCCACAGACCTGGGGGCTGCGGGCTTTCCTGCTGCCTTCAGCCTTAACATGACCATTTCCCACTTGGTGCCGCGCCAGGCACAAAATTGGCTATACGGCTGAAGATAGGTCCCCCGCCCAAGGAGCCAGCAGGAAAATCTATGCCTTCTTCTATAGCTCTTCGGGAACCGCTTGCGTAGCCCCACAGACCTGGGGGCTGCGGGCTTTCCTGCTGCCTTCAGCCTCGACACCACACTTTCCCAATTGGCGCCGGGCCAGGCACAAAAACAGCCATACGGCTGGAGATGCGTCCCTCGCCGAAAGAACCAGCAGGGAAAACTAGGCTTTCTTCAAAGACCTTTGGGAAACGATTGCGTAGCCCTACAGACCTGGGTGCTGCAGGTATTTCTGCTGCCTTCGGCCTCGACACCACCCTTTCCCACTTGGCGCGGCGCTAGGCAGAAAAATGGCCATACGGCTGGAGATGGATCGCCAGCCCAAAGACCCAGCAGGGAAAACTATGCCTTGTTCTGAAGCTCTTTGGGAACCGCTTGCATAGCACCCACAGACCTGGGGGCTGCAGGCTTTCCTGCTGCCTTCAACCTCAATATTACGCTTTCCAACTAGGTGTCGCTCCAGGCACAAAAATGGCCATAAGGCTTGATATGGGTCCCCCGCCCAAGGAGCCAGCAGGGAAAACTATGCCTTGTTCTAAAGCTATTTGGGAACCTCTTGCGTAGCCCCACAGACCTGGGGGCTGCGGGCCTTCCTGCTGCCTTCAGCCTCGACACCACCCTTTCCCTTTTGGCGCCGCACCAGGCACAAAAATGGCCATACGGCTGGAGATGGGTCCCCAGCCCAAAGACCCAGCAGGGAAAACTATGCCTTGTTCTAAAGCTCTTTGGGAACCGCTTGCGTACCACCCACAGACCTGGGGGCTGCAGGCTTTCCTGCTGCCTTCTGCCTTGACATGACCCTTTGCCACTTGGCGCCGCGCTAGCTACAAAAATGGCCGTACGGCTGGAGATGGGTCCCACGCCCAAAGAGCCAGCAGGGAAAACTATGCCTTGTTCTAATGCTCTTTGGGATCCGCTTGCGTAGCACCCACAGACCTGAGGGCTGCAGGCTTTCCTGCTGCCTTCAACCTCAATATTATGCTTTCCCACTAGGTGTCGCTCCAGGTACAAAAATGGCCATAAGGCTAGATATGGGTCCCCCGCCTAAGGAGCCAGCAGGGAAAACTATGCCTTGTTCTAAAGCTATTTGGGAACCTCTTGCGTAGCCCCACAGACCTGGGGGCTGTGGGCCTTCCTGCTGCCTTCAGCCTCGACACCACCCTTTCCCTCTTGGCGCCGCACCAGGCACAAAAATGGCCATATGGCTAGAGATGGGTCGCCCGCACAAGGAGACAGCAGGGAAAACTAGGCCTTGATCTAAAACTCTTTGGGAACCGCTTGCGTAGCCCCACAGACCTGGGGGCTGCGGGCTTTCCTGCTGCCTTCAGCCTCGACATCACCCTTTCCCACTTGGCGCCGCGCCAGGGGCAAAAATGGCAATACGGCTGGAGATGGGTCCCCCGCCCAAGGAGCCAGCAGGGAAAACTAGGCCTTGTTCTAAAGCTCTTTGGGAACCTCTTGCGTAGCCCCACAGACCTGGGGGCTGCAGGCTTTCCTGCTGCCTTCAGCCTCGACACCACCCTTTCCCACTTGGCGCCGCACCAGGCACAAAAATGGCCATACGGCTGGAGATGTGTCCCCCGCCCAAAGACCCAGAAGGGAAAACTAGGCCTTGTTCTAAAGCTCTTTGGGAACCGCTTGCGTAGCACCCACAGACCTGGGGGCTGCAGGCTTTCCTGCTGCCTTCAGCCTCAATACTACGCTTTCCCACTAGGTGTTGCTCCAGGCCCAAAAATGGCCATACGGCTGGAGATGGGTCCCCCGCCCAAGTAGCCAGCAGGGAAAACTATGCCTTGTTCTAAAGCTCTTTGGGAACCGCTTGCGTAGCCCCAAAGACCTGGGGACTGCAGGCTTTCCTGCTGCCTTCAGCCTCAATACTAGTATTTCCCACTAGGTGTTGCTCCAGGCCCAAAAATGGCCATACGGCTGGAGATGGGTTCCCCGCCCAAGGAGCCAGCAGGGAAAACTATGCCTTGTTCTAAAGCTCTTAGGGAACCGCTTGCGTAGCCCCACAGACCTGGGGCTGCGAGCTTTCCTCCTGCCATCAGCCTCAACACCACCCTTTCCCACTTGGCGCCGCGCCAGGCACAAAAATGGCCATACGGCTGGAGATGGGTCCCCCGCCCAAGGAGCCAGCAGGGAAAACTACGCCTTGTTCTAAAGCTCTTAGGGAACCGCTTGCGTAGCCCCACAGACCTGGGGGCTGCGGGCTTTCCTGCTGCCTTCAGCCTCGACACCACCCTTTCCCACTTGGCGCCGCACCAGGCACAAAAATGGCCATACGGCTGGAGATGTGTCCCCTGCCCAAAGACCCAGAAGGGAAAACTAGGCCTTGTTCTAAAGCTCTTTGGGAACCGCTTGCGTAGCCCCACAGACCTGGGGGCTGCAGGCTTTCCTGCTGCCTTCAGACTCAATACTACGCTTTCCCACTAGGTGTTGCTCCAGGCCCAAAAATGGCCATACGGCTGGAGATGGGTCCCCCGCCCAAGTAGCCAGCAGGGAAAACTATGCCTTGTTCTAAAGCTCTTTGGGAACCGCTTGCGTAGCCCCACAGACCTGGGGGCTGCAGGCTTTCCTGCTGCCTTCAACCTCAATATTACTCTTTCCCACTAGGTGTCGCGCCAGGCACAAAAATGGCCATAAGGCTAGATATGGGTCCCCCGCCCAAGGAGCCAGCAGGAAAAACTATGCCTTGTTCTAAAGCTCTTAGGGAACTTCTTGCGTAGCCCCACAGACCTGGGGGCTGCGGGCCTTCCTGCTGCCTTCAGCCTCGACCCCACCCTTTCCCACTTGGGGCCGCGCCAGGCACAAAAATGGCCATACGTCTGGAAAATGGTCCCCCGCCCAAGGAGCCAGCAGGGAAAACTAGGCCTTGTTCTAAAGCTCTTAGGGAACCGCTTGCGTAGCCCCACAGACCTGGGGGCTGCAGGCTTTCCTGCTGCCTTCTGCCTTGACATGACCCTTTGACACTTGGCGCCGCGCTAGCTACAAAAATGGCCATACGGCTGGAGATGGGTCCCACGCCCAAAGAGCCAGCAGGGAAAACTATGCCTTGTTCTAATGCTCTTTGGGATCCGCTTGCGTAGCACCCACAGACCTGAGGGCTGCAGGCTTTCCTGCTGCCTTCAACCTCAATATTATGCTTTCCCACTAGGTGTCGCTCCAGGCACAAAAATGGCCATAAGGCTAGATATGGGTCCCCCGCCTAAGGAGCCAGCAGGGAAAACTAGGCCTTGTTCTAAAGCTCTTTGGGAACCTCTTGCGTAGCCCCACAGACCTGGGGGCTGCGGGCCTTCCTGCTGCCTTCAGCCTCGACACCACCCTTTCCCTCTTGGCGCCGCACCAGGCACAAAAATGGCCATATGGCTAGAGATGGGTTGCCCGCACAAGGAGACAGCAGGGAAAACTAGGCCTTGATCTAAAACTCTTTGGGAACCGCTTGCGTAGCCCCACAGACCTGGGGGCTGCGGGCTTTCCTGCTGCCTTCAGCCTCGACATCACCCTTTCCCACTTGGCGTCGCGCCAGGGGCAAAAATGGCAATACGGCTGGAGATGGGTCCCCCGCCCAAGGAGCCAGCAGGGAAAACTAGGCCGTGTTCTAAAGCTATTAGGGAACCTCTTGCGTAGCCCCACAGACCTGGGGGCTGCGGGCTTTCCTGCTGCCTTCAGCCTCGACATCACCCTTTCCCACTTGGCGCCGCGCCAGGCACAAAAATGGCCATACGGCTGGAGATGTGTCCCCCGCCCAAAGACCCAGAAGGGAAAACTAGGCCTTGTTCTAAAGCTCTTTGGGAACCGCTTGCGTAGCACCCACAGACCTGGGGGCTGCAGGCTTTCCTGCTGCCTTCAGCCTCAATAGTACGCTTTCCCACTAGGTGTTGCTCCAGGCCCAAAAATGGCCATACGGCTGGAGATGGGTCCCCCGCCCAAGGAGCCAGCAGGGAAAACTAGGCCTTGTTCTAAAGCTCTTAGGGAACCGCTTGCGTAGCCCCACAGACCTGGGGCTGCGAGCTTTCCTGCTGCCTTCAGCCTCGACACCACCCTTTCCCACTTGGCGCCGCGCCAGGCACAAAAATGGCCATACGGCTGGAGATGGGTCCCCCGCCCAAGGAGCCAGCAGGGAAAACTATGCCTTGTTCTAAAGCTCTTTGGGAACCGCTTGCGTAGCCCCAAAGACCTGGGGGCTGCAGGCTTTCCTGCTGCCTTCAGCCTCAATACTACTATTTCCCACTAGGTGTTGCTCCAGGCCCAAAAATGGCCATACGGCTGGAGATGGGTTCCCCGCCCAAGGAGCCAGCAGGGAAAACTATGCCTTGTTCTAAAGCTCTTAGGGAACCGCTTGCGTAGCCCCACAGACCTGGGGCTGCGAGCTTTCCTGCTGCCTTCAGCCTCAATACCACCCTTTCCCACTTGGCGCCGCGCCAGGCACAAAAATGGCCATACGGCTGGAGATGGGTCCCCCGCCCAAGGAGCCAGCAGGGAAAACTAGGCCTTGTTCTAAAGCTCTTAGGGAACCACTTGCGTAGCCCCACAGACCTGGGGGCTGCGGGCTTTCCTGCTGCCTTCAGCCTCGACACCACCCTTTCCCACTTGGCGCCGCACCAGGCACAAAAATGGCCATACGGCTGGAGATCTGTCCCCTGCCCAAAGACCCAGAAGAGAAAACTAGGCCTTGTTCTAAAGCTCTTTGGGAACCGCTTGCGTAGCACCCACAGACCTGGGGGCTGCAGGCTTTCCTGCTGCCTTCAGACTCAATACTACGCTTTCCCACTAGGTGTTGCTCCAGGCCCAAAAATGGCCATACGACTGGAGATGGGTCCAACGCCCAAGTAGCCAGCAGGGAAAACTATGCCTTGTTCTAAAGCTCTTTGGGAACCGCTTGCGTAGCCCCAAAGACCTGGGGGCTGCAGGCTTTCCTGCTGCCTTCAGCCTCAATACTACGATTTACCACTAGGTGTTGCTCCAGGCCCAAAAATGGCCATATGGCTGGAGATGGGTCCCCCGCCCAAGGAGCCAGCAGGGAAAACTATGCCTTGGTCTAAAGCTCTTTGGGAACCGCTTGCGTAGCCCCACAGACCTGGGGCTGCGAGCTTTCCTGCTGCCTTCAGCCTCGACACCACCCTTTCCCACTTGGCGCCGCGCCAGGCACAAAAATGGCCATACGGCTGGAGATGGGTCCCCCGCCCAAGGAGCCAGCAGGGAAAACTATGCCGTGTTCTAAAGCTCTATGGGAACCGCTTGCGTAGCCCCACAGACCTGGGGGCTGCGGGCTTTCCTGCTGCCTTCAGCCTCGACATCACCCTTTCCCACTTGGCGCCGCGCCAGGGGCAAAAATGGCAATACGGCTGGAGATGGGTCCCCCGCCCAAGGAGCCAGCAGGGAAAACTAGGCCTTGTTCTAAAGCTCTTAGGGAACCTCTTGCGTAGCCCCACAGACCTATGGGGGTGCGGGCTTTCCTCCTGCCTTCAGCCTCGACACCACCCTTTCCCACTTGGCGCCGCACCAGGCACAAAAATGGCCATACGGCTGGAGATGGGTCCCCCGCCCAAGGAGCCAGCAGGGAAAACTAGGCCTTGTTCTAAAGCTCTTAGGGAACCTCTTGCGTAGCCCCACAGACCTGGGGGCTGCAGGCTTTCCTGCTGCCTTCAGCCTCAATACTACTATTTCCCACTAGGTGTTGCTCCAGGCCCAAAAATGGCCATACGGTTGGAGATGGGTCCCCCGCCCAAAGACCCAGCAGGGAAAACGATGCCTTGTTCTAAAGCTCTTTGGGAACCGCTTGCGTAGCCCCACAGACCTGGGGGCTGCGGGCTTTCCTGCTGCCTTCAGCCTCGACATCACCCTTTCCCACTTGGCGCCGCGCCAGGCACAAAAATGGCCATACGGCTGGAGATCTGTCCCCTGCCCAAAGACCCAGAAGAGAAAACTAGGCCTTGTTCTAAAGCTCTTTGGGAACCGCTTGCGTAGCACCCACAGACCTGGGGGCTGCAGGCTTTCCTGCTGCCTTCAGACTCAATACTACGCTTTCCCACTAGGTGTTGCTCCAGGCCCAAAAATGGCCATACGACTGGAGATGGGTCCAACGCCCAAGTAGCCAGCAGGGAAAACTATGCCTTGTTCTAAAGCTCTTTGGGAACCGCTTGCGTAGCCCCAAAGACCTGGGGGCTGCAGGCTTTCCTGCTGCCTTCAGCCTCAATACTACGATTTACCACTAGGTGTTGCTCCAGGCCCAAAAATGGCCATATGGCTGGAGATGGGTCCCCCGCCCAAGGAGCCAGCAGGGAAAACTATGCCTTGGTCTAAAGCTCTTTGGGAACCGCTTGCGTAGCCCCACAGACCTGGGGCTGCGAGCTTTCCTGCTGCCTTCAGCCTCGACACCACCCTTTCCCACTTGGCGCCGCGCCAGGCACAAAAATGGCCATACGGCTGGAGATGGGTCCCCCGCCCAAGGAGCCAGCAGGGAAAACTATGCCGTGTTCTAAAGCTCTATGGGAACCGCTTGCGTAGCCCCACAGACCTGGGGGCTGCGGGCTTTCCTGCTGCCTTCAGCCTCGACATCACCCTTTCCCACTTGGCGCCGCGCCAGGGGCAAAAATGGCAATACGGCTGGAGATGGGTCCCCCGCCCAAGGAGCCAGCAGGGAAAACTAGGCCTTGTTCTAAAGCTCTTAGGGAACCTCTTGCGTAGCCCCACAGACCTATGGGGGTGCGGGCTTTCCTCCTGCCTTCAGCCTCGACACCACCCTTTCCCACTTGGCGCCGCACCAGGCACAAAAATGGCCATACGGCTGGAGATGTGTCCCCCGCCCAAGGAGCCAGCAGGGAAAACTAGGCCTTGTTCTAAAGCTCTTAGGGAACCTCTTGCGTAGCCCCACAGACCTGGGGGCTGCAGGCTTTCCTGCTGCCTTCAGCCTCAATACTACTATTTCCCACTAGGTGTTGCTCCAGGCCCAAAAATGGCCATACGGCTGGAGATGGGTCCCCCGCCCAAAGACCCAGCAGGGAAAACGATGCCTTGTTCTAAAGCTCTTTGGGAACCGCTTGCGTAGCCCCACAGACCTGGGGGCTGCGGGCTTTCCTGCTGCCTTCAGCCTCGACATCACCCTTTCCCACTTGGCGCCGCGCCAGGCACAAAAATGGCCATACGTCTGGACAATGGTCCCCCGCCCAAGGAGCCAGCAGTGAAAACTAGGCCTTGTTCTAAAGCTCTTTGGGAACCGCTTGCGTAGCCCCACAGACCTGGGGGCTGCAGGCTTTCCTGCTGCCTTCTGCCTTGACATGACCCTTTGCCACTTGGCGCCGCGCTAGCTACAAAAATGGCCATACGGCTGGAGATGGGTCCCAAGCCCAAAGAGCCAGCAGGGAAAACTATGCCTTGTTCTAATGCTCTTTGGGATCCGCTTGCGTAGCACCCACAGACCTGAGGGCTGCAGGCTTTCCTGCTGCCTTGAACCTCAATATTACGCTTTCCCACTAGGTGTCGCTCCAGGCACAAAAATGGCCATAAGGCTAGATATGGGTCCCCCGCCCAAGGAGCCAGCAGGGAAAACTAGGCCTTGTTCTAAAGCTCTTAGGGAACCTCTTGCGTAGCCCCACAGACCTGGGGGCTGCAGGCTTTCCTGCTGCCTTCAGCCTCAATACTACTATTTCCCACTAGGTGTTGCTCCAGGCCCAAAAATGGCCATACGGCTGGAGATGGGTCCCCCGCCCAAAGACCCAGCAGGGAAAACGATGCCTTGTTCTAAAGCTCTTTGGGAACCGCTTGCGTAGCCCCACAGACCTGGGGGCTGCGGGCTTTCCTGCTGCCTTCAGCCTCGACATCACCCTTTCCCACTTGGCGCCGCGCCAGGCACAAAAATGGCCATACGTCTGGACAATGGTCCCCCGCCCAAGGAGCCAGCAGTGAAAACTAGGCCTTGTTCTAAAGCTCTTTGGGAACCGCTTGCGTAGCCCCACAGACCTGGGGGCTGCAGGCTTTCCTGCTGCCTTCTGCCTTGACATGACCCTTTGCCACTTGGCGCCGCGCTAGCTACAAAAATGGCCATACGGCTGGAGATGGGTCCCAAGCCCAAAGAGCCAGCAGGGAAAACTATGCCTTGTTCTAATGCTCTTTGGGATCCGCTTGCGTAGCACCCACAGACCTGAGGGCTGCAGGCTTTCCTGCTGCCTTGAACCTCAATATTACGCTTTCCCACTAGGTGTCGCTCCAGGCACAAAAATGGCCATAAGGCTAGATATGGGTCCCCCGCCCAAGGAGCCAGCAGGGAAAACTAGGCCTTGTTCTAAAGCTCTTTGGGAACCTCTTGCGTAGCCCCACAGACCTGGGGGCTGCAGGCTTTCCTGCTGCCTTCAGCCTCAATACTACTATTTCCCACTAGGTGTTGCTCCAGGCCCAAAAATGGCCATACGGCTGGAGATGGGTCCCCCGCCCAAAGACCCAGCAGGGAAAACGATGCCTTGTTCTAAAGCTCTTTGGGAACCGCTTGCGTAGCCCCACAGACCTGGGGGCTGCGGGCTTTCCTGCTGCCTTCAGCCTCGACATCACCCTTTCCCACTTGGCGCCGCGCCAGGCACAAAAATGGCCATACGGCTGGAGATCTGTCCCCTGCCCAAAGACCCAGAAGAGAAAACTAGGCCTTGTTCTAAAGCTCTTTGGGAACCGCTTGCGTAGCACCCACAGACCTGGGGGCTGCAGGCTTTCCTGCTGCCTTCAGACTCAATACTACGCTTTCCCACTAGGTGTTGCTCCAGGCCCAAAAATGGCCATACGACTGGAGATGGGTCCAACGCCCAAGTAGCCAGCAGGGAAAACTATGCCTTGTTCTAAAGCTCTTTGGGAACCGCTTGCGTAGCCCCAAAGACCTGTGGGCTGCAGGCTTTCCTGCTGCCTTCAGCCTCAATACTACGATTTACCACTAGGTGTTGCTCCAGGCCCAAAAATGGCCATATGGCTGGAGATGGGTCCCCCGCCCAAGGAGCCAGCAGGGAAAACTATGCCTTGGTCTAAAGCTCTTTGGGAACCGCTTGCGTAGCCCCACAGACCTGGGGCTGCGAGCTTTCCTGCTGCCTTCAGCCTCGACACCACCCTTTCCCACTTGGCGCCGCGCCAGGCACAAAAATGGCCATACGGCTGGAGATGGGTCCCCCGCCCAAGGAGCCAGCAGGGAAAACTATGCCGTGTTCTAAAGCTCTATGGGAACCGCTTGCGTAGCCCCACAGACCTGGGGGCTGCGGGCTTTCCTGCTGCCTTCAGCCTCGACATCACCCTTTCCCACTTGGCGCCGCGCCAGGGGCAAAAATGGCAATACGGCTGGAGATGGGTCCCCCGCCCAAGGAGCCAGCAGGGAAAACTAGGCCTTGTTCTAAAGCTCTTAGGGAACCTCTTGCGTAGCCCCACAGACCTATGGGGGTGCGGGCTTTCCTCCTGCCTTCAGCCTCGACACCACCCTTTCCCACTTGGCGCCGCACCAGGCACAAAAATGGCCATACGGCTGGAGATGGGTCCCCCGCCCAAGGAGCCAGCAGGGAAAACTAGGCCTTGTTCTAAAGCTCTTAGGGAACCTCTTGCGTAGCCCCACAGACCTGGGGGCTGCAGGCTTTCCTGCTGCCTTCAGCCTCAATACTACTATTTCCCACTAGGTGTTGCTCCAGGCCCAAAAATGGCCATACGGCTGGAGATGGGTCCCCCGCCCAAAGACCCAGCAGGGAAAACGATGCCTTGTTCTAAAGCTCTTTGGGAACCGCTTGCGTAGCCCCACAGACCTGGGGGCTGCGGGCTTTCCTGCTGCCTTCAGCCTCGACATCACCCTTTCCCACTTGGCGCCGCGCCAGGCACAAAAATGGCCATACGTCTGGACAATGGTCCCCCGCCCAAGGAGCCAGCAGTGAAAACTAGGCCTTGTTCTAAAGCTCTTTGGGAACCGCTTGCGTAGCCCCACAGACCTGGGGGCTGCAGGCTTTCCTGCTGCCTTCTGCCTTGACATGACCCTTTGCCACTTGGCGCCGCGCTAGCTACAAAAATGGCCATACGGCTGGAGATGGGTCCCAAGCCCAAAGAGCCAGCAGGGAAAACTATGCCTTGTTCTAATGCTCTTTGGGATCCGCTTGCGTAGCACCCACAGACCTGAGGGCTGCAGGCTTTCCTGCTGCCTTGAACCTCAATATTACGCTTTCCCACTAGGTGTCGCTCCAGGCACAAAAATGGCCATAAGGCTAGATATGGGTCCCCCGCCCAAGGAGCCAGCAGGGAAAACTAGGCCTTGTTCTAAAGCTCTTTGGGAACCTCTTGCGTAGCCCCACAGACCTGGGGGCTGCGGGCCTTCCTGCTGCCTTCAGCCTCGACACCACACTTTCCCTCTTGGCGCCGCACCAGGCACAAAAATGGCCATATGGCTGGAGATGGGTCGCCCGCACAAGGAGCCAGCAGGGAAAACTAGGCCTTGATCTAAAACTCTTTGGGAACCTCTTGCGTAGCCCCAAAGACCTGGGGGCTGCAGGTTTTTCTGCTGCCTTCAGCCTCGACACCACCCTTTCACACTTGGCGCCGCGCCAGGCACAAAAATGGCCATACGGCTGGAGATGGGTCCCCCGCCCATGGAGCCAGCAGGGAAAACTAGGCCTTCTTCTAAAGCTATTTCGGAACAGTTTGCGTAGCCCCACAGACCTGGGGGCTGCAGGCTTTTCTGCTGCCCTCAGCCTCAAAACCGCCCTTTCCACTTGGCGCCGCGCCAGGCACAAAAATGGCCTTACAGCTGGAGATGGGTCCGCCGCCCAAAGAGCCAGCAGGGAAAACTAGGCCTTGTTCTAAAGCTCTTTGGGAACCGCTTGCGTAGCCCCACAGACCTGGGGGCTGCGGGCTTTCCTGCTGCCTTCAGCCTTAACATGACCATTTCCCACTTGGTGCCGCGCCAGGCACAAAATTGGCTATACGGCTGAAGATAGGTCCCCCGCCCAAGGAGCCAGCAGGAAAAACTATGCCTTCTTCTATAGCTCTTCGGGAACCGCTTGCGTAGCCCCACAGACCTGGGGGCTGCGGGCTTTCCTGCTGCCTTCAGCCTCCACACCACACTTTCCCAATTGGCGCCGGGCCAGGCACAAAAACAGCCATACGGCTTGATATGCGTCCCTCGCCGAAAGAACCAGCAGGGAAAACTAGGCTTTCTTCAAAGACCTTTGGGAAACGATTGCGTAGCCCTACAGACCTGGGTGCTGCAGGTATTTCTGCTGCCTTCGGCCTCGACACCACCCTTTCCCACTTGGCGCGGCGCTAGGCAGAAAAATGGCCATACGGCTGGAGATGGATCGCCAGGCCAAAGACCCAGCAGGGAAAACTATGCCTTGTTCTAAAGCTCTTTGGGAACCGCTTGCATAGCACCCACAGACCTGGGGGCTGCAGGCTTTCCTGCTGCCTTCAACCTCAATATTACGCTTTCCCACTAGGTGTCGCTCCAGGCACAAAAATGGCCATAAGGCTAGATATGGGTCCCCCGCCCAAGGAGCCAGCAGGGAAAACTATGCCTTGTTCTAAAGCTATTTGTGAACCTCTTGCGTAGCCCCACAGACCTGGGGGCTGCGGGCCTTCCTGCTGCCTTCAGCCTCGACACCACCCTTTCCCTTTTGGCGCCGCACCAGGCACAAAAATGGCCATACGGCTGGAGATGGGTCCCCAGCCCAAAGACCCAGCAGGGAAAACTATGCCTTGTTCTAAAGCTATTTGGGAACCTCTTGCGTAGCCCCACAGACCTGGGGGCTGTGGGCCTTCCTGCTGCCTTCAGCCTCGACACCACCCTTTCCCTCTTGGCGCCGCACCAGGCACAAAAATGGCCATATGGCTAGAGATGGGTCGCCCGCACAAGGAGAGAGCAGGGAAAACTAGGCCTTGATCTAAAACTCTTTGGGAACCGCTTGCGTAGCCCCACAGACCTGGGGGCTGCGGGCTTTCCTGCTGCCTTCAGCCTCGACATCACCCTTTCCCACTTGGCGCCGCGCCAGGGGCAAAAATGGCAATACGGCTGGAGATGGGTCCCCCGCCCAAGGAGCCAGCAGGGAAAACGAGGCCTTGTTCTAAAGCTCTTTGGGAACCTCTTGCGTAGCCCCACAGACCTGGGGGCTGCGGGCTTTCCTGCTGCCTTCAGCCTCGACACCACCCTTTCCCACTTGGCGCCGCACCAGGCACAAAAATGGCCATACGGCTGGAGATGTGTCCCCCGCCCAAAGACCCAGAAGGGAAAACTAGGCCTTGTTCTAAAGCTCTTTGGGAACTGCTTGCGTAGCACCCACAGACCTGGGGGCTGCAGGCTTTCCTGCTGCCTTCAGCCTCAATAGTACGCTTTCCCACTAGGTGTTGCTCCAGGCCCAAAAATGGCCATACGGCTGGAGATGGGTCCCCCGCCCAAGGAGCCAGCAGGGAAAACTATGCCTTGTTCTAAAGCTATTTGTGAACCTCTTGCGTAGCCCCAAAGACCTGGGGACTGCAGGCTTTCCTGCTGCCTTCAGCCTCAATACTACTATTTCCCACTAGGTGTTGCTCCAGGCCCAAAAATGGCCATACGGCTGGAGATGGGTTCCCCGCCCAAGGAGCCAGCAGGGAAAACTATGCCTTGTTCTAAAGCTCTTAGGGAACCGCTTGCGTAGCCCCACAGACCTGGGGCTGCGAGCTTTCCTGCTGCCTTCAGCCTCAACTCCACCCTTTCCCACTTGGCGCCGCGCCAGGCACAAAAATGGCCATACGGCTGGAGATGGGTCCCCCGCCCAAGGAGCCAGCAGGGAAAACTACGCCTTGTTCTAAAGCTCTTAGGGAACCGCTTGCGTAGCCCCACAGACCTGGGGGCTGCGGGCTTTCCTGCTGCCTTCAGCCTCGACACCACCCTTTCCCACTTGGCGCCGCACGAGGCACAAAAATGGCCATACGGCTGGAGATGTGTCCCCTGCCCAAAGACCCAGAAGGGAAAACTAGGCCTTGTTCTAAAGCTCTTTGGGAACCGCTTGCGTAGCACCCACAGACCTGGGGGCTGCAGGCTTTCCTGCTGCCTTCAGACTCAATACTACGCTTTCCCACTAGGTGTTGCTCCAGGCCCAAAAATGGCCATACGGCTGGAGATGGGTCCCCCGCCCAAGTAGCCAGCAGGGAAAACTATGCCTTGTTCTAAAGCTCTTTGGGAACCGCTTGCGTAGCCCCACAGACCTGGGGGCTGCAGGCTTTCCTGCTGCCTTCAACCTCAATATTACTCTTTCCCACTAGGTGTCGCGCCAGGCACAAAAATGGCCATAAGGCTAGATATGGGTCCCCCGCCCAAGGAGCCAGCAGGAAAAACTATGCCTTGTTCTAAAGCTCTTAGGGAACTTCTTGCGTAGCCCCACAGACCTGGGGGCTGCGGGCCTTCCTGCTGCCTTCAGCCTCGACCCCACCCTTTCCCACTTGGGGCCGCGCCAGGCACAAAAATGGCCATACGTCTGGAAAATGGTCCCCCGCCCAAGGAGCCAGCAGGGAAAACTAGGCCTTGTTCTAAAGCTCTTTGGGAACCGCTTGCGTAGCCCCACAGACCTGGGGGCTGCAGGCTTTCCTGCTGCCTTCTGCCTTGACACCACCCTTTGCCACTTGGCGCCGCGCTAGCTACAAAAATGGCCATACGGCTGGAGATGGGTCCCATGCCCAAAGAGCCAGCAGGGAAAACTATGCCTTGTTCTAATGCTCTTTGGGATCCGCTTGCGTAGCACCGACAGACCTGGGGGCTGCGGGCTTTCCTGCTGCCTTCAGCCTCGACATCACCCTTTCCCACTTGGCGCCGCGCCAGGGGCAAAAATGGCAATACGGCTGGAGATGGGTCCCCCGCCCAAGGAGCCAGCAGGGAAAACTAGGCCTTGTTCTAAAGCTCTTAGGGAACCTCTTGCGTAGCCCCACAGACCTGGGGGCTGCGGGCTTTCCTCCTGCCTTCAGCCTCGACACCACCCTTTCCCACTTGGCGCCGCACCAGGCACAAAAATGGCCATACGGCTGGAGATGGGTCCCCCGCCCAAGGAGCCAGCAGGGAAAACTAGGCCTTGTTCTAAAGCTCTTAGGGAACCTCTTGCGTAGCCCCACAGACCTGGGGGCTGCAGGCTTTCCTGCTGCCTTCACCCTCAATACTACTATTTCCCACTAGGTGTTGCTCCAGGCCCAAAAATGGCCATACGGCTGGAGATGGGTCCCCCGCCCAAGGAGCCAGCAGGGAAAACTATGCCTTGTTCTAAAGCTCTTAGGGAACCGCTTGCGTAGCCCCACAGACCTGGGGCTGCGAGCTTTCCTGCTGCCTTCAGCCTCAATACCACCCTTTCCCACTTGGCGCCGCGCCAGGCACAAAAATGGCCATACGGCTGGAGATGGGTCCCCCGCCCAAGGAGCCAGCAGGGAAAACTACGCCTTGTTCTAAAGCTCTTAGGGAACCGCTTGCGTAGCCCCACAGACCTGGGGGCTGCGGGCTTTCCTGCTGCCTTCAGCCTCGACACCACCCTTTCCCACTTGGCGCCGCACCAGGCACAAAAATGGCCATACGGCTGGAGATCTGTCCCCTGCCCAAAGACCCAGAAGGGAAAACTAGGCCTTGTTCTAAAGCTCTTTGGGAACCGCTTGCGTAGCACCCACAGACCTGGGGGCTGCAGGCTTTCCTGCTGCCTTCAACCTCAATATTACGCTTTCCCACTAGGTGTCGCTCCAGGCACAAAAATGGCCATAAGGCTAGATATGGGTCCCCCGCCCAAGGAGCCAGCAGGGAAAACTATGCCTTGTTCTAAAGCTATTTGTGAACCTCTTGCGTAGCCCCACAGACCTGGGGGCTGCGGGCCTTCCTGCTGCCTTCAGCCTCGACACCACCCTTTCCCTTTTGGCGCCGCACCAGGCACAAAAATGGCCATACGGCTGGAGATGGGTCCCCAGCCCAAAGACCCAGCAGGGAAAACTATGCCTTGTTTTAAAGCTCTTTGGGAACCGCTTGCGCAGCACCCACAGACCTGGGGGCTGCAGGCTTTCCTGCTGCCTTCAACCTCAATATTACTCTTTCCCACTAGGTGTCGCGCCAGGCACAAAAATGGCCATAAGGCTAGATATGGGTCCCCCGCCCAAGGAGCCAGCAGGGAAAACTAAGCCTTGTTCTAAAGCTCTTAGGGAACTTCTTGCGTAGCCCCACAGACCTGGGGGCTGCGGGCCTTCCTGCTGCCTTCAGCCTCGACACCACCCTTTCCCACTTGGCGCCGCACCAGGCACAAAAATGGCCATACGTCTGGAAAATGGTCCCCCGCCCAAGGAGCCAGCAGGGAAAACTAGGCCTTGTTCTAAAGCTCTTTGGGAACCGCTTGCGTAGCCCCACAGACCTGGGGGCTGCAGGCTTTCCTGCTGCCTTCTGCCTTGACATGACCCTTTGCCACTTGGCGCCGTGCTAGCTACAAAAATGGCCATACGGCTGGAGATGGGTCCCACGCCCAAAGAGCCAGCAGGGAAAACTATGCCTTGTTCTAATGCTCTTTGGGATCCGCTTGCGTAGCACCCACAGACCTGAGGGCTGCAGGCTTTCCTGCTGCCTTCAACCTCAATATTATGCTTTCCCACTAGGTGTCGCTCCAGGCACAAAAATGGCCATAAGGCTAGATATGGGTCCCCCGCCTAAGGAGCCAGCAGGGAAAACTATGCCTTGTTCTAAAGCTATTTGGGAACCTCTTGCGTAGCCCCACAGACCTGGGGGCTGCGGGCCTTCCTGCTGCCTTCAGCCTCGACACCACCCTTTCCCTCTTGGCGCCGCACCAGGCACAAAAATGGCCATATGGCTAGAGATGGGTCGCCCGCACAAGGAGACAGCAGGGAAAACTAGGCCTTGATCTAAAACTCTTTGGGAACCGCTTGCGTAGCCCCACAGACCTGGGGGCTGCGGGCTTTCCTGCTGCCTTCAGCCTCGACATCACCCTTTCCCACTTGGCGCCGCGCCAGGGGCAAAAATGGCAATACGGCTGGAGATGGGTCCCCCGCCCAAGGAGCCAGCAGGGAAAACTAGGCCTTGTTCTAAAGCTATTAGGGAACCTCTTGCGTAGCCCCACAGACCTGAGGGCTGCGGGCTTTCCTGCTGCCTTCAGCCTCGACATCACCCTTTCCCACTTGGCGCCGCACCAGGCACAAAAATGGCCATACGGCTTGAGATGTGTCCCCCGCCCAAAGACCCAGAAGGGAAAACTAGGCCTTGTTCTAAAGCTCTTTTGGAACCGCTTGCGTAGCACCCACAGACCTTGGGGCTGCAGGCTTTCCTGCTGCCTTCAGCCTCAATACTACGCTTTCCCACGAGGTGTTGCTCCAGGCCCAAAAATGGCCATACGGCTGGAGATCTGTCCCCTGCCCAAAGACCCAGAAGGGAAAACTAGGCCTTGTTCTAAAGCTCTTTGGGAACCGCTTGCGTAGCACCCACAGACCTGGGGGCTGCAGGCTTTCCTGCTGCCTTCAGCCTCAATACTACGCTTTCCCACTAGGTGTTGCTCCAGGCCCAAAAATGGCCATACGGCTGGAGATGGGTCCCCCGCCCAAGTAGCCAGCAGGGAAAACTATGCCTTGTTCTAAAGCTCTTTGGGAACCGCTTGCGTAGCCCCACAGACCTGGGGCTGCGAGCTTTCCTGCTGCCTTCAGCCTCGACACCACCCTTTCCCACTTGGCGCCGCGCCAGGCACAAAAATGGCCATACGGCTGGAGATGGGTCCCCCGCCCAAGGAGCCAGCAGGGAAAACTATGCCGTGTTCTAAAGCTCTATGGGAACCGCTTGCGTAGCCCCACAGACCTGGGGGCTGCGGGCTTTCCTGCTGCCTTCAGCCTCGACATCACCCTTTCCCACTTGGCGCCGCGCCAGGGGCAAAAATGGCAATACGGCTGGAGATGGGTCCCCCGCCCAAGGAGCCAGCAGGGAAAACTAGGCCTTGTTCTAAAGCTCTTAGGGAACCTCTTGCGTAGCCCCACAGACCTGGGGGCTGCGGGCTTTCCTGCTGCCTTCAGCCTCGACACCACCCTTTCCCACTTGGCGCCGCACCAGGCACAAAAATGGCCATACGGCTGGAGATGGGTCCCCCGCCCAAGGAGCCAGCAGGGAAAACTAGGCCTTGTTCTAAAGCTCTTAGGGAACCTCTTGCGTAGCCCCACAGACCTGGGGGCTGCAGGCTTTCCTGCTGCCTTCAGCCTCGACACCACCCTTTCCCACTTGGCGCGGCGCTAGGCACAAAAATGGCCGTACGGCTGGAGATGGGTCCCCAGCCCAAAGAGCCAGCAGGGAAAACAATGCCTTGTTCTAATGCTCTTTGGGATCCGCTTGCGTAGCACCCACAGACCTGAGGGCTGCAGGCTTTCCTGCTGCCTTCAACCTCAATATTATGCTTTCCCACTAGGTGTCGCTCCAGGCACAAAAATGGCCATAAGGCTAGATATGGGTCCCCCGCCTAAGGAGCCAGCAGGGAAAACTATGCCTTGTTCTAAAGCTATTTGGGAACCTCTTGCGTAGCCCCACAGACCTGGGGGCTGCGGGCCTTCCTGCTGCCTTCAGCCTCGACACCACCCTTTCCCTCTTGGCGCCGCACCAGGCACAAAAATGGCCATATGGCTAGAGATGGGTCGCCCGCACAAGGAGACAGCAGGGAAAACTAGGCCTTGATCTAAAACTCTTTGGGAACCGCTTGCGTAGCCCCACAGACCTGGGGGCTGCGGGCTTTCCTGCTGCCTTCAGCCTCGACATCACCCTTTCCCACTTGGCGCCGCGCCAGGGGCAAAAATGGCAATACGGCTGGAGATGGGTCCCCCGCCCAAGGAGCCAGCAGGGAAAACTAGGCCTTGTTCTAAAGCTATTAGGGAACCTCTTGCGTAGCCCCACAGACCTGAGGGCTGCGGGCTTTCCTGCTGCCTTCAGCCTCGACATCACCCTTTCCCACTTGGCGCCGCACCAGGCACAAAAATGGCCATACGGCTGGAGATGTGTCCCCCGCCCAAAGACCCAGAAGGGAAAACTAGGCCTTGTTCTAAAGCTCTTTTGGAACCGCTTGCGTAGCACCCACAGACCTTGGGGCTGCAGGCTTTCCTGCTGCCTTCAGCCTCAATACTACGCTTTCCCACGAGGTGTTGCTCCAGGCCCAAAAATGGCCATACGGCTGGAGATCTGTCCCCTGCCCAAAGACCCAGAAGGGAAAACTAGGCCTTGTTCTAAAGCTCTTTGGGAACCGCTTGCGTAGCACCCACAGACCTGGGGGCTGCAGGCTTTCCTGCTGCCTTCAGCCTCAATACTACGCTTTCCCACTAGGTGTTGCTCCAGGCCCAAAAATGGCCATACGGCTGGAGATGGGTCCCCCGCCCAAGGAGCCAGCAGGGAAAACTATGCCTTGTTCTAAAGCTCTTTGGGAACCGCTTGCGTAGCCCCACAGACCTGGGGCTGCGAGCTTTCCTGCTGCCTTCAGCCTCGACACCACCCTTTCCCACTTGGCGCCGCGCCAGGCACAAAAATGGCCATACGGCTGGAGATGGGTCCCCCGCCCAAGGAGCCAGCAGGGAAAACTATGCCGTGTTCTAAAGCTCTATGGGAACCGCTTGCGTAGCCCCACAGACCTGGGGGCTGCGGGCTTTCCTGCTGCCTTCAGCCTCGACATCACCCTTTCCCACTTGGCGCCGCGCCAGGGGCAAAAATGGCAATACGGCTGGAGATGGGTCCCCCGCCCAAGGAGCCAGCAGGGAAAACTAGGCCTTGTTCTAAAGCTCTTAGGGAACCTCTTGCGTAGCCCCACAGACCTGGGGGCTGCGGGCTTTCCTGCTGCCTTCAGCCTCGACACCACCCTTTCCCACTTGGCGCCGCACCAGGCACAAAAATGGCCATACGGCTGGAGATGGGTCCCCCGCCCAAGGAGCCAGCAGGGAAAACTAGGCCTTGTTCTAAAGCTCTTAGGGAACCTCTTGCGTAGCCCCACAGACCTGGGGGCTGCAGGCTTTCCTGCTGCCTTCAGCCTCGACACCACCCTTTCCCACTTGGCGCGGCGCTAGGCACAAAAATGGCCATACGGCTGGAGATGGATCCCCAGCCCAAAGACCCAGCAGGGAAAACTATGCCTTGTTCTGAAGCTCTTTGGGAACCGCTTGCATAGCACCCACAGACCTGGGGGCTGCAGGCTTTCCTGCTGCCTTCAACCTCAATATTACGCTTTCCCACTAGGTGTCGCTCCAGGCACAAAAATGGCCATAAGGCTAGATATGGGTCCCCCGCCCAAGGAGCCAGCAGGGAAAACTATGACTTCTTCTAAAGCTATTTGGGAACCTCTTGCGTAGCCCCACAGACCTGGGGGCTGCGGGCTTTCCTGCTGCCTTCAGCCTCGACATCACCCTTTCCCACTTGGCGCCGCGACAGGGGCAAAAATGGCAATACGGCTGGAGATGGGTCCCCCGCCCAAGGAGCCAGCAGGGAAAACTAGGCCTTGTTCTAAAGCTATTAGGGAACCGCTTGCGTAGCCCCACAGACCTGGGAGCTGCGGGCTTTCCTGCTGCCTTCAGCCTCGACATCACCCTTTCCCACTTGGCGCCGCACCAGGCACAAAATGGCCATACGGCTGGAGATGTGTCCCCCGCCCAAAGACCCAGAAGGGAAAACTAGACCTTGTTCTAAAGCTCTTTGGGAACCGCTTGCGTAGCACCCACAGACCTGGGGGCTGCAGGCTTTCCTGCTGCCTTCAGCCTCAATACTACGCTTTCCCACTAGGTGTTGCTCCAGGCCCAAAAATGGCCATACGGCTGGAGATGGGTCCCCCGCCCAAGGAGCCAGCAGGGAAAACTATGCCTTGTTCTAAAGCTCTTTGGGAACCGCTTGCGTAGCCCCACAGACCTGGGGCTGCGAGCTTTCCTGCTGCCTTCAGCCTCAACACCACCCTTTCCCACTTGGCGCCGCGCCAGGCACAAAAATGGCCATACGGCTGGAGATGGGTCCCCCGCCCAAGGAGCCAGCAGGGAAAAATAGGCCTTGTTCTAAAGCTCTATGGGAACCGCTTGCGTAGCCCCACAGACCTGGGGGCTGCGGGCTTTCCTGCTGCCTTCAGCCTCGACACCACCCTTTCCCACTTGGCGCCGCACCAGGCACAAAAATGGCCATACGGCTGGAGATGTGTCCCCTGCCCAAAGACCCAGAAGGGAAAACTAGGCCTTGTTCTAAAGCTCTTTGGGAACCGCTTGCGTAGCACCCACAGACCTGGGGGCTGCAGGCTTTCCTGCTGCCTTCAGACTCAATACTACGCTTTCCCACTAGGTGTTGCTCCAGGCCCAAAAATGGCCATACGGCTGGAGATGGGTCCCCCGCCCAAGTAGCCAGCAGGGAAAACTATGCCTTGTTCTAAAGCTCTTTGGGAACCGCTTGCGTAGCCCTAAAGACATGGGGGCTGCAGGCTTTCCTGCTGCCTTCAGACTCAATACTACGATTTCCCACTAGGTGTTGCTCCAGGCCCAAAAATGGCCATATGGCTGGAGATGGGTCCCCCGCCCAAGGAGCCAGCAGGGAAAACTATGCCTTGTTCTAAAGCTCTTAGGGAACCGCTTGCGTAGCCCCACAGACCTGGGGCTGCGAGCTTTCCTGCTGCCTTCAGCCTCGACACCACCCTTTCCCACTTGGCGCCGCGCCAGGCACAAAAATGGCCATACGGCTGGAGATGGGTCCCCCGCCCAAGGAGCCAGCAGGAAAAAATATGCCGTGTTCTAAAGCTCTATGGGAACCGCTTGCGTAGCCCCACAGACCTGGGGGCTGCGGGCTTTCCTGCTGCCTTCAGCCTCGACATCACCCTTTCCCACTTGGCGCCGCGCCAGGGGCAAAAATGGCAATACGGCTGGAGATGGGTCCCCCGCCCAAGGAGCCAGCAGGGAAAACTAGGCCTTGTTCTAAAGCTCTTAGGGAACCTCTTGCGTAGCCCCACAGACCTGGGGGCTGCGGGCTTTCCTGCTGCCTTCAGCCTCGACACCACCCTTTCCCACTTGGCGCCGCACCAGGCACAAAAATGGCCATATGGCTGGAGATGGGTCCCCCGCCCAAGGAGCCAGCAGGGAAAACTAGGCCTTGTTCTAAAGCTCTTAGGGAACCTCTTGCGTAGCCCCACAGACCTGGGGGCTGCGGGCTTTCCTGCTGCCTTCAGCCTCGACACCACCCTTTCCCACTTGGCGCGGCGCTAGGCACAAAAATGGCCATACGGCTGGAGATGGATCCCCAGCCCAAAGACCCAGCAGGGAAAACTATGCCTTGTTCTGAAGCTCTTTGGGAACCGCTTGCATAGCACCCACAGACCTGGGGGCTGCAGGCTTTCCTGCTGCCTTCAACCTCAATATTACGCTTTCCCACTAGGTGTCGCTCCAGGCACAAAAATGGCCATAAGGCTAGATATGGGTCCCCCGCCCAAGGAGCCAGCAGGGAAAACTATGCCTTGTTCTAAAGCTATTTGGGAACCTCTTGCGTAGCCCCACAGACCTGGGGGCTGCGGGCCTTCCTGCTGCCTTCAGCCTCGACACCACCCTTTCCCTTTTGGCGCCGCACCAGGCACAAAAATGGCCATACGGCTGGAGATGGGTCCCCAGCCCAAAGACCCAGCAGGGAAAACTATGCCTTGTTCTAAAGCTCTTTGGGAACCGCTTGCGTAGCACCCACAGACCTGGGGGCTGCAGGCTTTCCTGCTGCCTTCAACCTCAATATTAGTCTTTCCCACTAGGTGTCGCGCCAGGCACAAAAATGGCCATACGGCTGGAGATGGGTCCCCCGCCCAAGTAGCCAGCAGGGAAAACTATGCCTTGTTCTAAAGCTCTTTGGGAACCGCTTGCGTAGCCCCACAGACCTGGGGCTGCGAGCTTTCCTGCTGCCTTCAGCCTCGACACCACCCTTTCCCACTTGGCGCCGCGCCAGGCACAAAAATGGCCATACGGCTGGAGATGGGTCCCCCGCCCAAGGAGCCAGCAGGGAAAACTATGCCGTGTTCTAAAGCTCTATGGGAACCGCTTGCGTAGCCCCACAGACCTGGGGGCTGCGGGCTTTCCTGCTGCCTTCAGCCTCGACATCACCCTTTCCCACTTGGCGCCGCGCCAGGGGCAAAAATGGCAATACGGCTGGAGATGGGTCCCCCGCCCAAGGAGCCAGCAGGGAAAACTAGGCCTTGTTCTAAAGCTCTTAGGGAACCTCTTGCGTAGCCCCACAGACCTGGGGGCTGCGGGCTTTCCTGCTGCCTTCAGCCTCGACACCACCCTTTCCCACTTGGCGCCGCACCAGGCACAAAAATGGCCATACGGCTGGAGATGGGTCCCCCGCCCAAGGAGCCAGCAGGGAAAACTAGGCCTTGTTCTAAAGCTCTTAGGGAACCTCTTGCGTAGCCCCACAGACCTGGGGGCTGCAGGCTTTCCTGCTGCCTTCAGCCTCGACACCACCCTTTCCCACTTGGCGCGGCGCTAGGCACAAAAATGGCCGTACGGCTGGAGATGGGTCCCACGCCCAAAGAGCCAGCAGGGAAAACAATGCCTTGTTCTAATGCTCTTTGGGATCCGCTTGCGTAGCACCCACAGACCTGAGGGCTGCAGGCTTTCCTGCTGCCTTCAACCTCAATATTATGCTTTCCCACTAGGTGTCGCTCCAGGCACAAAAATGGCCATAAGGCTAGATATGGGTCCCCCGCCTAAGGAGCCAGCAGGGAAAACTATGCCTTGTTCTAAAGCTATTTGGGAACCTCTTGCGTAGCCCCACAGACCTGGGGGCTGCGGGCCTTCCTGCTGCCTTCAGCCTCGACACCACCCTTTCCCTCTTGGCGCCGCACCAGGCACAAAAATGGCCATATGGCTAGAGATGGGTCGCCCGCACAAGGAGACAGCAGGGAAAACTAGGCCTTGATCTAAAACTCTTTGGGAACCGCTTGCGTAGCCCCACAGACCTGGGGGCTGCGGGCTTTCCTGCTGCCTTCAGCCTCGACATCACCCTTTCCCACTTGGCGCCGCGCCAGGGGCAAAAATGGCAATACGGCTGGAGATGGGTCCCCCGCCCAAGGAGCCAGCAGGGAAAACTAGGCCTTGTTCTAAAGCTATTAGGGAACCTCTTGCGTAGCCCCACAGACCTGAGGGCTGCGGGCTTTCCTGCTGCCTTCAGCCTCGACATCACCCTTTCCCACTTGGCGCCGCACCAGGCACAAAAATGGCCATACGGCTGGAGATGTGTCCCCCGCCCAAAGACCCAGAAGGGAAAACTAGGCCTTGTTCTAAAGCTCTTTTGGAACCGCTTGCGTAGCACCCACAGACCTTGGGGCTGCAGGCTTTCCTGCTGCCTTCAGCCTCAATACTACGCTTTCCCACGAGGTGTTGCTCCAGGCCCAAAAATGGCCATACGGCTGGAGATCTGTCCCCTGCCCAAAGACCCAGAAGGGAAAACTAGGCCTTGTTCTAAAGCTCTTTGGGAACCGCTTGCGTAGCACCCACAGACCTGGGGGCTGCAGGCTTTCCTGCTGCCTTCAGCCTCAATACTACGCTTTCCCACTAGGTGTTGCTCCAGGCCCAAAAATGGCCATACGGCTGGAGATGGGTCCCCCGCCCAAGGAGCCAGCAGGGAAAACTATGCCTTGTTCTAAAGCTCTTTGGGAACCGCTTGCGTAGCCCCACAGACCTGGGGCTGCGAGCTTTCCTGCTGCCTTCAGCCTCGACACCACCCTTTCCCACTTGGCGCCGCGCCAGGCACAAAAATGGCCATACGGCTGGAGATGGGTCCCCCGCCCAAGGAGCCAGCAGGGAAAACTATGCCGTGTTCTAAAGCTCTATGGGAACCGCTTGCGTAGCCCCACAGACCTGGGGGCTGCGGGCTTTCCTGCTGCCTTCAGCCTCGACATCACCCTTTCCCACTTGGCGCCGCGCCAGGGGCAAAAATGGCAATACGGCTGGAGATGGGTCCCCCGCCCAAGGAGCCAGCAGGGAAAACTAGGCCTTGTTCTAAAGCTCTTAGGGAACCTCTTGCGTAGCCCCACAGACCTGGGGGCTGCGGGCTTTCCTGCTGCCTTCAGCCTCGACACCACCCTTTCCCACTTGGCGCCGCACCAGGCACAAAAATGGCCATACGGCTGGAGATGGGTCCCCCGCCCAAGGAGCCAGCAGGGAAAACTAGGCCTTGTTCTAAAGCTCTTAGGGAACCTCTTGCGTAGCCCCACAGACCTGGGGGCTGCAGGCTTTCCTGCTGCCTTCAGCCTCGACACCACCCTTTCCCACTTGGCGCGGCGCTAGGCACAAAAATGGCCATACGGCTGGAGATGGATCCCCAGCCCAAAGACCCAGCAGGGAAAACTATGCCTTGTTCTGAAGCTCTTTGGGAACCGCTTGCATAGCACCCACAGACCTGGGGGCTGCAGGCTTTCCTGCTGCCTTCAACCTCAATATTACGCTTTCCCACTAGGTGTCGCTCCAGGCACAAAAATGGCCATAAGGCTAGATATGGGTCCCCCGCCCAAGGAGCCAGCAGGGAAAACTATGACTTCTTCTAAAGCTATTTGGGAACCTCTTGCGTAGCCCCACAGACCTGGGGGCTGCGGGCTTTCCTGCTGCCTTCAGCCTCGACATCACCCTTTCCCACTTGGCGCCGCGACAGGGGCAAAAATGGCAATACGGCTGGAGATGGGTCCCCCGCCCAAGGAGCCAGCAGGGAAAACTAGGCCTTGTTCTAAAGCTATTAGGGAACCGCTTGCGTAGCCCCACAGACCTGGGAGCTGCGGGCTTTCCTGCTGCCTTCAGCCTCGACATCACCCTTTCCCACTTGGCGCCGCACCAGGCACAAAATGGCCATACGGCTGGAGATGTGTCCCCCGCCCAAAGACCCAGAAGGGAAAACTAGACCTTGTTCTAAAGCTCTTTGGGAACCGCTTGCGTAGCACCCACAGACCTGGGGGCTGCAGGCTTTCCTGCTGCCTTCAGCCTCAATACTACGCTTTCCCACTAGGTGTTGCTCCAGGCCCAAAAATGGCCATACGGCTGGAGATGGGTCCCCCGCCCAAGGAGCCAGCAGGGAAAACTATGCCTTGTTCTAAAGCTCTTTGGGAACCGCTTGCGTAGCCCCACAGACCTGGGGCTGCGAGCTTTCCTGCTGCCTTCAGCCTCAACACCACCCTTTCCCACTTGGCGCCGCGCCAGGCACAAAAATGGCCATACGGCTGGAGATGGGTCCCCCGCCCAAGGAGCCAGCAGGGAAAAATAGGCCTTGTTCTAAAGCTCTATGGGAACCGCTTGCGTAGCCCCACAGACCTGGGGGCTGCGGGCTTTCCTGCTGCCTTCAGCCTCGACACCACCCTTTCCCACTTGGCGCCGCACCAGGCACAAAAATGGCCATACGGCTGGAGATGTGTCCCCTGCCCAAAGACCCAGAAGGGAAAACTAGGCCTTGTTCTAAAGCTCTTTGGGAACCGCTTGCGTAGCACCCACAGACCTGGGGGCTGCAGGCTTTCCTGCTGCCTTCAGACTCAATACTACGCTTTCCCACTAGGTGTTGCTCCAGGCCCAAAAATGGCCATACGGCTGGAGATGGGTCCCCCGCCCAAGTAGCCAGCAGGGAAAACTATGCCTTGTTCTAAAGCTCTTTGGGAACCGCTTGCGTAGCCCTAAAGACATGGGGGTTGCAGGCTTTCCTGCTGCCTTCAGACTCAATACTACGATTTCCCACTAGGTGTTGCTCCAGGCCCAAAAATGGCCATATGGCTGGAGATGGGTCCCCCGCCCAAGGAGCCAGCAGGGAAAACTATGCCTTGTTCTAAAGCTCTTAGGGAACCGCTTGCGTAGCCCCACAGACCTGGGGCTGCGAGCTTTCCTGCTGCCTTCAGCCTCGACACCACCCTTTCCCACTTGGCGCCGCGCCAGGCACAAAAATGGCCATACGGCTGGAGATGGGTCCCCCGCCCAAGGAGCCAGCAGGAAAAAATATGCCGTGTTCTAAAGCTCTATGGGAACCGCTTGCGTAGCCCCACAGACCTGGGGGCTGCGGGCTTTCCTGCTGCCTTCAGCCTCGACATCACCCTTTCCCACTTGGCGCCGCGCCAGGGGCAAAAATGGCAATACGGCTGGAGATGGGTCCCCCGCCCAAGGAGCCAGCAGGGAAAACTAGGCCTTGTTCTAAAGCTCTTAGGGAACCTCTTGCGTAGCCCCACAGACCTGGGGGCTGCGGGCTTTCCTGCTGCCTTCAGCCTCGACACCACCCTTTCCCACTTGGCGCCGCACCAGGCACAAAAATGGCCATATGGCTGGAGATGGGTCCCCCGCCCAAGGAGCCAGCAGGGAAAACTAGGCCTTGTTCTAAAGCTCTTAGGGAACCTCTTGCGTAGCCCCACAGACCTGGGGGCTGCGGGCTTTCCTGCTGCCTTCAGCCTCGACACCACCCTTTCCCACTTGGCGCGGCGCTAGGCACAAAAATGGCCATACGGCTGGAGATGGATCCCCAGCCCAAAGACCCAGCAGGGAAAACTGTGCCTTGTTCTGAAGCTCTTTGGGAACCGCTTGCATAGCACCCACAGACCTGGGGGCTGCAGGCTTTCCTGCTGCCTTCAACCTCAATATTACGCTTTCCCACTAGGTGTCGCTCCAGGCACAAAAATGGCCATAAGGCTAGATATGGGTCCCCCGCCCAAGGAGCCAGCAGGGAAAACTATGCCTTGTTCTAAAGCTATTTGGGAACCTCTTGCGTAGCCCCACAGACCTGGGGGCTGCGGGCCTTCCTGCTGCCTTCAGCCTCGACACCACCCTTTCCCTTTTGGCGCCGCACCAGGCACAAAAATGGCCATACGGCTGGAGATGGGTCCCCAGCCCAAAGACCCAGCAGGGAAAACTATGCCTTGTTCTAAAGCTCTTTGGGAACCGCTTGCGTAGCACCCACAGACCTGGGGGCTGCAGGCTTTCCTGCTGCCTTCAACCTCAATATTAGTCTTTCCCACTAGGTGTCGCGCCAGGCACAAAAATGGCCATAAGGCTAGATATGGGTCCCCCGCCCAAGGAGCCAGCAGGGAAAACTAAGCCTTGTTCTAAAGCTCTTAGGGAACTTCTTGCATAGCCCCACAGACCTGGGGGCTGCGGGCCTTCCTGCTGCCTTCAGCCTCCACACCACCCTTTCCCACTTGGCGCCGCGCCAGGCACAAAAATGGCCATACGGCTGGAAAATGGTCCCCGCCCAAGGAGCCAGCAGGGAAAACTAGGCCTTGTTCTAAAGCTCTTTGGGAACCGCTTGCGTAGCCCCACAGACCTGGGGGCTGCAGGCTTTCCTGCTGCCTTCTGCCTTGACATGACCCTTTGCCACTTGGCGCCGCGCTAGCTACAAAAATGGCCATACGGCTGGAGATGGGTCCCACGCCCAAAGAGCCAGCAGGGAAAACTATGCCTTGATCTAATGCTCTTTGGGATCCGCTTGCGTAGCACCCACAGACCTGAGGGCTGCAGGCTTTCCTGCTGCCTTCAACCTCAATATTACGCTTTCCCACTAGGTGTCGCTCCAGGCACAAAAATGGCCATAAGGCTAGATATGGGTCCCCCGCCCAAGGAGCCAGCAGGGAAAACTATGCCTTGTTCTAAAGCTCTTAGGGAACCGCTTGCGTAGCCCCACAGACCTGGGGCTGCGAGCTTTCCTGCTGCCTTCAGCCTCGACACCACCCTTTCCCACTTGGCGCCGCGCAAGGCACAAAAATGGCCATACGGCTGGAGATGGGTCCCCCGCCCAAGGAGCCAGCAGGGAAAACTATGCCTTGTTCTAAATCTCTTTGGGAACCGCTTGCGTAGCCCCAAAGACCTGGGGGCTGCAGGCTTTCCTGCTGCCTTCAGCCTCAATACTACTATTTCCCACTAGGTGTTGCTCCAGGCCCAAAAATGGCCATACGGCTGGAGATGGGTCCCCCGCCCAAGGAGCCAGCAGGGAAAACTATGCCTTGTTCTAAAGCTCTTAGGGAACCGCTTGCGTAGCCCCACAGACCTGGGGCTGCGAGCTTTCCTGCTGCCTTCAGCCTCAACACCACCCTTTCCCACTTGGCGCCGCGCCAGGCACAAAAATGGCCATACGGCTGGAGATGGGTCCCCCGCCCAAGGAGCCAGCAGGGAAAACTACGCCTTGTTCTAAAGCTCTTAGGGAACCGCTTGCGTAGCCCCACAGACCTGGGGCTGCGGGCTTTCCTGCTGCCTTCAGCCTCGACACCACCCTTTCCCACTTGGCGCCGCACCAGGCACAAAAATGGCCATACGGCTGGAGATGGGTCCCCCGCCCAAGGAGCCAGCAGGGAAAACTACGCCTTGTTCTAAAGCTCTTAGGGAACCGCTTGCGTAGCCCCACAGACCTGGGGCTGCGGGCTTTCCTGCTGCCTTCAGCCTCGACACCACCCTTTCCCACTTGGCGCCGCACCAGGCACAAAAATGGCCATACGGCTGGAGATGTGTCCCCTGCCCAAAGACCCAGAAGGGAAAACTAGGCCTTGTTCTAAAGCTCTTTGGGAACCGCTTGCGTAGCACCCACAGACCTGGGGGCTGCAGGCTTTCCTGCTGCCTTCAGACTCAATACTACGCTTTCCCACTAGGTGTTGCTCCAGGCCCAAAAATGGCCATACGGCTGGAGATGGGTCCCCCGCCCAAGTAGCCAGCAGGGAAAACTATTCCTTGTTCTAAAGCTCTTTGGGAACCGCTTGCGTAGCCCCAAAGACCTGGGGGCTGCAGGCTTTCCTGCTGCCTTCAGCCTCAATACTACGATTTCCCACTAGGTGTTGCTCCAGGCCCAAAAATGGCCATATGGCTGGAGATGGGTCGCCCGCCCAAGGAGCCAGCAGGGAAAACTATGCCGTGTTCTAAAGCTCTATGGGAACCGCTTGCGTAGCCCCACAGACCTGGGAGCTGCGGGCTTTCCTGCTGCCTTCAGCCTCGACATCACCCTTTCCCACTTGGCGCCACGCCAGGGGCAAAAATGGCAATACGGCTGGAGATGGGTCCCCCGCCCAAGGAGCCAGCAGGGAAAACTAGGCCTTGTTCTAAAGCTCTTAGGGAACCTCTTGCGTAGCCCCACAGACCTGGGGGCTGCGGGCTTTCCTGCTGCCTTCAGCCTCGACACCACCCTTTCCCACTTGGCGCCGCACCAGGCACAAAAATGGCCATACGGCTGGAGATGGGTCCCCCGCCCAAGGAGCCAGCAGGGAAAACTAGGCCTTGTTCTAAAGCTCTTAGGGAACCTCTTGCGTAGCCCCACAGACCTGGGGGCTGCGGGCTTTCCTGCTGCCTTCAGCCTCGACACCACCCTTTCCCACTTGGCGCCGCACCAGGCACAAAAATGGCCATACGGCTGGAGATGTGTCCCCCGCCCAAAGACCCAGAAGGGAAAACTAGGCCTTGTTCTAAAGCTCTTTGGGAACCGCTTGCGTAGCACCCACAGACCTGGGGGCTGCAGGCTTTCCTGCTGCCTTCAGCCTCAATACTACGCTTTCCCACTAGGTGTTGCTCCAGGCCCAAAAATGGCCATATGGCTGGAGATGGGTCGCCCGCACAAGGAGCCAGCAGGGAAAACTATGCCTTGTTCTAAAGCTCTTAGGGAACCGCTTGCGTAGCCCCACAGACCTGGGGCTGCGAGCTTTCCTGCTGCCTTCAGCCTCGACACCACCCTTTCCCACTTGGCGCCGCGCCAGGCACAAAAATGGCCATACGGCTGGAGATGGGTCCCCCGCCCAAGGAGCCAGCAGGGAAAACTATGCCGTGTTCTAAAGCTCTATGGGAACCGCTTGCGTAGCCCCACAGACCTGGGGGCTGCGGGCTTTCCTGCTGCCTTCAGCCTCGACATCACCCTTTCCCACTTGGCGCCGCGCCAGGGGCAAAAATGGCAATACGGCTGGAGATGGGTCCCCCGCCCAAGGAGCCAGCAGGGAAAACTAGGCCTTGTTCTAAAGCTCTTAGGGAACCTCTTGCGTAGCCCCACAGACCTGGGGGCTGCGGGCTTTCCTGCTGCCTTCAGCCTCGACACCACCCTTTCCCACTTGGCGCCGCACCAGGCACAAAAATGGCCATACGGCTGGAGATGTGTCCCCCGCCCAAAGACCCAGAAGGGAAAACTAGGCCTTGTTCTAAAGCTCTTTGGGAACCGCTTGCGTAGCACCCACAGACCTGGGGGCTGCAGGCTTTCCTGCTGCCTTCAGCCTCAATACTACGCTTTCCCACTAGGTGTTGCTCCAGGCCCAAAAATGGCCATATGGCTGGAGATGGGTCCCCCGCCCACGGAGCCAGCAGGGAAAACTATGCCTTGTTCTAAAGCTCTTAGGGAACCGCTTGCGTAGCCCCACAGACCTGGGGCTGCGAGCTTTCCTGCTGCCTTCAGCCTCGACACCACCCTTTCCCACTTGGCGCCGCGCCAGGCACAAAAATGGCCATACGGCTGGAGATGGGTCCCCCGCCCAAGCAGCCAGCAGGGAAAACTATGCCTTCTTCTAAAGCTCTATGGGAACCGCTTGCGTAGCCCCACAGACCTGGGGGCTGCGGGCTTTCCTGCTGCCTTCAGCCTCGACATCACCCTTTCCCACTTGGCGCCGCGCCAGGGGCAAAAATGGCAATACGGCTGGAGATGGGTCCCCCGCCCAAGGAGCCAGCAGGGAAAACTAGGCCTTGTTCTAAAGCTCTTAGGGAACCTCTTGTGTAGCCCCACAGACCTGGGGGCTGCGGGCTTTCCTGCTGCCTTCAGCCTCAACACCACCCTTTCCAACTTGGCGCCGCACCAGGCACAAAAATGGCCATACGGCTGGAGATGTGTTCCCCGCCCAAAGACCCAGAAGGGAAAACTATGCCTTGTTCTAAAGCTCTTTGGGAACCGCTTGCGTAGCACCCACAGACCTTGGGGCTGCAGGCTTTCCTGCTGCCTTCGGCCTCAAAACTACGCTTTCCCACTAGGTTTTGCTCCAGGCCCAAAAATGGCCATACGGCTGGAGATGGGTCCCCCGCCCAAGGAGCCAGCAGGGAAAACTACGCCTTGTTCTAAAGCTCTTAGGGAACCGCTTGCGTAGCCCAACAGACCTGGGGGCTGCGGGCTTTCCTGCTGTCTTCAGCCTCGAAATCACCCTTTCCCACTTGGCGCCGCGCCAGGAGCAAAAATGGCCATACGGCTGGAGATGGGTCCCCCACACAAGGAGCCAGAAGGGAAAACTATGCCTTGTTCTAAAGCTCTTTGGGAACCGCTTGCGTACCCCACAGACCTGGGGGCTGCGGACTTTCCTGCTGCCTTCTGCCTTGACATGACCCTTTGACACTTGGCCCCGCGCTAGCTCCAAAAATGGCCATACGGCTGGAGATGGGTCCCACGCCCAAAGAGCCAGCAGGGAAAACTATGCCTTGTTCTAAAGCTCTTTGGGAACCGCTTGTGTAGCCCCAAAGACCTGGGGGCTGCAGGCTTTTCTGCTGCCTTCAGCCTCAAAACCGCCCTTTCCACTTGGCGCCGCGCCAGGCACAAAAATGGCCATACGGCTGGAGATGGGTCCCCCGCCCAAAGACGAAGAAGGGAAAACTATGCCTTGTTCTAAAGCTCTTTGGGAACCGCTTGCGTAGCACCCACAGACCTGAGGGCTGCAGGCTTTCCTGCTGCCTTCAACCTCAATATTATGCTTTCCCACTAGGTGTCGCTCCAGGCACAAAAATGGCCATAAGGCTAGATATGGGTCCCCCGCCCAAGGAGCCAGCAGGGAAATCTATGCCTTGTTCTAAAGCTATTTGGGAACCTCTTGCGTAGCCCCACAGACCTGGGGGCTGCGGGCCTTCCTGCTGCCTTCAGCCTCGACACCACCCTTTCCCTCTTGGCGCCGCACCAGGCACAAAAATGGCCATATGGCTGGAGATGGGTCGCCCGCACAAGGAGCCAGCAGGGAAAACTAGGCCTTGATCTAAAACTCTTTGGGAACCGCTTGCGTAGCCCCAAAGACCTGGGGGCTGCAGGTTTTTCTGCTGCCTTCAGCCTCGACACCACCCTTTCCCACTTGGCGCCGCGCCAGGAGCAAAAATGGCCATACAGCTGGAGATGGTTCCCCAGCCCAAAGACCCAGCAGGGAAAAATAGGCCTTGTTCTAAAGCTCTTTGGGAACCGCTTGCGTAGCCCCACAGACCTGGGGGCTGCGGGCTTTCCTGCTGCCTTCAGCCTCGACACAACCCTTTCCCACTTGGTGCCACGCCAGGCACAAAAACAGCCATACGGCTGGAGATGGGTCCCCAGCCCAAAGACCCAGCAGGGAAAACTATGCCTTGTTCTAAAGCTCTTTGGGAACCGCTTGCGTAGCCCCAAAGACCTGGGGGCTGCAGGCTTTCCTGCTGCCTTCAGCCTCAATACTACGATTTCCCACTAGGTGTTGCCCCAGGCCCAAAAATGGCCATATGGCTGGAGATGGGTCCCCCGCCCAAGGAGCCAGCAGGGAAAACTATGCCTTGTTCTAAAGCTCTTTGGGAACCGCTTGCGTAGCCCCACAGACCTGGGGCTGCGAGCTTTCCTGCTGCCTTCAGCCTCGACACCACCCTTTCCCACTTGGCGCCGCGCCAGGCACAAAAATGGCCATACGTCTGGAGATGGGTCCCCCGCCCAAGGAGCCAGCAGGGAAAACTAGGCCTTGTTCTAAAGCTCTTAGGGAACCTCTTGTGTAGCCCCACAGACCTGGGGGCTGCGGGCTTTCCTGCTGCCTTCAGCCTCAACACCACCCTTTCCAACTTGGCGCCGCACCAGGCACAAAAATGGCCATACGGCTGGAGATGTGTCCCCCGCCCAAAGACCCAGAAGGGAAAACTATGCCTTGTTCTAAAGCTCTTTGGGAACCGCTTGCGTAGCACCCACAGACCTTGGGGCGGCAGGCTTTCCTGCTGCCTTCAGCCTCAAAACTACGCTTTCCCACTAGGTTTTGCTCCAGGCCCAAAAATGGCCATACGGCTGGAGATGGGTCCCCCGCCCAAGGAGCCAGCAGGGAAAACTACGCCTTGTTCTAAAGCTCTTAGGGAACCGCTTGCGTAGCCCAACAGACCTGGGGGCTGCGGGCTTTCCTGCTGTCTTCAGCCTCGAAATAACCCTTTCCCACTTGGCGCCGCGCCAGGAGCAAAAATGGCCATACGGCTGGAGATGGGTCCCCCGCACAAGGAGCCAGAAGGGAAAACTATGCCTTGTTCTAAAGCTCTTTGGGAACCGCTTGCGTAACCCCACAGACCTGGGGGCTGCGGGCTTTCCTGCTGCATTCTGCCTTGACATGACCCTTTGACACTTGGCCCCGCGCTAGCTCCAAAATGGCCATACAGCTGGAGATGGGTCCCACGCCCAAAGAGCCAGCAGGGAAAACTATGCCTTGTTCTAAAGCTCTTTGGGAACCGCTTGTGTAGCCCCACAGACCTGGGGGCTGCGGGCTTTCCTGCTGCCTTCAGCCTCGACACAACCCTTTCCCACTTGGTGACGCGCCAGGCACAAAAATGGCCATATGGCTGGAAATGGGTCACCCGCCCAAGGAGCCAGCAGGGAAAACTAGGCCTTGTTCTAAAGCTATTTGGGAATCGCTTGCGTAGCCCCAAAGACCTGGGGGCTGCAGGCTTTTCTGCTGCCTTCAGCCTCAAAACCGCCCTTTCCACTTGGCGCCGCGCCAGGCACAAAAATGGCCATACGGCTGGAGATGGGTCCCCCGCCCAAAGACGCAGAAGGGAAAACTATGCCTTGTTCTAAAGCTCTTTGGGAACCGCTTGCGTAGCACCCACAGACCTGAGGGCTGCAGGCTTTCCTGCTGCCTTCAACCTCAATATTATGCTTTCCCACTAGGTGTCGCGCCAGGCACAAAAATGGCCATAAGGCTAGATATGGGTCCCCCGCCCAAGGAGCCAGCAGGGAAATCTATGCCTTGTTCTAAAGCTATTTGGGAACCTCTTGCGTAGCCCCACAGACCTGGGGGCTGCGGGCCTTCCTGCTGCCTTCAGCCTCGACACCACCCTTTCCCTCTTGGCGCCGCACCAGGCACAAAAATGGCCATATGGCTGGAGATGGGTCGCCCGCACAAGGAGCCAGCAGGGAAAACTAGGCCTTGATCTAAAACTCTTTGGGAACCGCTTGCGTAGCCCCAAAGACCTGGGGGCTGCAGGTTTTTCTGCTGCCTTCAGCCTCGACACCACCCTTTCCCACTTGGCGCCGCGCCAGGCACAAAAATGGCCATACAGCTGGAGATGGTACCCCAGCCCAAAGACCCAGCAGGGAAAAATAGGCCTTGTTCTAAAGCTCTTTGGGAACCGCTTGCGTAGCCCCACAGACCTGGGGGCTGCGGGCTGTCCTGCTGCCTTCAGCCTCGACACAACCCTTTCCCACTTGGTGCCACGCCAGGCACAAAAACAGCCATACGGCTGGAGATGGGTCCCCAGCCCAAAGACCCAGCAGGGAAAACTATGCCTTTTTCTAAAGCTCTTTGGGAACCGCTTGCGTAGCCCCACAGACCTGGGGGCTGCAGGCTTTCCTGCTGCCTTCAGCCTCAATACTACGATTTCCCACTAGGTGTTGCTCCAGGCCCAAAAATGGCCATATGGCTGGAGATGGGTCCCCCGCCCAAGGAGCCAGCAGGGAAAACTATGCCTTGTTCTAAAGCTCTTAGGGAACCGCTTGCGTAGCCCCACAGACCTGGGGCTGCGAGCTTTCCTGCTGCCTTCAGCCTCGACACCACCCTTTCCCACTTGGCGCCGCGCCAGGCACAAAAATGGCCATACGGCTGGAGATGGGTCCCCCGCCCAAGGAGCCAGCAGGGAAAACTATGCCGTGTTCTAAAGCTCTATGGGAACCGCTTGCGTAGCCCCACAGACCTGGGGGCTGCGGGCTTTCCTGCTGCCTTCAGCCTCGACATCACCCTTTCCCACTTGGCGCCGCGCCAGGGGCAAAAATGGCAATACGGCTGGAGATGGGTCCCCCGCCCAAGGAGCCAGCAGGGAAAACTAGGCCTTGTTCTAAAGCTCTTAGGGAACCTCTTGCGTAGCCCCACAGACCTGGGGGCTGCGGGCTTTCCTGCTGCCTTCAGCCTCGACACCACCCTTTCCCACTTGGCGCCGCACCAGGCACAAAAATGGCCATACGGCTGGAGATGGGTCCCCCGCCCAAGGAGCCAGCAGGGAAAACTAGGCCTTGTTCTAAAGCTCTTAGGGAACCTCTTGCGTAGCCCCACAGACCTGGGGGCTGCAGGCTTTCCTGCTGCCTTCAGCCTCGACACCACCCTTTCCCACTTGGCGCGGCGCTAGGCACAAAAATGGCCATACGGCTGGAGATGGATCCCCAGCCCAAAGACCCAGCAGGGAAAACTATGCCTTGTTCTGAAGCTCTTTGGGAACCGCTTGCATAGCACCCACAGACCTGGGGGCTGCAGGCTTTCCTGCTGCCTTCAACCTCAATATTACGCTTTCCCACTAGGTGTCGCTCCAGGCACAAAAATGGCCATAAGGCTAGATATGGGTCCCCCGCCCAAGGAGCCAGCAGGGAAAACTATGCCTTGTTCTAAAGCTATTTGGGAACCTCTTGCGTAGCCCCACAGACCTGGGGGCTGCGGGCCTTCCTGCTGCCTTCAGCCTCGACACCACCCTTTCCCTTTTGGCGCCGCACCAGGCACAAAAATGGCCATACGGCTGGAGATGGGTCCCCAGCCCAAAGACCCAGCAGGGAAAACTATGCCTTGTTCTAAAGCTCTTTGGGAACCGCTTGCGTAGCACCCACAGACCTGGGGGCTGCAGGCTTTCCTGCTGCCTTCAACCTCAATATTACTCTTTCCCACTAGGTGTCGCGCCAGGCACAAAAATGGCCATAAGGCTAGATATGGGTCCCCCGCCCAAGGAGCCAGCAGGGAAAACTAAGCCTTGTTCTAAAGCTCTTAGGGAACTTCTTGCGTAGCCCCACAGACCTGGGGGCTGCGGGCCTTCCTGCTGCCTTCAGCCTCGACACCACCCTTTCCCACTTGGCGCCGCGCCAGGCACAAAAATGGCCATACGTCTGGAGAATGGTCCCCCGCCCAAGGAGCCAGCAGGGAAAACTAGGCCTTGTTCTAAAGCTCTTTGGGAACCGCTTGCGTAGCCCCACAGACCTGGGGGCTGCAGGCTTTCCTGCTGCCTTCTGCCTTGACATGACCCTTTGCCACTTGGCGCCGTGCTAGCTACAAAAATGGCCATACGGCTGGAGATGGTTCCTACGCCCAAAGAGCCAGCAGGGAAAACTATGCCTTGTTCTAATGCTCTTTGGGATCCGCTTGCGTAGCACCCACAGACCTGAGGGCTGCAGGCTTTCCTGCTGCCTTCAACCTCAATATTATGCTTTCCCACTAGGTGTCGCTCCAGGCACAAAAATGGCCATAAGGCTAGATATGGGTCCCCCGCCTAAGGAGCCAGCAGGGAAAACTATGCCTTGTTCTAAAGCTATTTGGGAACCTCTTGCGTAGCCCCACAGACCTGGGGGCTGCGGGCCTTCCTGCTGCCTTCAGCCTCGACACCACCCTTTCCCTCTTGGCGCCGCACCAGGCACAAAAATGGCCATATGGCTGGAGATGGGTCGCCCGCACAAGGAGCCAGCAGGGAAAACTAGGCCTTGATCTAAAACTCTTTGGGAACCGCTTGCGTAGCCCCAAAGACCTGGGGGCTGCAGGTTTTTCTGCTGCCTTCAGCCTCGACACCACCCTTTCCCACTTGGCGCCGCGCCAGGCAGAAAAATGACCATACAGCTGGAGATGGTTCCCCAGCCCAAAGACCCAGCAGGGAAAAATAGGCCTTGTTCTAAAGCTCTTTGGGTACCGCTTGCGTAGCCCCACAGACCTGGGGGCTGCGGGCTTTCCTGCTGCCTTCAGCCTCGACACAACCCTTTCCCACTTGTTGCCACGCCAGGCACAAAAACAGCCATACGGCTGGAGATGTGTCCCCCGCCCAAAGACCCAGAAGGGAAAACTAGGCCTTGTTCTAAAGCTCTTTGGGAACCGCTTGCGTAGCACCCACAGACCTGGGGGCTGCAGGCTTTCCTGCTGCCTTCAGCCTCAATACTACGCTTTCCCACTAGGTGTTGCTCCAGGCCCAAAAATGGCCATATGGCTGGAGATGGGTCCCCCGCCCAAGGAGCCAGCAGGGAAAACTATGCCTTGTTCTAAAGCTCTTAGGGAACCGCTTGCGTAGCCCCACAGACCTGGGGCTGCGAGCTTTCCTGCTGCCTTCAGCCTCGACACCACCCTTTCCCACTTGGCGCCGCGCCAGGCACAAAAATGGCCATACGGCTGGAGATGGGTCCCCCGCCCAAGCAGCCAGCAGGGAAAACTATGCCGTGTTCTAAAGCTCTATGGGAACCGCTTGCGTAGCCCCACAGACCTGGGGGCTGCGGGCTTTCCTGCTGCCTTCAGCCTCGACATCACCCTTTCCCACTTGGCGCCGCGCCAGGGGCAAAAATGGCAGTACGGCTGGAGATGGGTCCCCCGCCCAAGGAGCCAGCAGGGAAAACTAGGCCTTGTTCTAAAGCTCTTAGGGAACCTCTTGCGTAGCCCCACAGACCTGGGGGCTGCGGGCTTTCCTGCTGCCTTCAGCCTCGACACCACCCTTTCCCACTTGGCGCCGCACCAGGCACAAAAATGGCCATACGGCTGGAGATGGGTCCCCCGCCCAAGGAGCCAGCAGGGAAAAATAGGCCTTGTTCTAAAGGTCTTAGGGAACCTCTTGCGTAGCCCCTCAGACCTGGGGGCTGCGGGCTTTCCTGCTGCCTTCAGCCTCGACACCACCCTTTCCCACTTGGCGCCGCACCAGGCACAAAAATGGCCATACGGCTGGAGATGGGTCCCCCGCCCAAAGACCCAGAAGGGAAAACTAGGCCTTGTTCTAAAGCTCTTTGGGAACCGCTTGCGTAGCACCCACAGACCTGGGGGCTGCAGGCTTTCCTGCTGCCTTCAGCCTCAATACTACGCTTTCCCACTAGGTGTTGCTCCAGGCCCAAAAATGGCCATACGGCTGGAGATGTGTCCCCCGCCCAAAGACCCAGCAGGGAAAACTATGCCTTGTTCTAAAGCTCTTAGGGAACCGCTTGCGTAGCACCCACAGACCTGGGGGCTGCGGGCTTTCCTGCTGCCTTCAGCCTCGACATCACCCTTTCCCACTTGGCGCCGCGCCAGGGGCAAAAATGGCAATACGGCTGGAGATGGGTCCCCCGCCCAAGGAGCCAGCAGGGAAAACTAGGCCTTGTTCTAAAGCTCTTAGGGAACCTCTTGTGTAGCCCCACAGACCTGGGGGCTGCGGGCTTTCCTGCTGCCTTCAGCCTCAACACCACCCTTTCCAACTTGGCGCCGCGCCAGGCACAAAAATGGCCATACGGCTGGAGATGTGTTCCCCGCCCAAAGACCCAGAAGGGAAAACTATGCCTTGTTCTAAAGCTCTTTGGGAACCGCTTGCGTAGCACCCACAGACCTTGGGGCTGCAGGCTTTCCTGCTGCCTTCAGCCTCAAAACTACGCTTTCCCACTAGGTTTTGCTCCAGGCCCAAAAATGGCCATACGGCTGGAGATGGGTCCCCCGCCCAAGGAGCCAGCAGGGAAAACTACGCCTTGTTCTAAAGCTCTTAGGGAACCGCTTGCGTAGCCCAACAGACCTGGGGGCTGCGGGCTTTCCTGCTGTCTTCAGCCTCGAAATCACCCTTTCCCACTTGGCGCCGCGCCAGGAGCAAAAATGGCCATACGGCTGGAGATGGGTCCCCCACACAAGGAGCCAGAAGGGAAAACTATGCCTTGTTCTAAAGCTCTTTGGGAACCGCTTGCGTACCCCACAGACCTGGGGGCTGCGGACTTTCCTGCTGCCTTCTGCCTTGATATGACCCTTTGACACTTGGCCCCGCGCTAGCTCCAAAAATGGCCATACGGCTGGAGATGGGTCCCCCGCCCAAGGAGCCAGCAGGGAAAACTATGCCTTGTTCTAAAGCTCTTTGGGAACCGCTTGTGTAGCCCCACAGACCTGGGGGCTGCGGGCTTTCCTGCTGCCTTCAGCCTCGACACAACCCTTTCCCACTTGGTCACGCGCCAGGCACAAAAATGGCCATATGGCTGGAAATGGGTCACCCGCCCAAGGAGCCAGCAGGGAAAACTAGGCCTTGTTCTAAAGCTATTTGGGAATCGCTTGCGTAGCCCCAAAGACCTGGGGGCTGCAGGCTTTTCTGCTGCCTTCAGCCTCAAAACCGCCCTTTCCACTTGGCGCCGCGCCAGGCACAAAAATGGCCATACGGCTGGAGATGGGTCCCCCGCCCAAAGACGCAGAAGGGAAAACTATGCCTTGTTCTAAAGCTCTTTGGGAACCGCTTGCGTAGCACCCACAGACCTGAGGGCTGCAGGCTTTCCTGCTGCCTTCAACCTCAATATTATGCTTTCCCACTAGGTGTCGCTCCAGGCACAAAAATGGCCATAAGGCTAGATATGGGTCCCCCGCCCAAGGAGCCAGCAGGGAAATCTATGCCTTGTTCTAAAGCTATTTGGGAACCTCTTGCGTAGCCCCACAGACCTGGGGGCTGCGGGCCTTCCTGCTGCCTTCAGCCTCGACACCACCCTTTCCCTCTTGGCGCCGCACCAGGCACAAAAATGGCCATATGGCTGGAGATGGGTCGCCCGCACAAGGAGCCAGCAGGGAAAACTAGGCCTTGATCTAAAACTCTTTGGGAACCGCTTGCGTAGCCCCAAAGACCTGGGGGCTGCAGGTTTTTCTGCTGCCTTCAGCCTCGACACCACCCTTTCCCACTTGGCGCCGCGCCAGGCACAAAAATGGCCATACAGCTGGAGATGGTACCCCAGCCCAAAGACCCAGCAGGGAAAAATAGGCCTTGTTCTAAAGCTCTTTGGGAACCGCTTGCGTAGCCCCACAGACCTGGGGGCTGCGGGCTGTCCTGCTGCCTTCAGCCTCGACACAACCCTTTCCCACTTGGTGCCACGCCAGGCACAAAAACAGCCATACGGCTGGAGATGGGTCCCCAGCCCAAAGACCCAGCAGGGAAAACTATGCCTTGTTCTAAAGCTCTTTGGGAACCGCTTGCGTAGCCCCACAGACCTGGGGGCTGCAGGCTTTCCTGCTGCCTTCAGCCTCAATACTACGATTTCCCACTAGGTGTTGCTCCAGGCCCAAAAATGGCCATATGGCTGGAGATGGGTCCCCCGCCCAAGGAGCCAGCAGGGAAAACTATGCCTTGTTCTAAAGCTCTTAGGGAACCGCTTGCGTAGCCCCACAGACCTGGGGCTGCGAGCTTTCCTGCTGCCTTCAGCCTCGACACCACCCTTTCCCACTTGGCGCCGCGCCAGGCACAAAAATGGCCATACGGCTGGAGATGGGTCCCCCGCCCAAGGAGCCAGCAGGGAAAACTATGCCGTGTTCTAAAGCTCTATGGGAACCGCTTGCGTAGCCCCACAGACCTGGGGGCTGCGGGCTTTCCTGCTGCCTTCAGCCTCGACATCACCCTTTCCCACTTGGCGCCGCGCTAGGCACAAAAATGGCCATACGGCTGGAGATGGGTCCCCCGCCCAAGGAGCCAGCAGGGAAAACTAGGCCTTGTTCTAAAGCTCTTAGGGAACCTCTTGCGTAGCACCCACAGACCTGGGGGCTGCAGGCTTTCCTGCTGCCTTCAACCTCAATATTACGCTTTCCCACTAGGTGTCGCTCCAGGCACAAAAATGGCCATAAGGCTAGATATGGGTCCCCCGCCCAAGGAGCCAGCAGGGAAAATTATGCCTTGTTCTAAAGCTATTTGGGAACCTCTTGCGTAGCCCCACAGACCTGGGGGCTGCGGGCCTTCCTGCTGCCTTCAGCCTCGACACCACCCTTTCCCTTTTGGCGCCGCACCAGGCACAAAAATGGCCATACGGCTGGAGATGGGTCCCCAGCCCAAAGACCCAGCAGGGAAAACTATGCCTTGTTCTAAAGCTCTTTGGGAACCGCTTGCGTAGCACCCACAGACCTGGGGGCTGCAGGCTTTCCTGCTGCCTTCAACCTCAATATTACTCTTTCCCACTAGGTGTCGCGCCAGGCACAAAAATGGCCATAAGGCTAGATATGGGTCCCCCGCCCAAGGAGCCAGCAGGGAAAACTAAGCCTTGTTCTAAAGCTCTTTGGGAACTTCTTGCGTAGCCCCACAGACCTGGGGGCTGCGGGCCTTCCTGCTGCCTTCAGCCTCGACACCACCCTTTCCCACTTGGCGCCGCGCCAGGCACAAAAATGGCCATACGTCTGGAGAATGGTCCCCCGCCCAAGGAGCCAGCAGGGAAAACTAGGCCTTGTTCTAAAGCTCTTTGGGAACCGCTTGCGTAGCCCCACAGACCTGGGGGCTGCAGGCTTTCCTGCTGCCTTCTGCCTTGACATGACCCTTTGCCACTTGGCGCCGTGCTAGCTACAAAAATGGCCATACGGCTGGAGATGGGTCCTACGCCCAAAGAGCCAGCAGGGAAAACTATGCCTTGTTCTAATGCTCTTTGGGATCCGCTTGCGTAGCACCCACAGACCTGAGGGCTGCAGGCTTTCCTGCTGCCTTCAACCTCAATATTATGCTTTCCCACTAGGTGTCGCTCCAGGCACAAAAATGGCCATAAGGCTAGATATGGGTCCCCCGCCTAAGGAGCCAGCAGGGAAAACTATGCCTTGTTCTAAAGCTATTTGGGAACCTCTTGCGTAGCCCCACAGACCTGGGGGCTGCGGGCCTTCCTGCTGCCTTCAGCCTCGACACCACCCTTTCCCTCTTGGCGCCGCACCAGGCACAAAAATGGCCATATGGCTGGAGATGGGTCGCCCGCACAAGGAGCCAGCAGGGAAAACTAGGCCTTGATCTAAAACTCTTTGGGAACCGCTTGCGTAGCCCCAAAGACCTGGGGGCTGCAGGTTTTTCTACTGCCTTCAGCCTCGACACCACCCTTTCCCACTTGGCGCCGCGCCAGGCAGAAAAATGGCCATACAGCTGGAGATGGGTCCCCAGCCCAAAGACCCAGCAGGGAAAAATAGGCCTTGTTCTAAAGCTCTTTGGGAACCGCTTGCGTAGCCCCACAGACCTGGGGGCTGCGGGCTTTCCTGCTGCCTTCAGCCTCGACACAACCCTTTCCCACTTGTTGCCACGCCAGGCACAAAAACAGCCATACGGCTGGAGATGGGTCCCCAGCCCAAAGAGCCAGCAGGGAAAACTATGCCTTGTTCTAAAGCTCTTTGGGAACCGCTTGCGTAGCCCCAAAGACCTGGGGGCTGCAGGCTTTCCTGCTGCCTTCAGCCTCAATACTACGATTTCCCACTAGGTGTTGCTCCAGGTCCAAAAATGGCCATATGGCTGGAGATGGGTCCCCCGCCCAAGGAGCCAGCAGGGAAAACTATGCCTTGTTCTAAAGCTCTTTGGGAACCGCTTGCGTAGCCCCACAGACCTGGGGCTGCGAGCTTTCCTGCTGCCTTCAGCCTCGACACCACCCTTTCCCACTTGGCGCCGCGCCAGGCACAAAAATGGCCATACGGCTGGAGATGGGTCCCCCGCCAAAGGAGCCAGCAGGGAAAACTATGCCGTGTTCTAAAGCTCTATGGGAACCGCTTGCGTAGCCCCACAGACCTGGGGGCTGCGGGCTTTCCTGCTGCCTTCAGCCTCGACATCACCCTTTCCCACTTGGCGCCGCGCCAGGGGCAAAAATGGCAATACGGCTGGAGATGGGTCCCCCGCCCAAGGAGCCAGCAGGGAAAACTAGGCCTTGTTCTAAAGCTATTTGGGAACCTCTTGCGTAGCCCCACAGACCTGGGGGCTGCGGGCTTTCCTGCTGCCTTCAGCCTCGACACCACCCTTTCCCACTTGGCGCCGCACCAGGCACAAAAATGGCCATACGGCTGGAGATGGGTCCCCCACCCAAGGAGCCAGCAGGGAAAACTAGGCCTTGTTCTAAAGCTCTTAGGGAACCTCTTGCGTAGCCCCACAGACCTGGGGGCTGCAGGCTTTCCTGCTGCCTTCAGCCTCGACACCACCCTTTCCCACTTGGCGCGGCGCTAGGCACAAAAATGGCCATACGGCTGGAGATGGATCCCCAGCCCAAAGACCCAGCAGGGAAAACTATGCCTTGTTCTGAAGCTCTTTGGGAACCGCTTGCATAGCACCCACAGACCTGGGGGCTGCAGGCTTTCCTGCTGCCTTCAACCTCAATATTACGCTTTCCAATTAGGTGTCGCTCCAGGCACAAAAATGGCCATAAGGCTAGATATGGGTCCCCCGCCCAAGGAGCCAGCAGGGAAAACTATGCCTTGTTCTAAAGCTATTTGGGAACCTCTTGCGTAGCCCCACAGACCTGGGGGCTGCGGGCCTTCCTGCTGCCTTCAGCCTCGACACCACCCTTTCCCATTTGGCGCCGCACCAGGCACAAAAATGGCCATACGGCTGGAGATGGGTCCCCAGCCCAAAGACCCAGCAGGGAAAACTATGCCTTGTTCTAAAGCTCTTTGGGAACCGCTTGCATAGCACCCACAGACCTGGGGTCTGCAGGCTTTCCTGCTGCCTTCAACCTCAATATTACTCTTTCCCACTAGGTGTCGCGCCAGGCACAAAAATGGCCATAAGGCTAGATATGGGTCCCCCGCCCAAGGAGCCAGCAGGGAAAACTAAGCCTTGTTCTAAAGCTCTTAGGGAACTTCTTGCGTAGCCCCACAGACCTGGGGGCTGCCGGCCTTCCTGCTGCCTTCAGCCTCGACACCACCCTTTCCCACTTGGCGCCGCGCCAGGCACAAAAATGGCCATACGTCTGGAAAATGGTCCCCCGCCCAAGGAGCCAGCAGGGAAAACTAGGCCTTGTTCTAAAGCTCTTTGGGAACCGCTTGCGTAGCCCCACAGACCTGGGGGCTGCAGGCTTTCCTGCTGCCTTCTGCCTTGACATGACCCTTTGCCACTTGGCGCCGTGCTAGCTACAAAAATGGCCATACGGCTGGAGATGGGTCCCACGCCCAAAGAGCCAGCAGGGAAAACTATGCCTTGTTCTAATGCTCTTTGGGATCCGCTTGCGTAGCACCCACAGACCTGAGGGCTGCAGGCTTTCCTGCTGCCTTCAACCTCAATATTATGCTTTCCCACTAGGTGTCGCTCCAGGCACAAAAATGGCCATAAGGCTAGATATGGGTCCCCCGCCTAAGGAGCCAGCAGGGAAAAATATGCCTTGTTCTAAAGCTATTTGGGAACCTCTTGCGTAGCCCCACAGACCTGGGGGCTGCGGGCCTTCCTGCTGCCTTCAGCCTCGACACCACCCTTTCCCTCTTGGCGCCGCACCAGGCACAAAAATGGCCATATGGCTAGAGATGGGTCGCCCGCACAAGGAGACAGCAGGGAAAACTAGGCCTTGATCTAAAACTCTTTGGGAACCGCTTGCGTAGCCCCACAGACCTGGGGGCTGCGGGCTTTCCTGCTGCCTTCAGCCTCGATATCACCCTTTCCCACTTGGCGCCGCGCCAGGGGCAAAAATGGCCATACGGCTGGAGATGGGTCCCCCGCCCAAGTAGCCAGCAGGGAAAACTAGGCCTTGTTCTAAAGCTATTAGGGAACCTCTTGCGTAGCCCCACAGACCTGGGGGCTGCGGGCTTTCCTGCTGCCTTCAGCCTCGACATCACCCTTTCCCACTTGGCGCCGCACCAGGCACAAAAATGGCCATACGGCTGGAGATGTGTCCCCCGCCCAAAGACCCAGAAGGGAAAACTAGGCCTTGTTCTAAAGCTCTTAGGGAACCGCTTGCGTAGCACCCACAGACCTGGGGGCTGCAGGCTTTCCTGCTGCCTTCAGCCTCAATACTACGCTTTCCCACGAGGTGTTGCTCCAGGCCCAAAAATGGCCATACGGCTGGAGATGGGTCCCCCGCCCAAGGAGCCAGCAGGGAAAACTATGCCTTGTTCTAAAGCTCTTAGGGAACCGCTTGTGTAGCCCCACAGACCTGGGGCTGCGAGCTTTCCTGCTGCCTTCAGCCTCGACACCACCCTTTCCCACTTGGCGCCGCGCCAGGCACAAAAATGGCCATACGGCTGGAGATGGGTCCCCCGCCCAAGGAGCCAGCAGGGAAAAATAGGCCTTGTTCTAAAGCTCTATGGGAACCGCTTGCGTAGCCCCACAGACCTGGGGGCTGCGGGCTTTCCTGCTGCCTTCAGCCTCGACACCACCCTTTCCCACTTGGCGCCGCACCAGGCACAAAAATGGCCATACGGCTGGAGATGTGTCCCCTGCCCAAAGACCCAGAAGGGAAAACTAGGCCTTGTTCTAAAGCTCTTTGGGAACCGCTTGCGTAGCACCCACAGACCTGGGGGCTGCAGGCTTGCCTGCTGCCTTCAGACTCAATACTACGCTTTCCCACTAGGTGTTGCTCCAGGCCCAAAAATGGCCATACGGCTGGAGATGGGTCCCCCGCCCAAGTAGCCAGCAGGGAAAACTATGCCTTGTTCTAAAGCTCTTTGGGAACCGCTTGCGTAGCCCTAAAGACATGGGGGCTGCAGGCTTTCCTGCTGCCTTCAGACTCAATACTACGATTTCCCACTAGGTGTTGCTCCAGGCCCAAAAATGGCCATATGGCTGGAGATGGGTCCCCCGCCCAAGGAGCCAGCAGGGAAAACTATGCCTTGTTCTAAAGCTCTTAGGGAACCGCTTGCGTAGCCCCACAGACCTGGGGCTGCGAGCTTTCCTGCTGCCTTCAGCCTCGACACCACCCTTTCCCACTTGGCGCCGCGCCAGGCACAAAAATGGCCATACGGCTGGAGATGGGTCCCCCGCCCAAGGAGCCAGCAGGGAAAACTATGCCGTGTTCTAAAGCTCTATGGGAACCGCTTGCGTAGCCCCACAGACCTGGGGGCTGCGGGCTTTCCTGCTGCCTTCAGCCTCGACATCACCCTTTCCCACTTGGCGCCGCGCCAGGGGCAAAAATGGCAATACGGCTGGAGATGGGTCCCCCGCCCAAGGAGCCAGCAGGGAAAACTAGGCCTTGTTCTAAAGCTCTTAGGGAACCTCTTGCGTAGCCCCACAGACCTGGGGGCTGCGGGCTTTCCTGCTGCCTTCAGCCTCGACACCACCCTTTCCCACTTGGCGCCGCACCAGGCACAAAAATGGCCATATGGCTGGAGATGGGTCCCCCGCCCAAGGAGCCAGCAGGGAAAACTATGCCTTGTTCTAAAGCTCTTAGGGAACCTCTTGCGTAGCCCCACAGAGCTGGGGGCTGCGGGCTTTCCTGCTGCCTTCAGCCTCGACACCACCCTTTCCCACTTGGCGCGGCGCTAGGCACAAAAATGGCCATACGGCTGGAGATGGATCCCCAGCCCAAAGACCCAGCAGGGAAAACTATGCCTTGTTCTGAAGCTCTTTGGGAACCGCTTGCATAGCACCCACAGACCTGGGGGCTGCAGGCTTTCCTGCTGCCTTCAACCTCAATATTACGCTTTCCCACTAGGTGTCGCTCCAGGCACAAAAATGGCCATAAGGCTAGATATGGGTCCCCCGCCCAAGGAGCCAGCAGGGAAAACTATGCCTTGTTCTAAAGCTATTTGGGAACTTCTTGCGTAGCCCCACAGACCTGGGGGCTGCGGGCCTTCCTGCTGCCTTCAGCCTCGACACCACCCTTTCCCTCTTGGCGCCGCGCCAGGCACAAAAATGGCCATACGGCTAGAGATGGGTCCCCAGCCCAAAGACCCAGCAGGGAAAACTATGCCTTGTTCTAAAGCTCTTTGGGAACCGCTTGTGTAGCACCCACAGACCTGGGGGCTGCAGGCTTTCCTGCTGCCTTCAACCTCAATATTACTCTTTCCCACTAGGTGTCGCGCCAGGCACAAAAATGGCCATAAGGCTAGATATGGGTCCCCCGCCCAAGGAGCCAGCAGGGAAAACTAAGCCTTGTTCTAAAGCTCTTAGGGAACTTCTTGCGTAGCCCCACAGACCTGGGGGCTGCGGGCCTTCCTGCTGCCTTCAGCCTCGACACCACCCTTTCCCACTTGGCGCCGCGCCAGGCACAAAAATGGCCATACGTCTGGAAAATGGTCCCCGCCCAAGGAGCCAGCAGGGAAAACTAGGCCTTGTTCTAAAGCTCTTTGGGAACCGCTTGCGTAGCCCCACAGACCTGGGGGCTGCAGGCTTTCCTGCTGCCTTCTGCCTTGACATGACCCTTTGCCACTTGGCGCCGCGCTAGCTACAAAAATGGCCATACGGCTGGAGATGGGTCCCACGCCCAAAGACCCAGAAGGGAAAACTATGCCTTGTTCTAATGCTCTTTTGGATCCGCTTGCGTAGCACCCACAGACCTGAGGGCTGCAGGCTTTCCTGCTGCCTTCAACCTCAATATTATGCTTTCCCACTAGGTGTCGCTCCAGGCACAAAAATGGCCATAAGGCTAGAGATGGGTCGCCCGCCTAAGGAGCCAGAAGGGAAAACTAGGCCTTGATCTAAAACTCTTTGGGAACCGCTTGCGTAGCCCCACAGACCTGGGGGCTGCGGGCTTTCCTGCTGCCTTCAGCCTCGACATCACCCTTTCCCACTTGGCGCCGCGCCAGGGGCAAAAATGGCAATACGGCTGGAGATGGGTCCCCCGCCCAAGGAGCCAGCAGGGAAAACTAGGCCTTGTTCTAAAGCTATTAGGGAACCTCTTGCGTAGCCCCACAGACCTGGGGGCTGCGGGCTTTCCTGCTGCCTTCAGCCTCGACATCACCCTTTCCCACTTGGCGCCGCACCGGGCACAAAAATGGCCATACGGCTGGAGATGTGTCCCCCGCCCAAAGACCCAGAAGGGAAAACTAGGCCTTGTTCTAAAGCTCTTTGGGAACCGCTTGCGTAGCACCCACAGACCTGGGGGCTGCAGGCTTTCCTGCTGCCTTCAGCCTCAATACTACGCTTTCCCACTAGGTGTTGCTCCAGGCCCAAAAATGGCCATACGGCTGGAGATGGGTCCCCCGCCCAAGTAGCCAGCAGGGAAAACTATGCCTTGTTCTAAAGCTCTTAGGGAACCGCTTGCGTAGCCCTAAAGACATGGGGGCTGCAGGCTTTCCTGCTGCCTTCAGACTCAATACTACGATTTCCCACTAGGTGTTGCTCCAGGCCCAAAAATGGCCATATGGCTGGAGATGGGTCCCCCGCCCAAGGAGCCAGCAGGGAAAACTATGCCGTGTTCTAAAGCTCTATGGGAACCGCTTGCGTAGCCCCACAGACCTGGGGGCTGCGGGCTTTCCTGCTGCCTTCAGCCTCGACATCACCCTTTCCCACTTGGCGCCACGCCAGGGGCAAAAATGGCAATACGGCTGGAGATGGGTCCCCCGCCCAAGGAGCCAGCAGGGAAAACTAGGCCTTGTTCTAAAGCTCTTAGGGAACCTCTTGCGTAGCCCCACAGACCTGGGGGCTGCGGGCTTTCCTGCTGCCTTCAGCCTCGACACCACCCTTTCCCACTTGGCGCCGCACCAGGCACAAAAATGGCCATACGGCTGGAGATGGATCCCCAGCCCAAAGACCCAGCAGGGAAAACTATGCCTTGTTCTGAAGCTCTTTGGGAACCGCTTGCATAGCACCCACAGACCTGGGGGCTGCAGGCTTTCCTGCTGCCTTCAACCTCAATATTACGCTTTCCCACTAGGTGTCGCTCCAGGCACAAAAATGGCCATAAGGCTAGATATGGGTCCCCCGCCCAAGGAGCCAGCAGGGAAAACTAAGCCTTGTTCTAAAGCTCTTAGGGAACTTCTTGCGTAGCCCCACAGACCTGGGGGCTGCGGGCCTTCCTGCTGCCTTCAGCCTCGACACCACCCTTTCCCACTTGGCGCCGCGCCAGGCACAAAAATGGCCATACGTCTGGAAAATGGTCCCCGCCCAAGGAGCCAGCAGGGAAAACTAGGCCTTGTTCTAAAGCTCTTTGGGAACCGCTTGCGTAGCCCCACAGACCTGGGGGCTGCAGGCTTTCCTACTGCCTTCTGCCTTGACATGACCCTTTGCCACTTGGCGCCGCGCTAGCTACAAAAATGGCCATACGGCTGGAGATGGGTCCCACGCCCAAAGACCCAGAAGGGAAAACTATGCCTTGTTCTAATGCTCTTTGGGATCCGCTTGCGTAGCACCCACAGACCTGAGGGCTGCAGGATTTCCTGCTGCCTTCAACCTCAATATTATGCTTTCCCACTAGGTGTCGCTCCAGGCACAAAAATGGCCATAAGGCTAGATATGGGTCCCCCGCCTAAGGAGCCAGCAGGGAAAACTATGCCTTGTTCTAAAGCTATTTGGGAACCTCTTGCGTAGCCCCACAGACCTGGGGGCTGCGGGCCTTCCTGCTGCCTTCAGCCTCGACACCACCCTTTCCCTCTTGGCGCCGCACCAGGCACAAAAATGGCCATATGGCTAGAGATGGGTTGCCCGCACAAGGAGACAGCAGGGAAAACTAGGCCTTGATCTAAAACTCTTTGGGAACCGCTTGCGTAGCCCCACAGACCTGGGGGCTGCGGGCTTTCCTGCTGCCTTCAGCCTCGACATCACCCTTTCCCACTTGGCGCCGCGCCAGGGGCAAAAATGGCAATACGGCTGGAGATGGGTCCCCCGCCCAAGGAGCCAGCAGGGAAAACTAGGCCTTGTTCTAAAGCTATTAGGGAACCTCTTGCGTAGCCCCACAGACCTGGGGGCTGCGGGCTTTCCTGCTGCCTTCAGCCTCGACATCACCCTTTCCCACTTGGCGCCGCACCAGGCACAAAAATGGCCATACGGCTGGAGATGTGTCCCCCGCCCAAAGACCCAGAAGGGAAAACTAGGCCTTGTTCTAAAGCTCTTTGGGAACCGCTTGCGTAGCACCCACAGACCTGGGGGCTGCAGGCTTTCCTGCTGCCTTCAGCCTCAATACTACGCTTTCCCACTAGGTGTTGCTCCAGGCCCAAAAATGGCCATACGGCTGGAGATGGGTCCCCCGCCCAAGGAGCCAGCAGGGAAAACTATGCCTTGTTCTAAAGCTCTTAGGGAACCGCTTGCGTAGCCCCACAGACCTGGGGCTGCGAGCTTTCCTGCTGCCTTCAGCCTCGACACCACCCTTTCCCACTTGGCGCCGCGCCAGGCACAAAAATGGCCATACGGCTGGAGATGGGTCCCCCGCCCAAGGAGCCAGCAGGGAAAACTATGCCTTGTTCTAAAGCTCTTTGGGAACCGCTTGCGTAGCCCCAAAGACCTGGGGGCTGCAGGCTTTCCTGCTGCCTTCAGCCTCAATACTACTATTTCCCACTAGGTGTTGCTCCAGGCCCAAAAATGGCCATACGGCTGGAGATGGGTCCCCCGCCCAAGTAGCCAGCAGGGAAAACTATTCCTTGTTCTAAAGCTCTTTGGGAACCGCTTGCGTAGCCCCAAAGACCTGGGGGCTGCAGGCTTTCCTGCTGCCTTCAGCCTCAATACTACGCTTTCCCACTAGGTGTTGCTCCAGGCCCAAAAATGGCCATATGGCTGGAGATGGGTCCCCCGCCCAAGGAGCCAGCAGGGAAAACTATGCCTTGTTCTAAAGCTCTTAGGGAACCGCTTGCGTAGCCCCACAGACCTGGGGCTGCGAGCTTTCCTGCTGCCTTCAGCCTCGACACCACCCTTTCCCACTTGGCGCCGCGCCAGGCACAAAAATGGCCATACGGCTGGAGATGGGTCCCCCGCCCAAGGAGCCAGCAGGGAAAACTATGCCGTGTTCTAAAGCTCTATGGGAACCGCTTGCGTAGCCCCACAGACCTGGGGGCTGCGGGCTTTCCTGCTGCCTTCAGCCTCGACATCACCCTTTCCCACTTGGCGCCGCGCCAGGGGCAAAAATGGCAATACGGCTGGAGATGGGTCCCCCGCCCAAGGAGCCAGCAGGGAAAACTAGGCCTTGTTCTAAAGCTCTTAGGGAACCTCTTGCGTAGCCCCACAGACCTGGGGGCTGCGGGCTTTCCTGCTGCCTTCAGCCTCGACACCACCCTTTCCCACTTGGCGCCGCACCAGGCACAAAAATGGCCATACGGCTGGAGATGGGTCCCCCGCCCAAAGACCCAGAAGGGAAAACTAGGCCTTGTTCTAAAGCTCTTTGGGAACCGCTTGCGTAGCACCCACAGACCTGGGGGCTGCAGGCTTTCCTGCTGCCTTCAGCCTCAATACTACGCTTTCCCACTAGGTGTTGCTCCAGGCCCAAAAATGGCCATATGGCTGGAGATGGGTCCCCCGCCCAAGGAGCCAGCAGGGAAAACTATGCCTTGTTCTAAAGCTCTTAGGGAACCGCTTGCGTAGCCCCACAGACATGGGGCTGCGAGCTTTCCTGCTGCCTTCAGCCTCGACACCACCCTTTCCCACTTGGCGCCGCACCAGGCACAAAAATGGCCATACGGCTGGAGATGTGTCCCCCGCCCAAAGACCCAGAAGGGAAAACTAGGCCTTGTTCTAAAGCTCTTTGGGAACCGCTTGCGTAGCACCCACAGACCTGGGGGCTGCAGGCTTTCCTGCTGCCTTCAGCCTCAATACTACGCTTTCCCACTAGGTGTTGCTCCAGGCCCAAAAATGGCCATACGGCTGGAGATGGGTCCCCCGCCCAAGGAGCCAGCAGGGAAAACTAGGCCTTGTTCTAAAGCTCTTAGGGAACCGCTTGCGTAGCCCCACAGACCTGGGGCTGCGAGCTTTCCTGCTGCCTTCAGCCTCGACACCACCCTTTCCCACTTGGCGCCGCGCCAGGCACAAAAATGGCCATACGGCTGGAGATGGGTCCCCCGCCCAAGGAGCCAGCAGGGAAAACTATGCCTTGTTCTAAAGCTCTTTGGGAACCGCTTGCGTAGCCCCAAAGACCTGGGGGCTGCAGGCTTTCCTGCTGCCTTCAGCCTCAATACTACTATTTCCCACTAGGTGTTGCTCCAGGCCCAAAAATGGCCATACGGCTGGAGATGGGTCCCCCGCCCAAGTAGCCAGCAGGGAAAACTATGCCGTGTTCTAAAGCTCTATGGGAACCGCTTGCGTAGCCCCCCAGACCTGGGGGCTGCGGGCTTTCCTGCTGCCTTCAGCCTCGACATCACCCTTTCCCACTTGGCGCCGCGCCAGGGGCAAAAATGGCAATACGGCTGGAGATGGGTCCCCCGCCCAAGGAGCCAGCAGGGAAAACTAGGCCTTGTTCTAAAGCTCTTAGGGAACCGCTTGCGTAGCCCCACAGACCTGGGGGCTGCGGGCTTTCCTGCTGCCTTCAGCCTCGACACCACCCTTTCCCACTTGGCGCCGCACCAGGCACAAAAATGGCCATACGGCTGGAGATGGGTCCCCCGCCCAAGGAGCCAGCAGGGAAAACTAGGCCTTGTTCTAAAGCTCTTAGGGAACCTCTTGCGTAGCCCCACAGACCTGGGGGCTGCGGGCTTTCCTGCTGCCTTCAGCCTCGACACCACCCTTTCCCACTTGGCGCCGCACCAGGCACAAAAATGGCCATACGGCTGGAGATGGGTCCCCCGCCCAAAGACCCAGAAGGGAAAACTAGGCCTTGTTCTAAAGCTCTTTGGGAACCGCTTGCGTAGCACCCACAGACCTGGGGGCTGCAGGCTTTCCTGCTGCCTTCAGCCTCAATACTACGCTTTCCCACTAGGTGTTGCTCCAGGCCCAAAAATGGCCATACGGCTGGAGATGTGTCCCCCGCCCAAAGACCCAGCAGGGAAAACTACGCCTTGTTCTAAAGCTCTTAGGGAACCGCTTCCGTAGCCCCACAGACCTGGGGGCTGCGGGCTTTCCTGCTGCCTTCAGCCTCGAAATCACCCTTTCCCACTTGGCGCCGCGCCAGGAGCAAAAATGGCCATACGGCTGGAGATGGGTCCCACGCCCAAGGAGCCAGCAGGGAAAACTAGGCCTTGTTCTAAAGCTCTTAGGGAACCTCTTGCGTAGCCCCACAGACCTGGGGGCTGCGGGCTTTTCTGCTGCCTTCAGCCTCCACACCACACTTTCCCAATTGGCGCCGCACCAGGCACAAAAACAGCCATACGGCTGGAGATGCGTCCCTCGCCGAAAGAACCAGCAGGGAAAACTAGGCCTTGTTCTAAAGCTCTTTGGGAACCGCTTGCGTAGCACCCACAGACCTGGGGGCTGCAGGCTTTCCTGCTGCCTTCAGCCTCAATACTACGCTTTCCCACTAGGTGTTGCTCCAGGCCCAAAAATGGCCATACGGCTGGAGATGGGTCCCCCGCCCAAGGAGCCAGCAGGGAAAACTATGCCTTGTTCTAAAGCTCTTAGGGAACCGCTTGCGTAGCCCCACAGACATGGGGCTGCGAGCTTTCCTGCTGCCTTCAGCCTCGACACCACCCTTTCCCACTTGGCGCCGCACCAGGCACAAAAATGGCCATACGGCTGGAGATGTGTCCCCCGCCCAAAGACCCAGAAGGGAAAACTAGGCCTTGTTCTAAAGCTCTTTGGGAACCGCTTGCGTAGCACCCACAGACCTGGGGGCTGCAGGCTTTCCTGCTGCCTTCAGCCTCAATACTACGCTTTCCCACTAGGTGTTGCTCCAGGCCCAAAAATGGCCATACGGCTGGAGATGGGTCCCCCGCCCAAGGAGCCAGCAGGGAAAACTAGGCCTTGTTCTAAAGCTCTTAGGGAACCGCTTGCGTAGCCCCACAGACCTGGGGCTGCGAGCTTTCCTGCTGCCTTCAGCCTCGACACCACCCTTTCCCACTTGGCGCCGCGCCAGGCACAAAAATGGCCATACGGCTGGAGATGGGTCCCCCGCCCAAGGAGCCAGCAGGGAAAACTATGCCTTGTTCTAAAGCTCTTTGGGAACCGCTTGCGTAGCCCCAAAGACCTGGGGGCTGCAGGCTTTCCTGCTGCCTTCAGCCTCAATACTACTATTTCCCACTAGGTGTTGCTCCAGGCCCAAAAATGGCCATACGGCTGGAGATGGGTCCCCCGCCCAAGTAGCCAGCAGGGAAAACTATGCCGTGTTCTAAAGCTCTATGGGAACCGCTTGCGTAGCCCCCCAGACCTGGGGGCTGCGGGCTTTCCTGCTGCCTTCAGCCTCGACATCACCCTTTCCCACTTGGCGCCGCGCCAGGGGCAAAAATGGCAATACGGCTGGAGATGGGTCCCCCGCCCAAGGAGCCAGCAGGGAAAACTAGGCCTTGTTCTAAAGCTCTTAGGGAACCGCTTGCGTAGCCCCACAGACCTGGGGGCTGCGGGCTTTCCTGCTGCCTTCAGCCTCGACACCACCCTTTCCCACTTGGCGCCGCACCAGGCACAAAAATGGCCATACGGCTGGAGATGGGTCCCCCGCCCAAGGAGCCAGCAGGGAAAACTAGGCCTTGTTCTAAAGCTCTTAGGGAACCTCTTGCGTAGCCCCACAGACCTGGGGGCTGCGGGCTTTCCTGCTGCCTTCAGCCTCGACACCACCCTTTCCCACTTGGCGCCGCACCAGGCACAAAAATGGCCATACGGCTGGAGATGGGTCCCCCGCCCAAAGACCCAGAAGGGAAAACTAGGCCTTGTTCTAAAGCTCTTTGGGAACCGCTTGCGTAGCACCCACAGACCTGGGGGCTGCAGGCTTTCCTGCTGCCTTCAGCCTCAATACTACGCTTTCCCACTAGGTGTTGCTCCAGGCCCAAAAATGGCCATACGGCTGGAGATGTGTCCCCCGCCCAAAGACCCAGCAGGGAAAACTACGCCTTGTTCTAAAGCTCTTAGGGAACCGCTTGCGTAGCCCCACAGACCTGGGGGCTGCGGGCTTTCCTGCTGCCTTCAGCCTCGAAATCACCCTTTCCCACTTGGCGCCGCGCCAGGAGCAAAAATGGCCATACGGCTGGAGATGGGTCCCACGCCCAAGGAGCCAGCAGGGAAAACTAGGCCTTGTTCTAAAGCTCTTAGGGAACCTCTTGCGTAGCCCCACAGACCTGGGGGCTGCGGGCTTTTCTGCTGCCTTCAGCCTCCACACCACACTTTCCCAATTGGCGCCGCACCAGGCACAAAAACAGCCATACGGCTGGAGATGCGTCCCTCGCCGAAAGAACCAGCAGGGAAAACTAGGCCTTGTTCTAAAGCTCTTTGGGAACCGCTTGCGTAGCACCCACAGACCTGGGGGCTGCAGGCTTTCCTGCTGCCTTCAGCCTCAATACTACGCTTTCCCACTAGGTGTTGCTCCAGGCCCAAAAATGGCCATACGGCTGGAGATGGGTCCCCCGCCCAAGGAGCCAGCAGGGAAAACTATGCCTTGTTCTAAAGCTCTTAGGGAACCTCTTGCGTAGCCCCACAGACCTGGGGGCTGCGGGCTTTCCTGCTGCCTTCAGCCTCGACACCACCCTTTCCCACTTGGCGCCGCACCAGGCACAAAAATGGCCATACGGCTGGAGATGTGTCCCCCGCCCAAAGACCCAGCAGGGAAAACTATGCCTTGTTCTGAAGCTCTTTGGGAACCGCTTGCGTAGCACCCACAGACCTGGGGGCTGCAGGCTTTCCTGCTGCCTTCAGCCTCAATACTACGCTTTCCCACTAGGTGTTGCTCCAGGCCCAAAAATGGCCATATGGCTGGAGATGGGTCCCCCGCCCAAGGAGCCAGCAGGGAAAACTATGCCTTGTTCTAAAGCTCTTAGGGAACCGCTTGCGTAGCCCCACAGACCTGGGGCTGCGAGCTTTCCTGCTGCCTTCAGCCTCGACACCACCCTTTCCCACTTGGCGCCGCGCCAGGCACAAAAATGGCCATACGGCTGGAGATGGGTCCCCCGCCCAAGGAGCCAGCAGGGAAAACTATGCCGTGTTCTAAAGCTCTATGGGAACCGCTTGCGTAGCCCCCCAGACCTGGGGGCTGCGGGCTTTCCTGCTGCCTTCAGCCTCGACATCACCCTTTCCCACTTGGCGCCGCGCCAGGGGCAAAAATGGCAATACGGCTGGAGATGGGTCCCCCGCCCAAGGAGCCAGCAGGGAAAACTAGGCCTTGTTCTAAAGCTCTTAGGGAACCTCTTGCGTAGCCCCACAGACCTGGGGGCTGCGGGCTTTCCTGCTGCCTTCAGCCTCGACACCACCCTTTCCCACTTGGCGCCGCACCAGGCACAAAAATGGCCATACGGCTGGAGATGGGTCCCCCGCCCAAGGAGCCAGCAGGGAAAACTAGGCCTTGTTCTAAAGCTCTTAGGGAACCTCTTGCGTAGCCCCACAGACCTGGGGGCTGCGGGCTTTCCTGCTGCCTTCAGCCTCGACACCACCCTTTCCCACTTGGCGCCGCACCAGGCACAAAAATGGCCATACGGCTGGAGATGGGTCCCCCGCCCAAAGACCCAGAAGGGAAAACTAGGCCTTGTTCTAAAGCTCTTTGGGAACCGCTTGCGTAGCACCCACAGACCTGGGGGCTGCAGGCTTTCCTGCTGCCTTCAGCCTCAATACTACGCTTTCCCACTAGGTGTTGCTCCAGGCCCAAAAATGGCCATACGGCTGGAGATGTGTCCCCCGCCCAAAGACCCAGCAGGGAAAACTACGCCTTGTTCTAAAGCTCTTAGGGAACCGCTTGCGTAGCCCCACAGACCTGGGGGCTGCGGGCTTTCCTGCTGCCTTCAGCCTCGAAATCACCCTTTCCCACTTGGCGCCGCGCCAGGAGCAAAAATGGCCATACGGCTGGAGATGGGTCCCCCGCACAAGGAGCCAGCAGGGAAAACTAAGCCTTGTTCTAAAGCTCTTTGGGAATCGCTTGCGTAGCCCCACAGACCTGGGGGCTGCGGGCTTTCCTGCTGCCTTCTGCCTTGACATGACCCTTTGACACTTGGCGCCGCGCTAGATACAAAAATGGCCATACGGCTGGAGATGGGTCCCCCGCCCAAGGAGCCAGCAGGGAAAACTAGGCCTTGTTCTAAAGCTCTTAGGGAACCTCTTGCGTAGCCCCACAGACCTGGGGGCTGCGGGCTTTCCTGCTGCCTTCAGCCTCCACACCACCCTTTCCCACTTGGCGCCGCACCAGGCACAAAAATGGCCATACGGCTGGAGATGGGTCCCCCGCCCAAAGACCCAGAAGGGAAAACTAGGCCTTGTTCTAAAGCTCTTTGGGAACCGCTTGCGTAGCACCCACAGACCTGGGGGCTGCAGGCTTTCCTGCTGCCTTCAGCCTCAATACTACGCTTTCCCACTAGGTGTTGCTCCAGGCCCAAAAATGGCCATACGGCTGGAGATGTGTCCCCCGCCCAAAGACCCAGCAGGGAAAACTACGCCTTGTTCTAAAGCTCTTAGGGAACCGCTTGCGTAGCCCCACAGACCTGGGGGCTGCGGGCTTTCCTGCTGCCTTCAGCCTCGAAATCACCCTTTCCCACTTGGCGCCGCGCCAGGAGCAAAAATGGCCATACGGCTGGAGATGGGTCCCACGCCCAAGGAGCCAGCAGGGAAAACTAGGCCTTGTTCTAAAGCTCTTAGGGAACCTCTTGCGTAGCCCCACAGACCTGGGGGCTGCGGGCTTTTCTGCTGCCTTCAGCCTCCACACCACACTTTCCCAATTGGCGCCGCACCAGGCACAAAAACAGCCATACGGCTGGAGATGCGTCCCTCGCCGAAAGAACCAGCAGGGAAAACTAGGCCTTGTTCTAAAGCTCTTTGGGAACCGCTTGCGTAGCACCCACAGACCTGGGGGCTGCAGGCTTTCCTGCTGCCTTCAGCCTCAATACTACGCTTTCCCACTAGGTGTTGCTCCAGGCCCAAAAATGGCCATACGGCTGGAGATGGGTCCCCCGCCCAAGGAGCCAGCAGGGAAAACTATGCCTTGTTCTAAAGCTCTTAGGGAACCTCTTGCGTAGCCCCACAGACCTGGGGGCTGCGGGCTTTCCTGCTGCCTTCAGCCTCGACACCACCCTTTCCCACTTGGCGCCGCACCAGGCACAAAAATGGCCATACGGCTGGAGATGTGTCCCCCGCCCAAAGACCCAGAAGGGAAAACTAGGCCTTGTTCTAAAGCTCTTTGGGAACCGCTTGCGTAGCACCCACAGACCTGGGGGCTGCAGGCTTTCCTGCTGCCTTCAGCCTCAATACTACGCTTTCCCACTAGGTGTTGCTCCAGGCCCAAAAATGGCCATATGGCTGGAGATGGGTCCCCCGCCCAAGGAGCCAGCAGGGAAAACTATGCCTTGTTCTAAAGCTCTTAGGGAACCGCTTGCGTAGCCCCACAGACCTGGGGCTGCGAGCTTTCCTGCTGCCTTCAGCCTCGACACCACCCTTTCCCACTTGGCGCCGCGCCAGGCACAAAAATGGCCATACGGCTGGAGATGGGTCCCCCGCCCAAGGAGCCAGCAGGGAAAACTATGCCGTGTTCTAAAGCTCTATGGGAACGGCTTGCGTAGCCCCCCAGACCTGGGGGCTGCGGGCTTTCCTGCTGCCTTCAGCCTCGACATCACCCTTTCCCACTTGGCGCCGCGCCAGGGGCAAAAATGGCAATACGGCTGGAGATGGGTCCCCCGCCCAAGGAGCCAGCAGGGAAAACTAGGCCTTGTTCTAAAGCTCTTAGGGAACCTCTTGCGTAGCCCCACAGACCTGGGGGCTGCGGGCTTTCCTGCTGCCTTCAGCCTCGACACCACCCTTTCCCACTTGGCGCCGCACCAGGCACAAAAATGGCCATACGGCTGGAGATGGGTCCCCCGCCCAAGGAGCCAGCAGGGAAAACTAGGCCTTGTTCTAAAGCTCTTAGGGAACCTCTTGCGTAGCCCCACAGACCTGGGGGCTGCGGGCTTTCCTGCTGCCTTCAGCCTCGACACCACCCTTTCCCACTTGGCGCCGCACCAGGCACAAAAATGGCCATACGGCTGGAGATGGGTCCCCCGCCCAAAGACCCAGAAGGGAAAACTAGGCCTTGTTCTAAAGCTCTTTGGGAACCGCTTGCGTAGCACCCACAGACCTGGGGGCTGCAGGCTTTCCTGCTGCCTTCAGCCTCAATACTACGCTTTCCCACTAGGTGTTGCTCCAGGCCCAAAAATGGCCATACGGCTGGAGATGTGTCCCCCGCCCAAAGACCCAGCAGGGAAAACTACGCCTTGTTCTAAAGCTCTTAGGGAACCGCTTGCGTAGCCCCACAGACCTGGGGGCTGCGGGCTTTCCTGCTGCCTTCAGCCTCGAAATCACCCTTTCCCACTTGGCGCCGCGCCAGGAGCAAAAATGGCCATACGGCTGGAGATGGGTCCCCCGCACAAGGAGCCAGCAGGGAAAACTAAGCCTTGTTCTAAAGCTCTTTGGGAATCGCTTGCGTAGCCCCACAGACCTGGGGGCTGCGGGCTTTCCTGCTGCCTTCTGCCTTGACATGACCCTTTGACACTTGGCGCCGCGCTAGATACAAAAATGGCCATACGGCTGGAGATGGGTCCCACGCCCAAGGAGCCAGCAGGGAAAACTAGGCCTTGTTCTAAAGCTCTTAGGGAACCTCTTGCGTAGCCCCACAGACCTGGGGGCTGCGGGCTTTCCTGCTGCCTTCAGCCTCGACACCACACTTTCCCAATTGGCGCCGCGCCAGGCACAAAAACAGCCATACGGCTGGAGATGCGTCCCTCGCCGAAAGAACCAGCAGGGAAAACTAGGCCTTCTTCAAAGCTCTTAGGGAACCGCTTGCGTAGCCCCAAAGACCTGGGGGCTGCGAGCTTTCCTGCTGCCTTCAGCCTCAACACCACCCTTTCCCACTTGGCGCCGTGCCAGGCACAAAAATGGCCATACGGCTGGAGATGGGTCCCCCGCCCAAGGAGCCAGCAGGGAAAACTACGCCTTGTTCTAAAGCTCTTAGGGAACCGCTTGCGTAGCCCCACAGACCTGGGGCTGCGGGCTTTCCTGCTGCCTTCAGCCTCGACACCACCCTTTCCCACTTGGCGCCGCACCAGGCACAAAAATGGCCATACGGCTGGAGATGTGCCCCCTGCCCAAAGACCCAGAAGGGAAAACTATGCCTTGTTCTAAAGCTCTTTGGGAACCTCTTGCGTAGCACCCACAGACCTGGGGGCTGCAGGCTTTCCTGCTGCCTTCAGACTCAATACTACGCTTTCCCACTAGGTGTTGCTCCAGGCCCAAAAATGGCCATACGGCTGGAGATGGGTCCCCCGCCCAAGTAGCCAGCAGGGAAAACTATTCCTTGTTCTAAAGCTCTTTGGGAACCGCTTGCGTAGCCCCAAAGACCTGGGGGCTGCAGGCTTTCCTGCTGCCTTCAGCCTCAATACTACGATTTCCCACTAGGTGTTGCTCCAGGCCCAAAAATGGCCATATGGCTGGAGATGGGTCCCCCGCCCAAGGAGCCAGCAGGGAAAACTATGCCTTGTTCTAAAGCTCTTAGGGAACCGCTTGCGTAGCCCCACAGACCTGGGGCTGCGAGCTTTCCTGCTGCCTTCAGCCTCGACACCACCCTTTCCCACTTGGCGCCGCGCCAGGCACAAAAATGGCCATACGGCTGGAGATGGGTCCCCCGCCCAAGGAGCCAGCAGGGAAAACTATGCCGTGTTCTAAAGCTCTATGGGAACCGCTTGCGTAGCCCCCCAGACCTGGGGGCTGCGGGCTTTCCTGCTGCCTTCAGCCTCGACATCACCCTTTCCCACTTGGCGCCGCGCCAGGGGCAAAAATGGCAATACGGCTGGAGATGGGTCCCCCGCCCAAGGAGCTAGCAGGGAAAACTAGGCCTTGTTCTAAAGCTCTTAGGGAACCTCTTGCGTAGCCCCACAGACCTGGGGGCTACGGGCTTTCCTGCTGCCTTCAGCCTCGACACCACCCTTTCCCACTTGGCGCCGCACCAGGCACAAAAATGGCCATACGGCTGGAGATGGGTCCCCCGCCCAAGGAGCCAGCAGGGAAAACTAGGCCTTGTTCTAAAGCTCTTAGGGAACCTCTTGCGTAGCCCCACAGACCTGGGGGCTGCGGGCTTTCCTGCTGCCTTCAGCCTCGACACCACCCTTTCCCACTTGGCGCCGCACCAGGCACAAAAATGGCCATACGGCTGGAGATGGGTCCCCCGCCCAAAGACCCAGAAGGGAAAACTAGGCCTTGTTCTAAAGCTCTTTGGGAACCGCTTGCGTAGCACCCACAGACCTGGGGGCTGCAGGCTTTCCTGCTGCCTTCAGCCTCAATACTACGCTTTCCCACTAGGTGTTGCTCCAGGCCCAAAAATGGCCATACGGCTGGAGATGTGTCCCCCGCACAAGGAGCCAGCAGGGAAAACTAAGCCTTGTTCTAAAGCTCTTTGGGAACCGCTTGCGTAGCCCCACAGACCTGGGGGCTGCGGGCTTTCCTGCTGCCTTCAGCCTCGAAATCACCCTTTCCCACTTGGCGCCGCGCCAGGAGCAAAAATGGCCATACGGCTGGAGATGGGTCCCCCGCACAAGGAGCCAGCAGGGAAAACTAAGCCTTGTTCTAAAGCTCTTTGGGAACCGCTTGCGTAGCCCCACAGACCTGGGGGCTGCGGGCTTTCCTGCTGCCTTCTGCCTTGACATGACCCTTTGACACTTGGCGCCGCGCTAGCTACAAAAATGGCCATACGGCTGGAGATGGGTCCCACGCCCAAGGAGCCAGCAGGGAAAACTAGGCCTTGTTCTAAAGCTCTTAGGGAACCTCTTGCGTAGCCCCACAGACCTGGGGGCTGCGGGCTTTTCTGCTGCCTTCAGCCTCCACACAACACTTTCCCAATTGGCGCCGCGCCAGGCACAAAAACAGCCATACGGCTGGAGATGCGTCCCTCGGCGAAAGAACCAGCAGGGAAAACTAGGCCTTCTTCAAAGCTCTTAGGGAACCGCTTGCGTAGCCCCACCGACCTGGGGCTGCGAGCTTTCCTGCTGCCTTCAGCCTCGACACCACCCTTTCCCACTTGGCGCCGCGCCAGGCACAAAAATGGCTATACGGCTGGAGATGGGTCCCCCGCCCAAGGAGCCAGCAGGGAAAACTATGCCGTGTTCTGAAGCTCTATGGGAACCGCTTGCATAGCCCCACAGACCTGGGGGCTGCGGGCTTTCCTGCTGCCTTCAGCCTCGACATCACCCTTTCCCACTTGGCGCCGCGCCAGGGGCAAAAATGGCAATACGGCTGGAGATGGGTCCCCCGCCCAGGAGCCAGCAGGGAAAACTAGGCCTTGTTCTAAAGCTCTTAGGGAACCTCTTGTGTAGCCCCACAGACCTGGGGGCTGCGGGCTTTCCTGCTGCCTTCAGCCTCAACACCACCCTTTCCAACTTGGCGCCGCACCAGGCACAAAAATGGCCATACGGCTGGAGATGTGTCCCCCGCCCAAAGACCCAGAAGGGAAAACTATGCCTTGTTCTAAAGCTCTTTGGGAACCGCTTGCGTAGCACCCACAGACCTTGGGGCTGCAGGCTTTCCTGCTGCCTTCAGCCTCAATACTACGCTTTCCCACTAGGTTTTACTCCAGGCCCAAAAATGGCCATACGGCTGGAGATGGGTCCCCCGCCCAAGGAGCCAGCAGGGAAAACTATGCCTTGTTCTAAAGCTCTTAGGGAACCGCTTGCGTAGCCCAACAGACCTGGGGGCTGCGGGCTTTCCTGCTGCCTTCAGCCTCGAAATCACCCTTTCCCACTTGGCGCCGCGCCAGGAGCAAAAATGGCCATACGGCTGGAGATGGGTCCCCCGCACAAGGAGCCAGAAGGGAAAACTATGCCTTGTTCTAAAGCTCTTTGGGAACCGCTTGCGTAGCCCCAGAGACCTGGGGGCTGCGGGCTTTCCTGCTGCCTTCTGCCTTGACATGACCCTTTGACACTTGGCCCCGCTCTAGCTCCAAAAATGGCCATACGGCTGGAGATGGGTCGCCCGCACAAGGAGCCAGCAGGGAAAACTAGGCCTTGATCTAAAACTCTTTGGGAACCGCTTGCGTAGCCCCACAGACCTGGGGGCTGCGGGCTTTCCTGCTGCCTTCAGCCTCGACACAACCCTTTCCCACTTGGTGACGCGCCAGGTACAAAAATGGCCATATGGCTGGAAATGGGTCACCCGCCCAAGGAGCCAGCAGGGAAAACTAGGCCTTGTTCTAAAGCTATTTGGGAATCGCTTGCGTAGCCCCAAAGACCTGGGGGCTGCAGGCTTTTCTGCTGCCTTCAGCCTCAAAACCGCCCTTTCCACTTGGCGCCGCGCCAGGCACAAAAATGGCCATATGGCTGGAGATGGGTCCCCTGCCCAAAGACGCAGAAGGGAAAACTATGCCTTGTTCTAAAGCTCTTTGGGAACCGCTTGCGTCGCACCCACAGACCTGAGGGCTGCAGGCTTTCCTGCTGCCTTCAACCTCAATATTATGCTTTCCCACTAGGTGTCGCTCCAGGCACAAAAATGGCCATAAGGCTAGATATGGGTCCCCCGCCCAAGGAGCCAGCAGGGAAATCTATGCCTTGTTCTAAAGCTATTTGGGAACCTCTTGCGTAGCCCCACAGACCTGGGGGCTGCGGGCCTTCCTGCTGCCTTCAGCCTCGACACCACCCTTTCCCTCTTGGCGCCGCACCAGGCACAAAAATGGCCATATGGCTGGAGATGGGTCGCCCGCACAAGGAGCCAGCAGGGAAAACTAGGCCTTGATCTAAAACTCTTTGGGAACCGCTTGCGTAGCCCCAAAGACCTGGGGGCTGCAGGTTTTTCTCCTGCCTTCAGCCTCGACACCACCCTTTCCCACTTGGCGCCGCGCCAGGCACAAAAATGGCCATACAGCTGGAGATGGTTCCCCAGCCCAAAGACCCAGCAGGGAAAAATAGGCCTTGTTCTAAAGCTCTTTGGGAACCGCTTGCGTAGCCCCACAGACCTGGGGTCTGCGGGCTTTCTTGCTGCCTTCAGCCTCGACACAACCCTTTCCCACTTGGTGCCACGCCAGGCACAAAAACAGCCATACGGCTGGAGATGGGTCCCCCGCCCAAGGAGCCAGCAGGGAAAACTAGGCCTTGTTCTAAAGCTCTATGGGAACCGCTTGCGTAGCCCCCCAGGCCTGGGGGCTGCGGGCTTTCCTGCTGCCTTCAGCCTCGACATCACCCTTTCCCACTTGGCGCCGCGCCAGGGGCAAAAATGGCAATACGGCTGGAGATGGGTCCCCCGCCCAAGGAGCCAGCAGGGAAAACTAGGCCTTGTTCTAAAGCTCTTAGGGAACCTCTTGCGTAGCCCCACAGACCTGGGGGCTGCGGGCTTTCCTGCTGCCTTCAGCCTCGACACCACCCTTTCCCACTTGGCGCCGCACCAGGCACAAAAATGGCCATACGGCTGGAGATGGGTCCCCCGCCCAAGGAGCCAGCAGGGAAAACTAGGCCTTGTTCTAAAGCTCTTAGGGAACCTCTTGCGTAGCCCCACAGACCTGGGGGCTGCGGGCTTTCCTGCTGCCTTCAGCCTCGACACCACCCTTTCCCACTTGGCGCCGCACCAGGCACAAAAATGGCCATACGGCTGGAGATGGGTCCCCCGCCCAAAGACCCAGAAGGGAAAACTAGGCCTTGTTCTAAAGCTCTTTGGGAACCGCTTGCGTAGCACCCACAGACCTGGGGGCTGCAGGCTTTCCTGCTGCCTTCAGCCTCAATACTACGCTTTCCCACTAGGTGTTGCTCCAGGCCCAAAAATGGCCATACGGCTGGAGATGTGTCCCCCGCCCAAAGACCCAGCAGGGAAAACTACGCCTTGTTCTAAAGCTCTTAGGGAACCGCTTGCGTAGCCCCACAGACCTGGGGGCTGCGGGCTTTCCTGCTGCCTTCAGCCTCGAAATCACCCTTTCCCACTTGGCGCCGCGCCAGGAGCAAAAATGGCCATACGGCTGGAGATGGGTCCCCCGCAGAAGGAGCCAGCAGGGAAAACTATGCCTTGTTCTAAAGCTCTTTGGGAACCGCTTGCGTAGCCCCACAGACCTGGGGGCTGCGGGCTTTCCTGCTGCCTTCTGCCTTGACATGACCCTTTGACACTTGGCGCCGCGCTAGCTACAAAAATGGCCATACGACTGGAGATGGGTCCCACGCCCAAGGAGCCAGCAGGGAAAACTAGGCCTTGTTCTAAAGCTCTTAGGGAACCTCTTGCGTAGCCCCACAGACCTGGGGGCTGCGGGCTTTTCTGCTGCCTTCAGCCTCCACACCACACTTTCCCAATTGGCGCCGCGCCAGGCACAAAAATAGCCATACGGCTGGAGATGCGTCCCTCGCCGAAAGAACCAGCAGGGAAAACTAGGCCTTCTTCAAAGCTCTTAGGGAACCGCTTGCGTAGCCCCACAGACCTGGGGCTGCGAGCTTTCCTGCTGCCTTCAGCCTCGACACCACCCTTTCCCACTTGGCGCCGCGCCAGGCACAAAAATGGTATACGGCTGGAGATGGGTCCCCCGCCCAAGGAGCCAGCAGGGAAAACTATGCCTTGTTCTGAAGCTCTATGGGAACCGCTTGCATAGCCCCACAGACCTGGGGGCTGCGGGCTTTCCTGCTGCCTTCAGCCTCGACATCACCCTTTCCCACTTGGCGCCGCGCCAGGGGCAAAAATGGCAATACGGCTGGAGATGGGTCCCCCGCCCAAGGAGCCAGCAGGGAAAACTAGGCCTTGTTCTAAAGCTCTTAGGGAACCGCTTGTGTAGCCCCACAGACCTGGGGGCTGCGGGCTTTCCTGCTGCCTTCAGCCTCAACACCACCCTTTCCAACTTGGCGCCGCACCAGGCACAAAAATGGCCATACGGCTGGAGATGTGTCCCCCGCCCACAGACCCAGAAGGGAAAACTAGGCCTTGTTCTAAAGCTCTTTGGGAACCGCTTGCGTAGCACCCACAGACCTGGGGGCTGCAGGCTTTCCTGCTGCCTTCAGCCTCAATACTACGCTTTCCCACTAGGTTTTGCTCCAGGCCCAAAAATGGCCATACGGCTGGAGATGGGCCCCCCGCCCAAGGAGCCAGCAGGGAAAACTACGCCTTGTTCTAAAGCTCTTAGGGAACCGCTTGCGTAGCCCAACAGACCTGGGGGCTGCGGGCCTTCCTGCTGCCTTCAGCCTCGACACCACCCTTTCCCTCTTGGCGCCGCACCAGGCACAAAAATGGCCATATGGCTGGAGATGGGTCGCCTGCACAAGGAGCCAGCAGGGAAAACTAGGCCTTCATCTAAAACTCTTTGGGAACCGCTTGCGTAGCCCCAAAGACCTGGGGGCTGCAGGTTTTTCTGCTGCCTTCAGCCTCGACACCACCCTTTCCCACTTGGCGCCGCGCCAGGCACAAAAATGGCCATACAGCTGGAGATGGTTCCCCAGCCCAAAGACCCAGCAGGGAAAAATAGGCCTTGTTCTAAAGCTCTTTGGGAACCGCTTGCGTAGCCCCACAGACCTGGGGTCTGCGGGCTTTCTTGCTGCCTTCAGCCTCGACACCACCCTTTCCCACTTGGTGCCACGCCAGGCACAAAAACAGCCATACGGCTGGAGATGGGTCCCCAGCCCAAAGAGCCAGCAGGGAAAACTATGCCTTGTTCTAAAGCTCTTTGGGAACCGCTTGCGTAGCCCCACAGACCTGGGGGCTGCGGGCTTTCCTGCTGCCTTCAGCCTCGACACCACCCTTTCCCACTAGGTGTTGCTCCAGGCCCAAAAATGGCCATACGGCTGGAGATGGGTCCCCCGCCCAAGGAGCCAGCAGGGAAAACTATGCCTTGTTCTAAAGCTCTTAAGAAACCTCTTGCGTAGCCCCACAGACCTGGGGATGCGAGCTTTCCTGCTGCCTTCAGCCTTGACACCACCCTTTCCCACTTGGCGCCGCGCCAGGCACAAAAATGGCTATACGGCTGAAGATAGGTCCCCCGCCCAAGGAGCCAGCAGGAAAAACTATGCCTTCTTCTATAGCTCTTCGGGAACCGCTTGCGTAGCCCCACAGACCTGGGGGCTGCGGGCTTTTCTGCTGCCTTCAGCCTCCACACCACACTTTCCCAATTGGCGCCGGGCCAGGCACAAAAACAGCCATACGGCTGGAGATATGTCCCTCGCCGAAAGAACCAGCAGGGAAAACTAGGCCTTCTTCAAAGACCTTTGGGAAACGATTGCGTAGCCCTACAGACCTGGGTGCTGCAGGTATTTCTGCTGCCTTCGGCCTCGACACCACCCTTTCCCACTTGGCGCGGCGCTAGGCAGAAAAATGGCCATACGGCTGGAGATGGATCGCCAGCCCAATGACCCAGCAGGGAAAACTATGCCTTGTTCTGAAGCTCTTTGGGAACCGCTTGCGTAGCACCCACAGACCTGGGGGCTGCAGGCTTTCCTGCTGCCTTCAACCTCAATATTACGCTTTCCCACTAGGTGTCGCTCCAGGCACAAAAATGGCCATAAGGCTAGATATGGGTCCCCCGCCCAAGGAGCCAGCAGGGAAAACTATGCCTTGTTCTAAAGCTATTTGGGAACCTCTTGCGTAGCCCCACAGACCTGGGGGCTGCGGGCCTTCCTGCTGCCTTCAGCCTCGACACCACCCTTTCCCTTTTGGCGCCGCACCAGGCACAAAAATGGCCATACGGCTGGAGATGGGTCCCCAGCCCAAAGACCCAGCAGGGAAAACTATGCCTTGTTCTAAAGCTCTTTGGGAACCGCTTGCGTAGCACCCACAGACCTGGGGGCTGCAGGCTTTCCTGCTGCCTTCAACCTCAATATTACTCTTTCCCACTAGGTGTCGCGCCAGGCACAAAAATGGCCATAAGGCTAGATATGGGTCCCCCGCCCAAGGAGCCAGCAGGGAAAACTAAGCCTTGTTCTAAAGCTCTTAGGGAACCTCTTGCGTAGCCCCACAGACCTGGGGTCTGCGGGCCTTCCTGCTGCCTTCAGCCTCGACACCACCCTTTCCCACTTGGCGCCGCGCCAGGCACAAAAATGGCCATACGTCTGGAAAATGGTCCCCCGCCCAAGGAGCCAGCAGGGAAAACTAGGCCTTGTTCTAAAGCTCTATGGGAACCGCTTGCGTAGCCCCACAGACCTGGGGGCTGCAGGCTTTCCTGCTGCCTTCTGCCTTGACATGACCCTTTGCCACTTGGCGCCGCGCTAGCTACAAAAATGGCCATACGGCTGGAGATGGGTCCCCCGCCCAAAGACCCAGAAGGGAAAACTAGGCCTTGTTCTAAAGCTCTTAGGGAACCGCTTGCGTAGCCCCACAGACCTGGGGGCTGCGGGCCTTCCTGCTGCCTTCAGCCTGGACACCACCCTTTCCCTCTTGGTGCCGCACCAGGCACAAAAATGGCCATATTGCTAGAGATGGGTCGCCCGCACAAGGAGACAGCAGGGAAAACTAGGCCTTGATCTAAAACTATTTGAGAACCGCTTGCGTAGCCCCACAGACCTGGGGGCTGCGGGCTTTCCTGCTGCCTTCAGCCTCGACATCACCCTTTCCCACTTGGCGCCGCGCCAGGCACAAAAATGGCCATACGGCTGGAGATGTGTCCCCCGCCCAAAGACCCAGAAGGGAAAACTAGGCCTTGTTCTAAAGCTCTTTGGGAACCGCTTGCGTAGCACCCACAGACCTGGGGGCTGCAGGCTTTCCTGCTGCCTTCAGCCTCAATACTACGCTTTCCCACTAGGTGTTGCTCCAGGCCCAAAAATGGCCATACGGCTGGAGATGGGTCCCCCGCCCAAGGAGCCAGCAGGGAAAAATATGCCTTGTTCTAAAGCTCTTAGGGAACCGCTTGCGTAGCCCCACAGACCTGGGGCTGCGAGCTTTCCTCCTGCCTTCAGCCTCGACACCACCCTTTCCCACTTGGCGCCGCGCCAGGCACAAAAATGGCCATACGGCTGGAGATGGGTCCCCCGCCCAAGGAGCCAGCAGGGAAAACTATGCCTTGTTCTAAAGCTCTTTGGGAACCGCTTGCGTAGCCCCGAAGACCTGGGGGCTGCAGGCTTTCCTGCTGCCTTCAGCCTCAATACTACTATTTCCCACTAGGTGTTGCTCCAGGCCCAAAAATGGCCATACGGCTGGAGATGGGTTCCCCGCCCAAGGAGCCAGCAGGGAAAACTATGCCTTGTTCTAAAGCTCTTAGGGAACCGCTTGCGTAGCCCCACAGACCTGGGGCTGCGAGCTTTCCTGCTGCCTTCAGCCTCAACACCACCCTTTCCCACTTGGCGCCGCACCAGGCACAAAAATGGCCATACGGCTGGAGATGTGTCTCCTGCCCAAAGACCCAGAAGGGAAAACTAGGCCTTGTTCTAAAGCTCTTTGGGAACCGCTTGCGTAGCCCCACAGACCTGGGGGCTGCAGGCTTTCCTGCTGCCTTCAGACTCAATACTACGCTTTCCCACTAGGTGTTGCTCCAGGCCCAAAAATGGCCATACGGCTGCAGATGGGTCCCCCGCCCAAGTAGCCAGCAGGGAAAACTATGCCTTGTTCTAAAGCTCTTTGGGAACCGCTTGCGTAGCCCCACAGACCTGGGGGCTGCAGGCTTTCCTGCTGCCTTCAACCTCAATATTACTCTTTCCCACTAGGTGTCGCGCCAGGCACAAAAATGGCCATAAGGCTAGATATGGGTCCCCCGCCCAAGGAGCCAGCAGGAAAAACTAAGCCTTGTTCTAAAGCTCTTAGGGAACTTCTTGCGTAGCCCCACAGACCTGGGGGCTGCGGGCCTTCCTGCTGCCTTCAGCCTCGACACCACCCTTTCCCCCTTGGCGCTGCGCCAGGCACAAAAATGGCCATACGTCTGGAAAATGGTCCCCCGCCCAAGGAGCCAGCAGGGAAAACTAGGCCTTGTTCTAAAGCTCTTTGGGAACCGCTTGCGTAGCCCCACAGACCTGGGGGCTGCAGGCTTTCCTGCTGCCTTCAGCCTCAATACTACGATTTCCCACTAGGTGTTGCTCCAGGCCCAAAAATGGCCATATGGCTGGAGATGGGTCCCCCGCCCAAGGAGCCAGCAGGGAAAAATATGCCTTGTTCTAAAGCTCTTAGGGAACCGCTTGCGTAGCCCCACAGACCTGGGGCTGCGAGCTTTCCTGCTGCCTTCAGCCTCAACACCACCCTTTCCCACTTGGCGCCGCGCCAGGCACAAAAATGGCCATACGGCTGGAGATGGGTCCCCCGCCCAAGGAGCCAGCAGGGAAAACTACGCCTTGTTCTAAAGCTCTTAGGGAACCGCTTGCGTAGCCCCACAGACCTGGGGCTGCGGGCTTTCCTGCTGCCTTCAGCCTCGACACCACCCTTTCCCACTTGGCGCCGCAGCAGGCACAAAAATGGCCATAAGGCTGGAGATGTGTCCCCTGCCCAAAGACCCAGAAGGGAAAACTAGGCCTTGTTCTAAAGCTCTTTGGGAACCGCTTGCGTAGCACCCACAGTCCTGGGGGCTGCAGGCTTTCCTGCTGCCTTCAGACTCAATACTACGCTTTCCCACTAGGTGTTGCTCCAGGCCCAAAAATGGCCATACGGCTGGAGATGGGTCCCCCGCCCAAGTAGCCAGCAGGGAAAACTATTCCTTGTTCTAAAGCTCTTTGGGAACCGCTTGCGTAGCCACAAAGACCTGGGGGCTGCAGGCTTTCCTGCTGCCTTCAGCCTCAATACTACGATTTCCCACTAGGTGTTTCTCCAGGCCCAAAAATGGCCATATGGCTGGAGATGGGTCCCCCGCCCAAGGAGCCAGCAGGGAAAACTATGCCTTGTTCTAAAGCTCTTAGGGAACCGCTTGCGTAGCCCCACAGACCTAGGGCTGCGAGCTTTCCTGCTGCCTTCAGCCTCGACACCACCCTTTCCCACTTGGCGCCGCGCCAGGCACAAAAATGGCCATACGGCTGGAGATGGGTCCCCCGCCCAAGGAGCCAGCAGGGAAAACTATGCCGTGTTCTAAAGCTCTATGGGAACCGCTTGCGTAGCCCCACAGACCTGGGGGCTGCGGGCTTTCCTGCTGCCTTCAGCCTCGACAACACGCTTTCCCACTTGGCGCCGCGCCAGGGGCAAAAATGGCAATACGGCTGGAGATGGGTCCCCCGCCCAAGGAGCCAGCAGGGAAAACTAGGTCTTGTTCTAAAGCTCTTAGGGAACCTCTTGCGTAGCCCCACAGACCTGGGGGCTGCGGGCTTTCCTGCTGCCTTCAGCCTCGACACCACCCTTTCCCACTTGGCGCCGCGCCAGGCACAAAAATGGCCATACGGCTGCAGATGGGTCCCCCGCCCAAGGAGCCAGCAGGGAAAACTAGGCCTTGTTCTAAAGCTCTTAGGGAACTTCTTGCGTAGCCCCACAGACCTGGGGGCTGCGGGCTCTCCTGCTGCCTTCAGCCTCGACACCACCCTTTCCCACTTGGCGCCGCACCAGGCACAAAAATGGCCATACGGCTGGAGATGTGTCCCCCGCCCAAAGACCCAGAAGGGAAAACTAGGCCTTGTTCTAAAGCTCTTTGGGAACCGCTTGCGTAGCACCCACAGACCTGGGGGCTGCAGGCTTTCCTGCTGCCTTCAGCCTCAGTACTACGCTTTCCCACTAGGTGTTGCTCCAGGCCCAAAAATGGCCATATGGCTGGAGATGGGTCCCCCGCCCAAGGAGCCAGCAGGGAAAACTATGCCTTGTTCTAAAGCTCTTAGGGAACCGCTTGCGTAGCCCCACAGACCTGGGGCTGCGAGCTTTCCTGCTGCCTTCAGCCTCGACACCACCCTTTCCCACTTGGCGCCGCGCCAGGCACAAAAATGGCCATATGGCTGGAGATGGGTCCCCCGCCCAAGGAGCCAGGAGGGAAAACTATGCCGTGTTCTAAAGCTCTATGGGAACCGCTTGCGTAGCCCCACAGACCTGGGGGCTGCGGGCTTTCCTGCTGCCTTCAGCCTCGACATCACCCTTTGCCACTTGGCGCCGCGCCAGGGGCAAAAATGGCCATACGGCTGGAGATGGGTCCCCCGCCCAAGGAGCCAGAAGGGAAAACTAGGCCTTGTTCTAAAGCTCTTTGGGAACCTCTTGCGTAGCCCCACAGACCTGGGGGCTGCGGGCTTTCCTGCTGCCTTCAGCCTCGACACCACCCTTTCCCACTTGGCGCCGCACCAGGCACAAAAATGGCCATACGGCTGGAGATGGGTCCCCCGCCCAAAGACCCAGAAGGGAAAACTAGGCCTTGTTCTAAAGCTCTTTGGGAACCGCTTGCGTAGCACCCACAGACCTGGGGGCTGCAGGCTTTCCTGCTGACTTCAGCCTCAATACTACGCTTTCCCACTAGGTGTTGCTCCAGGCCCAAAAATGGCCATATGGCTGGAGATGGGTCCCCCGCCCAAGGAGCCAGCAGGGAAAACTATGCCTTGTTCTAAAGCTCTTAGGGAACCGCTTGCGTAGCCCCACAGACCTGGGGCTGCGAGCTTTCCTGCTGCCTTCAGCCTCGACACCACCCTTTCCCACTTGGCGCCGCGCAAGGCACAAAAATGGCCATACGGCTGGAGATGGGTCCCCCGCCCAAGGAGCCAGCAGGGAAAACTATGCCTTGTTCTAAAGCTCTTTGGGAACCGCTTGCGTAGCCCCAAAGACCTGGTGGCTGCAGGCTTTCCTGCTGCCTTCAGCCTCAATACTACTATTTCCCACTAGGTGTTGCTCCAGGCCCAAAAATGGCCATACGGCTGGAGATGGGTCCCCCGCCCAAGGAGCCAGCAGGGAAAACTATGCCTTGTTCTAAAGCTCTTAGGGAACCGCTTGCGTAGCCCCACAGACCTGGGGCTGCGAGCTTTCCTGCTGCCTTCAGCCTCAACACCACCCTTTCCCACTTGGCGCCGCGCCAGGCACAAAAATGGCCATACGGCTGGAGATGGGTCCCCCGCCCAAGGAGCCAGCAGGGAAAACTACGCCTTGTTCTAAAGCTCTTTGGGAACCGCTTGCGTAGCCCCACAGACCTGGGGCTGCGGGCTTTCCTGCTGCCTTCAGCCTCGACACCACCCTTTCCCACTTGGCGCCGCAGCAGGCACAAAAATGGCCATACGGCTGGAGATGTGTCCCCTGCCCAAAGACCCAGAAGGGAAAACTAGGCCTTGTTCTAAAGCTCTTTGGGAACCGCTTGCGTAGCACCCACAGACCTGGGGGCTGCAGGCTTTCCTGCTGCCTTCAGACTCAATACTACGCTTTCCCACTAGGTGTTGCTCCAGGCCCAAAAATGGCCATACGGCTGGAGATGGGTCCCCCGCCCAAGTAGCCAGCAGGGAAAACTATTCCTTGTTCTAAAGCTCTTTGGGAACCGCTTGCGTAGCCACAAAGACCTGGGGGCTGCAGGCTTTCCTGTTGCCTTCAGCCTCAATACTACGATTTCCCACTAGGTGTTGCTCCAGGCCCAAAAATGGCCATATGGCTGGAGATGGGTCCCCCGCCCAAGGAACCAGCAGGGAAAACTATGCCTTGTTCTAAAGCTCTTAGGGAACCGCTTGCGTAGCCCCACAGACCTAGGGCTGCGAGCTTTCCTGCTGCCTTCAGCCTCGACACCACCCTTTCCCACTTGGCGCCGCGCCAGGCACAAAAATGGCCATATGGCTGGAGATGGGTCCCCCGCCCAAGGAGCCAGCAGGGAAAACTATGCCGTGTTCTAAAGCTCTATGGGAACCGCTTGCGTAGCCCCACAGACCTGGGGGCTGCGGGCTTTCCTGCTGCCTTCAGCCTCGACATCACCCTTTCCCACTTGGCGCCGCGCCAGGGGCAAAAATGGCAATACGGCTGGAGATGGGTCCCCCGCCCAAGGAGCCAGCAGGGAAAACTAGGCCTTGTTCTAAAGCTCTTAGGGAACCTCTTGCGTAGCCCCACAGACCTGGGGGCTGCGGGCTTTCCTGCTGCCTTCAGCCTCGACACCACCCTTTCCCACTTGGCGCCGCGCCAGGCACAAAAATGGCCATACGGCTGCAGATGGGTCCCCCGCCCAAGGAGCCAGCAGGGAAAACTAGGCCTTGTTCTAAAGCTCTTAGGGAACCTCTTGCGTAGCCCCACAGACCTGGGGGCTGCGGGCTCTCCTGCTGCCTTCAGCCTCGACACCACCCTTTCCCACTTGGCGCCGCACCAGGCACAAAAATGGCCATACGGCTGGAGATGTGTCCCCCGCCCAAGGAGCCAGCAGGGAAAACTAGGCCTTGTTCTAAAGCTCTTTGGGAACCGCTTGCGTAGCACCCACAGACCTGGGGGCTGCAGGCTTTCCTGCTGCCTTCAGCCTCAGTACTACGCTTTCCCACTAGGTGTTGCTCCAGGCCCAAAAATGGCCATATGGCTGGAGATGGGTCCCCCGCCCAAGGAGCCAGCAGGGAAAACTATGCCTTGTTCTAAAGCTCTTAGGGAACCGCTTGCGTAGCCCCACAGACCTGGGGCTGCGAGCTTTCCTGCTGCCTTCAGCCTCGACACCACCCTTTCCCACTTGGCGCCTCGCCAGGCACAAAAATGGCCATATGGCTGGAGATGGGTCCCCCGCCCAAGGAGCCAGGAGGGAAAACTATGCCGTGTTCTAAAGCTCTATGGGAACCGCTTGCGTAGCCCCACAGACCTGGGGGCTGCGGGCTTTCCTGCTGCCTTCAGCCTCGACATCACCCTTTCCCACTTGGCGCCGCGCCAGGGGCAAAAATGGCCATACGGCTGGAGATGGGTCCCCCGCCCAAGGAGCCAGAAGGGAAAACTAGGCCTTGTTCTAAAGCTCTTAGGGAACCTCTTGCGTAGCCCCACAGACCTGGGGGCTGCGGGCTTTCCTGCTGCCTTCAGCCTCGACACCACCCTTTCCCACTTGGCGCCGCACCAGGCACAAAAATGGCCATACGGCTGGAGATGGGTCCCCCGCCCAAAGACCCAGAAGGGAAAACTAGGCCTTGTTCTAAAGCTCTTTGGGAACCGCTTGCGTAGCACCCACAGACCTGGGGGCTGCAGGCTTTCCTGCTGACTTCAGCCTCAATACTACGCTTTCCCACTAGGTGTTGCTCCAGGCCCAAAAATGGCCATACGGCTGGAGATGGGTCCCCCGCCCAAAGACCCAGCAGGGAAAACTACGCCTTGTTCTAAAACTCTTAGGGAACCGCTTGCGTAGCCCCACAGACCTGGGGGCTGCGGGCTTTCCTGCTGCCTTCAGCCTCGAAATCACCCTTTCCCACTTGGCGCCGCGCCAGGAGCAAAAATGGCCATACGGCTGGAGATGGGTCCCACGCCCAAAGAGCCAGCAGGGAAAACTATGCCTTGTTCTAAAGCTCTTTGGGAACCGCTTGCGTAGCCCCACAGACCTGGGGGCTGCGGGCTTTCCTGCTGCCTTCAGCCTCAAAACCGCCCTTTCCACTTGGCGCCGCGCCAGGCACAAAAATGGCCATACGGCTGGAGATGGGTCCCCCGCCCAAAGACCCAGAAGGGAAAACTATGCCTTGTTCTAAAGCTCTTTGGGAACCGCTTGCGTAGCCCCACAGACCTGGGGGCTGCGGGCTTTCCTGCTGCCTTCAGCCTTGACATGACCATTTCCCACTTGGTGCCGCGCCAGGCACAAAAATGGCTATACGGCTGAAGATAGGTCCCCCGCCCAAGGAGCCAGCAGGAAAAACTAGGCCTTGTTCTAAAGCTCTTTGGGAACCGCTTGCGTAGCCCCACAGACCTGGGGGCTGCGGTCCTTTCTGCTGCCTTCAGCCTCGAAACCACCCTTTCAAACTTGGCGCCGCGCCAGGCACAAAAATGGCCATACGGCTAGATATGGGTCCCCCGCCCAAGGAGCCAGCAGGGAAAACTATGCCTTCTTCTAAAGCTCTTTGGGAACCGCTTGCGTAGCCCCACAGACCTGGGGATGCGAGCTTTCCTGCTGCCTTCAGCCTTGACACCACCCTTTCCCACTTGGCGCCGCGCCAGGCACAAAAATGGCCATATGGCTGGAGATGGGTCGCCCACACAAGGAGCCAGCAGGGAAAACAATGCCTTGTTCTAAAGCTCTTTGGGAACCGCTTGCGTAGCCCAACAGACCTGGGGGCTGTGGGCTTTCCTGCTGCCTTCAGCCTCCACACCACTCTTTCCCACTTGGCGTCGCGCCAGGCACAATAATGGCTATACGGCTGGAGATGGGTCCCCCGCCCAAGGAGCCAACAGGGAAAACTAGGCCTTCTTCTAAAGCTCTTTGGGAACCGCTTGCGTAGCCCCAAAGACCTGGGGGCTACAGGTATTTCTGCTGCCTTCAGCCTCGACACCACCCTTTCCACTTGGCGTCGCGCCAGGCACAAAAACAGCCATACGGCTGGAGATGGGTCCCCCGCCCAAAGAGCCAGCAGGGTAAAATAGGCCTTGTTCTAAAGCTCTTTGGGAACCGCTTGCGTAGCCCAACAGACCTGGGGGCTGCGGGCTTTCCTGCTGCCTTCAGCCTTGACATGACCATTTCCCACTTGGTGCCGCGCCAGGCACAAAATTGGCTATACGGCTGGAGATGGGTCCCCCGCCCAAAGAGCCAGCAGGAAAAACTAGGCCTTGTTCTAAAGCTCTTTGGGAACCGCTTGCGTAGCCCCACAGACCTGGGGGCTGCGGGCTTTTCTGCTGCCTTCAGCCTCCACACCACACTTTCCCAATTGGCGCCGGGCCAGGCACAAAAACAGCCATACGGCTGGAGATGCGTCCCTCGCCGAAAGAACCAGCAGGGAAAACTAGGCCTTCTTCAAACATCTTTGGGAAACGATTGCGTAGCCCTACAGACCTGGGTGCTGCAGGTATTTCTGCTGCCTTCAGCCTCGACACCACCCTTTCCACTTGGCGCCGCGCTAGGCACAAAAATGGCCATACGGCTGGAGATGGTTCCCCAGCCCAAAGACCCAGCAGGGAAAACTATGCCTTGTTCTGAAGCTCTTTGGGAACCGCTTGCATAGCACCCACAGACCTGGGGGCTGCAGGCTTTCCTGCTGCCTTGTGCCTTGACATGACCCTTTGCCACTTGGCGCCGCGCTAGCTACAAAAATGGCCATACGGCTGGAGATGGGTCCCACGCCCAAAGAGCCAGCAGGGAAAACTATGCCTTGTTCTAAAGCTATTTGGGAACCTCTTGCGTAGCCCCACAGACCTGCGGGCTGCGGGCCTTCCTCCTGCCTTCAGCCTCGACACCACCCTTTCCCTCTTGGCGCCGCACCAGGCACAAAAATTGCCATACAACTGGAGATGGTTCCCCCTCCCAAAGACCCAGCAGGCAAAAATAGGCCTTGTTCTAAAGCTCTTTGGGAACCGCTTGCGTAGCCCCACAGACATGGGGGCTGCGGGCTTTCCTGCTGCCTTCAGCCTCGACACAACCCTTTCCCACTTGGTGCCACGCCAGGCACAAAAACAGCCATACGGCTGGAGATGGGTCCCCAGCCCAAAGAGCCAGCAGGGAAAACTATGCCTTGTTCTGAAGCTCTATGGGAACCGCTTGCGTAGCCCCACAGACCTGGGGGCTGCGGGCTTTCCTGCTGCCTTCAGCCTCGACATCACCCTTTCCCACTTGGCGCCGCGCCAGGGGCAAAAATCGCAATACGGCTGGAGATGGGTCCCCCGCCCAAGGAGCCAGCAGGGAAAACTAGGCCTTGTTCTAAAGCTATTAGGGAACCTCTTGCGTAGCCCCACAGACCTGGGGGCTGCAGGCTTTCCTGCTGCCTTCAGCCTCGACATCACCCTTTCCCACTTGGCGCCGCACCAGGCCCAAAAATGCCCATACGGCTGGAGATGGGTCCCCCGCACAAGGAGCCAGCAGGGAAAACTATGCCTTGTTCTAAAGCTCTTAGGGAACCGCTTGCGTAGCCCCACAGACCTGGGGCTGCGAGCTTTCCTGCTGCCTTCAGCCTCGACACCACCCTTTCCCACTTGGCGCCGCGCCAGGCACAAAAATGGCCATACGGCTGGAGATGGGTCCCCCGCCCAAGGAGCCAGCAGGGAAAACTGTGCCTTGTTCTAAAGCTCTTTGGGAACCGCTTGCGTAGCCACAAAGACCTTGGGGCTGCAGGCTTTCCTGCTGCCTTCAGCCTCAATAGTACGATTTCCCACTAGGTGTTGCTCCAGGCCCAAAAATGGCCATACGGCTGGAGATGGGTCCCCTGCCCAAGGAGCCAGCAGGGAAAACTAGGCCTTGTTCTAAAGCTCTTAGGGAACCGCTTGCGTAGCCCCACAGACCTGGGGCTGCGAGCTTTCCTGCTGCCTTCAGACTCAACACCACCCTTTCCCACTTGGCGCCGCGCCAGGCACAAAAATGGCCATACGGCTGGAGATGGGTCCCCCGCCCAAGGAGCCAGCAGGGAAAACTAGGCCTTGTTCTAAAGCTCTTAGGGAACCTCTTGTGTAGCCCCACAGACCTGGGGGCTGCGGGCTTTCCTGCTGCCTTCAGCCTTGACATGACCATTTCCCACTTGGTGCCGCGCCAGGCACAAAAATGGCTATACGGCTGAAGATAGGTCCCCCGCCCAAGGAGCCAGCAGGAAAAACTAGGCCTTGTTCTAAAGCTCTTTGGGAACCGCTTGCGTAGCCCCACAGACCTGGGGGCTGCGGTCCTTTCTGCTGCCTTCAGCCTCGAAACCACCCTTTCAAACTTGGCGCCGCGCCAGGCACAAAAATGGCCATACGGCTAGATATGGGTCCCCCGCCCAAGGAGCCAGCAGGGAAAACTATGCCTTCTTCTAAAGCTCTTTGGGAACCGCTTGCGTAGCCCCACAGACCTGGGGATGCGAGCTTTCCTGCTGCCTTCAGCCTTGACACCACCCTTTCCCACTTGGCGCCGCGCCAGGCACAAAAATGGCCATATGGCTGGAGATGGGTCGCCCACACAAGGAGCCAGCAGGGAAAACAATGCCTTGTTCTAAAGCTCTTTGGGAACCGCTTGCGTAGCCCAACAGACCTGGGGGCTGTGGGCTTTCCTGCTGCCTTCAGCCTCCACACCACTCTTTCCCACTTGGCGTCGCGCCAGGCACAATAATGGCTATACGGCTGGAGATGGGTCCCCCGCCCAAGGAGCCAACAGGGAAAACTAGGCCTTCTTCTAAAGCTCTTTGGGAACCGCTTGCGTAGCCCCAAAGACCTGGGGGCTACAGGTATTTCTGCTGCCTTCAGCCTCGACACCACCCTTTCCACTTGGCGTCGCGCCAGGCACAAAAAGAGCCATACGGCTGGAGATGGGTCCCCCGCCCAAAGAGCCAGCAGGGTAAAATAGGCCTTGTTCTAAAGCTCTTTGGGAACCGCTTGCGTAGCCCAACAGACCTGGGGGCTGCGGGCTTTCCTGCTGCCTTCAGCCTTGACATGACCATTTCCCACTTGGTGCCGCGCCAGGCACAAAATTGGCTATACGGCTGGAGATGGGTCCCCCGCCCAAAGAGCCAGCAGGAAAAACTAGGCCTTGTTCTAAAGCTCTTTGGGAACCGCTTGCGTAGCCCCACAGACCTGGGGGCTGCGGGCTTTTCTGCTGCCTTCAGCCTCCACACCACACTTTCCCAATTGGCGCCGGGCCAGGCACAAAAACAGCCATACGGCTGGAGATGCGTCCCTCGCCGAAAGAACCAGCAGGGAAAACTAGGCCTTCTTCAAACATCTTTGGGAAACGATTGCGTAGCCCTACAGACCTGGGTGCTGCAGGTATTTCTGCTGCCTTCAGCCTCGACACCACCCTTTCCACTTGGCGCCGCGCTAGGCACAAAAATGGCCATACGGCTGGAGATGGTTCCCCAGCCCAAAGACCCAGCAGGGAAAACTATGCCTTGTTCTGAAGCTCTTTGGGAACCGCTTGCATAGCACCCACAGACCTGGGGGCTGCAGGCTTTCCTGCTGCCTTGTGCCTTGACATGACCCTTTGCCACTTGGCGCCGCGCTAGCTACAAAAATGGCCATACGGCTGGAGATGGGTCCCACGCCCAAAGAGCCAGCAGGGAAAACTATGCCTTGTTCTAAAGCTATTTGGGAACCTCTTGCGTAGCCCCACAGACCTGCGGGCTGCGGGCCTTCCTCCTGCCTTCAGCCTCGACACCACCCTTTCCCTCTTGGCGCCGCACCAGGCACAAAAATGGCCATACAACTGGAGATGGTTCCCCCTCCCAAAGACCCAGCAGGCAAAAATAGGCCTTGTTCTAAAGCTCTTTGGGAACCGCTTGCGTAGCCCCACAGACATGGGGGCTGCGGGCTTTCCTGCTACCTTCAGCCTCGACACAACCCTTTCCCACTTGGTGCCACGCCAGGCACAAAAACAGCCATACGGCTGGAGATGGGTCCCCAGCCCAAAGAGCCAGCAGGGAAAACTATGCCTTGTTCTGAAGCTCTATGGGAACCGCTTGCGTAGCCCCACAGACCTGGGGGCTGCGGGCTTTCCTGCTGCCTTCAGCCTCGACATCACCCTTTCCCACTTGGCGCCGCGCCAGGGGCAAAAATCGCAATACGGCTGGAGATGGGTCCCCCGCCCAAGGAGCCAGCAGGGAAAACTAGGCCTTGTTCTAAAGCTATTAGGGAACCTCTTGCGTAGCCCCACAGACCTGGGGGCTGCCGGCTTTCCTGCTGCCTTCAGCCTCGACATCACCCTTTCCCACTTGGCGCCGCACCAGGCCCAAAAATGCCCATACGGCTGGAGATGGGTCCCCCGCACAAGGAGCCAGCAGGGAAAACTATGCCTTGTTCTAAAGCTCTTAGGGAACCGCTTGCGTAGCCCCACAGACCTGGGGCTGCGAGCTTTCCTGCTGCCTTCAGCCTCGACACCACCCTTTCCCACTTGGCGCCGCGCCAGGCACAAAAATGGCCATACGGCTGGAGATGGGTCCCCCGCCCAAGGAGCCAGCAGGGAAAACTGTGCCTTGTTCTAAAGCTCTTTGGGAACCGCTTGCGTAGCCACAAAGACCTTGGGGCTGCAGGCTTTCCTGCTGCCTTCAGCCTCAATAGTACGATTTCCCACTAGGTGTTGCTCCAGGCCCAAAAATGGCCATACGGCTGGAGATGGGTCCCCTGCCCAAGGAGCCAGCAGGGAAAACTAGGCCTTGTTCTAAAGCTCTTAGGGAACCGCTTGCGTAGCCCCACAGACCTGGGGCTGCGAGCTTTCCTGCTGCCTTCAGACTCAACACCACCCTTTCCCACTTGGCGCCGCGCCAGGCACAAAAATGGCCATACGGCTGGAGATGGGTCCCCCGCCCAAGGAGCCAGCAGGGAAAACTAGGCCTTGTTCTAAAGCTCTTAGGGAACCTCTTGTGTAGCCCCACAGACCTGGGGGCTGCGGGCTTTCCTGCTGCCTTCAGCCTCAATACTACGCTTTCCCACTAGGTGTTGCTCCAGGCCCAAAAATGGCCATACGGCTGGAGATGGGTCCCCTGCCCAAGGAGCCAGCAGGGAAAACTATGCCTTGTTCTAAAGCTCTTTGGGAACCGCTTGCGTAGCCCCAAAGACCTGGGGGCTGCAGGCTTTCCTGCTGCCTTCAGCCTCAATACTACGATTTCCCACTAGGTGTTGCTCCAGGCCCAAAAATGGCTATACGGCTGGAGATGGGTCCCCCGCCCAAGGAGCCAGCAGGGAAAACTATGCCTTGTTCTAAAGCTCTTTGGCAACCGCTTGCGTAGCCCCTCAGACCTGGGGCTGCGAGCTTTCCTGCTGCCCTCAGCCTCGACACCACCCTTTCCCACTTGGCGCCGCGCCAGGCACAAAAATGGCCATACGGCTGGAGATGGGTCCCCCGCCCAAGGAGCCAGCAGGAAAAACTATGCCGTGTTCTAAAGCTCTATGGGAACCGCTTGCGTAGCCCCACAGACCTGGGGGCTGCGGGCTTTCCTGCTGCCTTCAGCCTCGACATCACCCTTTCCCACTTGGCGCCGCGCCAGGGGCAAAAATGGCAATACGGCTGGAGATGGGTCCCCCGCCCAAGGAGACAGCAGGGAAAACTATGCCTTGTTCTAAAGTTATTAGGGAACCTCTTGCGTAGCCCCACAGACCTGGGGGCTGCGGGCTTTCCTGCTGCCTTCAGCCTCGACATCACCCTTTCCCACTTGGCGCCGCACCAGGCACAAAAATGGCCATACGGCTGGAGATGTGTCCCCCGCCCAAAGACCCAGAAGGGAAAACTAGGCCTTGTTCTAAAGCTCTTTGGGAACCGCTTGCGTAGCACCCACAGACCTGGGGGCTGCAGGCTTTCCTGCTGCCTTCAGCCTCAATACTACGATTTCCCACTAGGTGTTGCTCCAGGCCCAAAAATGGCCATACGGCTGGAGATGGGTCCCCCGCCCAAGGAGCCAGCAGGGAAAACTATGCCGTGTTCTAAAGCTCTTAAGGAACCGCTTGCGTAGCCCCACAGACCTGGGGGCTGCGGGCTTTCCTGCTGCCTTCAGCCTCGACACCACCCTGTCCCACTTGGCGCCGCACCAGGCACAAAAATGGCCATACGGCTGGAGATGTGTCCCCCGCCCAAAGACCCAGAAGGGAAAACTAGGCCTTGTTCTAAAGCTCTTTGGGAACCGCTTGCGTAGCACCCACAGACCTGGGGGCTGCAGGCTTTCCTGCTGCCTTCAGCCTCAATACTACGCTTTCCCACTAGGTGTTGCTCCAGGCCCAAAAATGGCCATACGGCTGGAGATGTGTCCCCCGCCCAAGGAGCCAGCAGGGAAAACTATGCCTTGTTCTAAAGCTCTTTGGGAACCGCTTGCGTAGCCCCAAAGACCTGGGGGCTGCAGGCTTTCCTGCTGCCTTCAGCCTCAATACTACGATTTCCCACTAGGTGTTGCTCCAGGCCCAAAAATGGCTATACGGCTGGAGATGGGTCCCCCGCCCAAGGAGCCAGCAGGGAAAACTATGCCTTGTTCTAAAGCTCTTAGGGAACCGCTTGCGTAGCCCAACAGACCTGGGGCTGCGAGCTTTCCTGCTGCCTTCAGCCTCGACATCACCCTTTCCCATTTGGTGCCACGCCAGGCACAAAAATGGCCATATGGCTGGAAATGGGTCCCCCGCCCAAGGAGCCAGCAGGGAAAACTATGCCTTGTTTTAAAGCTATTTGGGAATCGCTTGCGTAGCCCCAAAGACCTGGGGGCTGCAGGCTTTTCTGCTGCCTTCAGCCTCAAAACCGCCCTTTCCACTTGGCGCCGCGCCAGGCACAAAAACGGCCATACGGCTGGAGATGGGTCCCCCGCCCAAAGACCCAGAAGGGAAAACTATGCCTTGTTCTAAAGCTCTTTGGGAACCGCTTGCGTAGCCCCACAGACCTGGGGGCTGCGGGCTTTCCTGCTGCCTTCAGCCTTGACATGACCATTTCCCACTTGGTGCCGCGCCAGCCACAAAAATGGCTATACGGCTGAAGATAGGTCCCCCGCCCAAGGAGCCAGCAAGAAAAACTAGGCCTTGTTCTAAAGCTCTTTGGGAACCGCTTACGTAGCCCCACAGACCTGGGGGCTGTGGTCCTTTCTGCTGCCTTCAGCCTCGAAACCACCCTTTCAAACTTGGCGCCGCGCCAGGCACAAAAATGGCCATACGGCTAGATATGGGTCCCCCGCCCAAGGAGCCAGCAGGGAAAACTATGACTTCTTCTAAAGCTCTTTGGGAACCTCTTGCGTAGCCCCACAGAACTGGGGGCTGCGGGCTTTTCTGCTGCCTTCAGCCTCCACACCACACTTTCCCAATTGGCGCCGCGCCAGGCACAAAAACAGCCATACGGCTGGAGATGCTTCCCTCGCCGAAAGAACCAGCAGGGAAAACTCGGCCTTCTTCAAAGATCTTTGGGAAACTATTGCGTAGCCCTACAGACCTGGGGGCTGCAGGTATTTCTGCTGCCCTCAGCCTCGACACCACCCTTTCCCACTTGGCGCCGCGCCAGGCACAAAAATGGCCATACGGCTGGAGATGGGTCCCCCGCCCAAGGAGCCAGCAGGGAAAACTATGCCGTGTTCTAAAGCTCTATGGGAACCGCTTGCGTAGCCCCACAGACCTGGGGGCTGCAGGCTTTCCTGCTGCCTTCAGCCTCGACATCACCCTTTCCCACTTGGCGCCGCGCCAGGGGCAAATATGGCAATACGGCTGGAGATGGGTCCCCCGCCCAAGGAGACAGCAGGGAAAACTATGCCTTGTTCTAAAGTTATTAGGGAACCTCTTGCGTAGCCCCACAGACCTGGGGGCTGCGGGCTTTCCTGCTGCCTTCAGCCTCGACATCACCCTTTCCCACTTGGCGCCGCACCAGGCACAAAAATGGCCATATGGCTGGAGATGTGTCCCCCGCCCAAAGACCCAGAAGGGAAAACTAGGCCTTGTTCTAAAGCTCTTTGGGAACCGCTTGCGTAGCACCCACAGACCTGGGGGCTGCAGGCTTTCCTGCTGCCTTCAGCCTCAATACTACGCTTTCCCACTAGGTGTTGCTCAAGGCCCAAAAATGGCCATACGGCTGGAGATGGGTCCCCCGCCCAAGGAGCCAGCAGGGAAAACTATGCCTTGTTCTAAAGCTCTTTGGGAACCGCTTGCGTAGCCCCACAGACCTGGGGCTGCGAGCTTTCCTGCTGCCTTCAGCCTCAACACCACCCTTTCCCACTTGGCGCCGCGCCAGGCCCAAAAATGGCCATACGGCTGGAGATGGGTCCCCCGCCCAAGGAGCCAGCAGGGAAAACTATGCCGTGTTCTAAAGCTCTTTGGGAACCGCTTGCGTAGCCCCAAAGACCTGGGGGCTGCGGGCTTTCCTGCTGCCTTCAGCCTCAATACTACGCTTTCCCACTAGGTGTTGCTCCAGGCCCAAAAATGGCTATACGGCTGGAGATGGGTCCCCTGCCCAAGGAGCCAGCAGGGAAAACTATGCCTTGTTCTAAAGCTCTTTGGGAACCTCTTGCGTAGCCCAACAGACCTGGGGCTGCGAGCTTTCCTGCTGCCTTCAGCCTCGACACCACCCTTTCCCACTTTGCGCCGCGCCAGGCACAAAAATGGCCATATGGCTGGAGATGGGTCCCCCGCCCAAGGAGCCAGCAGGGAAAATTATGCCGTGTTCTAAAGCTCTATGGGAACCGCTTGCGTAGCCCCACAGACCTGGGGGCTGCGGGCTTTCCTGCTGCCTTCAGCCTCGACACCACCCTTTCCCTCTTTGCGCCGCGCCAGGGGCAAAAATGGCAATACGGCTGGAGATGGGTCCCCCGCCCAAGGAGCCAGCAGGGAAAACTAGGCCTTGTTCTAAAGCTCTTAGGGAACCTCTTGCGTAGCCCCACAGACCTGGGGGCTGCGGGCTTTCCTGCTGCCTTCAGCCTCGACATCACCCTTTCCCACTTGGCGCCGCACCAGGCACAAAAATGGCCATACGGCTGGAGATGTGTCCCCCGCCCAAAGACCCAGAAGGGAAAACTAGGCCTTGTTCTAAAGCTCTTTGGGAACCGCTTGCATAGCACCCACAGACCTGGGGGATGCAGGCTTTCCTGCTGCCTTCAGCCTCAATACTACGCTTTCCCACTAGGTGTTGCTCCAGGCCCAAAAATGGCCATACGGCTGGAGATGGGTCCCCTGCCCAAGGAGCCAGCAGGGAAAACTATGCCTTGTTCTAAAGCTCTTTGGGAACCGCTTGCGTAGCCCCAAAGACCTGGGGGCTGCAGGCTTTCCTGCTGCCTTCAGCCTCAATACTACGATTTCCCACTAGGTGTTGCTCCAGGCCCAAAAATGGCTATACGGCTGGAGATGGGTCCCCCGCCCAAGGAGCCAGCAGGGAAAACTATGCCTTGTTCTAAAGCTCTTTGGCAACCGCTTGCGTAGCCCCTCAGACCTGGGGCTGCGAGCTTTCCTGCTGCCCTCAGCCTCGACACCACCCTTTCCCACTTGGCGCCGCGCCAGGCACAAAAATGGCCATACGGCTGGAGATGGGTCCCCCGCCCAAGGAGCCAGCAGGAAAAACTATGCCGTGTTCTAAAGCTCTATGGGAACCGCTTGCGTAGCCCCACAGACCTGGGGGCTGCGGGCTTTCCTGCTGCCTTCAGCCTCAACACCACCCTTTCCAACTTGGCGCCGCACCAGGCACAAAAATGGCAATACGGCTGGAGATGGGTCCCCCGCCCAAGGAGCCAGCAGGGAAAACTAGACCTTGTTCTAAAGCTCTTAGGGAACCGCTTGCGTAGCCCAACAGACCTGGGGGCTGCGGGCTTTCCTGCTGTCTTCAGCCTTGAAATCACCCTTTCCCACTTGGCGCCGCGCCAGGAGCAAAAATGGCCATACGGCTGGAGATGGGTCCCCCACACAAGGAGCCAGAAGGGAAAACTATGCCTTCTTCTAAAGCTCTTTGGGAACCGCTTGCGTAGCCCCACAGACCTGGGGGCTGCGGGCTTTCCTGCTGCCTTCTGCCTTGACATGACCCTTTGACACTTGGCCCCGCGCTAGCTCCAAAAATGGCCATACGGCTGGAGATGGGTCACACGCCCAAAGAGCCAGCAGGGAAAACTATGCCTTGTTCAAAAGCTCTTTGGGAACCGCTTGCGTAGCACCCACAGACCTGGGGGCTGCGGGCTTTCCTGCTGCCTTCAGCCTCGACACAACCCTTTCCCACTTGGTGACGCGCCAGGCACAAAAATGGCCATATGGCTGGAAATGGGTCACCCGCCCAAGGAGCCAGCAGGGAAAACTATGCCTTGTTCTAAAGTTATTTGGGAATCGCTTGCGTAGCCCCAAAGACCTGGGGGCTACAGGTATTTCTGCTGCCTTCAGCCTCCACAGCACCCTTTCCACTTGGAGCCGCGCCAGGCACAAAAATGGCCATATGGCTGGAGATGGTTCCCCCACCCAAGGAGCCAGCAGGGAAAACTAGGCCTTGTTCTAAAGCTCTTTGGGAACCGCTTGCTTAGCACCCACAGACGTGGGGGCTGCAGGCTTTCCTGCTGCCTTCAACCTCAATATTACGCTTTCCCACTAGGTGTCGCTCCAGGCACAAAAACAGCCATACGGCTGGAGATGGGTACCCCGCCCAAGGAGCCAGCAGGGAAAACTAGGCCTTGTTCTAAAGCTATTTGGGAACCGCTTGCGTAGCCCCACAGACCTGGGGGCTGCGGGCCTTCCTGCTGCCTTCAGCCTCGACACCACCCTTTCCCTCCTGTCGCCGCACCAGGCACAAAAATGGCCATATGACTGGAGATGGGACGCCCGCACAAAGAGCCAGCAGGGAAAACTAGGCCTTGATCTAAAACTCTTTGGGAACCGCTTGCGTAGCCCCAAAGACCTGGGGGCTGCAGGTTTTTCTGCTGCCTTCACCCTCAACACCACCCTTTCCCACTTGGCGCCGCGCCAGGCACAAAAATGGCCATACAGCTGGAGATGGTTCCCCCTCCCAAAGACCCAGCAGGGAAAAATAGGCCTTGTTCTAAAGCTCTTTGGGAACCGCTTGCGTAGCCCCACAGACCTGGGGGCTGCGGGCTTTCCTGCTGCCTTCAGCCTCGACATCACCCTTTCCCACTTGGCGCCGCGCCAGCGGCAAAAATGGCAATACGGCTGGAGATGGGTCCCCCGCCCAAGGAGCCAGCAGGGAAAACTATGCCTTGTTCTAAAGCTCTTAAGGAACTGCTTGCGTAGCCCCACAGACCTGGGGATGCGAGCTTTCCTGCTGCCTTCAGCCTTGACACCACCCTTTCCCACTTGGCGCCTCGCCAGGCACAAAAATGGCCATACGGCTGGAGATGGGTCCCCCGCACAACGAGCTAGCAGGGTAAAATAGCCCTTGTTCTAAAGCTCTTTGGGAACCGCTTGCATAGCCCCACAGACCTGGGGGCTGCGGGCTTTCCTGCTGCCTTCAGCCTCCACACCACCCTTTCCCACTTGGTGCCACGCCAGGCACAAAAACAGCCATACGGCTGGGGATGGGTCCCCCGCCCAAGGAGCCAGCAGGGAAAACTATGTCTTGTTCTAAAGCTCTTTGGGAACCACTTGCGTAGCCCCACAGACCTGGGGGCTGCGGGCTTTCCTGCTGCCTTCAGCCTCGACACCACCCTTTCCCACTTGACGTCGCGCCAGGCACAAAAATGGCCATATAGCTGGAGATGGGTCGCCCACACAAGGAGCCAGCAGGGAAAACAATGCCTTCTTCTAAAGCTCTTTGGGAACCGCTTGCGTAGCCCAACAGACCTGGGGGCTGCGGGCTTTCCTGCTGCCTTCAGCCTCCACACCACTCTTTCCCGCTTGGCGTCGCGCCAGGCACAAAAATGGCTATACGGCTGGAGATGGGTCCCCCGCCCAAGGAGCCAACAGGGAAAACTAGTCCTTGTTCTAAAGCTCTTTGGGAACCGCTTGCGTAGCCCCAAAGACCTGGGGGCTACAGGTATTTCTGCTGCCTTCAGCCTCCACAGCACCCTTTCCACTTGGAGCCGCGCCAGGCACAAAAATGGCCATATGGCTGGAGATGGTTCCCCCACCCAAGGAGCCAGCAGGGAAAACTAGGCCTTGTTCTAAAGCTCTTTGGGAACCGCTTGCGTAGCCCCACAGACCTGGGGGCTGCGGGCTTTCCTGCTGCCTTCAGCCTTGACATGACCATTTCCCACTTGGTGCCGCGCCAGGCACAAAAATGGCTATACGGCTGAAGATAGGACCCCGGCCCAAGGAGCCAGCAGGAAAAACTGGCCTTGTTCTAAAGCTCTTTGTGAACCGCTTGCGTAGCCCCACAGACCTGGGGGCTGCGGTCGTTTCTGCTGCCTTCAGCCTCGAAACCACCCTTTCAAACTTGGCGCCGCGCCAGGCACAAAAATGGCCATACGGCTAGATATGGGTCCCCCGCCCAAGGAGCCAGCAGGGAAAACTATGCCTTCTTCTAAAGCTCTTTGGGAACCTCTTGCGTAGCCCCACAGACCTGGGGGCTGCGGGCTTTTCTGCTGCCTTCAGCCACCACACCACACTTTCCCAATTGGCGCCGCGCCAGGCACAAAAACAGCCATACGGCTGGAGATGCGTACCTCGCCGAAAGAACCAGCAGGGAAAACTAGGCCTTCTTCAAAGCTCTTAGGGAACCGCTTGCGTAGCCCCACAGACCTGGGGCTGCGAGCTTTCCTGCTGCCTTCAGCCTCGACACCACCCTTTCCCACTTGGCGCCGCGCCAGGCACAAAAATGGCCATACGGCTGGAGATGGGTCCCCCGCCCAAGGAGCCAGCAGGGAAAACTATGCCGTGTTCTGAAGCTCTATGGGAACCGCGTGCGTAGCCCCACAGACCTGGGGGCTGCGGGCTTTCCTGCTGCCTTCAGCCTCGACATCTCCCTTTCCCACTTGCCGCCGCGCCAGGGGCAAAAATGGCAATACGGCTGGAGATGGGTCCCCCGCCCAAGGAGCCAGCAGGGAAAACTAGGCCTTGTTCTAAAGCTCTTAGGGAACCTCTTGCGTAGCCCCACAGACCTGGGGGCTGCGGGCTTTCCTGCTGCCTTCAGCCTCGACACCACCCTTTCCCACTTGGCGCCGCACCAGGCACAAAAATGGCCATACGGCTGGAGATGTGTCCCCCGCCCAAAGACCCAGAGGGGAAAACTAGACCTTGTTCTAAAGCTCTTTGGGAACCGCTTGCGTAGCACCCACAGACCTGGGGGCTGCATGCTTTCCTGCTGCCTTCAGCCTCAATACTACGCTTTCCCACTAGGTGTTGCTCCAGGCCCAAAAATGGCCATACGGCTGGAGAAGGGTCCCCCGCCCAAGGAGCCAGCAGGGAAAACTAAGCCTTGTTCTAAAGCTCTTTGGGAACCGCTTGCGTAGCCCCACAGACCTGGGGATGCGAGCTTTCCTGCTGCCTTCAGGCTTGACACCACCCTTTCCCACTTGGCGCCGTGCCAGGCACAAAAATGGCCATACGGCTGGAGATGGGTCCCCCGCCCATGGAGCCAGCAGGGAAAACTAGGCCTTGTTCTAAATCTATTTGGGAACCGCTTGCGTAGCCCCACAGACCTGGGGGCTGCAGGCTTTTCTGCTGCCTTCAGACTCAAAACCGCCCTTTCCACTTGGCGCCGCGCCAGGCACAAAAATGGCCTTACAGCTGGAGATGGGTCCCCCGCACAACGAGCTAGCAGGTTAAAATAGGCCTTGTTCTAAAGCTCCTGGGGAACCGCTTGCGTAGCCCCACAGACCTGGGGGCTGCGGGCTTTCCTGCCGCCTACAGCCTCGACAACACCCTTTCCCACTTGGCGTCGCGCCAGGCACAAAAATGGCCATATGGCTGGAGATGGGTCGCCCACACAAGGAGCCAGCAGGGAAAACAATGCCTTCTTCTAAAGCTCTTTGGGAACCGCTTGCGTAGCCCCACAGACCTGGGGGCTACGGGCTTTCCTGCTGCCTTCAGCCTCGACATCACCCTTTCCCACTTGGCGCCGCGCCAGGGGCAAAGATGGCAATACGGCTGGAGATGTGTCCCCCGCCCAAGGAGCCAGCAGGGAAAACTAGGCCTTGTTCTAAAGCTCTTTGGGAACCACTTGCGTAGCCCCACAGACCTGGGGGCTGCGGGCTTTCCTGCTGCCTTCAGCCTCGACAACACCCTTTCCCACTTGACGTCGCGCCAGGCACAAAAATGGCCATATAGCTGGAGATGGGTCGCCCACACAAGGAGCCAGCAGGGAAAACAATGCCTTGTTCTAAAGCTCTTTGGGAACCGCTTGCGTAGCCCAACAGACCTGGGGGCTGCGGGCTTTCCTGCTGCCTTCAGCCTCCACACCACTCTTTCCCGCTTGGCGTCGCGCCAGGCACAAAAATGGCTATACGGCTGGAGATGGGTCCCCCGCCCAAGGAGCCAACAGGGAAAACTAGGCCTTGTTCTAAAGCTCTTTGGGAACCGCTTGCGTAACCCCACAGACCTGGGTGCTGCGGGCTGTCCTGCTGCCTTCAGCCTCGACACCACCCTTTCCCTCTTGGTGCCACGCCAGGCACAAAAACAGCCATACGGCTGGAGATGGGTCCCCCGCCCAAAGAGCAGGCAGGGAAAACTACGCCTTGTTCTAAAGCTCTTTGGGAACCGCTTGCGTAGGCCCACAGACCTGAGGGCTGCGGGCTTTCCTGCTGCCTTCAGCCTTGACATGACCATTTCCCACTTGGTGCCGCGCCAGGCACAAAAATGGCTATACGGCTGAAGATAGGTCCCCGGCCCAAGGAGCCAGCAGGAAAAACTAGGCCTTGTTCTAAAGCTCTTTGGGAACCGCTTGCGTAGCCCAACAGACCTGGGGGCTGCGGTCCTTTCTGCTGCCTTCAGCCACCACACCACACTTTCCCAATTGGCGCCGCGCCAGGCACAAAAACAGCCATACGGCTGGAGATGCGTCCCTCGCCGAAAGAACCAGCAGGGAAAACTAGGCCTTCTTCAAAGCTCTTAGGGAACCGCTTGCGTAGCCCCACAGACCTGGGGCTGCGAGCTTTCCTGCTGCCTTCAGCCTCGACACCACCCTTTCCCACTTGGCGCCGCGCCAGGCACAAAAATGGCCATACGGCTGGAGATGGGTCCCCTGCCCAAGGAGCCAGCAGGGAAAACTATGCCGTGTTCTGAAGCTTTATGGGAACCGCGTGCGTAGCCCCACAGACCTGGGGGCTGCGGGCTTTCCTGCTGCCTTCAGCCTCGACATCTCCCTTTCCCACTTGCCGCCGCGCCAGGGGCAAAAATGGCAATACGGCTGGAGATGGGTCCCCCACCCAAGGAGCCAGCAGGGAAAACTAGGCCTTGTTCTAAAGCTCTTAGGGAACCTCTTGCGTAGCCCCACAGACCCGGGGGCTGCGGGCTTTCCTGCTGCCTTCAGCCTCGACACCACCCTTTCCCACTTGGCGCCGCACCAGGCACAAAAATGGCCATACGGCTGGAGATGTGTCCCCCGCCCAAAGACCCAGAGGGGAAAACTAGACCTTGTTCTAAAGCTCTTTGGGAACCGCTTGCGTAGCACCCACAGACCTGGGGGCTGCATGCTTTCCTGCTGCCTTCAGCCTCAATACTACGCTTTCCCACTAGGTGTTGCTCCAGGCCCAAAAATGGCCATACGGCTGGAGAAGGGTCCCCCGCCCAAGGAGCCAGCAGGGAAAACTAAGCCTTGTTCTAAAGCTCTTTGGGAACCGCTTGCGTAGCCCCACAGACCTGGGGATGCGAGCTTTCCTGCTGCCTTCAGCCTTGACACCACCCTTTCCCACTTGGCGCCGCGCCAGGCACAAAAATGGCCATACGGCTGGAGATGGGTCCCCCGCCCATGGAGCCAGCAGGGAAAACTAGGCCTTGTTCTAAAGCTATTTGGGAACCGCTTGCGTAGCCCCACAGACCTGGGGGCTGCAGGCTTTTCTGCTGCCTTCAGACTCAAAACCGCCCTTTCCACTTAGCGCCGCGCCAGGCACAAAAATGGCCTTACAGCTGGAGATGGGTCCCCCGCACAACGAGCTAGCAGGTTAAAATAGGCCTTGTTCTAAAGCTCTTTGGGAACCGCTTGCGTAGCCCCACAGACCTGGGGGCTGCGGGCTTTCCTGCTGCCTTCAGCCTCGACAACACCCTTTCCCACTTGGCGTCGCGCCAGGCACAAAAATGGCCATATGGCTGGAGATGGGTCGCCCACACAAGGAGCCAGCAGGGAAAACAATGCCTTCTTCTAAAGCTCTTTGGGAACCGCTTGCGTAGCCCCACAGACTTGGGGGCTACGGGCTTTCCTGCTGCCTTCAGCCTCGACATCACCCTTTCCCACTTGGCGCCGCGCCAGGGGCAAAGATGGCAATACGGCTGGAGATGTGTCCCCCGCCCAAGGAGCCAGCAGGGAAAACTAGGCCTTGTTCTAAAGCTCTTAGGGAACCGCTTGTGTAGCCCCACAGACCTGGGGGCTGCAGGCTTTCCTGCTGCCTTCAGCCTCGACACCACCCTTTCCCACTTGGCGCCGCACCAGGCACAAAAATGGCCATACGGCTGGAGATGTGTCCCCCGCGCAAAGACCCAGCAGGGAAAAGTATGCCTTGTTCTAAAGCTCTTTGGGAACCGCTTGCGTAGCACCCACAGACCTGGGGGCTGCAGGCTTTCCTGCTGCCTTCAGCATCAATACTACGCTTTCCCACTAGGTGTTGCTCCAGGCCCAAAAATGGCCATACGGCTGCAGATGGGTCCCCCGCCCAAGGAGCCAGCAGGGAAAATTACGCCTTGTTCTAAAGCTCTTAGGGAACCACTTGCGTAGCCCCACAGACTTGGGGGCTGCGGGCTTTCCTGCTGCCTTCATCCTCCACACCACCCTTTCCCACTTGGTGTCGCGCCAGGCACAAAAATGGCCATATGGCTGGAGATGGGGCCCCCGCCCGAGGAGCCAGCAGGGAAAACTATGTCTTGTTCTAAAGCTCTTTGGGAACCGCTTGCGTAGCCCCACAGACCTGGGGGCTGCGGGCTTTTCTGCTGCCTTCAGCCTCCACACCACACTTTCCCAATTGGCGCCGCGCCAGGCACATAAACAGCCATACGGCTGGAGATGCGTCCCACGCCAAAACAACCAGCAGGGAAAACTAGGCCTTCTTCAAAGATTTTTGGAAAACGATTGCGTAGCCCTACAGACCTGGGTGCTGCAGGTATTTCTGCTGCCTTCAGCCTCGACACCACCCTTTCCACTTGGCGCCGTGCTAGGCACAAAAATGGCCATACGGCTGGAGATGGTTCCCCAGCCCAAAGACCCAGCAGGGAAAACTATGCCTTGTTCTAAAGCTCTTTGGGAACCGCTTGTTTAGCACCCACAGACGTGGGGGCTGCAGGCTTTCCTGCTGCCTTCAACCTCAATATTACGCTTTCCCACTAGGTGTCGCTCCAGGCACAAAAACAGCCATACGGCTGGAGATGGGTCCCCCGCCCAAGGAGCCAGCAGGGAAAACTAGGCCTTGTTCTAAAGCTATTTGGGAACCGCTTGCGTAGCCCCACAGACCTGGGGGCTGCGGGCCTTCCTGCTGCCTTCAGCCTCGACACCACCCTTTCCCTCCTGTCGCCGCACCAGGCACAAAAATGGCCATATGGCTGGAGATGGGACGCCCGCACAAAGAGCCAGCAGGGAAAACTAGGCCTTGATCTAAAACTCTTTGGGAACCGCTTGCGTAGCCCCAAAGACCTGGGGGCTGCAGGTTTTTCTGCTGCCTTCAGCCTCAACACCACCCTTTCCCACTTGGCGCCGCGCCAGGCACAAAAATGGCCATACAGCTGGAGATGGTTCCCCCTCCCAAAGACCCAGCAGGGAAAAATAGGCCTTGTTCTAAAGCTCTTTGGGAACCGCTTGCGTAGCCCCACAGACCTGGGGGCTGCGGGCTTTCCTGCTGCCTTCAGCCTCGACATCACCCTTTCCCACTTGGCGCCGCGCCAGCGGCAAAAATGGCAATACGGCTGGAGATGGGTCCCCCGCCCAAGGAGCCAGCAGGGAAAACTATGCCTTGTTCTAAAGCTCTTAAGGAACTGCTTGCGTAGCCCCACAGACCTGGGGATGCGAGCTTTCCTGCTGCCTTCAGCCTTGACACCACCCTTTCCCACTTGGCGCCGCGCCAGGCACAAAAATGGCCATACGGCTGGAGATGGGTCCCCCGCACAACGAGCTAGCAGGGTAAAATAGCCCTTGTTCTAAAGCTCTTTGGGAACCGCTTGCATAGCCCCACAGACCTGGGGGCTGCGGGCTTTCCTGCTGCCTTCAGCCTCCACACCACCCTTTCCCACTTGGTGCCACGCCAGGCACAAAAACAGCCATACGGCTGGGGATGGGTCCCCCGCCCAAGGAGCCAGCAGGGAAAACTATGTCTTGTTCTAAAGCTCTTTGGGAACCACTTGCGTAGCCCCACAGACCTGGGGGCTGCGGGCTTTCCTGCTGCCTTCAGCCTCCACACCACTCTTTCCCGCTTGGCGTCGCGCCAGGCACAAAAATGGCTATACGGCTGGAGATGGGTCCCCCGCCCAAGGAGCCAACAGGGAAAACTAGGCCTTCTTCTAAAGCTCTTTGGGAACCGCTTGCGTAGCCCAACAGACCTGGGGGCTGCGGGCTTTCCTGCTGCCTTCAGCCTCCACACCACTCTTTCCCGCTTGGCGTCGCGCCAGGCACAAAAATGGCTATACGGCTGGAGATGGGTCCCCCGCCCAAGGAGCTAACAGGGAAAACTAGGCCTTGTTCTAAAGCTCTTTGGGAACCGCTTGTGTAGCCCCAAAGACCTGGGGGCTACAGGTATTTCTGCTGCCTTCAGCCTCCACAGCACCCTTTCCACTTGGAGCCGCGCCAGGCACAAAAATGGCCATATGGCTGGAGATGGTTCCCCCACCCAAGGAGCCAGCAGGGAAAACTATGCCTTGTTCTAAAGCTCTTTGGGAACCGCTTGCGTAACCCCACAGACCTGGGTGCTGCGGGCTGTCCTGCTGCCTTCAGCCTCGACACCACCCTTTCCCTCTTGGTGCCACGCCAGGCACAAAAACAGCCATACGGCTGGAGATGGGTCCCCCGCCCAAAGAGCCAGCAGGGAAAACTACGCCTTGTTCTAAAGCTCTTTGGGAACCGCTTGCGTAGCCCCACAGACCTGGGGGCTGCGGGCCTTCCTGCTGCCTTCAGCCTCGACACCACCCTTTCCCTCCTGTCGCCGCACCAGGCACAAAAATGGCCATATGGCTGGAGATGGGACGCCCGCACAAAGAGCCAGCAGGGAAAACTAGGCCTTGATCTAAAACTCTTTGGGAACCGCTTGCGTAGCCCCAAAGACCTGGGGGCTGCAGGTTTTTCTGCTGCCTTCACCCTCAACACCACCCTTTCCCACTTGGCGCCGCGCCAGGCACAAAAATGGCCATACAGCTGGAGATGGTTCCCCCTCCCAAAGACCCAGCAGGGAAAAATAGGCCTTGTTCTAAAGCTCTTTGGGAACCGCTTGCGTAGCCCCACAGACCTGGGGGCTGCGGGCTTTCCTGCTGCCTTCAGCCTCGACATCACCCTTTCCCACTTGGCGCCGCGCCAGCGGCAAAAATGGCAATACGGCTGGAGATGGGTCCCCCGCCCAAGGAGCCAGCAGGGAAAACTATGCCTTGTTCTAAAGCTCTTAAGGAACTGCTTGTGTAGCCCCACAGACCTGGGGATGCGAGCTTTCCTGCTGCCTTCAGCCTTGACACCACCCTTTCCCACTTGGCGCCGCGTCAGGCACAAAAATGGCCATACGGCTGGAGATGGGTCCCCCGCACAACGAGCTAGCAGGGTAAAATAGCCCTTGTTCTAAAGCTCTTTGGGAACCGCTTGCATAGCCCCACAGACCTGGGGGCTGCGGGCTTTCCTGCTGCCTTCAGCCTCCACACCACCCTTTCCCACTTGGTGCCACGCCAGGCACAAAAACAGCCATACGGCTGGGGATGGGTCCCCCGCCCAAGGAGCCAGCAGGGAAAACTATGTCTTGTTCTAAAGCTCTTTGGGAACCGCTTGCGTAGCCCAACAGACCTGGGGGCTGCGGGCTTTCCTGCTGCCTTCAGCCTCCACACCACTCTTTCCCGCTTGGCGTCGCGCCAGGCACAAAAATGGCTATACGGCTGGAGATGGGTCCCCCGCCCAAGGAGCTAACAGGGAAAACTAGGCCTTGTTCTAAAGCTCTTTGGGAACCGCTTGTGTAGCCCCAAAGACCTGGGGGCTACAGGTATTTCTGCTGCCTTCAGCCTCCACAGCACCCTTTCCACTTGGAGCCGCGCCAGGCACAAAAATGGCCATATGGCTGGAGATGGTTCCCCCACCCAAGGAGCCAGCAGGGAAAACTATGCCTTGTTCTAAAGCTCTTTGGGAACCGCTTGCGTAACCCCACAGACCTGGGTGCTGCGGGCTGTCCTGCTGCCTTCAGCCTCGACACCACCCTTTCCCTCTTGGTGCCACGCCAGGCACAAAAACAGCCATACGGCTGGAGATGGGTCCCCCGCCCAAAGAGCCAGCAGGGAAAACTACGCCTTGTTCTAAAGCTCTTTGGGAACCGCTTGCGTAGCCCCACAGACCTGGGGGCTGCGGGCCTTCCTGCTGCCTTCAGCCTCGACACCACCCTTTCCCTCCTGTCGCCGCACCAGGCACAAAAATGGCCATATGGCTGGAGATGGGACGCCCGCACAAAGAGCCAGCAGGGAAAACTAGGCCTTGATCTAAAACTCTTTGGGAACCGCTTGCGTAGCCCCAAAGACCTGGGGGCTGCAGGTTTTTCTGCTGCCTTCACCCTCAACACCACCCTTTCCCACTTGGCGCCGCGCCAGGCACAAAAATGGCCATACAGCTGGAGATGGTTCCCCCTCCCAAAGACCCAGCAGGGAAAAATAGGCCTTGTTCTAAAGCTCTTTGGGAACCGCTTGCGTAGCCCCACAGACCTGGGGGCTGCGGGCTTTCCTGCTGCCTTCAGCCTCGACATCACCCTTTCCCACTTGGCGCCGCGCCAGCGGCAAAAATGGCAATACGGCTGGAGATGGGTCCCCCGCCCAAGGAGCCAGCAGGGAAAACTATGCCTTGTTCTAAAGCTCTTAAGGAACTGCTTGTGTAGCCCCACAGACCTGGGGATGCGAGCTTTCCTGCTGCCTTCAGCCTTGACACCACCCTTTCCCACTTGGCGCCGCGTCAGGCACAAAAATGGCCATACGGCTGGAGATGGGTCCCCCGCACAACGAGCTAGCAGGGTAAAATAGCCCTTGTTCTAAAGCTCTTTGGGAACCGCTTGCATAGCCCCACAGACCTGGGGGCTGCGGGCTTTCCTGCTGCCTTCAGCCTCCACACCACCCTTTCCCACTTGGTGCCACGCCAGGCACAAAAACAGCCATACGGCTGGGGATGGGTCCCCTGCCCAAGGAGCCAGCAGGGAAAACTATGTCTTGTTCTAAAGCTCTTTGGGAACCACTTGCGTAGCCCCACAGACCTGGGGGCTGCGGGCTTTCCTGCTGCCTTCAGCCTCCACACCACTCTTTCCCGCTTGGCGTCGCGCCAGGCACAAAAATGGCTATACGGCTGGAGATGGGTCCCCCGCCCAAGGAGCCAACAGGGAAAACTAGGCCTTCTTCTAAAGCTCTTTGGGAACCGCTTGCGTAGCCCAACAGACCTGGGGGCTGCGGGCTTTCCTGCTGCCTTCAGCCTCCACACCACTCTTTCCCGCTTGGCGTCGCGCCAGGCACAAAAATGGCTATACGGCTGGAGATGGGTCCCCCGCCCAAGGAGCCAACAGGGAAAACTAGGCCTTCTTCTAAAGCTCTTTGGGAACCGCTTGCGTAGCGCAACAGACCTGGGGGCTACAGGTATTTCTGCTGACTTCAGCCTCCACAGCACCCTTTCCACTTGGAGCCGCGCCAGGCACAAAAATGGCCATATGGCTGGAGATGGTTCCCCCACCCAAGGAGCCAGCAGGGAAAACTATGCCTTGTTCTAAAGCTCTTTGGGAACCGCTTGCGTAACCCCACAGACCTGGGTGCTGCGGGCTGTCCTGCTGCCTTCAGCCTCGACACCACCCTTTCCCTCTTGGTGCCACGCCAGGCACAAAAACAGCCATACGGCTGGAGATGGGTCCCCCGCCCAAAGAGCCAGCAGGGAAAACTACGCCTTGTTCTAAAGCTCTTTGGGAACCGCTTGCGTAGCCCCACAGACCTGGGGGCTGCGGGCTTTCCTGCTGCCTTCAGCCTTGACATGACCATTTCCCACTTGGTGCCGCGCCAGGCACAAAAATGGCTATACGGCTGAAGATAGGTCCCCGGCCCAAGGAGCCAGCAGGAAAAACTAGGCCTTGTTCTAAAGCTCTTTGGGAACCGCTTGCGTAGCCCCACAGACCTGGGGGCTGCGGTCCTTTCTGCTGCCTTCAGCCTCGAAACCACCCTTTCAAACTTGGCGCCGCGCCAGGCACAAAAATGGCCATACGGCTAGATATGGGTCCCCCGCCCAAGGAGCCAGCAGGGAAAACTATGCCTTCTTCTAAAGCTCTTTGGGAACCTCTTGCGTAGCCCCACAGACCTGGGGGCTGCGGGCTTTTCTGCTGCCTTCAGCCACCACACCACACTTTCCCAATTGGCGCCGCGCCAGGCACAAAAACAGCCATACGGCTGGAGATGCGTCCCTCGCCGAAAGAACCAGCAGGGAAAACTAGGCCGTGTTCTGAAGCTCTATGGGAACCGCGTGCGTAGCCCCACAGACCTGGGGGCTGCGGGCTTTCCTGCTGCCTTCAGCCTCGACATCTCCCTTTCCCACTTGCCGCCGCGCCAGGGGCAAAAATGGCAATACGGCTGGAGATGGGTCCCCCACCCAAGGAGCCAGCAGGGAAAACTAGGCCTTGTTCTAAAGCTCTTAGGGAACCTCTTGCGTAGCCCCACAGACCTGGGGGCTGCAGGCTTTCCTGCTGCCTTCAGCCTCGACACCACCCTTTCCCACTTGGCGCCGCACCAGGCACAAAAATGGCCATACGGCTGGAGATGTGTCCCCCGCCCAAAGACCCAGAGGGGAAAACTAGACCTTGTTCTAAAGCTCTTTGGGAACCGCTTGCGTAGCACCCACAGACCTGGGGGCTGCATGCTTTCCTGCTGCCTTCAGCCTTAATACTACGCTTTCCCACTAGGTGTTGCTCCAGGCCCAAAAATGGCCATACGGCTGGAGAAGGGTCCCCCGCCCAAGGAGCCAGCAGGGAAAACTAAGCCTTGTTCTAAAGCTCTTTGGGAACCGCTTGCGTAGCCCCCCAGAACTGGGGATGCGAGCTTTCCTGCTGCCTTCAGCCTTGACACCACCCTTTCCCACTTGGCGCCGCGCCAGGCACAAAAATGGCCATACGGCTGGAGATGGGTCCCCCGCCCATGGAGCCAGCAGGGAAAACTAGGCCTTGTTCTAAAGCTATTTGGGAACCGCTTGCGTAGCCCCACAGACCTGGGGGCTGCAGGCTTTCCTGCTGCCTTCAGCCTCAATACTACGATTTCCCACTAGGTGTTGCTCCAGGCCCAAAAATAGCCATACGGCTGGAGATGGGGCCCCCGCCCGAGGAGCCAGCAGGGAAAACTATGTCTTGTTCTAAAGCTCTTTGGGAACCGCTTGCGTAGCCCCACAGACCTGGGGGCTGCGGGCTTTTCTGCTGCCTTCAGCCTCCACACCACACTTTCCCAATTGGCGCCGCGCCAGGCACATAAACAGCCATACGGCTGGAGATGCGTCCCACGCCAAAACAACCAGCAGGGAAAACTAGGCCTTCTTCAAAGATTTTTGGGAAACGATTGCGTAGCCCTACAGACCTGGGTGCTGCAGGTATTTCTGCTGCCTTCAGCCTCGACACCACCCTTTCCACTTGGCGCCGCGCTAGGCACAAAAATGGCCATACGGCTGGAGATGGTTCCCCAGCCCAAAGACCCAGCAGGGAAAACTATGCCTTGTTCTAAAGCTCTTTGGGAACCGCTTGCTTAGCACCCACAGACGTGGGGGCTGCAGGCTTTCCTGCTGCCTTCAACCTCAATATTACGCTTTCCCACTAGGTGTCGCTCCAGGCACAAAAACAGCCATACGGCTGGAGATGGGTCCCCCGCCCAAGGAGCCAGCAGGGAAAACTAGGCCTTGTTCTAAAGCTATTTGGGAACCGCTTGCGTAGCCCCACAGACCTGCGGGCTGCAGGCCTTCCTGCTGCCTTCAGCCTCGACACCACCCTTTCACTCCTGTCGCCGCACCAGGCACAAAAATGGCCATATGGCTGGAGATGGGACGCCCGCACAAAGAGCCAGCAGGGAAAACTAGGCCTTGATCTAAAACTCTTTGGGAACCGCTTGCGTAGCCCCAAAGACCTGGGGGCTGCAGGTTTTTCTGCTGCCTTCAGCCTCGACACCACCCTTTCCCACTTGGCGCCGCGCCAGGCACAAAAATGGCCATACAGCTGGAGATGGTTCCCCCTCCCAAAGACCCAGCAGGCAAAAATAGGCCTTGTTCTAAAGCTCTTTGGGAACCGCTTGCGTAGCCCCACAGACCTAGGGGCTGCGGGCTTTCCTGCGGCCTTCAGCCTCGACACCACCCTTTCCCACTTCGTGCCACGCCAGACACAAAAACAGCCATACGGCTGGAGATGGGTCCCCCGCCCAAAGAGCCAGCAGGGAAAACTATGCCTTGTTCTAAAGCTCTTTGGGAACCGCTTGCGTAGCCCCCCAGAACTGGGGGCTGCAAGCTTTCCTGCTGCCTCAGCCTCCACACCACCCTTTCCCACTTGGTGCCACGCCAGGCACAAAAACAGCCATACGGCTGGAGATGGGTCCCCCGCCCAAAGAGCCAGCAGGGAAAAGTATGCCTTGTTCTAAAGCTCTTTGGGAACCACTTGCGTAGCACCCAAGAACTGGGGGCTGCAAGCTTTCCTGCTGCCTTCAGCCTCCACACCACCCTTTCCCACTTGGCATCGCGCCAGGCACAAAAATGGCCATATGGCTGGAGATGGGTCCCCCGCCAAAGGAGCCAGCAGGGAAAACTATGCCTTGTTCTAAAGCTCTTTGGGAATCACTTGCGTAGCCCCGCAGACCTGGGGGCTGCGGGCTTTCCTGCTGCCTTCAGCCTTGACATGACCAATTCCCACTTGGTGCCACACCAGGCACAAAAATGCCTATACGGCTGAAGATAGGTACCCCGCCCAAGGAGCCAGCAGGGAAAACTAGGCCTTGTTCTAAAGCTATTTGGGAACCTCTTGCCTAGCCCCAGAGACCTGGGGGCTGCGGGCTTTCCTGCTGCCTTCAGCCTCGACACCACCGTTTCCCACTTGGTGCGGCACCAGGCACAAAAATGGCCATATGGCTGGACATGGGTCGCCCGCACAAGGAGCCAGAAGGGAAAACTATGCCTTGTTCTAAAGCTCTTTGGGAACCACTTGCGTAGCCCCACAGACCTGGGGGCTGCAGGTTTTTCTGCTGCCTTCAGCCTCGACACCACCCTTTCCCACTTGGCGCCGCACCAGGCACAAAAATGGTCATACAGCTGGAGATGGTTCCCCCGCCCAAAGACACGGCAGGGAAAACTAGGCCTTGTTCTAAAGCTATTTGGGAACCGCTTGCGTAGCCCCAAAGACCTGGGGGCTGCAGGCTTTTCTGCTGCCTTGGGCCTCAAAACCGCCCTTTCCACTTAGCGCCGCGCCAGGCACAAAAATGGCCATACAGCTGGAGATGGGTCCCCCGTTCAAGGAGCTCGCAGGGTAAACTAGGCCTTATTCTAAAGCTCTTTGGGAACCGCTTGCATAGCCCCACAGACCTGGGGGCTGCGGGCTTTCCTGCTGCCTTCAGCCTCAAAACCACCCTTTCACACTTGGTGCCACGCCAGGCACAAAAACAGCCATACGGCTGGAGATGGGTCCCCCGCCCAAAATACCCAGCAGGGAAAACAATGCCTTCTTCTAAAGCTCTTTGGGAACCGCTTGCGTAGCCCCACAGACCTGGGGGCTGAGGGCTTTCCTGCTGCCTTCAGCCTCGACACCACCCTTTCCCACTTGGCGCCGCGCCAGGCACAAAAATGGCTATACGGCTGGAGATGGGTCCCCCGCCCGAGGAGCCAGCACGGAAAACTATGTCTTGTTCTAAAGCTCTTTGGGAACCGCTTGCGTAGCCCCACAGACCTGGGGGCTGCGGGCTTTCCTGCTGTCTTCAGCCTCGACAACACCCTTTCCCACTTGGCGTCGCGCCAGGCACAAAAATGGCCATATGGCTGGAGATGGGTCGCCCGCACAAGGAGCCAGCAGGGAACACAATGCCTTCTTCTAAAGCTCTTTGGGAACCGCTTCCGTAGCCCCACAGAGCTGGGGGCTGCGGGCTTTCCTGCTGCCTTCAGCCTCCACACCACTCTTTCCCACTTGGCGTCGCGCCAGGCACAAAAATGCCTATACGGCTGGAGATGGGTCCCCCGCCCAAGGAGCCAACAGGGAAAACTAGGCCTTATTCTAAAGTTCTTTGGGAACCGCTTGCGTAGCCCCACAGACCTGGGGGCTGCGGGCTTTTCTGCTGCCTTCAGCCTCCACACCACACTTTCCCAATTGGCGCCGCGCCAGGCACAAAAACAGCCATACGGCTGGAGCTGCGTCCCACGCCGAAACAACCAGCAGGGAAAACTAGGCCTTCTTCAAAGATTTTTGGGAAACGATTGCGTAGCCCTACAGACCTGGGTGCTGCAGGTATTTCTGCTGCCTTCAGCCTCGACAACACCCTTTCCCACTTGGCGCCGCGCTAGGCACAAAAATGGCCATACGGCTGGAGATGGTTCCCCAGCCCAAAGACCCAGCAGGGAAAACTATGCCTTGTTCTAAAGCTCTTTGGGAACCGCTTGCGTAGCACCCACAGACCTGGGGGCTGCAGGCTTTCCTGCTGCCTTCAACCTCAATATTACGCTTTCCCACTAGGTGTCGCTCCAGGCACAAAAACAGCCATACGGCTGGAGATGGGTCCCCCGCCCAACGAGCCAGCAGGGAAAACTATGCCTTGTTCTAAAGCTATTTGGGAACCGCTTGCGTAGCCCCACAGACCTGGGGGCTGCGGGCCTTCCTGCTGCCTTCAGCCTCGACACCACCCTTTCCCACTTGGCGCCGCACCAGGCACAAAAATGGCCATACGGCTGGAGATGTGTCCCCCGCCCAAAGACCCAGCAGGGAAAAATAGGCCTTGTTCTAAAGCTCTTTGGGAACCGCTTGCGTAGCCCCACAGACCTGGGGGCTGCGGGCTTTCCTGCTGCCTTCAGCCTCGACATCACCCTTTCCCACTTGGCGCCGCGCCAGCGGCAAAAATGGCAATACGGCTGGAGATGGGTCCCCCGCCCAAGGAGCCAGCAGGGAAAACTATGCCTTGTTCTAAAGCTCTTAAGGAACTGCTTGCGTAGCCCCACAGACCTGGGGATGCGAGCTTTCCTGCTGCCTTCAGCCTTGACACCACCCTTTCCCACTTGGCGCCTCGCCAGGCACAAAAATGGCCATACGGCTGGAGATGGGTCCCCCGCACAACGAGCTAGCAGGGTAAAATAGCCCTTGTTCTAAAGCTCTTTGGGAACCGCTTGCATAGCCCCACAGACCTGGGGGCTGCGGGCTTTCCTGCTGCCTTCAGCCTCCACACCACCCTTTCCCACTTGGTGCCACGCCAGGCACAAAAACAGCCATACGGCTGGGGATGGGTCCCCCGCCCAAGGAGCCAGCAGGGAAAACTATGTCTTGTTCTAAAGCTCTTTGGGAACCACTTGCGTAGCCCCACAGACCTGGGGGCTGCGGGCTTTCCTGCTGCCTTCAGCCTCGACACCACCCTTTCCCACTTGACGTCGCGCCAGGCACAAAAATGGCCATATAGCTGGAGATGGGTCGCCCACACAAGGAGCCAACAGGGAAAACTAGTCCTTGTTCTAAAGCTCTTTGGGAACCGCTTGCGTAGCCCCAAAGACCTGGGGGCTACAGGTATTTCTGCTGCCTTCAGCCTCCACAGCACCCTTTCCACTTGGAGCCGCGCCAGGCACAAAAATGGCCATATGGCTGGAGATGGTTCCCCCACCCAAGGAGCCAGCAGGGAAAACTAGGCCTTGTTCTAAAGCTCTTTGGGAACCGCTTGCGTAGCCCCACAGACCTGGGGGCTGCGGGCTTTCCTGCTGCCTTCAGCCTTGACATGACCATTTCCCACTTGGTGCCGCGCCAGGCACAAAAATGGCTATACGGCTGAAGATAGGACCCCGGCCCAAGGAGCCAGCAGGAAAAACTGGCCTTGTTCTAAAGCTCTTTGTGAACCGCTTGCGTAGCCCCACAGACCTGGGGGCTGCGGTCGTTTCTGCTGCCTTCAGCCTCGAAACCACCCTTTCAAACTTGGCGCCGCGCCAGGCACAAAAATGGCCATACGGCTAGATATGGGTCCCCCGCCCAAGGAGCCAGCAGGGAAAACTATGCCTTCTTCTAAAGCTCTTTGGGAACCTCTTGCGTAGCCCCACAGACCTGGGGGCTGCGGGCTTTTCTGCTGCCTTCAGCCACCACACCACACTTTCCCAATTGGCGCCGCGCCAGGCACAAAAACAGCCATACGGCTGGAGATGCGTACCTCGCCGAAAGAACCAGCAGGGAAAACTAGGCCTTCTTCAAAGCTCTTAGGGAACCGCTTGCGTAGCCCCACAGACCTGGGGCTGCGAGCTTTCCTGCTGCCTTCAGCCTCGACACCACCCTTTCCCACTTGGCGCCGCGCCAGGCACAAAAATGGCCATACGGCTGGAGATGGGTCCCCCGCCCAAGGAGCCAGCAGGGAAAACTATGCCGTGTTCTGAAGCTCTATGGGAACCGCGTGCGTAGCCCCACAGACCTGGGGGCTGCGGGCTTTCCTGCTGCCTTCAGCCTCGACATCTCCCTTTCCCACTTGCCGCCGCGCCAGGGGCAAAAATGGCAATACGGCTGGAGATGGGTCCCCCGCCCAAGGAGCCAGCAGGGAAAACTAGGCCTTGTTCTAAAGCTCTTAGGGAACCTCTTGCGTAGCCCCACAGACCTGGGGGCTGCGGGCTTTCCTGCTGCCTTCAGCCTCGACACCACCCTTTCCCACTTGGCGCCGCACCAGGCACAAAAATGGCCATACGGCTGGAGATGTGTCCCCCGCCCAAAGACCCAGAGGGGAAAACTAGACCTTGTTCTAAAGCTCTTTGGGAACCGCTTGCGTAGCACCCACAGACCTGGGGGCTGCATGCTTTCCTGCTGCCTTCAGCCTCAATACTACGCTTTCCCACTAGGTGTTGCTCCAGGCCCAAAAATGGCCATACGGCTGGAGAAGGGTCCCCCGCCCAAGGAGCCAGCAGGGAAAACTAAGCCTTGTTCTAAAGCTCTTTGGGAACCGCTTGCGTAGCCCCACAGACCTGGGGATGCGAGCTTTCCTGCTGCCTTCAGGCTTGACACCACCCTTTCCCACTTGGCGCCGCGCCAGGCACAAAAATGGCCATACGGCTGGAGATGGGTCCCCCGCCCATGGAGCCAGCAGGGAAAACTAGGCCTTGTTCTAAATCTATTTGGGAACCGCTTGCGTAGCCCCACAGACCTGGGGGCTGCAGGCTTTTCTGCTGCCTTCAGACTCAAAACCGCCCTTTCCACTTGGCGCCGCGCCAGGCACAAAAATGGCCTTACAGCTGGAGATGGGTCCCCCGCACAACGAGCTAGCAGGTTAAAATAGGCCTTGTTCTAAAGCTCCTGGGGAACCGCTTGCGTAGCCCCACAGACCTGGGGGCTGCGGGCTTTCCTGCCGCCTACAGCCTCGACAACACCCTTTCCCACTTGGCGTCGCGCCAGGCACAAAAATGGCCATATGGCTGGAGATGGGTCGCCCACACAAGGAGCCAGCAGGGAAAACAATGCCTTCTTCTAAAGCTCTTTGGGAACCGCTTGCGTAGCCCCACAGACCTGGGGGCTACGGGCTTTCCTGCTGCCTTCAGCCTCGACATCACCCTTTCCCACTTGGCGCCGCGCCAGGGGCAAAGATGGCAATACGGCTGGAGATGTGTCCCCCGCCCAAGGAGCCAGCAGGGAAAACTAGGCCTTGTTCTAAAGCTCTTTGGGAACCACTTGCGTAGCCCCACAGACCTGGGGGCTGCGGGCTTTCCTGCTGCCTTCAGCCTCGACAACACCCTTTCCCACTTGACGTCGCGCCAGGCACAAAAATGGCCATATAGCTGGAGATGGGTCGCCCACACAAGGAGCCAGCAGGGAAAACAATGCCTTGTTCTAAAGCTCTTTGGGAACCGCTTGCGTAGCCCAACAGACCTGGGGGCTGCGGGCTTTCCTGCTGCCTTCAGCCTCCACACCACTCTTTCCCGCTTGGCGTCGCGCCAGGCACAAAAATGGCTATACGGCTGGAGATGGGTCCCCCGCCCAAGGAGCCAACAGGGAAAACTAGGCCTTGTTCTAAAGCTCTTTGGGAACCGCTTGCGTAACCCCACAGACCTGGGTGCTGCGGGCTGTCCTGCTGCCTTCAGCCTCGACACCACCCTTTCCCTCTTGGTGCCACGCCAGGCACAAAAACAGCCATACGGCTGGAGATGGGTCCCCCGCCCAAAGAGCAGGCAGGGAAAACTACGCCTTGTTCTAAAGCTCTTTGGGAACCGCTTGCGTAGGCCCACAGACCTGAGGGCTGCGGGCTTTCCTGCTGCCTTCAGCCTTGACATGACCATTTCCCACTTGGTGCCGCGCCAGGCACAAAAATGGCTATACGGCTGAAGATAGGTCCCCGGCCCAAGGAGCCAGCAGGAAAAACTAGGCCTTGTTCTAAAGCTCTTTGGGAACCGCTTGCATAGCCCAACAGACCTGGGGGCTGCGGTCCTTTCTGCTGCCTTCAGCCACCACACCACACTTTCCCAATTGGCGCCGCGCCAGGCACAAAAACAGCCATACGGCTGGAGATGCGTACCTCGCCGAAAGAACCAGCAGGGAAAACTAGGCCTTCTTCAAAGCTCTTAGGGAACCGCTTGCGTAGCCCCACAGACCTGGGGCTGCGAGCTTTCCTGCTGCCTTCAGCCTCGACACCACCCTTTCCCACTTGGCGCCGCGCCAGGCACAAAAATGGCCATACGGCTGGAGATGGGTCCCCTGCCCAAGGAGCCAGCAGGGAAAACTATGCCGTGTTCTGAAGCTCTATGGGAACCGCGTGCGTAGCCCCACAGACCTGGGGGCTGCGGGCTTTCCTGCTGCCTTCAGCCTCGACATCTCCCTTTCCCACTTGCCGCCGCGCCAGGGGCAAAAATGGCAATACGGCTGGAGATGGGTCCCCCACCCAAGGAGCCAGCAGGGAAAACTAGGCCTTGTTCTAAAGCTCTTAGGGAACCTCTTGCGTAGCCCCACAGACCCGGGGGCTGCGGGCTTTCCTGCTGCCTTCAGCCTCGACACCACCCTTTCCCACTTGGCGCCGCACCAGGCACAAAAATGGCCATACGGCTGGAGATGTGTCCCCCGCCCAAAGACCCAGAGGGGAAAACTAGACCTTGTTCTAAAGCTCTTTGGGAACCGCTTGCGTAGCACCCACAGACCTGGGGGCTGCATGCTTTCCTGCTGCCTTCAGCCTCAATACTACGCTTTCCCACTAGGTGTTGCTCCAGGCCCAAAAATGGCCATACGGCTGGAGAAGGGTCCCCCGCCCAAGGAGCCAGCAGGGAAAACTAAGCCTTGTTCTAAAGCTCTTTGGGAACCGCTTGCGTAGCCCCACAGACCTGGGGATGCGAGCTTTCCTGCTGCCTTCAGCCTTGACACCACCCTTTCCCACTTGGCGCCGCGCCAGGCACAAAAATGGCCATACGGCTGGAGATGGGTCCCCCGCCCATGGAGCCAGCAGGGAAAACTAGGCCTTGTTCTAAAGCTATTTGGGAACCGCTTGCGTAGCCCCACAGACCTGGGGGCTGCAGGCTTTTCTGCTGCCTTCAGACTCAAAACCGCCCTTTCCACTTAGCGCCGCGCCAGGCACAAAAATGGCCTTACAGCTGGAGATGGGTCCCCCGCACAACGAGCTAGCAGGTTAAAATAGGCCTTGTTCTAAAGCTCTTTGGGAACCGCTTGCGTAGCCCCACAGACCTGGGGGCTGCGGGCTTTCCTGCTGCCTTCAGCCTCGACAACACCCTTTCCCACTTGGCGTCGCGCCAGGCACAAAAATGGCCATATGGCTGGAGATGGGTCGCCCACACAAGGAGCCAGCAGGGAAAACAATGCCTTCTTCTAAAGCTCTTTGGGAACCGCTTGCGTAGCCCCACAGACTTGGGGGCTACGGGCTTTCCTGCTGCCTTCAGCCTCGACATCACCCTTTCCCACTTGGCGCCGCGCCAGGGGCAAAGATGGCAATACGGCTGGAGATGTGTCCCCCGCCCAAGGAGCCAGCAGGGAAAACTAGGCCTTGTTCTAAAGCTCTTAGGGAACCGCTTGCGTAGCCCCACAGACCTGGGGGCTGCAGGCTTTCCTGCTGCCTTCAGCCTCGACACCACCCTTTCCCACTTGGCGCCGCACCAGGCACAAAAATGGCCATACGGCTGGAGATGTGTCCCCCGCGCAAAGACCCAGCAGGGAAAAGTATGCCTTGTTCTAAAGCTCTTTGGGAACCGCTTGCGTAGCACCCACAGACCTGGGGGCTGCAGGCTTTCCTGCTGCCTTCAGCATCAATACTACGCTTTCCCACTAGGTGTTGCTCCAGGCCCAAAAATGGCCATACGGCTGCAGATGGGTCCCCCGCCCAAGGAGCCAGCAGGGAAAATTACGCCTTGTTCTAAAGCTCTTAGGGAACCACTTGCGTAGCCCCACAGACTTGGGGGCTGCGGGCTTTCCTGCTGCCTTCATCCTCCACACCACCCTTTCCCACTTGGTGTCGCGCCAGGCACAAAAATGGCCATATGGCTGGAGATGGGGCCCCCGCCCGAGGAGCCAGCAGGGAAAACTATGTCTTGTTCTAAAGCTCTTTGGGAACCGCTTGCGTAGCCCCACAGACCTGGGGGCTGCGGGCTTTTCTGCTGCCTTCAGCCTCCACACCACACTTTCCCAATTGGCGCCGCGCCAGGCACATAAACAGCCATACGGCTGGAGATGCGTCCCACGCCAAAACAACCAGCAGGGAAAACTAGGCCTTCTTCAAAGATTTTTGGAAAACGATTGCGTAGCCCTACAGACCTGGGTGCTGCAGGTATTTCTGCTGCCTTCAGCCTCGACACCACCCTTTCCACTTGGCGCCGTGCTAGGCACAAAAATGGCCATACGGCTGGAGATGGTTCCCCAGCCCAAAGACCCAGCAGGGAAAACTATGCCTTGTTCTAAAGCTCTTTGGGAACCGCTTGTTTAGCACCCACAGACGTGGGGGCTGCAGGCTTTCCTGCTGCCTTCAACCTCAATATTACGCTTTCCCACTAGGTGTCGCTCCAGGCACAAAAACAGCCATACGGCTGGAGATGGGTCCCCCGCCCAAGGAGCCAGCAGGGAAAACTAGGCCTTGTTCTAAAGCTATTTGGGAACCGCTTGCGTAGCCCCACAGACCTGGGGGCTGCGGGCCTTCCTGCTGCCTTCAGCCTCGACACCACCCTTTCCCTCCTGTCGCCGCACCAGGCACAAAAATGGCCATATGGCTGGAGATGGGACGCCCGCACAAAGAGCCAGCAGGGAAAACTAGGCCTTGATCTAAAACTCTTTGGGAACCGCTTGCGTAGCCCCAAAGACCTGGGGGCTGCAGGTTTTTCTGCTGCCTTCAGCCTCAACACCACCCTTTCCCACTTGGCGCCGCGCCAGGCACAAAAATGGCCATACAGCTGGAGATGGTTCCCCCTCCCAAAGACCCAGCAGGGAAAAATAGGCCTTGTTCTAAAGCTCTTTGGGAACCGCTTGCGTAGCCCCACAGACCTGGGGGCTGCGGGCTTTCCTGCTGCCTTCAGCCTCGACATCACCCTTTCCCACTTGGCGCCGCGCCAGCGGCAAAAATGGCAATACGGCTGGAGATGGGTCCCCCGCCCAAGGAGCCAGCAGGGAAAACTATGCCTTGTTCTAAAGCTCTTAAGGAACTGCTTGCGTAGCCCCACAGACCTGGGGATGCGAGCTTTCCTGCTGCCTTCAGCCTTGACACCACCCTTTCCCACTTGGCGCCGCGCCAGGCACAAAAATGGCCATACGGCTGGAGATGGGTCCCCCGCACAACGAGCTAGCAGGGTAAAATAGCCCTTGTTCTAAAGCTCTTTGGGAACCGCTTGCATAGCCCCACAGACCTGGGGGCTGCGGGCTTTCCTGCTGCCTTCAGCCTCCACACCACCCTTTCCCACTTGGTGCCACGCCAGGCACAAAAACAGCCATACGGCTGGGGATGGGTCCCCCGCCCAAGGAGCCAGCAGGGAAAACTATGTCTTGTTCTAAAGCTCTTTGGGAACCACTTGCGTAGCCCCACAGACCTGGGGGCTGCGGGCTTTCCTGCTGCCTTCAGCCTCCACACCACTCTTTCCCGCTTGGCGTCGCGCCAGGCACAAAAATGGCTATACGGCTGGAGATGGGTCCCCCGCCCAAGGAGCCAACAGGGAAAACTAGGCCTTCTTCTAAAGCTCTTTGGGAACCGCTTGCGTAGCCCAACAGACCTGGGGGCTGCGGGCTTTCCTGCTGCCTTCAGCCTCCACACCACTCTTTCCCGCTTGGCGTCGCGCCAGGCACAAAAATGGCTATACGGCTGGAGATGGGTCCCCCGCCCAAGGAGCTAACAGGGAAAACTAGGCCTTGTTCTAAAGCTCTTTGGGAACCGCTTGTGTAGCCCCAAAGACCTGGGGGCTACAGGTATTTCTGCTGCCTTCAGCCTCCACAGCACCCTTTCCACTTGGAGCCGCGCCAGGCACAAAAATGGCCATATGGCTGGAGATGGTTCCCCCACCCAAGGAGCCAGCAGGGAAAACTATGCCTTGTTCTAAAGCTCTTTGGGAACCGCTTGCGTAACCCCACAGACCTGGGTGCTGCGGGCTGTCCTGCTGCCTTCAGCCTCGACACCACCCTTTCCCTCTTGGTGCCACGCCAGGCACAAAAACAGCCATACGGCTGGAGATGGGTCCCCCGCCCAAAGAGCCAGCAGGGAAAACTACGCCTTGTTCTAAAGCTCTTTGGGAACCGCTTGCGTAGCCCCACAGACCTGGGGGCTGCGGGCCTTCCTGCTGCCTTCAGCCTCGACACCACCCTTTCCCTCCTGTCGCCGCACCAGGCACAAAAATGGCCATATGGCTGGAGATGGGACGCCCGCACAAAGAGCCAGCAGGGAAAACTAGGCCTTGATCTAAAACTCTTTGGGAACCGCTTGCGTAGCCCCAAAGACCTGGGGGCTGCAGGTTTTTCTGCTGCCTTCACCCTCAACACCACCCTTTCCCACTTGGCGCCGCGCCAGGCACAAAAATGGCCATACAGCTGGAGATGGTTCCCCCTCCCAAAGACCCAGCAGGGAAAAATAGGCCTTGTTCTAAAGCTCTTTGGGAACCGCTTGCGTAGCCCCACAGACCTGGGGGCTGCGGGCTTTCCTGCTGCCTTCAGCCTCGACATCACCCTTTCCCACTTGGCGCCGCGCCAGCGGCAAAAATGGCAATACGGCTGGAGATGGGTCCCCCGCCCAAGGAGCCAGCAGGGAAAACTATGCCTTGTTCTAAAGCTCTTAAGGAACTGCTTGTGTAGCCCCACAGACCTGGGGATGCGAGCTTTCCTGCTGCCTTCAGCCTTGACACCACCCTTTCCCACTTGGCGCCGCGTCAGGCACAAAAATGGCCATACGGCTGGAGATGGGTCCCCCGCACAACGAGCTAGCAGGGTAAAATAGCCCTTGTTCTAAAGCTCTTTGGGAACCGCTTGCATAGCCCCACAGACCTGGGGGCTGCGGGCTTTCCTGCTGCCTTCAGCCTCCACACCACCCTTTCCCACTTGGTGCCACGCCAGGCACAAAAACAGCCATACGGCTGGGGATGGGTCCCCCGCCCAAGGAGCCAGCAGGGAAAACTATGTCTTGTTCTAAAGCTCTTTGGGAACCACTTGCGTAGCCCCACAGACCTGGGGGCTGCGGGCTTTCCTGCTGCCTTCAGCCTCCACACCACTCTTTCCCGCTTGGCGTCGCGCCAGGCACAAAAATGGCTATACGGCTGGAGATGGGTCCCCCGCCCAAGGAGCCAACAGGGAAAACTAGGCCTTCTTCTAAAGCTCTTTGGGAACCGCTTGCGTAGCCCAACAGACCTGGGGGCTGCGGGCTTTCCTGCTGCCTTCAGCCTCCACACCACTCTTTCCCGCTTGGCGTCGCGCCAGGCACAAAAATGGCTATACGGCTGGAGATGGGTCCCCCGCCCAAGGAGCTAACAGGGAAAACTAGGCCTTGTTCTAAAGCTCTTTGGGAACCGCTTGTGTAGCCCCAAAGACCTGGGGGCTACAGGTATTTCTGCTGCCTTCAGCCTCCACAGCACCCTTTCCACTTGGAGCCGCGCCAGGCACAAAAATGGCCATATGGCTGGAGATGGTTCCCCCACCCAAGGAGCCAGCAGGGAAAACTATGCCTTGTTCTAAAGCTCTTTGGGAACCGCTTGCGTAACCCCACAGACCTGGGTGCTGCGGGCTGTCCTGCTGCCTTCAGCCTCGACACCACCCTTTCCCTCTTGGTGCCACGCCAGGCACAAAAACAGCCATACGGCTGGAGATGGGTCCCCCGCCCAAAGAGCCAGCAGGGAAAAATACGCCTTGTTCTAAAGCTCTTTGGGAACCGCTTGCGTAGCCCCACAGACCTGGGGGCTGCGGGCCTTCCTGCTGCCTTCAGCCTCGACACCACCCTTTCCCTCCTGTCGCCGCACCAGGCACAAAAATGGCCATATGGCTGGAGATGGGACGCCCGCACAAAGAGCCAGCAGGGAAAACTAGGCCTTGATCTAAAACTCTTTGGGAACCGCTTGCGTAGCCCCAAAGACCTGGGGGCTGCAGGTTTTTCTGCTGCCTTCACCCTCAACACCACCCTTTCCCACTTGGCGCCGCGCCAGGCACAAAAATGGCCATACAGCTGGAGATGGTTCCCCCTCCCAAAGACCCAGCAGGGAAAAATAGGCCTTGTTCTAAAGCTCTTTGGGAACCGCTTGCGTAGCCCCACAGACCTGGGGGCTGCGGGCTTTCCTGCTGCCTTCAGCCTCGACATCACCCTTTCCCACTTGGCGCCGCGCCAGCGGCAAAAATGGCAATACGGCTGGAGATGGGTCCCCCGCCCAAGGAGCCAGCAGGGAAAACTATGCCTTGTTCTAAAGCTCTTAAGGAACTGCTTGTGTAGCCCCACAGACCTGGGGATGCGAGCTTTCCTGCTGCCTTCAGCCTTGACACCACCCTTTCCCACTTGGCGCCGCGTCAGGCACAAAAATGGCCATACGGCTGGAGATGGGTCCCCCGCACAACGAGCTAGCAGGGTAAAATAGCCCTTGTTCTAAAGCTCTTTGGGAACCGCTTGCATAGCCCCACAGACCTGGGGGCTGCGGGCTTTCCTGCTGCCTTCAGCCTCCACACCACCCTTTCCCACTTGGTGCCACGCCAGGCACAAAAACAGCCATACGGCTGGGGATGGGTCCCCCGCCCAAGGAGCCAGCAGGGAAAACTATGTCTTGTTCTAAAGCTCTTTGGGAACCACTTGCGTAGCCCCACAGACCTGGGGGCTGCGGGCTTTCCTGCTGCCTTCAGCCTCCACACCACTCTTTCCCGCTTGGCGTCGCGCCAGGCACAAAAATGGCTATACGGCTGGAGATGGGTCCCCCGCCCAAGGAGCCAACAGGGAAAACTAGGCCTTCTTCTAAAGCTCTTTGGGAACCACTTGCGTAGCCCAACAGACCTGGGGGCTGCGGGCTTTCCTGCTGCCTTCAGCCTCCACACCACTCTTTCCCGCTTGGCGTCGCGCCAGGCACAAAAATGGCTATACGGCTGGAGATGGGTCCCCCGCCCAAGGAGCCAACAGGGAAAACTAGGCCTTCTTCTAAAGCTCTTTGGGAACCGCTTGCGTAGCGCAACAGACCTGGGGGCTACAGGTATTTCTGCTGACTTCAGCCTCCACAGCACCCTTTCCACTTGGAGCCGCGCCAGGCACAAAAATGGCCATATGGCTGGAGATGGTTCCCCCACCCAAGGAGCCAGCAGGGAAAACTATGCCTTGTTCTAAAGCTCTTTGGGAACCGCTTGCGTAACCCCACAGACCTGGGTGCTGCGGGCTGTCCTGCTGCCTTCAGCCTCGACACCACCCTTTCCCTCTTGGTGCCACGCCAGGCACAAAAACAGCCATACGGCTGGAGATGGGTCCCCCGCCCAAAGAGCCAGCAGGGAAAACTACGCCTTGTTCTAAAGCTCTTTGGGAACCGCTTGCGTAGCCCCACAGACCTGGGGGCTGCGGGCTTTCCTGCTGCCTTCAGCCTTGACATGACCATTTCCCACTTGGTGCCGCGCCAGGCACAAAAATGGCTATACGGCTGAAGATAGGTCCCCGGCCCAAGGAGCCAGCAGGAAAAACTAGGCCTTGTTCTAAAGCTCTTTGGGAACCGCTTGCGTAGCCCCACAGACCTGGGGGCTGCGGTCCTTTCTGCTGCCTTCAGCCTCGAAACCACCCTTTCAAACTTGGCGCCGCTCCAGGCACAAAAATGGCCATACGGCTAGATATGGGTCCCCCGCCCAAGGAGCCAGCAGGGAAAACTATGCCTTCTTCTAAAGCTCTTTGGGAACCTCTTGCGTAGCCCCACAGACCTGGGGGCTGCGGGCTTTTCTGCTGCCTTCAGCCACCACACCACACTTTCCCAATTGGCGCCGCGCCAGGCACAAAAACAGCCATACGGCTGGAGATGCGTCCCTCGCCGAAAGAACCAGCAGGGAAAACTAGGCCGTGTTCTGAAGCTCTATGGGAACCGCGTGCGTAGCCCCACAGACCTGGGGGCTGCGGGCTTTCCTGCTGCCTTCAGCCTCGACATCTCCCTTTCCCACTTGCCGCCGCGCCAGGGGCAAAAATGGCAATACGGCTGGAGATGGGTCCCCCACCCAAGGAGCCAGCAGGGAAAACTAGGCCTTGTTCTAAAGCTCTTAGGGAACCTCTTGCGTAGCCCCACAGACCTGGGGGCTGCAGGCTTTCCTGCTGCCTTCAGCCTCGACACCACCCTTTCCCACTTGGCGCCGCACCAGGCACAAAAATGGCCATACGGCTGGAGATGTGTCCCCCGCCCAAAGACCCAGAGGGGAAAACTAGACCTTGTTCTAAAGCTCTTTGGGAACCGCTTGCGTAGCACCCACAGACCTGGGGGCTGCATGCTTTCCTGCTGCCTTCAGCCTTAATACTACGCTTTCCCACTAGGTGTTGCTCCAGGCCCAAAAATGGCCATACGGCTGGAGAAGGGTCCCCCGCCCAACGAGCCAGCAGGGAAAACTAAGCCTTGTTCTAAAGCTCTTTGGGAACCGCTTGCGTAGCCCCCCAGAACTGGGGATGCGAGCTTTCCTGCTGCCTTCAGCCTTGACACCACCCTTTCCCACTTGGCGCCGCGCCAGGCACAAAAATGGCCATACGGCTGGAGATGGGTCCCCCGCCCATGGAGCCAGCAGGGAAAACTAGGCCTTGTTCTAAAGCTATTTGGGAACCGCTTGCGTAGCCCCACAGACCTGGGGGCTGCAGGCTTTTCTGCTGCCTTCAGACTCAAAACCGCCCTTTCCACTTGGCGCCGCGCCAGGCACAAAAATGGCCTTACAGCTGGAGATGGGTCCCCCGCACAACGAGCTAGCAGGTTAAAATAGGCCTTGTTCTAAAGCTCTTTGGGAACCGCTTGCGTAGCCCCACAGACCTGGGGGCTGCGGGCTTTCCTGCTGCCTTCAGCCTCGACAACACCCTTTCCCACTTGGCGTCGCGCCAGGCACAAAAATGGCCATATGGCTGGAGATGGGTCGCCCACACAAGGAGCCAGCAGGGAAAACAATGCCTTCTTCTAAAGCTCTTTGGGAACCGCTTGCGTAGCCCCACAGACCTGGGGGCTACGGGCTTTCCTGCTGCCTTCAGCCTCGACATCACCCTTTCCCACTTGGCGCCGCGCCAGGGGCAAAGATGGCAATACGGCTGGAGATGTGTCCCCCGCCCAAGGAGCCAGCAGGGAAAACTAGGCCTTGTTCTAAAGCTCTTAGGGAACCTCTTGCGTAGCCCCACAGACCTGGGGGCTGCGGGCTTTCCTGCTGCCTTCAGCCTCGACACCACCCTTTCCCACTTGGCGCCGCACCAGGCACAAAAATGGCCATACGGCTGGAGATGTGTCCCCCGCCCAAAGACCCAGAAGGGAAAACTAGGCCTTGTTCTAAAGCTCTTTGGGAACCGCTTGCGTAGCACCCACAGACCTGGGGGCTGCAGGCTTTCCTGCTGCCTTCAGCCTCAATACTACGCTTTCCCACTAGGTGTTGCTCCAGGCCCAAAAATGGCCATACGGCTGGAGATGGGTCCCCCGCCCAAGGAGCCAGCAGGGAAAACTATGCCTTGTTCTAAAGCTCTTTGGGATCCGCTTGCGTAGCCCCAAAGACCTGGGGGCTGCAGGCTTTCCTGCTGCCTTCAGCCTCAATACTACGATTTCCCACTAGGTGTTGCTCCAGGCCCAAAAATGGCCATACGGCTGGAGATGGGGCCCCCGCCCGAGGAGCCAGCAGGGAAAACTATGTCTTGTTCTAAAGCTCTTTGGGAACCGCTTGCGTAGCCCCACAGACCTGGGGGCTGCGGGCTTTCCTGCGGCCTTCAGCCTCGACACCACCCTTTCACTCCTGTCGCCGCACCAGGCACAAAAATGGCCATATGGCTGGAGATGGGACGCCCGCACAAAGAGCCAGCAGGGAAAACTAGGCCTTGATCTAAAACTCTTTGGGAACCGCTTGCGTAGCCCCAAAGACCTGGGGGCTGCAGGTTTTTCTGCTGCCTTCAGCCTCGACACCACCCTTTCCCACTTGGCGCCGCGCCAGGCACAAAAATGGCCATACAGCTGGAGATGGTTCCCCCTCCCAAAGACCCAGCAGGCAAAAATAGGCCTTGTTCTAAAGCTCTTTGGGAACCGCTTGCGTAGCCCCACAGACCTGGGGGCTGCGGGCTTTCCTGCGGCCTTCAGCCTCGACACCACCCTTTCCCACTTCGTGCCACGCCAGACACAAAAACAGCCATACGGCTGGAGATGGGTCCCCCGCCCAAAGAGCCAGCAGGGAAAACTACGCCTTGTTCTAAAGCTCTTTGGGAACCGCTTGCGTAGCCCCCCAGAACTGGGGGCTGCAAGCTTTCCTGCTGCCTCAGCCTCCACACCACCCTTTCCCACTTGGTGCCACGCCAGGCACAAAAACAGCCATACGGCTGGAGATGGGTCCCCCGCCCAAAGAGCCAGCAGGGAAAAGTATGCCTTGTTCTAAAGCTCTTTGGGAACCACTTGCGTAGCACCCAAGAACTGGGGGCTGCAAGCTTTCCTGCTGCCTTCAGCCTCCACACCACCCTTTCCCACTTGGCATCGCGCCAGGCACAAAAATGGCCATATGGCTGGAGATGGGTCCCCCGCCAAAGGAGCCAGCAGGGAAAACTATGCCTTGTTCTAAAGCTCTTTGGGAATCACTTGCGTAGCCCCACAGACCTGGGGGCTGCGGGCTTTCCTGCTGCCTTCAGCCTTGACATGACCAATTCCCACTTGGTGCCACACCAGGCACAAAAATGCCTATACGGCTGAAGATAGGTACCCCGCCCAAGGAGCCAGCAGGGAAAACTAGGCCTTGTTCTAAAGCTATTTGGGAACCTCTTGCCTAGCCCCAGAGACCTGGGGGCTGCGGGCTTTCCTGCTGCCTTCAGCCTCGACACCACCGTTTCCCACTTGGTGCGGCACCAGGCACAAAAATGGCCATATGGCTGGACATGGGTCGCCCGCACAAGGAGCCAGAAGGGAAAACTATGCCTTGTTCTAAAGCTCTTTGGGAACCACTTGCGTAGCCCCACAGACCTGGGGGCTGCAGGTTTTTCTGCTGCCTTCAGCCTCGACACCACCCTTTCCCACTTGGCGCCGCACCAGGCACAAAAATGGTCATACAGCTGGAGATGGTTCCCCCGCCCAAAGACACGGCAGGGAAAACTAGGCCTTGTTCTAAAGCTATTTGGGAACCGCTTGCGTAGCCCCAAAGACCTGGGGGCTGCAGGCTTTTCTGCTGCCTTGGGCCTCAAAACCGCCCTTTCCACTTAGCGCCGCGCCAGGCACAAAAATGGCCATACAGCTGGAGATGGGTCCCCCGTTCAAGGAGCTCGCAGGGTAAACTAGGCCTTATTCTAAAGCTCTTTGGGAACCGCTTGCATAGCCCCACAGACCTGGGGGCTGCGGGCTTTCCTGCTGCCTTCAGCCTCAAAACCACCCTTTCACACTTGGTGCCACGCCAGGCACAAAAACAGCCATACGGCTGGAGATGGGTCCCCCGCCCAAAATACCCAGCAGGGAAAACAATGCCTTCTTCTAAAGCTCTTTGGGAACCGCTTGCGTAGCCCCACAGACCTGGGGGCTGAGGGCTTTCCTGCTGCCTTCAGCCTCGACACCACCCTTTCCCACTTGGCGCCGCGCCAGGCACAAAAATGGCTATACGGCTGGAGATGGGTCCCCCGCCCGAGGAGCCAGCACGGAAAACTATGTCTTGTTCTAAAGCTCTTTGGGAACCGCTTGCGTAGCCCCACAGACCTGGGGGCTGCGGGCTTTCCTGCTGTCTTCAGCCTCGACAACACCCTTTCCCACTTGGCGTCGCGCCAGGCACAAAAATGGCCATATGGCTGGAGATGGGTCGCCCGCACAAGGAGCCAGCAGGGAACACAATGCCTTCTTCTAAAGCTCTTTGGGAACCGCTTCCGTAGCCCCACAGAGCTGGGGGCTGCGGGCTTTCCTGCTGCCTTCAGCCTCCACACCACTCTTTCCCACTTGGCGTCGCGCCAGGCACAAAAATGCCTATACGGCTGGAGATGGGTCCCCCGCCCAAGGAGCCAACAGGGAAAACTAGGCCTTATTCTAAAGTTCTTTGGGAACCGCTTGCGTAGCCCCACAGACCTGGGGGCTGCGGGCTTTTCTGCTGCCTTCAGCCTCCACACCACACTTTCCCAATTGGCGCCGCGCCAGGCACAAAAACAGCCATACGGCTGGAGCTGCGTCCCACGCCGAAACAACCAGCAGGGAAAACTAGGCCTTCTTCAAAGATTTTTGGGAAACGATTGCGTAGCCCTACAGACCTGGGTGCTGCAGGTATTTCTGCTGCCTTCAGCCTCGACAACACCCTTTCCCACTTGGCGCCGCGCTAGGCACAAAAATGGCCATACGGCTGGAGATGGTTCCCCAGCCCAAAGACCCAGCAGGGAAAACTATGCCTTGTTCTAAAGCTCTTTGGGAACCGCTTGCGTAGCACCCACAGACCTGGGGGCTGCAGGCTTTCCTGCTGCCTTCAACCTCAATATTACGCTTTCCCACTAGGTGTCGCTCCAGGCACAAAAACAGCCATACGGCTGGAGATGGGTCCCCCGCCCAAGGAGCCAGCAGGGAAAACTATGCCTTGTTCTAAAGCTATTTGGGAACCGCTTGCGTAGCCCCACAGACCTGGGGGCTGCGGGCCTTCCTGCTGCCTTCAGCCTCGACACCACCCTTTCCCTCCTGTCGCCGCACCAGGCACAAAAATGGCCATATGGCTGGAGATGGGTCCCCCGCCCAAGGAGCCAGCAGGGAAAACTAGGCCTTGATCTAAAACTCTTTGGGAACCGCTTGCGTAGCCCCAAAGACCTGGGGGCTGCAGGTTTTTCTGCTGCCTTCAGCCTCGACACCACCCTTTCCCACTTGGCGCCGCACCAGGCACAAAAATGGCCATACGGCTGGAGATGTGTCCCCCGCCCAAAGACCCAGAAGGGAAAACTAGGCCTTGTTCTAAAGCTCTTTGGGAACCGCTTGCGTAGCACCCACAGACCTGGGGGCTGCAGGCTTTCCTGCTGCCTTCAGCCTCAATACTACGCTTTCCCACTAGGTGTTGCTCCAGGCCCAAAAATGGCCATACGGCTGGAGATGGGTCCCCCGCCCAAGGAGCCAGCAGGGAAAACTATGCCTTGTTCTAAAGCTCTTTGGGATCCGCTTGCGTAGCCCCAAAGACCTGGGGGCTGCAGGCTTTCCTGCTGCCTTCAGCCTCAATACTACGATTTCCCACTAGGTGTTGCTCCAGGCCCAAAAATGGCCATACGGCTGGAGATGGGGCCCCCGCCCGAGGAGCCAGCAGGGAAAACTATGTCTTGTTCTAAAGCTCTTTGGGAACCGCTTGCGTAGCCCCACAGACCTGGGGGCTGCGGGCTTTTCTGCTGCCTTCAGCCTCCACACCACACTTTCCCAATTGGCGCCGCGCCAGGCACATAAACAGCCATACGGCTGCAGATGCGTCCCACGCCAAAACAACCAGCAGGGAAAACTAGGCCTTCTTCAAAGATTTTTGGGAAACGATTGCGTAGCCCTACAGACCTGG